>NC_092173.1:19792811-20424061 GCF_045791955.1 Oncorhynchus clarkii lewisi | reverse complement strand
CATGTATATTCCTACAGGACCTTGGTGGAGCCCACTTGTGTTAATTTACCACTGGGTAGAATGGAAAGAATGATATGAATGCCAGATGAATACATAGCCTCTAAGGAGCAGACAAACACCTCCAGAAGAGAGCCGGCCAGGCAGCCTCTTCAGTGAGTTCACAGCTGTGCACCAAATGGCACCCTATTCCCTACATAGTGCACTACTTCTGACCAGAGCCATATGAGCCCTGGTCAAAAGTAGTGCACTATATAGTCAATATGGTGCCATTTTTGACATAACCTATGGGTCGTCTCTTTAGCATAGCAGAGAAGATATTTCTGAGTTTAATACAATCTCATGGTTTTACTGGCCTGGAGCTTTATGATGTGGGTGATGGTATTAATCATCCAGGAGCTCATCGTGATGGCTTAGGTGGTGTAATCCAGTACACTCCCACTCCCCCTCTCTCTTACTCACTCACTCCCTCTTCATTTCACTCTCAAACATTCTCTTCCCCCATTTCTCTCTATCCTCTCTCTCTCTCTCTCTCTCTCTCTCTCTCTCTCTGCCTCTCTCTCTCTCTCTGCCTGTCTTTTACTCCCTCCCTCCCTCTTCATTTCTCTCTCTCTCCCTCTCCCTAAAAGTAGTACTATGTCAGGAGAAAACAAGTTGTCTTGACATTTAGAAGTACCTGAACAATACCAAATGACATGCTCCAAAGAATAGATATTTTAGAGCCATCCATCCCTCCTGTTAACAGCACCATTTTATTAGATTGCTCTGGTTTCTTTTTTAAAGATTGCATCCCCAAGAGGGCTTCTCTACATCTACATTCTCCAGGTCACCAGATACTTTTTTTTCTCATGAATATGCTATACTGATAACGATGTTATGAACATAAAATATGTTTCAAAATTGTTTTCTGCGTAAGAGGTTTCATTTTTTTCATTGATCGAGATAGGGAAGCTTTCATGTAAGCTTGAAAGGTTTTTCCTGTCACACTTTGTGGCCACGAAGTTATTCCAATATTATGCATCAATCAAAGACTTCCGGACGAGGCACGATTGGTGAGCCGCAATGCTGCAAAGCACAGACCAATCAAAAGACTATAATGACATCCAGAGATGAAAAGCCTCGGAGAACAACTGGCTGGCACTTTCCCCAATTCAGCTAACAGCGGGCGCTAACATCTGGACTTTTCATTTAAATCCCCTGTTGTGTGGTGTGCCAGAAACCCCTAATTACATATGAATGAGAAATGTGTCTCATGAAAGATTGATGTGGAAACATGCAGGTAAATGAGTGTTGCCAGTTCATTCTGCAACTACAATAACATCATACTCATTCTGTTTGCAGAGGGGAAGGGACACAACACATTTCAATAATGCACTGTGAGCGGAGCTTCGTTCAAAAACTATCATACTTCCCATGTAGACAATAATAAATACTGTGTCACTGAAAAAATACCCCCCATAATGATGAGAGAAAAAATTGCTTCAAAATACATATTGGTCCATTTTATCTGGTGCCATTTTCCAAACGGAGCCCCCCTTCCCTCTTCCCACTGTTTCCTCCCCATGTTTTGCAGTAATTAAGTGTCTCTCTAAGCATGGGTATTTCATGCTGCAGTGAGAAATAGTGGCGGGAGAGATATGGGGATGCCAGGGTAAATCTGTTACACTTTATAAGCCATGCTATCTTTACCTTGGTGACTCTGCCAGTCAGATGGAATATATTTCTCAGACAGCTCTGCTCTGTGACACAGCATGATAAGGGATGCACAGCACGTCTCAAACATGACAACCAAATATGTGTGGAGATGTGTGAGTGTGTATAAACGGGTATGTGTGTATGTATACAAGCTGTATACTCAAGTGCACTATTCATTATCGTCAGATTTGTTCATAGTTTGCCCATGAATTTTGTTTAATTACACAGGGTGAATTCACACCGCTTAGGTGATAACACACACACACACACACACACACACACACACACACACACACACACAAAACACAGACACACACAACACACACACAACACAGACACACACACACACACAACACAGACACACACACACAACACAGAGACACACACAGAGAAACACACAGATACAGAGACACACACACACACACAACACAGACACACACAACACACACACACAACACACACACACACACACACACACACACACACAGACACCCCCAGACACACACACACACACACACAGACACACACACACACACACACACACACACACACAGACACAGACACACACACACACACATAGCCACACACACACACACACACACACACACACACACACACACACACACACACACACACACACACATAGACACCCCCAGACACACACACACCCTAGCACACACATAGGCCTTCACAGACACACATGTGAAAAGTCAGTATAAATAAGCAGGCCATTAATCACGTTACCAGTCAAAACAAACATGTGATGTAGGTTGCAGCAGAGTCAACATCTGTTTCTGCAACCACTGGCATTCATTAAAACTTCCACTCTCAGCAGGAGAGAACTGGGGCAAGAGAGAGGAAGACTAGGAGTTAGATGTGGGCCGTGAGAAGTAGAACTAACCAGCTTAAACCTACTAAATCATGCTACCACTATTCCCTAAACGACAGATATAACCATATGAATGATTGATCAAAAACACGACATGCATGAGGATGCATTTCCCTGGCTGTTATATCAACATGCAGGCGATGGCCCATACTACTGATGTGATGCCTCGGTGCTCCATGTGTGTGTGTGTTAATGTGTGTGTGTGTTATGCTCTATGAGGATTTCCCTCCCTGGAAAGCCTCTGCCCTTCACACTTTTAACTACCACCTCTAATGATGATTATCTGCTTAATCACAGGGATATTCTTAGACTACAGACACAGCAGATGGAGACTGCCAGGATGACCCCACTGGTAGAAATACCCTCTGTGCTTTAGAAATGATAAAGAAAACAAAAAGAGCACTGATTCAATTTGGCCCTAGCGTTTCCACATGAAGTACAGAGAGGGTTGTGGGTCACATCCAGGAGAGGATTTATCTTCCTCGGGTTCCATGGATGCATCCCAAATGGCACCCTGTTCCCTATATAGTGCACTACTTTTGACCAGAGCCCTATTTGCCCTGGTCCAAAAGTAGTGCACTACACACTACCGTTCAAACGTTTGGGGTCACTTAGAGACAACCACATTTTTTTGTCCATTAAAATTACATCAAATTGATCAGAAATACAGTGTAGACATTGTTGTAAATGACTATTGTAGCTGGCAGCTTCATTAAATTGTACCCGCAAAAACACCAGTCTCAATGTCAACAGTGAAGAGGCGACTCCGGGATGCTGGCATTCTAGGCAGAGTTCCTCTGTCCAGTGTTTGTGTTCTTTTGCCCATCTTAATCTTTTCTTTTTATTGGCCAGTCTGATATATGGCTTTTTCTATGCAACTCTGCCTAGAAGGCCAGCATCCCAGAGTCGCCTCTTCACTGTTGACGTTGAGACTGGTGTTTTGCGGGTACCATTTAATGAAGCTGCCAGTTGAGGACTCGTGAGGTGTCTGTTTCTCAATCTAGACACTCTAATGTACTTGTCCTCTTGCTCAGTTATGCATCGGGGCCTCCCACTCCTCTTTATATTCTGGTTAGAGACAGTTTGCGCTGTTCTGTGAAGGGAGTAGTACACAACATTGTACGAGATCTTCAGTTTCTTGGCAATTTCTTGCATGGAATAGTCTTCATTTCTCAGAACAAGAATAGACTGATGAGTTTCAGAAGAAAGTTATTTGTTTCTGGCCATTTTGAGCCTGTAATCGAACCCACAAATGCTGATGCTCCAGATACTTAACTAGTCTAAAGAAGGCCAGTTTGATTGCTTCTTTAATCAGGACAACAGTTTTCAGCTGTGCTAACATGATTGCAAAAGGGTTTTCTAAAGATCAATTAGCCTTTTAAAATGATCAACTTGGATTAGCTAACACAGCGTGCCATTGGAACACAGGAGTGATGGTTGCTGATAATGGGCCTCTGTAAGCCTATGTAGATATTCCATTAGAAATCGTCCGTTTCCAGCTACAGTGGTCATTTACATCATGAACAATGTCTACAATGTATTTCTGATCAATTTGATGTTTTTTTAATGGACAAAAAATTGCTTTTCTTTCAAAAACAAGGACATTTCAAAGTGACCCCAAACTTTTGAAAGGTGGTGTAGGTACAACTAAGGACTGGAGATGTATTGATCCAGAGAGGGAAACTAGTGAAGGAAGACAAAGCAATTGGTTGGACAAAGCTGGCAGGACAGAGCATACAAGCAACATGCAACAGACAGTCTCCATTCAAGACAGGGACAATAGTTCCAAAACACCTATGATTTTCACCATGAGCTTATTGTGTAAAAGCCTGGTGTTAAGAGCAACAACACACCTGTTACTACGGAATCCACTCTATCTTCCCACCGGGGGTCTAGCATTAGCAATCAGCCTCTCTTCTAACCTGGAGATAGACTTCTCTCCAATCAAAACAGCAATCATGGACCCACCCAATAGCTCCCCTGACCACATCCCAAAACGCATGCAAATTCCCTGATGACGTGTGATTCTAACGTTACAGTTGGCTTCAAATTATTTCCCGTTTAACTGTTCAAAATACCTTTAAAAAAAATGTCCATGTTAGGAACCCTGAAGATATATCAGCCTGGGAGGCATATAAGCCTGGCCTGACCCATGTGATGGGATAAGGCACTTTTCAGTGTGCTCACAAAGGAAGAGAGATAAGGGGAAGATGAGAGAGGAAGAAACACAGGAAAGAGAGAGAGTTGAACTAAGCTCTCTGGGTGTTATCAAAGGAAAATATGAAACTAACCTCTGGCATCGAAAAACTCCTCATCTGAGCTGTCAACGGACTCCTGTGCAATGTCCTGCATCCGCCAGTGGGAGATACTGTGCTTGCGGGAAGCGGCTGAGAGGTAGAAAGAGAAAAACACGTCAATTTCTACTTCAGGAGAAACATCTATGTATGTCATCATGTCATTATTCAGAGTATTCAAGGTCAAATTCATTATGTGAATCTATATTTTTTTCCTTTCAGCTTCAAGTGCATTGTCTGTCTATAAAAGGCAGTAGAATAATTGCATTGGCTTTTAGGGCCTTGGGCAGAGAGGCTCTATTGGTCTCCAGTGTTATAGAGCACAAATCAAGCAAACCAGAGCCCTAGATTGAGAAATGTAAGGAGGCCATATAAATAAATATAAGGCTCTGAAGCTAACCAATTGAGCTCAGAGGTTAGCCAGCTAATCTTATCTATGAACCATGGAACATTGGAGATGAAGGCTCCATATCTAGGTAGACTACTGTCCCTCAACAACACCCATTACCTGAGATATTGAATCAATCTTTAGTACTACACAGGAGGGTTTGGCCAGGGAGTTCCTCAAATTCCCATTCTTCAGGACTAGAACGAGGGAATATTTAGAGAGATCCCTCAAGCTCTGTTCCTCTAAGATCAGTGTTAATAAACTAATGCCAGATAAAGGCAATAACGTTAATTATAAATGACTTTCAGACAACCAACGAGTCTTCCTTTAAGTGCTATTGAATTGAAACAAAATCAATAACAAGTCAAAGTGACCAAGCAAATTGTTCCCTTGTTCTAACCTCCAGAGAACTGCAATTGGAGAGAGAAAAATATCACCTAATTGAGTCGTGTGGGCTTTCCCGTCCCTACACACAGAGAGCCCGTGTCTGAGAATCTAAGAGCCTTTACTCCACAACAACACCAGACTGCTTGTGTTTGATCTCAGCTCATTTCATCCCTCTATCCCTTCCTCCATTATCCACTTCCAGAGGCATTTGGAAAGTGCCATTCTGCATGTTGAAACGCTGAGTTCATGGCTTCCATTACACCATGCCACTTTCTCTGCCCTCACTGTTTTCACTCTCTTCATCTCTTTATTTCTCTCCTACGGCTCTGCTTCTCCTCATCGCTACACAGGAAATAATTAGCTTTTAATTTCTTACATGACTTCATCAGTTCAAATGTTTTCACTATTAATATCTCATTGAGGGATGGGTGTCTCAACCTTTGGAGTTCTCAATTAGAATCATGAAATGGAGGATAGTCCATGAACAGCAGATGTGTTACAAGGCTTTGCTCAACCTCAGCCTGGGGTAGGCCAGCACCGTTCAGGAGAGAACCCTGGTATTTCTGTTTGCTTTTTGCACTGTCTATGCCCCCTACACACTCACGCATACTGACACGCCAACACACACACACAAACACCCACTTCATCACACACACACAATATGCACATACATTTATACTGACTCTACTGTACACACACCCACTCACATTCAATCATCAGCTACACTGTTTATCATACATCCTGATGCCTAGTCACCTTACCCCTCTACATATCTACCTCCATCACTCCAGTATCCCTGCACATTGTAAATATAGTAGTGGAACTGACTGACCTTGTATATAGATTACTTAATTTATTGTGTTGTTCTTATTTCTTATTTCTATGTCTCGTGTGTTTTTGTTCTACCTTATGTTATTTTTACTATGACATTGTTATTGAATACTGCATTGTTGAGTTTACAGCTGGTAAGAAAAGCATTTCACTGTACTTGTGCACGTGACTTTAAAACTTGAAACTAACCATATCCTAACTAACTCACTGATTCATGGGTTCACCCTGGTTAATTTCATTGGACTAGATGTGATTACAGCCAAGTGTATGGAGACACACCATATGGCCCTGGTCAAAAGTAGTGCACAATATAGGGAATATGGTGGCATTTGGGACCAAGGCTATTCCATGCGAGAAATTACCAAAAAACTGAAGATCTCGTACAATGCTGTGTACTACCCCCTTCACAGAACAGCGCAAACTGGCCCTAACCAGAATAGAAAGAGGAGTGGGAGGCCCCGGTACACAACTGAGCAAGAGGACAAGTACATTAGAGTGTCTAGATTGAGAAACAGACGCCTCACAAGTCCCCAACTGGCATCTTCATTAAATTGTACCCGTAAAACAACCGTCTCAACGTCAACAGTGAAGAGGCGATTCCGGGATGCTGGCCTTCTAGGCAGAGTTCCTCTGTCCAGCGTCTGTGCTCTTTTGCCCATCTTAATCTTTTATTTTTATTGGCCAGTCTGGGATATGGAATTTTCTTTGCAACTCTGCCTAGAAGGCCAGCATCCCGGAGTCGCCTCTTCACTGTTGACGTTGAGACGGTTGTTTTGCGGGTACTATGTAATGAAGCTGCCAGTTGAGGACTTGTGAGGCATCTGTATGAAAAAGAATTGGCATGTAAACAGGATTTGGAGCATGCTAAAATTAAGCTGCAACAAGAGTGGCTAGTGTTGGTTAGGGAAGGAAAGCTCTAAGGGGAGAGTTTGCTTTGGGAAGGTGACCCAGATTTACCTGGGGGTCGCTCCTCTCTCGGTCATGCCCCGGACTCATTTGATATTGTTGGAAACTTACAGTTGTTGCCAAAATTTAATGAGAAGGACCCTGAGACGTTATTTTAATTGGAGCTTGTTGCTGACAGGCTCTCTCGAATGTCTACGTGACTGTCACGCCCTGACCATAGAGAGCTTTTTATTCTCTAGGTCGGGGTGTGACTGGGGTGGGTCATCTAGGTGATTATATTTCTATGTTGGCCTGGTATGGTTCCCAATCAGAGGCAGCTGTTTATCGTTGTCTCTGATTGTGGATCATATTTAGGCAGCCGATACCCCTTTGTGCTTTGTGGGATCTTGACTATGTATGTGAGCACGATTGTAGCTTCAAGTTTCATTTTGCGATTTATTGTTTTCTTTGAGTTTCACTTCAAAATAAAGAGGATGGAACCATACCACGCTACATCTTGGTCCACTCATTCAGACGATCGTGACAGAAGATCCAACCACAAACGGACCAAGCAGCGTGGCCAGGAGGAGCAGACGTCCTGGACATGGGAGGATATCTTGGACGGTAAGGTATCCTGGACGTGGGAGGAGATCCTGGCTGGAAAGGATCGCCTTCATGGGAGCAGACAGAGTTTCACTTCAAAATAAAGAGGATGGAACCATACCACGCTGCATCTTGATCCACTCATTCAGACGATCGTGACAGTGACTGACTGTTGTTCATTTTGTTTGGTATTGTCCTGTTCTGTCTCTCCTGTCTGTTCCCTTCTGGTCTTGTTTTCTTCTTTCCTCTTAAAGGTTGCTTCCAGTGCGCAAAGGTTGCTGAGGTCTTGGGGAGGACAAGGTTGGCTGGGGAAAGTGGAAGTGTGAACACGTACCCCCTAATGGATTGGGGACGCAGACTGGGTCATTTGGGATGCAGGGCAGTGTCACTTGGGACACAGACTGCGTCATTTGGGATGCAGAACAGTGTCACTTGGGACGCAGACTGGGTCATTTGGGACACAGACTGGGTCATTTGGGATGCAGGGCAGGGTCATTTGGGACACAGACTGCGTCATTTGGAATGCAGGGCAGGGTCATTTGGGACACAGACTGCGTCATTTGGGATGCAGAGCAGTGTCACTTGGGATGCAGAGTAGGGTCATTTGGGATGCAGTGCAGGGTCGTTTGGGATGCAGAGCAGGGTCATTTGGGATGCAGGGCAGGGTCATTTGGGATGCAGAGCAGGGTCATTTGGGATGCAGGGCAGGGTCATTTGGGATGCAGGCAGGGTCATTTGGGATGCAGTGCAGGGTCATTTGGGATGCAGGGCAGTGTCACTTGGGATGCAGGGCAGGGTCATTTGGGATGCAGGGCAGGGTCATTTGGGATGCAGGGCAGGGTCATTTGGGATGCAGAGCAGGGTCATTTGGGATGCAGGGCAGGGTCATTTGGGATGCAGGCAGGGTCATTTGGGATGCAGGCAGTGTCATTTGGGATGCAGAGTAGGGTCATTTGGGATGCAGAGCAGGGTCATTTGGGATGCAGAGCAGGGTCATTTGGGATGCAGGGCAGGGTCATTTGGGATGCAGGGCAGGGTCATTTGGGATGCAGCCAGGGTCATTTGGGATGCAGGCAGGGTCATTTGGGATGCAGGGCAGTGTCACTTGGGATGCAGGGCAGGGTCATTTGGGATGCAGGCAGGGTCATTTGGGATGCAGGCAGGGTCATTTGGGATGCAGAGCAGTGTCACTTGGGATGCAGAGCAGGGTCATTTGGGATGCAGGCAGGGTCATTTGGGATGCAGTGCAGGGTCATTTGGGATGCAGAGTAGGGTCATTTGGGATGCAGAGCAGGGTCATTTGGGATGCAACCTGGGTCATTTGGGACACTGTTCAGTATTATTTGTTGTTTGTGTGATTGGTGTGGTGTTCAACAAGGATCCCGGTTTATGGACCAGAAATACAACATGGATGGATAACCTAAGATGTTTCACTTTTTTGCTCTGAGGACGCACATCAAGAATGACAGGGAGGAGAAATTGCTCAAGTAGTTTTTAAACAAAAGAAATAGCCAAAAGAGTGGCATTATTAGTAGGCGAATCAAACAGCCATCTTAAATCACTATAAACATATTCCCTTATAGATAAGTAAGCACCAGAATCTTTGGTCAATATTGAAGTCATTTTGAAGATATTTAAGAGAGACTAATATGGGAGTGATAAAAACCCTTCCTCTAAAATCTCTCCCTCTCTCCCACTCACTGAGCCGCCAGCCAGCCAGCCAGCCAGCCAGCCAGCCAGCCAGCCAGCCAGCCAGCCAGCCAGCCAGCCAGCCAGCCAGCCAGCCAGCTAGCTTCTGGCTCCCGGTTAGGTAAATAGGCAGCACTCGCCAACCCAGTGCACCCTCATGACAAACGGCCATTAAATTCTAATTAACACTACTTTGTATGCTTGAATAAATAACTGAGGTCAGGGGCTGAATGCATTATCACACGCCTGAGTTTGGCAGCACTGCCGAATAGAGGCCAAACCTAAGATTTCACTTATGGCACATAAGATTGTAACATTAGATGATACTCGTCAGTTATTGGAAAATGACAAATGTCTTCATGGCTTGAATATTCCATGGACAATAGGGCTATTTGAGGGCTTTACATGAGGTTGCAAAAGATACATAAATAATACATGGAAACAATGTATTAACTTATCAAAAAATTAAACTTATCAAAAAGGTAAGACTTAAACTGAAATGTGTTTGGCATCGGTAGAGAGTTAGCCAGGCATATCTATAATTTATCTGGCAAAAATGAATGTAGTGACTAAATTAGCAAACATGAGGGGTTGTGAAACTAACTGAGCTCTCCCTCTGAGGAATGAGGAAGAGGGAGAGAGAGAAAGGCCTACAGCAGCACCTAGATCTTCTGCACAGATTCTGTCAGACAGTAAATCTCAGTAAGACAAAAATAATGGTGTTCCAAAAAAGGTCCAGTCGCCAGGACCACGAATACAAATAACACCGAGACACCGTTGTCCTAGAGCACACAAAAAACTATACATACCTCGGCCTAAACATCAGCGCTACAGGTAATTTCCACAAAGCTGTGAACCAGCTGAGAGACAAGGCAAGAAGGACCTTCTATGCCATCAAAAGGAACATAAAACTCGACATACCAATTAGGATCTGGCTAAAAATACTTGAATCAGTTATAGAACCCATTGCCCTTTATGGTTGTGAGGTCTGGGGTCCGCTCACCAAGCAAGAATTTACAAAAATGGACAAACACCAAATTGAGATTCTCCATGCAGAATTCTGCAAAAATATCCTCAGTGAGCAACGTAAAACACCAAATAATGCAAGCAGTGCAGAATTAGGCCAACACCTGCTACTTATCAAAATCCATAAAAGAGAGGTTAAATCCTACAACCACCTAAAAGGAAGCGATTTTCAAACCTTGGATAACAAAGCCATCACCTACAGAGAAATGAACCTGGAGAAGAGCCTAAGCAAGCTGGTCCTGGTTAAGGACAGCAACACAATTAGACCCAACCAAATCATGAGAAAACAAAAAGATAATTAGAATTTACAATAAAACTGAGCCAACTAGAATGCTATTTGGCCCTAAACAAAGAGTCCACAGTGGCAGAGTACCTGACCACTGTGACTGACCCAAAATGAAGGAAATCTTTGACTCAGTGAGCATAGCCTTGCTGTTGAGAAAGGCCGCCGAAGGCAGACCTGGCTCAGAAGAGAAGACAGGCTATGAGGTGAAAACTGAGCTGCACTTCCTAACCGCCTGCCATATTTGTCGACATATTTCCCTCAGATTACACAGACCCACAAAGAATTCGAAAACAAATCAAATGTTGATAAACTTCCATATCTACTGGGTGAAATACCACAGTGTGCCATCACAGCAGCAAGATGAGGGTAACCAGTGAAGAACAAACACCATTGTAAACACAACCCATATTTATATTTTTTTATTTTCCGTTTTGTACTTTAACTATTTGCACATCATTACAACACTGTATATAGACATAATATGACTTTTGAAATGTCTTTATTCTTTTGGAACTTTTGTTAGTGTAATATTTACTGTTATTTTTTAATTGTTTCTATTTCACTTGCTTAGGCAATGTAAACATATGTCTCCCATGAAAATAAAGCCCTTAAATTGAAATTGAGAATTGAGAGAGAGAGAGTGAGTGTGTATCTGCTGTCTGTCACTGCCTCCTCTCATACAGGGCTATTTTTAGCTCTGTGCTGAATCCCAATCATTGTGCAAATTAGGAAGGACACAATCATTTGGGCAGAAACTGAAAAACCCGATTGGAGTTGGCCAATTTGAAACTAATTCAAGTTACATGTTACAGCAACTGCACATAAATAAATAATCTATACTAAATGAGGACATGATTCCAGCTCCAGGAATGAAGATAATTACAATACAAAGATTTTTATAACATCAATTGATCAGCTGCAAGAGGTGCGCCGGCCATAGCTGACAACACCCAAAGCTTGCCTAATGTTGATGGTCATAAGCACCGCAGTGCAGGATCTTTTAATGGTAATTTACTTTCCTTGAGTCTTAGTTTCAAATGTAGTCCAAACTTAAAACAAAGAATAACGAGTCTGCATTTTCTTCCTTGTTTCAGTCACCTATCAGCCAGTCAGGTGGCAGCTGGTAGCTGTTTCAGAAACTGAAAACAGAGGGATCTCACTAATATCATTCAGCCCATCACACAGCAAAGCTGCCAGAGAAGAATTACAAAAACTATCTACATACATTTATTAAACCGCAATCATTGGTCTTGAGTATTATTCTGCAGCAGTCAATGTGGATCTTATCAATAAGCAGAGTTCATTATGTTTAGTATGCTTGAAAATAAATGAAGGAACGGAACTCAGACCATTACAGGTACAATGCCAGCCGAAGTCATTAATGCAGAAAACAATGTTGTCTAGGGAATGTGTTTGTCTGGGTTATTGATTGCACTGCTTACTTTTTCAAATGACTTCTGAGAACAAAGCTGCTTGTCTGCTCAACCCTCATACTGTATCTGTGATAATCACCATCTCTCCTCTTTAACGTTCACTTTAATAGTGAAATGGTTTTTCTGAGTAGTGTTACAAACAGGAATCACAGATGACAAGGACTGTCTGTTGTCTCTGTGCTTATTTGTCTGCAGACTGACAAAAGCCTTTGAGATCCAGACATAATAATCAAATGAAAATGTAAACAATTCAACAGTGACCAGATCAATTTACAATATCACTTTTGAAACACAATACATTTCGCCTATCAAAGAAAATTCCACCCAAAATGCATGCAGAGCACACAAAGAGATTGGTACAAAGCTGTCCCTCGCCCTCCATTTGGCAAATCTGACCATAATTCTATCCTCCTGATTCCTGCTTACAAGCAAAAACTAAAGCAGGAAGCACCAGTGACTCGGTGAATAAAAAAGTGGTCAGATGAAGCAGATGCTACGCTGCAGGACTGTTTTGCTAGCACAGACTGGAATATGTTCCGGGATTCTTCCGATGACTTTGAGGAGTACACCACATCAGTCACTGGCTTCATCAATAAGTGCATCGATGGCGTTGTCCCCACAGTGACCATGCGTACATACCCCAACCAGAAGCCATGGATTACAGCCAACATCCACACTGAGCTAAAGGGTAGAGCTACTGCTTTCAAGGAGCAGGACTATAACCCAGAAATGTATAAGAAATACCGCTATGCCATCCGTCGAACCATCAAACAGGCAAAGCATCGATACAGGACTAAGATTGAATCGTACTACACCGGCTACGACACTCGTCGGATGTGGCAGGGCTTGAAAACTATTACAGACTACAAAGGGAAGCACAGCCGAGAGCTGCCCAGTGACACAAGCCTACCAGACGAGCTAAATTACTTATATGTTCGCTTCGAGGCAAGTAACACTGAAACATGCATGAGAGCATCAGCTGTTCTGGACGACTGTGTGATCACACTCTCCGCAGCCGATGTGTGTAAGACCTTTAAACAGGTCAACATTCACAAGGCCGCAGGGCCAGACGGATTACAAGAGAGTGTACTGCGAGCATGCGCTGACCAACTGGCAAGTGTCTTCACTGAAATTTTCAACCTCTCCCTGTCTGAGTCTGTAATACCAACATGTTTCAAGCAGACCACCATAGTGCCTGTGTCCAAGAACACTAAGGTAACCTGCCTAAATGACTACAGACCCGTAGCTCTCACGTCTGTAGCCATGAAGTACTTTGAAAGGCTGGTCATGGCTCACATCAACACCATCATCCCAAAAACCCTAGACCCACTCCAATTTGCATACCACCTCAACAGATCCACAGATGATGCAATCTCTATTGCACTCCACACTGCCTTTTCCCACCTGGACAAAAGGAACACCTATGTGAGAATGCTATTCATAGACTACAGCTCAGCGTTCAACACCATAATGCCCTCAAAGCCCATCACTAAGCTAAGGACCCTAGAACTGAACACCTCCCTCTGCAACTGGATCCTGGATTTGTGGTAAGGGTAGGTAACAACACATCCGCCACGCTGATCCTCAACACGGGGGGCCCTCAGGGGTGCGCGCTCAGTCCCCTCCTGTACTCCCTGTTCACTCATGACTGCACGACCAGGCACGACTCCAACACCAGTATTAAGTTTGATGATGACACAACAGTGGTAGGCACGATCACCAACAACGACAAGACAGCCTATAGGGAGGAGGTCAGAGACCTGGCCGTGTGGTGCCAGGACAACAACCTCTCCCTCAACATGATCAAGACAAAGGATATGATTGTGGAGAAGAGGACCAAGTGGAAAAGAGGACCAAGCACGCCCACATTCTCATCGACGGAGCTGTAGTGGAGCAGGTTGAGAGCTTCAAGTTCCTTGGCGTCCACATCACCAACAAACTAACATGGCAAGCGGTACCGAAGCATCAAGTCTAGGTCCAAGAGGCTTCAAAACAGCTTCTACCCCCAAGCCATAAGACTCCTGAACATCTAATCAAATGGCTACTATTTACATTGCCCCCCCCACCCCTTTTTTTACGCTGCTGCTACTCTCTGTTATTATCTATGCAGAGTCACTTTAACAACTCTACCTACATGCACATATTACCTCGACTAACCGGTGCCCTCCCACATTGACTCTGTACCGGTACCCTCTATTTATAGCCTCCCTATTGTTATTTTACTGCTGCTATTTTATTATTTCTTGCTTTTATTTCTTACTTTTTTTTAGGTATTTTTCTTAAACTGCATTGTTGGTTAAGGGCTTGTGAGTAAGCATTCACTGTGAGGTCTACACCTGTTGAATAGGGCACATGTGACAAATAACATCTGATTTGGTTTGAAAAACTATCTTTGGGTATTAGTTTCATTTGCCCATTGTTGATATTGTCTTAAAAATGTTGCAATCAAGTTTTGAAGATATATGACTTTCAAAATACAGAAATACAGCAAAATGCATCATAACGGCTGTATTTATGTATTTTGAAAGTTATATAGAGTTGAAGTCGGAAGTTTACATACACCTTAGCCAAATACATTTCAACTCAGTTTTTCACAATTCCTGACATTTAATCCTAGTAAAAATTCCCTCCTTTTTCAGTTCTGCCCATAAATTTTCTATAAGATTGAACTCAGGGCTTTGTGATGGCCACTCCAATACCTTGACTTTGTTGTCCTTAACCTCTTTATCCTACCCCCTCCTTTTTCGAACATTCTGTTAAAAATTGCGCAACTTTTCAGTGTCCTGCTACTCATGCCAGGAATATAGTATATGCATATGATTAGTATGTGTGGATAGAAAACACTCTGAAGTTTCTAAAACTGGTTAAATCACGGCTGTGACTATAACAGAGCGTGTGTTTCATCGAAAAGCGCAAGAAAAACTGGTCACTGAAATCTGAAAAAAGTATCCATGCGCCCCTTTCATGGATTATTTAAAGGAAACCAAATTTAATATGGAGACGGATGCAATTCCTACAGCTTCCACACGATGTCATTTTCATTGACAAAAATCCATTGAGACATTACGAATAGATCCTTGATTCCATCCAGCCTACCTCAATCGATTTTGGAAGATTGAAAAATGGACATTGTTTTCTTTTGTAGCTGCTATTGAATACAGATCGCCCAGTGATCAATTTGATCGCTTATTAACGTTTACAAATACCTAAAGTTGGGTTATAAAAGTAGGTTGAAGTTTTTTGTGAAAGAATATAGGCAACTTATATAATTTTTAAACATGACGTTGCGTGTTGGAAGAGAGCTTTTTTCGTGATGCAGACAGGCCATACAAATGGATATTTTGGGCATTCATGGACGGATTTAATCGGGAAAAAGACCAATTTGTGATGTTTATGGGACATATAGGAGTGCCAACAAAGAATATCATCAAAGGTAATGAATGTTTTATATTTTATTTCTGCGTTTTTGTGTAGCGCCGGCTACGCTAATTATTTTGTTTACGTCGCCTTCAGGCATTTTGGGGTGTTGCATGCTATCAGATAATAGCTTCTCATGCTTTCGCCAAAAAGCATTTTAAAAATATGACTTGTTGGCTAGATTCACAACGAGTGTAGCTTTAATTCAATACCCTACATGTATATTTTAATGAACGTTTGAGTTTTAACGAGTACATTTAGCATTTAGCGTAGCGCATTTGCATTTCCAGGTGCCTACTTGAGACGCAGACGTCTCAAGTAGGAGCAAGAAGTTGCCACAACTTTGGAATTTTGCTTGGGGTCGTTGTCCATTTGGAAGACCCATTTGCGACCAAGCTTTAACTGATGTCTTGAGATGTTGCTTCAATATATCCACATCATTTTCCTGCCTAATGATGCCATCTAGGCTGGGATCCATTCTGTTGTCCTGGGTGGAAGGCAGAACACAGGATCCGCTTCGGGAAAGTCATATTCCTGGTCGTACTGATGGTGAGTTGACGTTGCTCTTATATTCAGTAGTTCTTCCCGACTGTATGTAATGAAACCTAAGATGACCTGGGGTACCAATGTAAGAAATAACACGTAAAAAAACAAAAAACTGCATAGTTTCCTAGGACCCTAGAACTGAACACCTCCCTCTGCAACTGGATCCTGGATTTGTGGTAAGGGTAGGTAACAACACATCCGCCACGCTGATCCTCAACACGGGGTGCCCTCAGGGGTGAGCGCTCAGTCCCCTCCTGTACTCCCTATTCACTCATGACTGCACGACCAGGCACGACTCCAACACCATCTCTGTCGGCGCAGGATGCATGTTGGATGTCGGCGCAGGATACATGTTGGATGTCGGCGCAGGATGCATGTTGGATGTCGGCGCAGGATGCATGTTGGATGTCGGCGCAGGATGCATGTTGATGTCAGCGCAGGATGCATGTTGGATGTCGGAGCAGGATGCATGTTGGATGTCGGCGCAGGATGCATGTTGGATGTCGGCGCAGGATGCATGTTGGATGTCGGCGCAGGATGCATGTTGATGTCGGCGCAGGATGCATGTTGATGTCGGCGCAGGATGCATGTTGGATGTCGGAGCAGGATGCATGTTGGATGTCGGCGCAGGATGCATGTTGGAT
Source organism: Oncorhynchus clarkii lewisi (assembly GCF_045791955.1). Classification (NCBI taxonomy): domain Eukaryota; kingdom Metazoa; phylum Chordata; class Actinopteri; order Salmoniformes; family Salmonidae; genus Oncorhynchus; species Oncorhynchus clarkii. Next base: position 20,407,051 of record NC_092173.1, on the reverse strand, counting down.
GTCGGCGCAGGATGCATGTTGGATGTCGGAGCAGGATGCATGTTGGATGTCGGCGCAGGATGCATGTTGGATGTCGGCGCAGGATGCATGTTGGATGTCGGAGCAGGATGCATGTTGGATGTCGGCGCAGGATGCATGTTGGATGTCGGCGCAGGATGCATGTTGGATGTCGGCGCAGGATGCATGTTGGATGTCGGAGCAGGATGCATGTTGGATGTCGGCGCAGGATGCATGTTGGATGTCGGCGCAGGATGCATGTTGGATGTCGGAGCAGGATGCATGTTGGATGCATTTGCTGTTTGTTTTGGTTGTGTTTCAGATTATTCTGTGCCCAAACAAAATTAATGGTAAATTATATATTGTGACATTTTGGAGTCACTTTTATTGTAAATAAGAATAGAATATGTTTCTAAACACTACTACATTCATTTGGCTGCTACAGATAGTCCTGAATGAATCGTGGATAATGATGAGTGAGAAAGTTACAGACGGACAAATATCATACCCCCCCCAGAAATGCTTGGGGGTTTGATATTTATGCATCTTCATTTCAAATCCAAAATGCTGGAGTACAGAGCCAAAAAACAACTAAAAGAACACTGTACATGCCTGAAGTCTACTTCTGTCTCCAACCTAAGGTTTTGATCAAGTGGAAATTGAAGAGTGAAAGACCACATGTAACCCCTAAACCCCTGATGTTCTTCACATCAATGAGGAGATAATGTTTTTAGGAGAAGCTGAAACAGAAATACTGATTCATCATGTTCCAAGTGCATATGATATGGCATGTTTGGCAGAGCCTCTGCTAAAATCAAAACGGATGTTCCCATCTCCTCTTATCAAAAATGCAATTTCCTTACTGATCCCCAGCTGCTTTTTGGTAATGAAAGACTTTCTATAGAGAAAATAGGAAAAGGGTATGTGTCAGAATCCTTAGAGACAAACTAAAAAAAGCTACAGATCCACTCAGAACAGATCTCAAGTAATGATGAAGCAGATAAGAAGAACGTGTGTGAATATAAGAAAGATTACAATAAAGTCTATATCTAGGCCAAGTTGTTTTACTGTAAATAAAGTAAAAGGAGAAAAAAGGTCCTATCTACAAACTGCAATGACACAGAGATTACACACTACAGTCAAAGGTGCAACAGTATTGAAAGAAAATAGATCATGGAGATATGAAGGTAGGAACAGTAACCCTTACATATTGCAGTTTGCCATCAATCTTATACCCGTGTGTTCAAGCATTGCAGGGTTCAAATGATCTTCATGAGCAGAACAGCGAGCATGGCTGGAATGATGGCTGTGGCCATAGATTTGCCATTAGCTCAGCGAGGGATAATCACTCACATCATATTGTGACTATTATGACAAACTGAAGAAAGGACTACAGTTACAGCTACTTATAATTGAATTAGTCTGTTAGTTTCAAGGAAATCTATTGTCGATTATAAACTGGGTAGCAATGCTTTCCTCTCAATCATATTACAGCACATCATGAATAATCTGCACTGCACAACTGGTGACAGAGTGAAAAGCTTCCTGCTACAATGTACAGAGGACTCTATTAACCTTCTAAGAACAAGTTTCCCACTGGGCACAAACGTCATTTCAACGTCTAGTTTTGATTTAATTTTGGTTGTGTTGTCAACTAATGTCAATTCAACGCAAAATCAACAGAACATTTCACCATGCCTTTGGATTTAGGTTAAAAACTAAATTCCATTATGTTGATGGCTTATTGCAAATCCAATCAGTTTTCCACGTTGATGCAACAACATCACATAGATTTGTGTTGTTAAAATGACGTGGAAACTATGTCGAATCAATAAGTGTTTGCCCAGTCGGTTATGAGCTCTTGAAATAATCTATCTGTCTCTCTCTCTCTATGTCTGCCTCTCTATCTGTCTCTCTCTATGTATGTCTCTCTATCTGTCTCTCTCTCTCTATGTCTGTCTCTCTATCTGTCTCTCTCTCTCTATGTATGTCTCTCTATCTGTCTCTCTCTCTATGTCTGTCTCTCTATCTGTCTCTCTCTCTCTGTCTGTCTCTACCTGTCTGTCTCTCTCTCTCTATGTATGTCTCTCTATCTGTCTCTCTCTCTCTATGTCTGTCTCTCTATCTGTCTCTCTCTCTCTATGTCTGTCTCTATATCTGTCTCTCTATGTATGTCTCTCTATCTGTCTCTCTCTCTCTGTCTGTCTCTCTACCTGTCTCTCTCTCTCTGTCTGTCTCTCTACCTGTCTCTCCCTCTATGTCTGTCTCTTTACCTGTCTCTCTCTCTCTGTCTGTCTCTCTATCTGTCTCTCTCTCTCTATGTCTGTCTCTCTATCTGTCTCTCTCTCTCTATGTCTGTCTCTCTATCTGTCTCTCTCTCTCTATGTCTGTCTCTATATCTGTCTCTCTATGTATGTCTCTCTATCTGTCTCTCTCTCTCTGTCTGTCTCTCTACCTGTCTCTCTCTCTCTCTGTCTGTCTCTCTGCCTGTCTCTCCCTCTATGTCTGTCTCTTTACCTGTCTCTCTCTCTCTGTCTGTCTCTCTCCCTCTATGTCTGTCTCTCTATCTGTCTCTCTCTCTCTATGTCTGTCTCTCTATCTCTCTCTCTCTCTCTATGTCTGTCTCTCTATCTGTCTCTCTTTCTATGTATGTCTCTCTATCTGTCTCTCTCCCTCTATGTCTGTCTCTCTATCTGTCTCTCTCCCTCTATGTCTGTCTCTCTCTCTCTCTCTGTCTGTCTCTTTCTCTATGTCTGTCTCTCTATGTATGTCTCTCTATCTGTCTCTCTCCCTCTATGTCTGTCTCTCTATCTGTCTCTCTCCCTCTATGTCTGTCTCTCTCTCTCTCTGTCTGTCTCTTTCTCTATGTCTGTCTCTCTATGTATGTCTCTCTATCTGTCTCTCTCCCTCTATGTCTGTCTCTCTATCTGTCTCTCTCCCTCTATGTCTGTCTCTCTCTCTCTCTGTCTGTCTCTCTATCTGTCTCTCTCCCTCTCTGTCTGTCTCTCTATCTGTCTCTCTCCCTCTCTGTATGTCTCTCTATCTGTCTCTCTCTCTCTGTCTGTCTCTCTATCTGTCTCTCTCTCTATGTCTGTCTCTCTATCTGTCTCATCTCTCTTTACTCATTGAATCAACTGCTAATTGAGGTGAATCAGTAAATTAGCAGATGCAATTGCGACATGGCTGGTATGTGATCTGGATAGGATTCTACTATACAGAGCTGAGCTCCCTCTCCTAACACCTGGGCTGGTTCAAAACATACTGCCACTGTGTGTCCCAAATGGCACCCTATTATTTTGGTCAGCGCCCTGGTCAACGGTAGTGCACTATAAAGGGAATAGAGAGTCATTTGGGACACACACACTGTGTTTCAGTCAGCAGCCAGTGGCATAAGCGCATGTTACTCTAGCAAAATGTTTTATTCAAGTGAATGGGTAGTCTCCCTACATGTTTTGTTGTTGTTGGTATTTATAGGATCACATCTCATAGCTGTTGTGTACTTATTGTACCCGCCAGGTAGGACATTAGCCTCCCTTCTGTAAGGCAGGTGGTGAGGGAGATTCTTAAAATTGTATTGTTTTCATTATACAACTAATTTCAGTTCTACCTAAATTACATTATTGGAAAGCCTGGTAAAAGTAACCTCATCCTCAGACTCAACTGCGAGAGAGAGCCGACTAGGTGAACGAGACTAAGTAGTAAGACCATAACTTGGCCTTATTGTATGCAATGTAAATCTGTCTCTGGTGTTCAGTTCCTGAGATTACGGTCCAATCATCAGCCAACCAATAGTGACTGTATAAGACAAATGAGACTAACCTCAATAACTTATGTGACCTTGACATCATGGTTTTAATTACCTCCATAACAAATCATTGCACCCCTATAACAAAATCATCATTGTTGGGCACTGCGAAAAGAGACATTGGGGACCACCAAGAGTCATGCATAATTTGAATACTGCTTGACTTACTGAAACTGGATAATAAAGGCCTACAATGGGTATTTTATTATCATTCAGCTCACGAATATGACCAATTTACGTCACGTCTCCAGAGTCGAGTCAAGGTTAAATATATAATGGAACAGTCATGAAATATTAAATCAATTCAAAAAGCATAGCTAACGCCGTCAGAGAAAGCGTTATGATGAATACAAAACTAGGATGGGTCTGACTGGGTCACTCTAAAGAAAACTCACCAGTTGCTCATCAATCTTTTATCACTCTACTTTCAGGAAATTTGGACAAAATCAGGCAGGGTCTACATCCCAAATGGCACCCTATATTCCTTACATAGTGTACTACTTTTGACCAGATCCCCAGTGGCCCTGGTCAAACGTAGTGCACTATTTAGGGAATTGGGTGTCTTTTGTGACACACAACCCATGCTGTCCAAAGCCCATTGCTTCATGTGTTGTTGTTAAGGAAGTCAGTATAGCACTGGAGAGCACACAATCTGTCATGCGATCGTTATCTAATTAAATTCATTAGACCAAAGATGGGCCCAAGTATTTCACACATAGTCATGTTTTCAAGATACTTTGTGTTTTTACCTATACCTCAAACACATTCATTCAACAGAAACATTTACTTAGGATTCCACCATCTCAATCACCTTCCACTGCCCCTTGTCACCTTCTTCCTCACCTACCATAAGACTTATCAATGTGCAATGGAAGGTGATTTAGAAGGTGGAAAGCTGAATTTCATTATAAAGGTGAACCAAATGTAGTCTACACTGAACTTTTCATATTTCATTAAATGCACTGAATCATGAAGAATAGACTATCAATTTCCATAATCAACAGAACACATCTCCCTGGGGAATGCTATATAGTGGGCTTGATACACTGTATTCATTTCAATTGTATCAATGTGCGCGTTGGTGTTTTAGTAAGCAGGGGTGGACTGGCCATCTGGCAGGGTCGATGCCAGGGTTGATTTCTGGTCCCAGTCCGCCCCTGTCAGTAAGGTATTGAACCCCAAGGTGATCAACTGGATATCAACCAGGTATAATGAAAATGCAGTTAAAACAGTTATAACACCTTCATTACAACATTCATTTAATTGTATCACCTGCATGTTAGCGTTTTTCATAATTAATCTTGTTCTGGAGGCAGCTCTGCAGTTGTCACTAGCTGGCACAACCATAAAGTCATAGAATCTAATTTTAAACATAACCCTAACCACAATGCCAACCCTAACGCCTAACCTTAAAATAAGACCAAAAGGCTATTTTTGTTTTCATACATTTTTACAATATAGCCAATTTTGACTTTGCAGCTAGCCTATCTTAGAGGAACTCGCTCAGTTCTGCCTCCAGGACAAGACTCATGACAATAAACGTCGACCTGCGTATCAACTCGTGCGTCCTGTTTTACTTCTGGAAAGTCCAGTTTTACTTTTATAATACACGAATTTATACTGTTAAATATTTGTGTGGACAACAATAGTCCAACTAATAGCCTACTAATAATAGCCTATCCACTAACAATGTAATTTTCCTTGAATGCATGCTTGTCAACAAAGATTGATCAGCGTTTGAGTCTCTCAGGAACTGAAAAGGGTTTACCCAAATAATTTAATATGCTTAATATATGTGATTAACGAGGTCCAAATCTAAGTTTGGCGCGCGCTTTTTCCCGTCGTTAATGGTCAGGATGACCGTATCACACCTTACATGTGTCAAAATAATTTACAATGAACGTACTCAGACAACGTCGACAAAAACACGTCACACCGTTTGACAAACATCTCAGAGGACACGGGTTGCTTTTTATTCTGATAGACTACTGAACGGTAACATCACGCATTCCAACAGATTGTCAAGAAGAGCCAGCGGGCTATTGCGCGCATGCATCGTTGTACATGATTTAGGTTGAGACGTTGACTTATGCGACCTGATAACCTCATAAGATTTGACACCGGAGGAGACATGGTAGGCTATATAAAAAATATTGAACCGAGCACCTTACCTTTCCCTCTCGTTTCCTTCGCCATCCCAACCTCTACGTCTCTACCAAGGTAGGTGCGGAGTCACCGGGGTGTAATTTTGTCAGATAGTTTTAACCGAGTGGGCGCTCCCTCCCTCGTCTCCGCACCTTGACGCCAGCCAGGCAGAAGATAGGTAGCCCTGAGGCAGTGAGGATGCGCTTTTTCTCTCGGCTTGAATTCTGCAGCTGAGATCCTCTGGCTAACGGTGACAAGACCCACATCCAGTGGATCTGCCTCTTGTACTGAACACACTTTCAGTTTTTGTATCTGTGCAGACTTTGCTACTGCCCTCCCCTCCACTACCGTCACATCAGTAGAACTGTTTCAAGGACCAGTGTTAGACTGCCTCCAGTGGCTCGCTGGTGTGCCACCCAAGGGCGTCCGTTGTATGAATTGGCTCTGCCTCCTGCAGTTGGGATTCCAATAAAATAAATTAGTCGACAGTGACACATTGATGCAAACTGATTTGAATGGGATGCACTTCTAACCATGGACGTGAGGTCTAGTTGACGTGAGGTCTAGAAATAAATATAGCCCAATTGGAAAACGACACATCTACAAAATCGCACTCCTGCCTATTCAATTAGGTAGTTACAACTGTTACGATTGTAGAGTAAAATAATAAAGATAAGATAACCTATAAGTCCATAAACAACAGACTGAGGTTAATGTTTCAGTATATTGAACCATAAGTATGCTGCACGCAGCAGACATGACAAATAGCTTGACAAAGACTCTTTATTGACCTTAAAGACATGATGATGATAATGACTGTCTCCGAGCCACAGATGGGGGCCTAAAGGGCAAGGACCGAATCTCACCTTGTCATGACTCTAGCTATATTTCCTGCAGCCTTGGCTCCTCCACAATGTTAGGTCAGAGACCCAGCTATAAAACATACTGGAACCAGAGTTCAACAGCATAGCATCACAGCACATTCCTCATGGTCCACAGACGGCTCACATCACATCTTAGGCTATGTGCGGAGTGGACTGTTGCATTTAAGAGAAACTGTTATTAGCCACATGGATCAGATGCATGCATTAATGGCCTGCATGATGAGGGATGTAGGTTGAGTCCCAAATGGCACCCTATTCCCTCAAAGTGCACCATAGTGTGCACCATAGTGCAATTTTGCCCTAGTCTGGTCAAAAGTAGTGCACTATAAGGGCAAAGGGTGCCATTTTGGATTATGTCAAACTGTTATTAGACACATGGATAATCAGATAAGTTAATGGATGCATTGCCATTAGGGATGTAGCCTATTGTATGTGAACTGTAGAAACACAGCACAGTAAGGCTGGCTGGCTTGCTTCCGACATTCAGTGCCTAATCTATGATGTTTTATAGATTTCCCTGCTCTGACATTGTCAACAATATTGGGCTAACTCTCACAACAGGCTGTCACGTCTATCAAACAATACACTATATTAATTTAGATCACTGTCTTATCTATCAAACCAAATCTATTCATTTAGAGTAGACCACTTTGAATATGCTGAAACCTGCTGTCTATATGTGAAGAGCCCATTCAGATAAACATAGTATCATATTCACCCCTACATGTATAGAAATCGTATTACCAAAGGACACCCATGTTCCCAACCCTTTCAACAGAAAACAAGATATTGTACTATAACACAAAAACTCAAAGTAGATTCCCAACCTGAAAATCTCATTGTAGATTCCCAACCTGAATACAACCTAAAAAAATCATTGTAGATTCCCAACTGAATACAACCTGAAAAACTCATTGTAGATTCCCAACCTGAACCATCTACCAAGCGCAGTGGGAAACATGGGAGAGCAGTGATTGTCTGTTGTTGTGCACAGCAGTGCAGATATATAGTTATACCCTCGTTCTATCCTCTAGCTAGCACATGACCACAGAACATAGCCTGGGATCAGAGCAGCACCAGCATCACTCTATCTGCAGCTCTGCACCCTGGTGCCATTTAATGACTATCGATGGACCCAAATGCCTGAAGCTGAGCCATCTCCCTCCAATCTGAGTACTGGCCTGGCCACAGACACGCTGTATTACCCAACCCTATGAGGGCCCAGGATATTTCAACCAGTCAGGATGACCAATGACAAAATACTTCTGGCTCAAGACACTGTATTGTGATTCTAGCAGGAGAGTAAAAGAAAACAGCCAGCAGGGCCAGAAAGACAGCGAGAGATCGCATTGATTACACCCAATGGCCTCACTCACAAGAAAAAAAAGTTAATTCAATTTAGGCAGAATAACTTTTTTCTTTAGAAGCAATCTCATCCTATGCCAAGGCAGTGTGCCAAGTCTACAACAGGCTCTACTTTGAGCTGCCCCACCCCCCAATCATAAAAAAAACTCAGCACTTGTGGCTGAGTGGAAGCAAGTCCCTGCAGCAATGTCCCAACATCTCATGGAAAGAATTCTCAGAAGAGTGTAGGCTGTTATAGCAGCAAAGGGGGGGACCAACTCCATATTAATGGCCATGATTTTGGAATGAGATGTTCGGCGAGCAGGTGTCCACATACATTTGGTCATGTAGTGTACACTGAGTGTACAAAACATTAGGAACACCTTTCCATGACATAGACTGACCAGGTGAATGAAAGCTATGATCCCTTATTGCTGAACCTGTTAAAGCCACTTCATTCAGTGGAGATGAAGGGCAGGAGACAGGTTTTAAGAAGGTTTCCTAAGCCGCTAGACAACTGAGAAATGGATTGTGTATGTGTGCCATTCAGAGGGTTAATGGGCAAGACAAAATATTGAACAGGGTATGGTAGTAGGTGCCAGGCACACCAGTTTAGGTATGTCAAGAACTGCAATGCTGCTGGGTTTTTCCCGCTCAACAGTTCAAGAGTGGTCCACCACCCAAAGGACATCCAGCCAACTTGGCACAATTGTGGGACGCAATGGAGTCAACATGGGCCAGCATCCCTGTGGAACACTTTCACCACCTTGTACAGTATATGCTCCAACAAATTGAGGCTGTTCTGAGGGCAAAAGGGGTGCAATTCAATATTAGAAAGCTGTTCCTAATGTTATGTACACTCAGTGTATATCCACATATCCAGATACCTGAGAAAGCACCTGGTCTCAGCACTTCCATGTATGTACCAGTCTGTCATAAGAGACATGGGGCTGCTCCAGAGTGAGGGCCAGTGGGTTCTAGCAGAAAAGCAGCCAATAGATGACCCCATGACCCCAGAGACATGGGGCTGCTCCAGAGTGAGGGCCAGTGGGTTCTAGCAGAAAAGCAGCCAAGAGATGACCCCATGACCCCAGAGACATGGGGCTGCTCCAGAGTGAGGGCCAGTGGGTTCTAGCAGAAAAGCAGCCAAGAGATGACCCCATGTGTAGATCATCTACTAACAACAATGAACTTTGCACCTCAAGTCTGAAATAAGACTCTGGACTTTTTGCCTTTTAGCTATCCACACAAAGACTTAGCTTTCAATACATCTTAATTCTACTAACCATGAGTCAGCAAGGATAATGACACAGCAAGGATAAGTGTTTCACATTTGATAGCTGCCAATGCTATGAGATTACCCACTGCGTTGTGGGGGAAACAAGGTTGTTTCTCTCTCGTTTCTGAAGCAGAGAATTTATAGGTCAGACTATCTGATGACATCAGGGAGATTACTGCCCAGGGAGGGCGCATACTGTGCTGATCAATTTCTCAACTGGAGCAGCTGCATTCCTCTCTCATATCCACACCCAGAGCATGGATCTAACTACTACAATCTCTTCAGTAGTTGTTCAGAGAAGGAGAATATCACTGGTTCTGTAAATAGCTCAATAGTACTATAGAGAGAACATTTGTCTTACTTGGTTGAAGATCATATCCAATTTTCTAAGAATTGTGAAAATTTCCAGCCATTAGCTGAACTGTCCCTGAGTGAAACCTAAAATGATTCTATCCAGCCTGAATGGGCATTGTTGCCTCAAAATACGTCACTGTGTGTACCACATCATTCATATTACCATGACTACTAGTCAATACTCACAGTCACATGAATTCTGTCTTTGACAAGGATAATTATGCTGGCTAACATACTGTAGGGACAGGCCCTTTTCACCATTAGAACAGTGGAAAAGGAGACACAGCTCTATATCTGATGGCTGTATTGATAAAGCAAGATACATCTCATTTTTAAAAATGATGTTATAATACTAACATCATTAAGATTATCAAGGTTGTCAATACCTCATTTTGACTAAATAAAACAACCTTTACATATTGTACCAGAAAAAAGGTATTACAAAATAAACTTTTGGGCATCAGTATAAAACAGTCTGCTATGAATGTGTCATGAAACATCACAATAAGAAAATATATCAAAGCACCACAAAACCAATTTCATTGTGTTCTGTGTTATGTGCAAAACACATCAGAATAGATCATAGACAGATCTTGTTGTTCTGTTTGTTAATTGTGTTGAAAATACATTTCTGTGTTGAGTCTGTGTTGGCTGTCTGGGGCGGGAGGTGACACACTCAAAACCAAAATATCAATAGACAGCATTCAGCACCATGAAAATGAAAAATCATTTGAAATTAGCCACCCTGACTCTCACAGATGAACAATATATTTTTCAATTTCAAGTATTCTTCAATTCAAAAACTCCTATTATAAGGATGCGATGGCTCCTAGATTCCAATTTGTGTCGAACTCTGGGACGAAACAGAACTGTGAGAGTGAGTTGTGTGTATGTGCATAAGCCTATGTAAAACCTGCATGTATTCTGACACCCACACAAAACACAGTTGGCGGAGAGAAAGAGGGTCTGATTCAGAGTGAGCTATTCACTCAGTCACTCTCTGTCCCTTGTCACAGTCAGTTCCGCTCGGGGCCAACTCAACATCTGGATGTGTCTCTCTCCTCCTTCACAGCTGCTTTCTCTCCAGGGCCTGAGAACATCCGCCACACCAGTAAAGGCTCCCTCATCCAATGTGCACTCATGATATATGCATTCTTATTGAATTTAAATCACTCATTTGGCAAACATACAGTATTTGGTGCATGCCATGGCAAGTGAATCACACAATTTCAATGATTGCAATATGCTATCCGGATTTCCTATTAACCAATGAATGGTGACCTTGGCTTGCTGCACCCCTATTGTTAATTCCCCAAACAATTAATTTACTTCTATGTTTCAATGTGGAAATGGAAAGAGTGAGTGGGAGAGGTTTATAAATGGAAAGAGAGGAGACCCTCTGTAATGTCGTAATGTTCTCTCTAAGCTTATCAAAACCAACTTTCCCAGTGAAATTCACCCATCCCTCTGGAAGAACTACAGAATTGAACCTGCCAAATAGGAATAATCTGCATTGCTTTAGTTCCATTCTATTCTGAATGTATTCTGAATGTTGTCACATCAATGCAATCAGGATATTTTTCCCCCCAAAAATGAACTTGTTTTACATAGTTCTTTCACCGTTTTAGTAAAACCGCTGTATTTAACACACATACAGTAGATACATATATAAACATTAACCCAGTCTAAACTATAATCTTAGCTGGCTAAACCCTGAAGAGTAGGCAAGCTCGTTCTACATTGCCCGGTGGCCCAGGTGGGTGGAGTTCTGTTGGTGCTGAGTTGAAATATCCACCTACACAGTACACCGGGCGATGCAAACCGAACTCGTCCAATGTTCACAAAGAGGAAGAGCTCTATTGGCTGTCTAATGGTGGATCTGAAGCAGGACGGGATGTGATTGGCTTATTACCAACATCTGACTGATAGACAGGTTACACTGATGACTGAGAATAGCAGGCTAAATGACGTTGCATTTCCCCCCATTTGTCCCTTGATACTGAAGCAATTGGACTGGTCCCCCTGAAACTTCCCTTCCCAAAAAACTGAAAAATATGAGTTATTTTTTTCTGAACATACAAAATTCAGATGCATAGCTCAAGAGGATGGCATATGACTTTATCTCCTGTCATCTCTCACTCTCTAAAAGTAACGAGGCAACAATAGTAGTTCTCCCTTGGGCTGGTTTTCTTATCTCACTTTTTTTGCAACAATTCACACTCCCACACACAGATATGGTGAGAGGAGAGAGAGGCATCTCCAAATGCCAGACCTGAGTATCTGTCCTTTGGTACCGTTAAGAACATTTGGCGTATTATTCAATTACATGTGCTTCTCTTTGAAATGTCTGAATATGATGCGTTTCTGATCTATCACACTCAAATGCATTCAGTATGCTCATAAAGACAAGGGGGATTCTCTGCATTGCACCAAATTAAGAATTATTTTAAATATGCACTCACACGCACCCCACAACTAGTCAAACACTGGACCTAATGTTTGAATAAGCAAAGAGCACTATGTTTGAGGAAGAGTTGTGTAGCCCGGCCAAGTGAATAATCCATCCTCCTACACACGGTGGCATTCAGGGACTAACTGGGTAGCAAATAAATCTGTTGAGATGGCTTAAGGAACAACCAACTGCAGATACAGTTGAAGTCAGAAGTTTACATACACTTACATTGTCATTAAAACTAATTTTTCAACCACTCCACAAATTTCTTGTTAACAAACTATAGTTTTGGTAAATTGGTTAGGACATCTACTTTGTAGTCATTTTTCCAACAACAGATTATTATTATTATTATTAACAGACAGATTGTATCACATTTCCAGTGGGTCAGAAGTTTACATACACAAAGTTGACTGTGCCTTTTAAACAGCTTGGAAAATTCCAGAAAATGAAGTAATGGGTTTAGAAGCTTCTGATAGGCTAATTGACATAGTTTGAGTCAATTTGAGGTGTACCTGTGTATTTCAAGGCCTACCTTCAAACTCAGTGCCTCTTTGCTTGACATCACGGGAAAATCTAAAGAAATCAGCCAAGGCTTCAGATTTTTTTTTGTAGACGTCCACAAGTCTGGTTCATCCTTGGGAGCAATTTCCATATGCCTGAAGGTACCACATTCATCTGTACAAACAATAGTACGCAAGTATAAACACCATGGGACCACACAGCTATCAAACCGCTCAGGAAGGAGACGCGTTCTGTCTCCTAGAGATTAACGTACTTTGGTGCGAAAAGTGCAAATCAATCCCAGAACAACAGCAAAGGACCTTGTGAAGATGCTGGAGGAAACAGGTACAAAAGTATCTATATCCACAGTAAAACGAGTCCTATATCGACATAACCTGAGAGGCCGCTCAGCAAGGAAGAAGCCACTGCTCTAAAACCGCCATAAAAAGCCAGACTACAGTTTGCAACTGCACAGGGGGACAAAGATCGTACTTTTTGGAGAAATGTCCTCTGGTCTGAGGAAACAAAAATAGAACTGTTTGGCCATCATGACCATCGTTATGTTTGGAGGAGAATGGGGAGGCTTGCAAGCCGAAGAACACCATTCCAACCGTGAAGCACGGGGGTGGCAGCATCATGTTATGGGGGTGCTTTGCTGCAGGAGGGACTGGTGCATTTCACAAAATAGATGGCATCACGAGGAGGAAAATTATGTGGATATATTGAAGCAACATCTCAAGACATCAGTCAGGAAGTTAAAGCTTGGTCGCAAATGGGTCTTCCAAATGGACAATAACCCCAAGCAAGCTTCCAAAGTTGTGGCAAAATGTCTTAAGGACAACAAAGTCAAGGTATTGGAGTGGGCATCACAAAGCCCTGACCTCAATCCTGTAAAAAATGTGTGGGCAGAACTGAAAAAGCATGTGCGAGCAAGGAGGCCTACAAACCTGACTCAGTTACACCAGCTCTGTCAAGGGGAATGGGCCAAAATTCACCCAACTTATTGTGGGAAGGTTGTGGAAGGCTACCAGAAAAGTTTGACCCAAGTGAAACAATTTAAAGGCAATGCTACCAAATTCTAATTGAGTGTATGTAATCTTCTGACCCACTGGGAATGTGATAAAATAAATAAAAGCTGAAATAAATAATTCTCTCCAACTATTATTCTGACATTTCACATTCTTAAAATAAAGTGGTGATCCTAACTGACCTAAGACAGGGAATTTACTTGGATTAAATGTCAGGAATTGTGAAAAACAGAGTTTAAATGTATTTGGCTAAGGTGTATGTAAACTTCCGACTTGTACTGTACATTTGCATTTGAGAAAGTGAAACATTGAAAAGTACTACAGTCCCAAATGGCACTAGTAAGAGTGTACTCATAGGTCCCTGGTCAAAAGTAGTGCCATTTGCCATTTGTTAGTCGCTCTCACCTGTCTGCAATGGCCCAGGGGTTGAAGCTGCCCACAGCCTCGTGGGAAACCAGGAGGAGGTAAACCTCGTGGTCCTGTCTGTACTGCTTGATACTCCTCTGCATGCTGGCTGGCACAGAGAGTCACTTCCCCTCTCCCCTCCTCTCACCTGGGGCTGGGAAGGTGCTGCTGCTGCGGCCAGGTAGACCTGGGGAGTCCTCCTCCCTGATACTATTCTCAGACAGGACACTGTGGCGAGATGGAGAGACAGACAGGGTGTTCAGGCTGTTGAGTTAGAGAGACAGACAGACAGACAGACAGACAGACAGAGACAGACAGAGACAGTCAGTCAGACAGACAGACAGACAGACAGACAGATAGACAGACAGACAGACAGACAGACAGACAGACAGACAGACAGACAGACAGACAGACAGACAGACAGACAGACAGACAGAGTATGCTTGGGTTCTGGATAGACAAAAACAGACAGGCAAACAGGATGCTCAGGCTGAATACCAGACTGATGGAGCTTCACCCTGTCTTTCATTACATTGTCCTCATCTCCATTCAGCCTGTTTGAATTAGGTACATATGTCAATGGAAGTGAAAAAGCAGCAGCCTGGAATATAACTGCTATTTATCAAGATAGGGGCCAGAATGTGCACACGCGAGAAAGTGACAGACAGACAGACAGACAGAGAGGAGAGAGAGAGAGAGAGAGAGAGAGAGAGAGAGAGAGAGCTGGTAGTCCCATCCACTCTATTAAATTAGTCAAAACAGGAACATTTTTACATTTTACTAATTAATAACGAAATTATTTCAATAGTGAAAAATGTTCTCATGTGTGCTATCTCTATCCCCCCAATAGAATCCCCATACTTTAACGATGACAGATTCTCCATCCTAGAGGGGGAGATCAACTATTTCCAGGCCCGTGGACATGTACTAACAAGTCTGTGGCGACCTAAATGCCAGAACTGGACAAGAACCTGACACCCTCAGCACAAAGGGGGACAAACACCTACCTGGAGGTGACAACATTCCCTCCCCCATATGCCCCCCTAGACACAACTGCGACAACATAACCAACAAAAACGGATCACAACTCCTACAGCTCTGTCACACGCTGGGTATGTACATAGTCAATGGTAGGCTTCGAGGGGACTCCTATGGTTGGGTCACAGATAGCTCATCTCTTGGCAGTAGTACTGTAACCTACTTTATCACTGACCTCAACCCAGAGTCTCTTAGAGCGTTCACAGTCAGCCCGCTGACACCCCTATCAGACCACAGCAAAATCACAGTCTACTTGAACAGAGCTTTGCTCAATCATGAGGCATCATAGCTAAAGGAGCTGAATAATATTAATAAATGCTATAGATGGAAGGAGTGTAGTGTGAGAATCTACCAAAAAACAATTACGCAACAACAAATTCAATCCCTTCTAGACAATTTCCTGGACAAAAGGTTTGACTGTAATAGTGAAGGTGTATATTTGACCTCACAGCTTCCATATCAAATCTAAAAACTTCAAGCAGACAAAAAAATAAAATTAACAACAATAAAAAATGGTTTGAAGAAGAATGCAAAAACCTAAGAAAGAAATTGAGAAACCTATCCAACCAAAAACCCAGAGACCCAGAAAACCTGAGCCTACGGCTTCGCTAAGGTGAATCACTAAAATAATACAGAAATACACTACGAAAAAAGGATCAGCACATCAGAAATCAGCTCAATGTAATTGAAGAATCTATGGAATCTAAACACTTCTGGGAAAATTGGAAAACTCTTAACAAACAACTACACAAAGAATTATCTATCCAAAACAGAGATGTATGGATAAACCACTTTGTCACGCCCTGACCATAGAGAGCCATTGTTTCTCTATGGTGTAGTAGGTCAGGGCGTGACTGGGGTGTTCTATTTTATTATTTATATGTGATGTTCTAGTTTATTATTTCTATGTGGCGTTCTAGTTTTCATATTTCTATGTTGGTGCGCTTGATATGGTTCCCAATTAGAGGCAGCTGGTAATCGTTGTCTCTAATGGGGGATCATATTTAGGTAGCCTTTTTCCACCTGTGTTTTGTGGGATTGAATTTTGTATTTTGAGTTAGTGTATGTAGCAGCGCTGTAGACACTGTTCGGTTCTTGTTTTATAGTTTCACTTTAATCAATTATGTGGAACTGTAATCATGCTGCGCCTTGGTCCTTCTCTACAAACGATCATGACACATCTTCAATCTTTTTGGCTCAAAAACAAACAGCAAAAACATATACATGATGAAATACAAAATCAATTCTTAAAGACTACCAGAACACACTGGATTCTCCAATAACGCTGAATGAACTACAGGACAAAACACAAACCCTCCAACCCAAAAAGGCCTGTGGGGTTGATGGTATCCTACATGAAATGATAGAATATACAGGCCACAAATTCCAATTGACTATACTTAGACTCTTTAACATCATCCTCAGCTCAGATCTTCCGCAATATTTGTAACCTAAGACTGATCACCCCAATCCACAAAAGTGGAGACAAATTTGAACCAAATAACTACAGTGGGATACGCGTCAAAAGCAACCTTGAGAAAATCTCTGCATTATCATTAACAGCAGACGTGTACATTTCCTCAGCGACAACGTACTGAGCAAATGTCAAATTGGCTTTTTACCAAATTACTGTACAACAGACCACGTATTCACCCAGCACACATTAATTGACAAACAAACCAAAACAAAGGAAAAGTATTTTCATGCTTTGATTTCAAAAAAGCTTTTGACTCAATTTGGCATGAGGGTCTGCTTAACAAATTGAAGGAAAGTGATGTTGGGGGAAAATCATACATAAAATCCATGTTCACAAACAAGTGTACGGTTAAAATTGGCAAAAAACACACATTTCTTTCCACAGGGTCAGGAGATGAGATAGGGATGCACCTTAAGCCCCACCCTCTTCAACATATATATCAACAAATTGGCATGGTCGCTAGAACAGTCTGCAGTACCCGGCCTCACTCTACTAAAATCTGAAGTCAAATGTCTACTGTTTGCTGATGATCTGGTGCTTCTGTCCCCAACCAAGGAGGGCCTACAGCAACACCTAGATCTTCTGCACAGATTATGTCAGACCTGGGCCCTGACAGTAAATCTCAGTAAGACAAAAATAATGGTGTTTCAAAAAAGGTCCAGTCGTCAGGACCACAAATACAAATTCCATCTAGACACCATTGCCCTAGAGCACACAAAAAACGATATACAGTATACCTCAGCCTAAACATCAGCGCCACAAGTTACTTCCACAAAGCTGTGAACGATCTGAGAGACAAGGCAAGAAGGACCTTCTATGCCATCAAAAGGAACACCAAATTTGACATACCAATTAAGATCTGGCTAAAAATACTTGAATCAGTTATAGAACCCATTGCCCTTTATGGTTGTGAGGTCTGGGATCCGCTTACCAAGCAATAATTCACAAAATGGGACAAACACCAAATTGAGATTCTCCATGCAGAATTCTGCAAAAATATCCTCTGTGTACAACGTAAAACACCAAATAATGCATGCTGAGCAAAATTAGCCGATACCCGCAAATGATCAAAATCCAGAAAAGAGCCATTAAATTCTACCACCACCTAAAAGGAAGCAATTCCCAAACCTTCCATAACAAAGCCATCACCTACAGAGAAATAAACCTGGAGAAGAGCCCCCAAAGCAAGCTGGTCTTGGTGCTCTGCTCACAAACACAAACAGACCTCACAGAGCCCCGGGACAGCAGCACAATTAGACCCAACCAAATCATGAGAAAACAAAAAGAGAATTACATTGGAAAGTAAGAGCAAATGCTATCTGACCCCAAATGCTATCTGACCCCAAATGCTATCTGACCCCAAATGCTATCTGACCCCAAATGCTATCTGACCCCAAATGCTATCTGACCCCAAATGCTATCTGACCCCAAATGCTATCTGACCCCAAATGCTATCTGACCCCAAATGCTATCTGACCCCAAATGCTATCTGACCCCAAATGCTATCTGACCCCAAATGCTATCACACCCTAAACAGAGAGTACAATGGCAGAATACCTGACCACTGTGACTGATCCAAAATTAAGGAAATCTTTGACTATGTACAGACTCAGTGAGCATAGCCTTGCTATTGAGAAAGGCCGCCATGGGCAAACCTGTCTCTAAAGAGAAGACAGGCTATGCACACAGCCCACAAAATGAGGTGGAAACTGAGATGCTCTTCCTAACCACCTGCCAAATGTATGACCATATTAGAAACACATATTTCCCTCAGATTACACAGATCCACAAAGAATTCGAAATCAAACCAAATTTTGATAAACTCCCAAATCTATTTGGTGAAATACCACAGTGGGCATCACAACAGCAAGATATGTGACCTGTTGCCACTAGAAAAGGGCAACCAGTGAAGAACAAACACCATTGTAAATACAACCTATATTTATGTTTATTTATTTTCCCTTTCGTACTTTAACTATTTGCACATCATTACAACACTGTATATAGACATAATATGACATTTGAAATGTCTTCATTCTTTTGGAACTTTTATAAGTGTATGTTTAGTGTTCATTTTTTATTGTTTATTTCACTTTTGTTTATTATCTATTTCACTTGCTTTGGCAATGTAAAGATACATTTTCCATGCCAATAAAGCCCTTAAATTGAAATTGAACTGAGAGAGAGGAGAGAGAGAGACAGAGAGAGGTGTGATGCTCCATTCTAAAGTCTGTGTGCTCCCCTCACACCCACACTCTCCTCTGCCCCAAGTGGAGGGTGCCAGCTGGGGGCTCATTTGGGCAATGTCAAGGCCAGGGTTGTAATATTTGTTTCTGAGAGTAAGTCAGTTCAGCTCTGGCAACAGCTCTGGCTGCTACTATATTTAGAGACAGACACAGCAGTTCCACAAGTAAAGTGCCTCTCTAATGTTCTCCCCACACACCAACCCAGGTCCAGCCCCATTTGCTCCTGCTGCTCATGGGGTCTGCACACCATGGGGCCAGGCTGTGAGCAGACAGAGACACAGCGAGAAGTGCCAGGTTGGGTATTTCACTGTTAGCCCTGCCAATCCCCTCCATCCCTGGACTACACACAGCACCCATTTCTGCTCTGATAGGTCATTTAAGGGCCATTGAGGCGATAACACAATAATTTCCCTTCTCCCCTTGTGCAAGATTTCCTTTATGTCCACACAAAATGGAATAACACACTTAGATTAAAAGCAGAGTGAAGGCGCCCAAGGGTTATGTGCAACTTTAAGAGTGTGGGCATGAGGGCACCAGTCAGGAAACACCTTTCACAAATTCAAGTGGCAGTACATTTTCACAAAAGAGAAGATTTTCACATGGGTAGGGTTTGAGCACGGTAAGGTGATGTGAATGCCAATGTATACAAGCTGCACTACTCTTTCTCCTGGCTCTACAAGGATGCTTAGAAAGCTTAGAGACAATGAGGACACACTCACTGACACGTGTTAATCGTCGGTGGTGAATATTTTGCGGTCTGTTCACTGTTGTGAGTGTGGGCAGCAGTTGCTGACAGGGGGAGAGGAGAGGGTAGCTGCAGTCTGATCATAGCCTGACAAACCCAGCCCTCTCACATCCACCTACTACAGAAAGGCCTAACACAAACAACTCAAATTGATGAGCAGCCTGAGTCATAAATCCCCACAGCGAGGTGCGTGATATCGACTTCAAATGACTTTCAAGATAGTTTGTCGTTCTTCTCCAACAACTACATAAGTCTATTGCCAAGGAAACAGAGAAAGCGGCAAAGCACCAGCTCCATATGTGATATATCAAACAGGAAGCAGACTGCGCTGGGCTTGATTCCGAGACAGCAAGAGAGAGAGTGAAAGAGAGAGAGAGAGAGAGAGACCCAAATCTGTTTCAGAGATAGTGGGGGGTGATTCAGGGAAGAGGCTGGCTACAGCTCTACCGCTAGAGAACTGGTGCTCAGGTTCTGAGAGCAGAGAAACAAATCAATGCACTAAGAAAACAGGTGGATGGAGAAAACAGTGCAGAGAAAAGAAGGTGAATCATTGCAATGCGGTAGCAACTTGTATTTCCTTCTGCCTACAACAATAACAGATGGTTCTACCTATCAGAGCCAATCGCAGAGACAGGGACAGTGGTAGAGTTTCTTGGGAGCTAGAGGTCTTGATTAGATGGGCTGGTACCAGCCATCACCGCATCAAAATACCAATTTCCTGTAACAAGGTTATGGCTTAGAAGAGATTTTTCTGAGAGGACAGTACAAGAGAGTGAAGGTTTGAGAGAACAGTATAAGAGAGTGATGGTTTGAGAGAACAGTATAAGAGAGTGATGGTTTGAGAGAACAGTACAAGAGAGTAATGGTTTGAAAGAAAGAGGAACACACCAGGGACAAAAGCAGGGCTCTCCAACCCTGTTCCTAGAGAGCTATCATCCTGTAGGCTATCTCCAACCCTGTTCCTAGAGAGCTATCATCCCGTAGGCTCTCTCTAACCCTGTTTCTAGAGAGCTATCATCCTGTAGGCTCTCTCCAACCCTGTTCCTAGAGAGCTAACATCCTGTAGGCTCTCTCCAACCCTGTTCCTAGAGAGCTATTGTCCTGTAGGCTCTCTCCAACCCTGTTCCTAGAGAGCTATTGTCCTGTAGGCTCTCTCCAACCCTAATCTGGGACACCTGATTCTAATAATTAGCTGGTTGAAAATCTGAACCGGGTTAGTTACAACTGGGTTTGGAGCGAAAACCTACAGGAGGGTAGCTCTCCAGGAACAGGGTTGGAAAGCCCCTGACAAAAGACTGGAGAGAACAGAAATCATCAGTCTTCAGACAGTAGCAGAGTGACCAGTCTTTAATCTGACCACTGATTTGTTTGTCTTGGTGGTGGTGGAGCTGTGGTCAGTCAGCATCCGTCAGAGAGGGACCAGTAGGGCGGGTGTCATCCTCCTTCCACTAGGTCTTCTCACCATGGAGACCTCTTATCCTCTGCTCCAATGATGCATGACCTCCCCCCACCCACTCCATTGCTCTCACCACACGCATACTGAGGATTAGACTCTCTACCCACCCATCATCTCCATCATAAATCACCCACCCCAATTCAACCCAGGTCACAGAGAGGGACGAGGATCTACAGCTAGTCTAATGCATGTTGAACTATTATATTTAAAAGCAATGCATTTGGACTGAGTGTTTCCCAGGGGGACTGAAGTATCTCCATTAAAGCTCTAGCCTACAGCAGCTAATTCAATCTTTAAGTTTAACTATTAGTCTAGACTCAATAGCTACAGCATCTTGCGAAAGTATTCACCCCTTTGGCATTTTTCCTATTTTGTTGACTTACAACCTGGAATTAAAATGGATTTTGGGGGTTTGTTTTATTTGATTTACACAACATGCCTAACACTTTGAAGATGCAAAATAGTTTTCATTGTGAAACAGACAAAAAATAAGACAATTAACTTTAGCGTTCACAACTATTCACTCCCCCCCCCACCCCCCTCAAAGTCAATACTTTGTAGAGGCACCTTTTGCAGCAATTACAGCTGCAAGTCTCTTGGGGTATGTCTCTATAAGCTTGGCACATCTAGCCACAGAGATTATTGCCCATTCTTCAAGGCAAAACTGCTCCAGCTCCTTCAAGTTGGATGGGTTCCGCTGGTGTACAGCAATCTTTAAGTCATACTGTACCACAGATTCTCAATTGGATTGAGGTCTGGGCTTTGACTAGGCCATTCCGAGACATTTAAATGTTTCACCTTAAACCATTCGAGTGTTGTTTTAGCAGTACGCTTAGGGTCTGCTGGAAGATGAACCTCTGTCCCAGTCTCAAATCTCTGGAAGAAGGAAACAGGTTTCCCTCAAGAATTTCCCTGTATTTAGCGCCATCCATCATTCCTTCAATTCTGACCAGTTTCCCAGTCCCTGCCGATGAAAAACACCCCCACAGCATGATGCTGCCACTACCATGCTTCACTGTGAGGATGGTGTTCGCGGGGTGATGAGAGGTGTTGGGTTTGCCCCAGACATAGCGTTTTCCTTGATGGCCAAAAAGCTACATTTTAGTAGCTCATCTGACCAGAGTACCTTCTTCCATATGTTTGGGGAGTCTCCCGCATGCCTTTTGGCAAACACCAAACGTGTTTGCTTATTGTTTTCTTTAAGAAATTGCTTTTTTATGGTCACTCCTCCGTAAAGCCCAGCTCTGTGGAGTGTACGGCTTAAAGTGGTCCTATAGACAGATACTCCAATCTCCGCTGTGGAGATTTGCAGCTCCTTCAGGGTTATCTTTGGTCTCTTTGTTGCCTCTCTGATTAATACCCTCCTTGCCTGGTCGGTGAGTTTTGGTGGGCAGCCCTCTCTTGGCAGGTTTGTTGTGGTGTCATATTCTTTCCATTCTTTAAATATGGATTTAATGGTGCTCAGTGGGATGTAAAAAGTTTTTTATATATTTTTTTATAACCCAACCCTGATCTGTACTTCTCCACAACTTTGTCCCTGACCTGCTTGGAGAGCTCCTTGGTCTTCATGGTGCCATTTGCTTGGTGGCCCTTTGCTTAGTGGTGTTGCAGACTCTGGAGCCTTTCAGAACAGGTGTATATATACTGAGCTCATGTGACACTTTAATTGCACACAGGTGGACTTTATTTAACTAATTATGTGACTTCTGAAGGTAATTGGTTGCACCAGATCTTATTTAGGGGCTTCATAGCAAAGGGGGTGAATACATATGCACTTTTCCGTGTTTAATTTTTTAAATTTTCTGAAACAAGTATTTTTTTTCAAATCACTTCACCAATTTGGACTATTTTGTGTATGTTCATTACATGAAATCCAAATAAAAATCCATTTAAATTACAGGTTGTAATGCAACAAAATAAGAAAAACACCAATGGGATGAATACTTTTGCAAGGCACTGTAAGTGGTTCATTGGAGTGAAAGGGGGCTAGATATTTGTAAATTAACTTCCTCATCAACTGTAACCACATTTTCTAAGGAGAGCTTTGAGCAAATGATACCTTAACAGAAGTTTACATTTGCCAGCGAGATTACTTTCCAACAACTGTTTCCAAGTGCTGTTCAAATCTACAAGACGATGTTATACCATATACATACACGTGATGATTGGAAAAGGCTGACCATCGGGGAGTGTAGGCTTTTTCTCTTACTTAGGTGTTCTCAACGCAGCACAACACAGGCTTTGTACCTCACAAAAATTAAAGTTACACTTGATTTAACAATGACAAATAACAAAACACCTAAAAAAATTAGTTCCTATGAATTCCAGAACAAATCAGATGAGAGTTGTGCTTTGAGGATTGTGTACAATAACAACATTGTGTTCTATTCTCAACAGTGGTGGAAAAAGTACCCAATTGTCATACTTGAGTAAATGTAAAGATTCTTTATTAGAAAATGTACTCAAGTAAAAGTGAGAGTCACCCATTAAAATACTACCTGAGTAAAAGTCTAAGTATTTGGTTTTAAATATGCTGTACTTAAGTATCAAAAGTAAATGTAATTGCTAAAATATATATTAAGTAAACCAGACGGAAACTTTTTCTTTTTAAGGGGCACACTCCAACACTCAGACAGAATTTACAAACGAAGCATGTGTGTTTAGTGAGTCCACCAGATCATCAGTAGGGATGACCAGGGATGTTCTCTTGAATAACTGTGAATTGGACCATTTTCCTGACCTGCTAAGCATTCAAAATGTAACGAATACTTTTGGGTGTCAGGGAAAATGTATGGAGTAAAAAGTACATTATTTTATTTAGGAATGTAGTGAAGTAATAATAGTAAAAAATATACAGTTGAAGTCAGAAGTTTACATATGTCTTAGCCAAATACATAAACTCAGTTTTTCGCAATTCCTGACATTTAATCCTATAAAAAAGTCCCTGTTTTAGGTCAGTTATGATCATCACTTTATTTTAAGAATGTGACATGTCAGAATAATAGTAGAGAGAATGATTTATTTCAGCTTTGATTTATTTCATCACATTCCCAGTGGGTCAGCAGATTACATACACTCAATTAGTATTTGGTAGCATTGCCTTTAAATTGTTTCACCTGGGTCAAACGTTTCTGGTAGCCTTCCACAACCTTCCCACAATAAGTTGGGTGAATTTTGGCCCATTCCTATTGACAGAGCTGGTGTAACTGAGTCAGGTTTGTAGGCCTCCTTGCTCGCACATGCATTTTCAGTTCTGCCCACACATTTTCTATAGGATTGAGGTCAGGGCTTTGTGATGGCCATTCCAATACCTTGACTTTGTTGTCCTTAAGCCATTTTGCCACAACTTTGGAAGTATGCTTGGGGTCATTGTCCATTTGGAAGACCCATTTGCAACCAAGCTTTAACTTCCTGACTGATGTCTTGAGATGTTGCTTCAATATATCCACATAATTTTCCTGCCTCATGATGCCATCTATTTTGTGAAGTGCACCAGTCCCTCCTGCAGCAAAGTACCACCACAATATGATGCTGCCACCCCCGTGCTTCATGGTTCTTCGGCTTGCAAGCCTCCCCTTTCTCCTCCAAACATAACGATGGTCATGATGGCCAGTTATATTTTTGTTTCATCAGACCAGAGAACATTTCTCCAAAAAGTACAATCTTGTCCCCATGTGCAGTTGCAAACCGTAGTCTGGCTTTTTTCATGGCGGTTTTGGAGCAGTGGCTTCTTCCTTGCTGAGTGGCCTTTCAGGTTATGTTGATATAGAACTTGTTTTACTGTGGATATAGAAACTTTTGTACCTGTTTCCTCCAGCATCTTCACAAGGTCCTTTGCTGTTGTTCTGGAATTGATTTTCACTTTTCGCACCGAAGTACATTAATCTCTAGGAGACAGAACGCGTCTCCTTCCTGAGTGGTATGACGGCTGTGTGGTCCCATGGTGTTTATACTTGCATACTAATGTTTGTACAGATGAAGGTGGTACCTTCAGGTGTTTGGAAATTGCTCAGACTTGTGGAGGTCTACAATTTTGATTTTCCCATGATGTCAAGCAAAGAGGCACTGAGTTTGAAGGTAGGCCTTGAAATACATCCACAGGTACACCTCCATTTGACTCAAATTATGTCAATTAGCCTATCAGAAGCTTCTAAAGCCATGACATCATTTTCTGAAAATTTCCAAGATGTTTAAAGGCACAGTCAACTTTGTGTATGTAAACTTCTGACCCATTGGAATTGTGATACAGTGCATTATAAATGAAATAATCTGTCTGTAAAATTACTTGTGTCATGCACAAAGTACATGTCCTAACCGACTTGCCAAAACTATAGTTTGTGGAGTGTTTGAAAAACGAGTTTTATTGATGCCAACCTAAGTGTATGTAAACTTTCGACTTCAACTGTACCTAGTAAAGTAGATACCCCCCAAAAACGACTTAAGTATACTGAACAAAAATATAAACGCAACATGCAACAATTTCAACAATTTTATTGAGTTACAGTTCATATACGGAAATCAATAAATTAAAATAAATAAATTAGGCTTTAATCTATGGATCATGTGAATTAGGCCCCAATTCACATGACTGGGCAGGGGCGCAGCCACCGGTGGGCCTGGGAGGACATAGGCCCACCCACTTGGGAGCCAGGTCCACCCACTCATCAGCATTAGTTTTTATCCACAGAAAAACTCCTGTTTCATCAGCTTTCTGGGTGGCTGGTCTCAGACGATCCCGCAGGTGAAGAAGCCGGATGTGGAGGTTCTTGGCTGGCAAGTTACACATGGTCTGCGGTTGTGAGGCCGGTTGGACGTACTGCCACATTCTCTAAAACGACATTGGAGGCAGCTAATGGTAGAGAAATTGACATTAAATGATCTGGCAACAGCACTGTTGGACATTCCTCCAGTCAGCATACCAATTGCACGCTCGCTCAACACTTGAGACATATGTGACATTGTGTTGTGTGAGAAAACGGCACATTTTAGAATGGCCTTTTATTGGCCCCAGCACAAGGTGCACCTGTGTAATGATCATGCTGTTTAATCAGCTTCTTGATATGCCACACCTGTCAGGTGGATGGATTATCTTGGCAAAGGAGAAATGCTCACTGACAGCGATGTTAACAAATTTGTGCACAACATTTGAGTGAAATATGCCTTTTGTGCGTGAGTGATTGGCATACTGAATGATGTGTGCATTACTTTCATAAGCTATGAGATATGGCTATGCAGCCAATCCCTGGTGTGTGTTTGTGTTGTCTGCAGTGGAAGGGCCTGCTGACTCCCTCTCCCTGTGCTGAGCATTGTTGGTTGTAAACACAGGTAATCACAAGCTTAGACAACACACACAACATATTGAGCTCTGCACACTAATAGGCAGCTGTGCCCACTCTCCGCTTCCCAAACCCACAGCATTAATCACTGTTTTCATACATTCTATCCTACAACAACAACTGTCCACACACACACACGGATTAGCTATCACTGTCCATTCAGGCCTTATAGAATAACTAGCCCCCTCTAGTGACTGTCTGACATACTAAATGGGATTTCTTCCAAGCGTTTTAAACACACTGTAAATCTTCCTGTGGTGAATTGCCCTATAAAAGGAGTGAGAACATAATTTCATTAACCTAATGATAGCAATAACTCTCTCCCTCTCTCTAGATTTATCATCAGTTTACCACTTTTCCACTAACAATCCCTTACGCAGAAACCTGATGGAGTTTGAACTTCATCACAATAAGTATGCATGAGTAGTAATTGAGCATAACTGTGTCTATAACTAGTCTATAGCTCTCTGCACTGTGTTATACTATGGCCCAGAGCTCCACCTCAGTATTTTTTAAATCAAGGAAGTCCCATTGAGGTCAGAAGACCTCTTTTACAAGGGAGACCTGGCCAAATGAATGAATGACATGTGGAGAAGCATAAGGACAACCAGAGACAAAGCACCACAGAGCTATAGATAACTTTGATGAGGCAGTACATCATCTAGTTACGTACCATCATCTGGTCCATTATTTCCTTTCACTATTGATTGTGTATTGCCTGGCATCGAAGTGGCCATTATAATATGATGGATAGGCTATATTTCAACCTATAAAATTTCAGTGGCTCTACTTCCTGGAGTTGGGAATGTAATAAAAAATAAATGAGAATACAACACCAGACATATGGGAATAATCTTCATTTTGAAGCTAGGAGCTACACTTTGGTAATAGAATTAGCCTGTGCTCCTGTTCATCTCTTCTGATCTGAGGAGGGAGGGCTGGTTGCAGACAGACAGAAAGCAATCTGAGAAATGTCATTCCTATATGAGCCATCCAACAGGCAATAGTGTGCTCTTGTTATCAGAAGGGCTTCACTTGAGACGGAATAATAATCACCTCCGCTCTGAACAACACTTCTGACATATAAAGAACGGATGTGATCTTGATGAAAAACGACAACAGGACTACGAGGGCTGACAGAGGACCCTCCAGAGAAATATGCATTTTAGTGCTGGCAGTGCAGTACTAGAGATGTGCACTCAGCAACCATTTCTGCCTAGATGTGGCACATGAGGATAAAAATGTAGAAATATAATTGTGTATCTTTGATATGTCAAGATGTCCCAAGACAAACACTATCTCACCAAGATAAGAATCAGTGAGCCAGACACACAAACCACTCTAGAGTGATTCCATATGAAACCAGAACCAAAAAATACCATGATTTTGGGGATTTTCACAAAATTTTATCCACATAATGGTCCTTTAGAGCAGGTTTTCCCAAACTTGGGCCTGGAGTTTTTGCCCTAGCACTACACAGCTGATTTAATTGAGAAAGAATGAATCAAAGTTGGCATATTTATTAGATTTTGGCCTTACCCAGGCTCCTTTAAGACTCCATATGACTTGGCGTCATATGAAGCTTTACCGCTGCTCTGTAGTACTTGATTTCAGTTTAAAAAAAAACATTGTTTACAATAATGTATGAATATTCACAAATAAAAACATGAGTTTTGAAAAATAATACAAATGATTTGGCTTATCTTTCAATATATCGTTGAACATAATATACTCTACGGGCATCTCAAAGTTCCAGAGTGGGATCTCTGGTAGTTTTAAAGTTATGGACAATTTTATACAGCAAAATTGGCATAGTAATGTAACCAATTACAGCCCTCCTTTTACTTGTATCATTGCACATCCTGCTAATCACCAGCAGAAACATTTGCAACAATAAAAAAAAAATGTTTTCCCAATATTCATGTTTATAGTTTTCAATATTCATACATTAATGTAAAAAAAAAAAGTGTATTGAAACTAAAATACTACTCATATCACAGTGTCACGACTCCCACCGAAGGTGGCTCGCCTGCCTGTTCGGACGGCGCTCGGCGGTCCTCGTCGCTGGTCTACAAGCTGCCACCGATGCCGTTTTCCTTTTCTGTTTGTTTTGTCTTATTGGCTGCACCTGTCTCTTATTTAGTTTTTTATTCAGGACTATTTAAGCCTGTTAGGCCCGCCTGTTATTGTGCGAGCTTGTTTTCTGTTAGTCGAGGTTGTGCGTGTAGTTCTTGTCCGTTTGTGCCCTGTGTTGGGTTGGACATTTTTGTGATTATTTCGCCTGTTGTTTTGGGCGTTAGCATTGGAAACCGAAATAAAGTCCGGTTTGCCCAGTATCCTCTGCTCTCTGCGTTTGACTCCACACCCACCACTCCAGGCGTTGTGACACACAGAGCAAGCAGTAAAGCTTCATAAAACACCAATTTTTGCTCTAAACACCTACAGATTAAATGGCAGTGGTCACCAACCGGTCGATCGACTGATTGATCTTCAAGGCAGTCTAGTCGATCACCAAACATTTCTGTAGAACAGCCAACGATAAAGGCTTGCACTCCCTTTTTAATATTATTCATGTTGCGCTGTTTTACAGTAGGTGCACTTGAATCAGAAGCCCTGTGCACCGGGTAGGTAAAGTGTTCCCATTTTGAACCATTTAATCTGTCTGAAAAGACAAACTCCGTCGAGAGAGAGCTGAGGCTAAACTGGGAGATCTGTCGCTAAATCGAGTGCGCCTACTGCGCTGGCCAATTTGATAGCTCAAATCACTACAGCTTCCACAACCCCGGCCACGTTAAATTTGATACTAGCCTATGTGAGATTTCACAACTTTCAAAACCATGAGCAGAGACAACAAAGAGCTTCTGTTTTTATGAGCGAGTTCATGTGTTCGTTTTTATTTTGCACTATTACAAAACATAAAACGATCTACTCCCTACTTCCACTCGAGCTTCAGCTGCAATAAATGAGTATCTAAATACAGTATATGGATAGCCATGCGTTTGTATTATTATTAGCAGTTCATCGTGTCTATTTTAATATAAAGGAATATTTAACTTTCTCTGATCATAGGAACATGAATTTGTGCACGACGCAGATGCGGTTTGACTTGAATTTAGTCATCAGGTGGAAGACATGTCCCCTCTCTCTGGTCAGTCTTCTACCGGAGGAAAGAAAGAAGAGAACAGAGACCGTGAGATGAACCCTCTGCTGCTCTCTCCCTCCCTCCGCTGAGACTAATGCCGCGTTCAAAACAACTGGGAACTCGGAAATCTCAGACTTCCAACTTCAGTGCGTTTAAAACAACTGGAAACTCAGGGAAAAACGAGAATTCCAAGTAGAAAACTTGGACATCTTTCTAAAGTTCCGACTTTACGACTGGAAGATCACTGATGTCATGATTTGACCTCGTTTTTTCCAGATTTCCCAGTTGTCTTGAAAGCACCATGTAAAATAAAAAATAAAATAGCAAATTATTTGCTAATTATTTCAATTTATACTCAGCTGTGCCTTGAAAGTGCTACACCAACAAAAATAAATCTGAGCGGTAGATTTTGGCTTGCTATTTGACTGCGAGGAAAAGGTTGGTGACCAATGCATTATGGAGTCTTAAAAAAGGCCTGGGTAGGTGACCACTGCATTATGGAGTCTTAAAGGTAAGGCCTGGGTTGGTGACTGCTGCATTGTGGAGTCTTAAAGGTAAGGCCAAAATTAATTATTTCTCAACTATGCTTTTAAATACAAATGTCAAATACATGTAAACAATCTTTCCTCCAAAGGACCATTCGATGGATTACATTTAGTGAAAATTCCCCAAATCATAGTCTTTTTTTGTCCTGGTTTAGTATGGAATCAATCTCTATTGGCACCTGTATCTTTGTCAACCCTTTGAAGCTTAGCGCTCAGAACACACTCCTTCAGGGAAACATACTGGGAAGAAAATACTCCCCGTGTGTTGGCACACAAAAATCTATAATTTTCAGGCCTGAGTGTTTGGCTGACTAATTTTCTCCACGTAATCAAGGATAATAGAAAGACTGGAGGGAGGAACTCCTGAACATGCTCTGTGTGCTTGTAGGGGATGAGACAATATCCATGTGGAATTTAGAATCAATCCCTATTGCTTTGCAAATGAGATAGAATGCGATGAAAACTTGCCCGGCATTCTCAGGGACACAACATACAATCATTGTGTTGTGCTTTCACACGAGTGCACTCATCGATACAAAAAAATACCTGGCTTCATATTCGGTCAGACAGTTACACATTATCTCATTTATACAGCTACTGGGGGCAAAGCAAGGGAAATTAAAGGGAGAGAATTTTCATGACGCACTCTGCTAGTCTTTTTATCGGAATCCTGTCAGAGGCTCAGGCCATTTTCATTTTCCTTGTCTAACACACCAATGAAATTACCTGCCAGTCAGGCAGGGGTGAGAAGTCCCATTGGACTGTGTAATTCACTGGGCTGTGAGAGGGAGGAAGACACAGAGGCAGACTTTCCTGGATGAGTCTAATGCTCTCTTCATAGAGGCAGGAGGATACAGGTAGCTAGTATCTACAACACAGGGGTAGAAGTAAAGCTATCTGGCCAATCAATACCAATGCAGAATCAAGAAAGCCATGGTCAGTTAGTTCTGCTAGTGTTGTTTTACTCATAAACCATATGAAATAACTAGGCAAAGTCATAACCTGCGCTATGAATGGAATTTGGGTTGACCACATCTTCCTCCCAACCCACAAAACAGACAGCAAAGAGCTCGTGGTGGTTGTAGTTTCTGCTGGTCTTTAGAGACAGAAATTGGTTACAGGTGGATAGGTAAAAGCAAACGGACAGAGTGAGAGATGAGTCACAGAAAAGTTGGTCTGAGCCCCTCCAGAAAGTCCAGGAACAGTGCACTACACTGTCTTTAATATGCTAATGGTGCAGCTGCTTGAATATGTTTTCACTGCATCATGCTGGCATGTCCGCTCTGCTCCACTCTCAACAACTTACTTCCCCTGTCAGCCGTTGGCTCTCATCTCTCTCCCCTCCTTCTTCTTCAAGCAATGGCAGCTACAGCTAAACCTCTGGGCAGGGGAGGGAGGCAGAGGCACACTGATGCACTCCCTTTATGTCTTGCCAGAGGGTGAGGTGGGGGGGGGTTAGGGTTTGAAGGGGGTTAGGTTTGGTCTCATCGCAGCCTGGAGAGATTAGGGGTGGAGAAGAACAGCCAGAATTGAGGCACAACAAAGCAGTGCATTCTGGGAAAGGCATAAACAACATTCCACCTCCATCTGTTTTGTTGATCGTCTGGAGTGGACGTCAACTGCAAAATAAAGTAATTGACAGTTTTTGGGACAGTGGTTTTGTTGGGCACTTTCTCACAGTCTTAAATTTAGGGGATCAATGTTCTGCATCAGTTTTGTCTCGTTATATTGTCCTTTATGAGTTCCTGCCTGATAAGGTACATCTAATACAGCAGGTTAAGTGATGTCATACACCATTACCCTCTGTAATTAATTACCATTTAGAGGAGACTGCAGAAGTCCCATCACCCAGTATAGCATCTCATAACCATTAACTACAATCTGCAACATCAACAAATTATAAATGTATAATTAAGCAATAATGGTATATGGCCAATATACCACTGCTAAGGGCTATGCATGACGCAACGCAGAGTGCCTGGATACAGCCCTTAGCTGGCTATATACAGGGGTACCGGTACTATTGGCCATATACCACAAACCCCTGAGGTGCCTTATTGCTATTATAGTGGTTCCCAATGTAATTACAGCCGTAAAAATAAATTATTTGTCATACCCGTGGTGTATGGTCTGATATACCACGGCTGTCAGACAAATCAGCATTCAGGGCTCGAACCACCATATAATGTAATATATATCTGTTTCTCAAACCATCTGTCCATACATCAACCCATTAAACTCAGACAGGGCTTGAAGCTTTCTTTAAGATGGTGGCTGCAGTATTGCATGGTGATTACTACAAAACAAACATATTAATATACAGATACTGTAACAATACACAATGTTCTATTGAATTCTGTGCATAGGATTATTCAGAGAAAAGAGCGCTTTGGCAACACCAGGTGAAAAAACACCCGCTCTCCACAGGGCTCTCCAGGACAATGTCAGACGTGGTGGTGTGTCTCAGTGTTGGCCCGGTGATCCTGACGGGCTGAGGAGAGACTGGCCTGGAGCAGGCCTCTAGGGCCTTGAGAGAGAGATGGGGATGGGAGAAAGAGGGGTGGAAAAGGAGAGTTAGGAAGAGGGATAGCCTTGCTCTCAACTGGCTGAAACAGCACTAAGACAATACCACCACCTACAGTGCACCAGAGGAACAACAATTCAAACCCTCATGTAAACTGCCTGTTTACTCCCCAGTTGTGTCCCCTTTGTCCCAGTAGTGAGGGTCTGAGTACGTGATGGTAGAAAAGTGCCTCCTCACAACTTCCTGGTCTTTCTGCTCAGACACATAGATGATAAAATAAGTATATTATTTAAATACATTTTTCAGCCAAACAATAATACAAATCCGGACAGGACTGGACAGTGTATTCACTGTATCCCTATAGCACAGCTTGACCAAGGCTGTCAAACATCACACAGGCCTTGCATGACAAACTAACTAGCGGTGCCCTTTCAAACTCCCTGTGACCTTTGTGTGGTGGTCTTTCCTTAGGGCCATGCTCAGGGCTCACCTCCATCTCCTCCATGCGTAGCAGCATGCTCTCCAGGGTGGGGGCCTGGAGCTGGCGCTGGGCCAAACCCTCCATCTGTCTGTCTCCGCCACCCAGGTGGCCAGCACTGCATCAGCCAGCAGCTCCTCTAGCAGGGCCTCACTCAGCACCTCAGCGCACTCTGCAGCCTGGAGAGGGAGGTAGATAGCACAGATCTCATCACATGCGTTTTATGGAATCACTTCATGGTTGTTTCCCGAAATGGCACCCTATTCCCTATATAGTGCACTACTTTTGACCAAAGCTCTATGGGCATTTGGGACTCAAATACTGAGAAAAACAGAAATATTGGTAATATAAGTCAGTATCATTACAATATGACAGGGCTACTCACTCTGTCTGTAGCCTGCTCAGACAGCCGATGCCTCAGTGACGATGTGGCCTTTCTGTCCCGGGTCTGAGAGGCAGCAGCTCCCATCTGCTGGGGTACACAGGTAGAGCAAACTCAGTACCACACCACTACTGACCTTCTCCTACCTAACACAAACCACTCCTACTCTAACTCAGTCTTGTCACTCAGCACATACACAAGGCTGCAGCAGTACACCCTAGGCCTAGCTGTAAATTCCCTATTCATTTCACTGTGGTGGCACAAATATGGTGGTAAAAGCTGTATGGATTTTTCAATTACAAATGAGATGTATTGATTTTCCCACTCCTCTGAGGGCAGTGGAATTCCTGAGTGAGGGGAAGCTTTCCTTGGTCCAGGCTTTTCTTCTGTAACAACAATGTGGGTATTGAGTGACAGCAAAGTTACACACTCAGTTATTTATTCCCCTGCCTGCTGAAAAGCAAGAAAAAACTCAAAAGGATTGTCTATTTTTTGTGTCCATACAACCCTTTATTTTTTTTAGGGATAGTTTAAATGTCTCTTGGGCCTGGTCCAAGAGAGGCTGAAGTCTCCCTCGGGCCTCCCTGCTCAACTCTCTCAGCCCACTGGGTTGGAGAGCCCACCTCAGACCTGACACACACACATGCGCAAGCCTGGTGTGACAATATAGTGTCTTTGAATCCTGTCTACAATAAGTTATTGAAATCAAATCGAACTTTATTCGTCATATGCGCCGAATACAACAGGAGTAGACCTCACCATGAAATGCTTACTTACAAGCCTTTAACCAACAATGCAGTTCAAGAAAGAGTTAAGAAAATATTTACCAAATAAACGAAAGTAAAAAAATAATAAAAAGTAACACAATAAAATAACGAGGCTATATACAGGGGTACCGGTACTAAGTCAATGTGTGGGGTTACAGGTTAGTTGAGGTAATTTGTACATGTAGGTAGGGGTAAAGTGACTATGCATAGAAAATAAACAGCGAGTACCAGCAGTGTAAAAACAAAATGTGTGTGGTGGTGGGGGTGGGGGTCAATGTAAATAGTCCGGGTGGCCATTTGATCAATTGTTCAGCAGTTTAATGGCTTGGGGGTAGAAGCTGTTAAGGAGCCTTTTGGTCCTAGACTTGGCGCTCCGGTACTGCTTGAGGTGCAGTAGCAGAGAGAACAGTCTATGACTTGGGTGACTGGAGTCATTGACAATTCTTGGGGCTTTCCTCTGACACCGCCTTCTATATAGGTCCTGGATGGCAGGAAGCTTGGCCCCAGTGATGTACTGGGCCATACGCACTACCCTCTGTAGCGCCTTACGGTCAGATGCCGAGCAGATGCCATACCTAGCAGTGATGCGTGATGCAACCGGTCAGGATGCTCTCGATGGTGCAGCTGTAGAACATTTTGAGGATCTGGGGACCCATGCCAAATCTTTTCAGTTTCCTGAGGGGGAAAGGTGTTGTCGTGCCCTCTTCACGACTGTCTTGGTGTTGTGACCATGATGATGTGGAGACCAAGGAACTTGAAACTCTCGACCCGCTCCACTACAGCCCCATCAATGTTAATGGGGGCCTGTTCGGCCCTCCTTTTCCTGTAGTACACAATCAGCTCCTTTGTCTTGCTCACACTGAGGGAGAGGTTGTTGTCCTGGCCCAACACTGCTGTCTCATTGTTTTCGGTGATCAGGCCTGTTGTGTCGTCAGCAAACCTAATGATGGTGTTGGAGTCGTGTTTGGCCATGCAGTCGAGGGTGAACAGGGGGTACAGGAGGAGACTAAGCACGAATTGGAGTGGGTCTAGAGTATCTGGGAGGACGCTGTTGATGTGAGCCATGACAAGCCTTTCAAAGCACATCATGGCTACCGACATGAGTGCTACGGGGCAGTAATCATGTAGGCAGGTTACCTTCGTTTCCTTGAGTATATCCTTCGCGTCAGACACGTTAAAGAAAAATCTTTGTCCAGTTTGAGGTGAGTAATCTTTTCGGTCATCAGAGACGTTAGCAGCAACATTATGTAGAAAATACGTTTTTAAAAAAAGTTACAAACAACGCAAAATGAAACCGAACAAAATAGCACAGTTGGTTAGCAGCCTGTAAAACGGCAGCAATCCCTACCTGCGGCATTTCATTTGAATTGAATTTTGAACTTGAATCCCCTCTGGCTTGGTCATTTGGTTTGTCCATTGATTTCCAGACTCATACTTGTCACAAACCTGAAGGGCTTCAGGGATGTGTTAAGTTGTCATCATTTCACACTGAGGAATTAGTACCTTGACACAACTACTGAACATTTTGACCTTCCACTTTTAGCTTGACAGGTAGACTAACAGTATATTTGTTCCCAGGCTATGACAGGGAGTGTGTACAGGACGTAGTACTACACTAGTGTACTGGATTCTCTGGATGCGTTCTGCTTCATCTTTACTCAGCTGAATTAGGTCCCTCAGTCACTACATGGTCATTCTGTCAATCCAGGCTTGCCTGTGCATTCACATAAAGACAACACAAGACAGAACTGTTTCAATTAGAGATCCACATATGTGGATGGCCAGGGTAGGCAGCCACTGTAAAATAAGAATTTGTTCTTAACTGACTTGCCTAGTTAAATAAATAAAAATCCAGTCCTAATGTCAGCCACCAAAATCAGGCTGCAGACATTTGATTAATTATAGACCTCAATTGCACTAATTAAGTTTTGATTAGTGTAGAGGGTTGCTGTGCACTTGAATTTAGGGCAGGCAGGCACTGCTTTCCATCAGGTGCTTTAAAAAAAAATAATGTCCCCAATCTAACAAGCAAGCGCCTAGATTTAATTTATTGGAGAGGTTAACTTTCAATTGGAATCAGAGTATTGCTTGCAGCTTTCAGCAAGTGGGGTCTGAGATCAGGGTTTTAAATGACTTAATTACTCAAAATGAGCAAACTCATAATTTAACTGTTCCCTGGGCAGTTTCCATTGGTTCATTCATTCTGCCAGTCCACACAGCTATAACACATACACACTATTTATACAAAACTCCCCTTCCAATTAGTGGATTCAGCCACACCCATTGCTGACAGGTGTATCAAATTGTGCACACAGCCATGCAATCTCCATAAACAAACATTGGCAGTAGAATGGTCTTACTGAGGAGCTCAGTGACATTCAACGTGGCCCCTTCATAGGATGCCACCTTTCCAACAAGTCAGTTTGTCAAATTTCTGCCCTGCTAGACCTGCTCCGGTCAACTGTAAGTGCTGTTATTGTGAAGTGGAAACGTCTAGGAGCAACAATGGCTCAGCCGCGAAATGGTAGGCCACACAAGCTCACAGTTTCATGTAATGGGTTTGCATGGCCTAGCAGCCGCACACAAGCCTAGAATCACCATGCGCAATGCCAAGCGTTGGCTGGAGTGGTGTAAAGCTCACCTCCACTGGTCTCTGGAGCAGTGGAAACGTGTTCTCTGGAGTGATGAACCACACATCACCATCTGGCAGTCCGGTGGACAAATCTGGGTTTGGCGGCTGCCAGTAGAACGCTACCTGTCCAAATGCATAGTGCCAACTGTAAAGTTTGGTGGAGAAGGAATAATGGTCCGGAACTGTTTTTCTTGGTTCAGGCTAGGCCCCTTAGTTCCAATGAAGGTACATTTTAATGCTACGGCATACAATGTCATTGTAGACAATTCTGTGCTTCCAACTTTGCAGCAACATTTTGGTAGAAGGCCCTTTCCTGTTCCAGCATGACAATGCCCCCGAGCACAAAGCGAGGTCCATACAGAAAAGGTTTGTCAAGATCGGTGTGGAAGAACTTGACTGGCCTGCACAGAGCCCTGACATCAACCCCATTGAACACCAATGAAATGAATTGGAATGCCAACTGCAAGCCAGGCGTAATCGCCCAACATCAGTGCCCAACCTCACTAATGCTCTTGTGGCTGAATGGAAGCAAGTCCCCGCAGCAACGTTCCAACATCTAGTGGAAAGCCTTCCCAGAAGAGTGGAGGCTGTTATAACAGCAAAGGGGGGACCAACTCCATATTAATGCCCATGATTTAGGAATGAGATGTTCGACAAAGAGGTGTACACATAGTTTTGGTGATGCAGTGCATTATACATCAACTAAAACCTCATGAGACTAGTAAGGTACTGTGATGCTAATAAGGCACAAGGTTGTTTGCCATGTCCAATGGTTTATGTTTTATGTGTTAAATGAAAATATCTCTGCAAATAAAATGCATTATTGTTATTATCAGTGACCTGAGGGCTTCGTTGTGGGCATGTCTCTGTCTATCACAGGTCAGACAATAGTCCTGCTCTGCTGTCACCACACCACTCAGCTGCTGCTCTGAGGTGCCTGAGGAGGGCTTCAGAGGGGAGAAGAGACATCGAGGCTCTGGTCTCTTCTGAGGGGAGATGGACACATAAAACAAGTAGATTAGAAAAAATTACAATCAAAAGAGAGACTGTAAGAGAGGGAGAGTATGCAGCAAGAGTAAGTTACAAAAGAGAGACCGAGGACAAGAGAGAGTGCTCTCCTCTGATCTCACCACTGTTGTTGTTGTTTAGGAGGAGAGTGAGGTGACGTGGGTATCCAGGGCACAGAGGCCTCCTTCTGTGGGTACTGACCCACTCTCAGCCTGGAAGCCACTGTTGGCTGCTGGAAACCTGCATCCCTCACATGGGCTCCCTGCATCTAGACAAAGATCATGTTTAAGAGACACAATTGTAGTGCAAATAGTTCAGGCTAGACAGTTATTAATAGACATATTAAAATACATTTAATTGCGCCAAAAATGTGCTAATTAAACTCACTGACCTTTGTCCTGTCGGGGTGCAGGACAAAGGTCAGGTGAGCAGTGCTCCTCCTTGACTGTTGGGACCTGTACCCCACCTTCCCTGAGTTCTCTAAGATGGACCAGGCTCTCCAGGCCAGCCCTGAGCACCTGTCTGCGATCCAGCTGTGGAGGAAGCTCTGTGGCTCTGGGTGGCTGCTGATGCTGAGGGACCGCTCTCCTATTTTGCTAACATCACAACATTGGCTCATCATCAATTTTTATTGAAATGTTGTTTTGAAACACTTGAACAGCTAGGCTATGTGCTAATCATTTCAGATAAGCGTTACAGTGCTTGGCATGACTAATCAAACATTAGTAAAGCCTGAATGGCCCTTAACACCTGCATGCTCCTTTGACAGACTACACAATTATCTGACACACAAACAGACACTTGCCTGCTGCTTGTTTAGCAGTGTGGAGAAGGTACAGTAGGGGGTTTGTTCATTGACAGTGAGAACTGTTATTAGTTGCCAAGGAGACTTGCGCATACTATCCAGTTCAAACCCTCTCGTGGTGTGTGGTGGTTGCATCATATCTCCCACAGGGAGACTGTACACAGTAGGAGCTAACAACCCACACAATGAGCTGCCTGCAGGAGACCCATGGCCAGAGAACCGGACGCCGGCCCAGCTCTCCCCTCTTTGTGTCAGTCAGCCAGTCCCTCATTAATCTCCACCCTGGTGCCGTGATTCAAGCTCGGTGGGAGGCCCAAACTCACACAGCACTTAAGCCTTCAGGTAATTTCCTGAGCCATGGGAACCGTAAGAATCTGCTACCTCGTTCACAATGAAAGAACAGGGTAAACAACAAAGACACGAGACGCTCAAATTAAAAATGCAATTTCAGGAATCGTTCCACCCACGCAATAAATGTTCTATCTTTGGATCAGATATTTTATCAACGGCTGAGTCTGTGTGACTGTGGTTTGAACCGTAGGATGGGGGATGCTGATTTGTCTGACACATTTGCTGTGTTGGTTGTTCCCGGTTTAATAATGTATGAAATTAATTTACATGAGTTATTGATGTTATGAGGATATGGAATAATGAGCCAATAAAAAAAAGACTAGATAATTAGGCTATCCTTATTAAAATGCTAATAAAATAGCTTCAGCAGCACAGCTGACTGGGACAATGAGTGTCTCTGAATGCTGAGTCATTCAGCTAGAATTAGAATGAGAACACCTGCTCGTTGCTCACAAGGGAAGGACTTCTTGGGGCCTGCTGCTCTACGAGGTCCTCTGAGACCCCTGGTGGCAGGGCCCCTGGGTGCACGGGGATGGGGGGGAGATGTGCTGCGAAGTGGAGACCTGCGGTAACGTGCAGGGGAGGAACTGCGTGCTCGGGCGTGCCTCCTATGTACTGGACTCTCCTGCTACCTGAGAGCAGTATCCAGGGTCTGAGAGACACAGAGAGAGACATGAAAAGCAAATATATTCTGTATACATTCAAATTAAAGAAGCCAAATAAAATCCAAATGAAATGTACTGTATAATACTTCAGCTCTACCTATGGTTTTGTAGCTCTCCAGCACATTTATTTCCACTTTCTTTAGATTGAATAGCTTTGGTTTTTAAATGGAGTGTTGCTTGTATAACCTAATATAGATGTATAAGGAAGCTACTTATAAAAAATGACCAATAGATGTACAGTAGTTGATTGGGGAAATGTTCTGGTGCCCATCTTCTGTGCAATAGGGTGAGAGTGACCTGTAGGTGGATTAAATATATGGATGCATCGCAAATGGCTTTCTATTTCCTATATAGTGCGTTACTTTTGACCAGAGACCTTTGGCCCTGCCCCTGATCAAAAGTACTGCACTATAAAGATAATAAGGAGCCATTTGGGACTCAGCCTATGACTGACCCCTAGTTTCTGCAGGATGTCCAGGGCAGTCTCTGGGATGGCTGATCCCTGGCCCACCTCCACCTTGGCCAAGCACAGAGAAAGCTGGCGGATCAGCTGGCCCAGCTCTTTACAATGGGAGGGCATCCTACCCTCAGACGTGTCAGACAGCTGATTAGTGAACCTCTGCATGGCCCTGATCGCCCCTCTTTGGGCAGCAGCCAACCTGTCCATCGATCTGGACTGAGAAAAGGAAGGCGAGGGAGATGGGTGTTAGTCTTTGTCATTGTCCTCATCATGAACCTCATCAGAGTATGACAGCTTTGGTTATTAAGTGAGAGTTACTTTGTTTGTGTGATCAATCTTCTGTGAGCGCAGTTTGTCTAAATCCTCTTGGATCTCTTTCGCTTGTTGTTGTAGCACATAGATGATGCGTGCAGAGCGGGCTGCCTGTTCCTGTCTGCGGACCACCACCCTGCGCTGCTCATCAGGCTCCAAGGGCTCTGCAACCATTCGCCTTGGAATGCACAGTATGCCAACAAGGTGCCACCAGCTGTGTTACCCATAGAAATATAATCACTACAACAGGCCTAGAACCTCTGACCATGGCGATTTGACTGGTAAACTCATGGGTAAGTTTAATTATGTGGAGTTACCTCTGTTTGTGAGCTGATCTAATCTCTGGATGTAGTTGGCCAGCTCTCTCTGCAGTCTGCGGGCCTCCTGGCTGAGTGCTGTCTGGGGCTCCTGGCTGGCTGTCTGCCTTGGGCCTGGGTCTCTGGTTGGGGGGGACAGGCCATGATCAGGCCCAGGGGGTACAGAGATATACTTCTGGGAGGTGTATACAAGCACCTTGGCTCCAGACCGAGTCGCTTCTTCTTTGGGGCCGGCTGTCTTTGACCTCCCCTTAGGAAAAACCCTCTTCTGCTTGAAATTGAAAAATGATCAAGGTTGATAATCGATTATAAAGGTTGATGAATGATTAATCGCAGAGTAAAATTGATATAAACTGTACAAGTGAAAGGGGAGTGAGCCTTATTTACCTGCTCCACATTGCTCTTGATGGTAGTGGTCTCCTCTGGCTGTGGTCTGATGGGGGAGCTGTTCAATGACTCCTGTCGTCTCTTCCTCAGATCTCTCTTGGCCAGCCTGATTGCAGCCAGCAGACGCACCTCAGACAGAGCAGAGAAACACAGAGAGCTGCAGGTGCTATCCAGGTCATCCCAATCCTCTACCCAGGGCATCAGCTTCTCAATCACAATGGGTGCAGCTGGGCCAACTTGGCTAGCACGATTATAGGCGTTGGGAGGCATGGCTGCATTGAGGAGTAACTGAAAGAAAACAATAGTGGTACTGGAATCATTCCTGCTGTTGCAATGACAGAGCTACCAATTTAGCTAGCTAGCTAAGTTGACGTTACATCCGGCTGTCCAACTTATGACCTGGCCACATAAACTGGCATTCACAACGTTAAAATGTTATATTTCAATATCCATCATGAGAGAGTAGAGAGTACAG
Organism: Oncorhynchus clarkii lewisi; assembly: GCF_045791955.1. Lineage (NCBI taxonomy): Eukaryota > Metazoa > Chordata > Actinopteri > Salmoniformes > Salmonidae > Oncorhynchus > Oncorhynchus clarkii. Next base: position 20,365,306 of record NC_092173.1, on the reverse strand, counting down.
TAGAATTTTATTAATCCCAATTTGGGAAATTGTTTCATCACTTCAGCATCATCAATCAATAAAATTACAAAGTCAGGACCCATACCAGTGACAGACACATGATAAAACACATATTATAAACTGGGTGGACTGAGCCCTGAATGCTGATTGGCTGACAGCCGTGGTATACGGGTGTGACAAAACATTTATTTTTACTACTCTAATTATGTTGGTAGGGATTTTATAATAGCAATAAGGCACCTTGGGGGTTTGTGACATATGGCCAATATACCACGTTGCATCTTGCCTAAGAACAGCCCTTAGCTGTGGTATATTGGTCATATATCAAACCCCCTCAGGCATCATTGCTTAAATAAAACACCTGCATGTTAATAGCCATAAAAGATAGGTAAGAAAGTATGTTGTCTATCCTCCTGGGAAACAGCAACAACTACACAAATAAAAGGCATAACAAATTAGTCATTTGTGATGGCTGTGGGTAAAAAGGACCTTCGAGAACATCTCTGTGGAGTGTTTGGGCAGGATGAACCTGCTACTGTGTTGCATTAGAGTGCTGTGGAGTGGGTGTGGCATTGTCCATAATCATGTGTGTTGAAGCTTGCAGCCTTTTTGTGAACATGTCTTGCATTGACTCGACTGCATCTGATTGTATCACTTTCTTTATGATTTTGTCCAGTCATCCTTCACAAAGTTTCCCTTCCAACACACAATGGCATAACACAAAACACTAGCTACTACACTGCTGTAAAACATGAGAAGCATTGTGTCTCACATTAAAATATATTCGCTTCCTTAAACAGTACAGTCTGGATTAGGTTTTTTGATAGATACTCTGGGAATTATCCTTCAGTTTATTGTCCACTATAACTCTCAGGACTATTAATTCCCTGTGATGAGCATCGTCACCTTTCATGATACAACTTGCTTTTGCAGAGTCTGAGAATTTCTGCAGGTGGCGCAGTTCATTGTTGTGTGTGAAGTAATTTATGTATTGAGAGGAAACGGGAAAGGTGACAGGGCCGTTCCTAGTGGGGTTAACGTTACAGTGTTTGCGCATATCTGTTCTCATACTGCCTGGTTCAATCTTACGAACTGTGGTCTTATTGGTCAGATAGTTCACAATCCATTTGACCATATGTGGGTTTACATGAATGTCTTTCCGCTAACGTTATCTTACCTGGGTCTGAAAAAGCCGAGTGCTTCGATTTGGACCTAATGTGACCCAGCTTTTCGATTGTCCTATGTCATCGGGAACTCTAGGTTTGCAGTCATGGCTGTTCCTAAATCCCCTAGCTAATTACCGGTGTATCTACATCAGCTGTAGCCAGTATACCTAGCTACCTGCCTAGATAGCTAACTAACGTTAGCTTTGATACATTTTGCAAACCCTTACCTAACATTTCAGTACGTATCTAGCCATGCAACCAGATGGTACAATATGCTTAGAATATTATCATGTAAAGAAAGTGAAAATATTTAGCTAGGATACTATTTGTACGGGATAGACTTCGACAGCTAGCTAGCAAGCTAATCACAGCTAAAACGGTTTAAAATGCCGCCTTCTGTAAAAAACAAGAAGTGGGTATTTCTAACCTACGGAAAGCAGAAACCGTCAAACATAACCAGATGTAGGACATTTAAAATACTAATTTGACTAAAATGTGATAACTATGATAAAATTGTTGTTTTTCTATCTATTTGTGTCCATAATGTTCTGTTTGTTTCGATGAAACAGTCATCAAAAGCAGTACACGAATAGGATGATGTTGTCATATCAGTTTTATTTTTCATAGACAGGAAGAGGAAGTGTTGTCATGCGTTTTCTGTACTGATAGCAAAGATTATGGATATACTGACAAGATACTTGCCTCTCTGCCCTAACAATGGGATTCGTTGTCCACAAAGCGGCAAGGCGGGCGGTCTAGCTCCCGCCTATCCTTTCTTTGGATTGGTGGATGTCTCATATTGTATTCGATGAGGGTTGTTGACGTTAACCGTCTGTATTCAATGGAGAAATGCTACGCTACAAGCCTCATATCATGAATATGCATAGCCATCTCGAGATGACTACGGTATAAAGTGTTTTTAATCAAAGATGAGACGATGTCATGTGTCCTACTTATATCAGTACACTCGTAACAACCCAAACATTACGAAACTTACAATCAATCAAATAAACCTCAAGTAGCAAATATGCCATACATTTTTGTTGTTGACCAAATTCGAAACTCTCATTGACCTCCAAACAAAAACTCCTTGCTTGGTGGGCGAAAAAACACACAAAACACCACCTGCTGGACGGAGACAGATTTTCCGCCGAGTTGGGCCTCTCTCTTTACTTCTTCCTCTCTGGTCGTAGTATTTTAGAAGCGATCATAGTCCAACTCGTTTTTATTCTTGCGTGAAACGATTCATACCTGCTTGCTTTGCCTACGATAATTGATAATACTGCTACTTATTCTATTTCATCATGTCTCATTACGAAGAAGTAAAGGTTCATGGTTATGATGAATTCTGCAAAGCAGTGTCTGAGCGAAAAGGAAAGGACATATTCGCATATTTCTCTGGTGATAAAGACGCTCAAGGGATGAGCTGGTGTCCAGATTGTGTGGAAGGTATAGTTATTTTATTGCTGTATTGATTTGTACTTTACACGTATAGCGGTTGGCTTTCTTTTCCAGCTGTCTGCCATAATGCGTCAGTCTCTGCTGCATTATGGTCGGCAATTCATTGTAGCCAAGCCAACTATTCTATGTAATGTGTTTACTGGGGATGCTCGTCTTATGCTCTATTTTCTGTATTATTTTAGGAAGTTATAGCTGTTGTGTGATTTATTGCTTGCATAAATCAAAGCCACACAGATTTGCCAGCTTTGTTCTGCTCCTTCCCCTCCAGCTGAGCCAGTTGTTAGAGGAGAGATGTCCCACCTTCCCGAGGGCTCTGTCTTCATCTACTGTCAGGTTGGAGAGAGGCCATAGTATGTACTCAACTTTTTCTTCATATTTACTGGTGATGATAGGAGAATGATAATGCTGTGCTATCAACAGGCAATAGAAGATACGATTTTTTCATACCCGCAAATGCAGCTAGTAGTTTTGAAAAGCTTAGATAAATTGTGCAAGTTGTAACATCACTATTTGTTGGCTCTCCCAGGCAGCATATTTGAATTGAGCAAAATACACTGAACAAAAATATAAACACAATGTAATGTTTCATTACTGAAATAAAAGATCCCAGACATGTTCCATAAGCACAAAAAGCGTATTTCTCTCCAATTTTGTTTACATCCTTGTTATTGAGCATTTCTCCTTTGCCAAGATAATCTGTCTCCTGACAGGTGTGGCATATCAAGGAACTGATTAAACACCATGACCATTACACAGGTGCACCTTGTGCTTGGGACAATAAAAGGCCACTCTAAAATGTGCAATTTGACACACAACACAATGCCACAGATGTCTCAAGTTTTGAGGGAGTGTGAAATTGGCATGCTGACTCCAGGAATGTCCACCAGAGCTGTTGCCAGAGAATTGAATGTTATCTTTTAACCATAAGCCGCCTCCAACATTGCTTTAGAGAATTTTTGCAGTACGTTCAACCGGCCTCACAACCGCAGACCACGTGTATGACATTGTGTGGGCCAGCGGTTTGCTGATGTTAACATTGTGAACAGAGTGCCCCATGGTCCCTGTGCCCAAGAACACTAAGGTAACATGCCTGCCTAAATGACTACCGACCCATAGCACTCACATCTGTAGCCATGAATTGCTTTGAAAGGCTGGTCATGGGTTACATCAACACCATTATCCCAGAAACCCTGGACCCACTCCAATTTGCGTACCGCCCCAACAGATCCACAGATGATGCAATCGCTACTGCACTCCGCACTGCCCTTTCACACCTGGACAAAAGGAACACCTATGTGAGAATGCTATTCATTGACTACAGCTCAGCGTTCAACACCATAGTGCCCTCAAAGCTCATCATTAAGCTAAGGACCCTGTGACTAAACACCTCCCTCTGCAACTGGATCCTGTACTTCCTGATGGGCCGCCCCCAGGTGTTAAGGGTAGGTAACAACACAACCGCCACACTGATCCTCAACACAGGGGCCCCTCAGGGGTGCGTGCTCAGTCCCCTCCTGTACTCCCTGTTTACTCATGACTGCACGGCCGTGCACGACTCCAACACCATCATTAAGTTTTCCGATGACACAACAGTGACAGGCCTGATTACCGACAACAACGAGACAGCCTATAGGGAGGAGGTCAGAGACCTGACAGTGTGGTGCAAGGAAAACCTCTCCCTCAATGTGATCAAGACAAAGGAGATCATTGTGGACTACAGGAAAAGGAGGACAGCACGCCCCCATTCTCATCGAAAGGGCTGTAGTAGAGCAGGTTGAGAGCTTCAAGTTCATTGGTGTCTACATCACCAACAAACTAACATGGTCCAAGCACACCAAGACTGTTGTGAAGAGCGCACAACAAAACCTATTCTCCCTCAGGAGACGGAAAAGATTTGGCATGGGTCCTCAGAAGATTCTACAGCTTCACCATTGAGAGCATCCTGACAGGTTGCATCACTGCCTGGTATGGCAACTGCTCGGCCTCCAACCGCAAGGCACTACAGAGGTTAGTGCGTACGGCCCAGGTCATCACTGGGGCCAAGCTTCCTACCATCCAGGACCTCTATACCTCTAAAAATAGTCAAAGACTCCAGCCACCCTAGTCATAGACTGTCCTCTCTGCTACCGCACGGCAAGTGGTACCGGAGCGTCAAGTCTAGATCTAAGAGGCTTCTAACAGCTTCTACCCCCAAACCATAAGACTCCTGAACATCTAATCAAATGGCTACCCAGACTATTTGCACCCCCCCCCCCTCCTTTACACTGCTGCTACTCTCTGTTATTATTTATGCATAGTCACTTTAATAACTCTACCTACATGTACATATTACCTCTGTCACCTGGACTAACCGGTGCCCCTGCACGTTGACTCTGTACCGGTACCCCCTGTATATAGCCTCCACATTGACTCTGTACCGGTACCCCCTGTATATAGCCTCCACATTGACTCTGTACCGGTACCCCCTGTATATAGCCTCCACATTGACTCTGTACCGGTACCCCCTGTATACTGTATAGCCTCCACATTGACGCTGTACCGGTACCCCCTGTATATAAGTCTCGCTATTGTTATTTGACGGCTGCTCTTTAATTATTTGTTACTTATCTATCTTTTTTTTATAGGTATTTTTCTTAAAACTGAATTGTTGGTTAAGGACTTGTATAACTAAGCATTTCACTGTAAGGTCTACCTACACCTGTTGTTTTCGGCGCATTTGGTAGCAGTGGGGTTATGGTATGGGCAGGCATAAGCTACGGACAAAGAACACAATTGGATTTTATCAAGGGCACTTTGAATGCACAGAGATACCGTGACGAGATCCTGAGGCCCATTGTCGTGCCATTCATCCACCGCCATCACCTCATGTTTCAGCATAATCATTTATTGCCCAATGTCGCAAGGATCTGTTCTGTACACAATTCCTGGAAGCTGAACATTTTCTTCCATGGCCTGCATATTCACCAGACATGTCACCCATTGAGTATGTTTGGGATACTCCGGATAGACGTGTACGACAGCGTTTTCCAGTTCCCGCCAATACCAGATACTGACTGATTTTCTGATCCTCGCACCTACCTTTTTCAAAAGTATCTGTGACCAACAGATGCATATCTATATTCCCAGTGATGTGAAATTTATAGATTTATTTCAATTGACTGATTTCCTTATATGAACTGTAACTCAGTAAAATCTTTGAAATTGTTGCGTTTTTATATTTTTGTTCAGTGTATATATATATATTTATACACACACACACACACACACACACACACACACACAATGCACAAAATTATACGTTTGACCTAAATGTCTGACATATGTATTTTGCTTAATTTACCTTTTCATCTTCGACCAGTTGGAAGGATCCCAATAATAAGTTCAAGAAGACTCTGAAGCTCAGTGGAGTTCCCACTCTGATCCGATATGGCACGGTGAGCATAAGATCACAAAGAAAATAATTTCTAGTATAGTGATCGATTATCAAATTGCCTTTTCAAAAAAGAATTTCTCTCATCAATTTTGGGTTTTCTTTGGATTTTGTGGCAACACTCAAAGGCTCCTAAAAGCATTGAATGTTTTTTTTATAGATAGTCTGTAAAAAACTTTAAACTGTTACAACACATTGGCAAGGTTGTTATTAACCATTTATACACTTTATAAATTCTATATAAAATATAGCTTCAGGGAAAGTGTTACCAAAACATGCTAAGTTATGTTTATTTTATTTTCCTCCATCATCTAATTCAGCCTCAGAAGCTGGTTGAAGAGGAGTGCTTCAAAGCTGACCTGGTGAGGATGATGTTCACCGAGGACTAGAGGACCACACTCGCCCTGCACTGGGTCATCTTCCATTTCCCACTGTCCTGTCTTTTTCCTGAGATCCAGCCCCAGCCCAGGCACCTTTTCACTACACTAGATTGAACAGAAATTATTGTTTCTTTGAAATTCAAATACACACTCCTCTCCCTGCGAGGTAGTGGTAATCAGTGAATGTGTTGCTATTCTTACATGGAAATAAAAAGCAACTATAACATAACCAGAGGCCTTGGTAGAGATAGTTGACTGCTTTTATAACTTGATGTTTAATGTAGTAAATTAAATAGAAGAGTTATAATAACATAGCCCACTTTTGACAAATATATTAGATACCCCTAAGTGGTAGGCAGCCTACTCCTAGTATGTGATGTGCCAGATGAATTGATGATTCTTACTTATAGCAGAAATCTTTATAGTGAAGATATCAACTGAAACATTACCTGTTATACTGTGATTGGCGTGTTGTTGTGTAGAACTTAGTCAAATGAAATAAATGATGGTTGGATGAAAACAATTGTATGTGTAAAATGGTTTGTCTATAGTGCAGTTCACTTTGTGAGACGCTAGGTGGCACCCTCAGCCTGTCTAAAAACATTTTATTTAACTAGACATTAGGCCTAATGTGTCTTATCATAAACATTTAGGTTCGCGTTTTATCTTGATATTTAAAACATTTTTTTATGTGAAATTATAATATTATAATTATAATATAATTGGCACATTTAATAATAGGCCATGTTGTCTTTGGAAACCGGCTCATGAAGAAGAAAGTAACCTAGCCCTAGTTCTGTCATTCGAGTTTAATGTACACATAGGCCAAACATGCCATGTGTGTACCATGTAGGCCAAAACATGTCCAATGCTAACAACAATCAGTCTTTGAATAGTGAACTTGATCAAGTAATGCTATTCAATACAAAACCAAACAAAGGTGGTCAGATTTTATATATATATATATACACACACACACACACACACACACACACACACACATACATCAAGAATATTATAGAGATGCAATATCACCATTTTATAACTAGGTGTCATGAAAGAGTTGCTTTCTTGCTTTGACGTGAAGATTGCAACCACTTCTATGAGTATAATTGGAGCGCATTCCTGCACACCACACATTGGAGCGACTGAGCTGAGTGGATGATATCTGTAGTTGTGCACACATTTGAGCATAGGCTATATAACGAATTGGGGCTCTCTCCAAGGAAGCTAAATTGGAGGACGAGGGCGTGTTGGTTTTCATTTTCTGCAGTATTGGTAAGAGAACGGAATATATTAGGGTCTGTTTCAAGGACTCGAGCAGCATGTCGGAGTTACTGGTGAATCTACTCGGGGAGCGGCTCGTCAACAGCGAGAAAGCCGAGGTGGATGTACATGCGCTGGGCAGCAAGCTGTCCCTGGTCGGGCTCTACTTCGGCTGCAGTTTAAACGGTCCCTGTAAGCAGTTCAACGCCAGTCTGTGTGAGTTTTATAGCAAGTTCAAAAAATCATCTGAACATAAAGACAAATTGGAAATCGTCTTCGTCTCATCTGATCAGGACCAGAAACATTGGCAAGACTTTTTACAGGAGATGCAATGGCCGGCATTGCCTTTCAAAGATAGACACAAAAAGGTAAGCACTGACTAATACAAATGTGAACCTGGAATTGCACCCTGATTTAAAAAAAAAAAATGTGACACCCATATATTTAGGCTACCCTGGTCATTTGGCCAATAAACCCTTATTTAAATAAACAACATGCTTGGCCCAATTTTATTTATTTATTTATTTTACCTACCTTACAGTGCACAGGTGTATGCTTTCATGTGGGTCATTGGAAATAACTGACTGTGGAACCAAAAGTTGATACAGGGTCTAACATATTTAGTTTTTAATGTTGCCAGCTGACCTATTTTTTTCAGTAGGTAGATTAATTTGTCCCTGTCCCTTATGTTATGTATATAGATTACGGTTTATACAGAAGGCCCACTGTATTTTTTTCCAGGTTCCATTGTTTGCATTGAATATATCATATAGCCTATCTATTGTGCACTGCAGTGCCATGTGTCACAGGTTATCTATAGCCTAAATATCCATATTGAAATAATAAAATGTCACACACACACACACACAGGTAGTGGGAAGATATGCTGATGTCTACAATGCATTGTTATTCATAGTGGAATTTGTAGAGACCTTTTTAATTCAAACACTCCGGTAACAAATTACATTGGGGGGAGAAAAAAACAACGTTTTAGGGGCAGGATAATTTACAAAACATTTACAAAAAAATAGTGACAATGCTATATAAATATTGATCTAAATATAGTAAACATTTTATTTTTTTCTCTATAATATATCTTAGGTTTACTATAGCCCAGATGAAATTATCGATGCTGAAAAGAGTTATTGTAAAAAAGTCGAATGTATTTTTTTTAAATCCGTGTTATTAAAATATGTGAAACTCGAGACAATGGCCTACTCTTTGGTTGTTAGGATTTTGTTTGATGGAATTATTTAAGGGCCATTATTTAGGATCCAGAAGTCAACATCTCATAATAGGCCTACACATTACACAGCTATTTGAAAACACCCATATGTTTGGAAAAGGAGAACAGAGCTAAACAAATTTCCTATAAATATACCTGTAGGTGTCACATTAAGTCCTTTTAATCCTATTATCTGTCCATCTCTTTCATATGGGTTTAATGTAAAGGTTTCAAAAACAGATGTTTAGCCTATAGATGTTATGAGGATTTAAGCTCATCTTTCACAGAAAATTGCTCAATCTTTTCTATGTACCCTGTCCATTTATTTATTTATTATTTTGCCTTGCACACAACAAACTACATGTCGCTATTATATCACAATTTGTCAAGATGTGTGTGTGCAGTTTAACAAATGAGCACAGTTACTCTCCCATATAATTAATCTAGGCCTATATTGTAAATATGATTACCACACTATCTTGAATCTGTATTTTATTTTCTAGACATGGATTCAATAAACATAAAAATAGCATGTTGTGAAAGCCTTTAAAATATGTAAGCTGATGTCAGTGTGTTTTTGTATCATGTACATTTATGGGTAAAGCAATGGTTTCAGGATTAGAAATAAATTATACCTAGATGATACCTGCATCATGCTGCAGGTTCAGGATCTATTTTGGGTCCTCTGCAACTCTAGTTTCCTACATACGTCAGCATGCCTGTCTTAAAAACAAATGATGATTCTCAATAACAAATTACAATTAATCCCACTGAGACTCTCGGCTAGCCGATGTCTCTACTTGCAGTTGCATGCACATAATGTATATGCTATAAAGAATAATATCCAGGTGGGCGGCTATAAGTACATTGTACATTGTAATCGTGAGGGAGAGAAGGGTAGAGGGAGCGAGCCGAGGTACTGTGAATATAAATCTAATTGTCTGCAGAGAACGGAGCTGCGCCATTCTCAGTGCCCTGCTGCTGCTACCCTGTTGACAGTACAGGACATTATACCCAGTAACACCTGGTAAAGACATGATCATGTCTCTAGGCCTCACAGGATAGGTAGAAACGGTATGGTATGATTTCCTGGTTAAAAGAGAATCTTTCCAAATGAAAGAGTTTCCTTGGCATTTTAGGACAATGAAATTATCACTGTCCAACTAAAAGCCAGCCTCCTTCATCACCATCTCTGTTCCCATTATTTTAAGGAGATTTAAATGGTATGGTATGATTTCCTGGCTTGAAAATTTAGAAATTGTATTTTATATCTCTTTAAAATAATGGGAGCAGAAGATGGTGATGAAGGAGGCTGGCTTTTAGTTGGACAGTGATAATTTAATTGTCCTAAAATGCCAAGGAAACTCTTTCATTTGGAAATATTCTCTTTGAATTAAGAGTATATATAGCCATCTTCTGTGTCTCTTTACATTGCCACACCAGGCTAGTAAAAGGGATTTGCAGGAGATTTTCTGTAAGAATACTTCTGCATATACTCTGTGCCAGTGGAATGATATTTTTTACAGTGTGAATGTTTTGTCATGTATTTATCTGATCTAGGCCTACATAGTTTATCCACATACTGGCAAGTAATTACATTTGACCACCTCTTCAATGAAATGCAGACATTTAGGATGATTATCTTTCAACAGTAAGGGCACACAGGACCTTTTTAAATGAGCCTTGGCTCCACACCACCCAACCTTTCCCCATAGTCATCAAATAGCGTGCTGTATATTTGATGAACTCTGTGAATTTCCTTAGTTTAGTATTTTCCTGTAGAACCCTAACCCTTAGTGCAACATGATTTCGATTGAATCAAGGCCCATCTAATGTGATGCAGATTGTTGGTGATGGTTTGTGTTACACTTCATTATGCAGTCCAGGCGTGAAGAGGGGAATGACAGAGGGATGGCGGTTGGATGGAGGCAGGGAAGGAGGGATGGGGTTGTCTTGGGCCGGTCTGGGAGGAGCATATCTCCACAGGGCAGCATTACTGTGTTCTGAGTGCTGCTGGTGGAAAATATTCTGCAGCATTAACATTGCCATTGTTCAAAATTCGAGTGCGGCCACGACTTGGCTAAGGCTACTTGAGAGTAGTGTTCAATTTTGCATTTAACTCTGACAGTGTCACCAGTATTAATTGCAGAGTAATTGTGATCTTCAGAACATCAGGGGCCTGAATGAGTGTGTCTGTTAGTGGTTTAACTGACCAGCTCTGTCCGCTCTGTTTTTATACTGAAGAGAGAATTCATGTTTCAGTGAGCAGTCAGATGTAGGTCACACTACCATAGCCTTCTGACATGTCCTAAGACATGTACATGTTTAGTGTTTACTTAAGGCTTCATGTGGCCTATACATTTCCCCCTTCAGAATTATTATTTTGGCACGTGTGTGCATTGATGTGAATGTGTTCTTCTGTTCCTGTAGCTAGACTGTATAACACATCAGATAGCCAACCCACAAGACTGCAAAGCTATGTAGTCTCAGGCTTTGTCTGATACACAGATGTGGTTTTATCACCAGGACAGGTATATGAAGCTCCTGGCACCTGACAAGAGAAGCTTTGCTTCAGATGGGATACACATATACAGTACATCACAAAAGTGAGTACACCCCTCACATTTTTGTAAATATTTGAGTATATCTTTTCATGTGACAACACTGAAGAAATGACACTTTGCTACAATGTAAAGTAGTGAGTGTACAGCTTGTATAACAGTGTAAATTTGCTGTCCCCTCAATAACTCAACACACAGCCATTAATGTCTAAACCGCTGGCAACAAAAGTGAGTACACCCCTAAGTGAAAATGTCCAAATTGGGCCCAATTAGCCATTTTCCCTCCCCGGTGTCATGTGACTCGTTAGTGTTACAAGGTCTCAGGTGTGAATGGGGAGAAGGTGTGTTACATTTGGTGTCATCGCTCTCACACCCTCATACTGACTGGTCACTGGAAGTTCAACATGGCACCTCATGGCAAAGAACTCTCTGAGGATCTGAAAAAAATAATTGTTGCTTTACATAAAGGTGGCCTGGGCTATAAGAAGATTGCCAAGACCCTGAAACTGAGCTGCAGCATGGTGGCCAAGACCATACAGTGGTTTAACTGGACAGGTTCCACTCAACAGGCCTCGCCATGGTCGACCAAAGAAGTTGAGTGCACATGCTCGGTGTCATAGCCAGAGGTCGTCTTTGGGAAATAGACGTATGAGTGCTGCCAGCATTGCTGCAGAGGTTAAAGGGGTGGGGGGGTCAGCCTGTCAGTGCTCAGACCATATGCCGTACACTGCATCAAATTGGTCTGCATGGCTGTCGTCCCAGAAGGAAGCCTCTTCTAAAGATGATGCACAAGAAAGCCCGCAAACAGTTTGCTGAAGACAAGCAGACTAAGGACATGGATTACTGGAACCATGTCCCGTGGTCTGATGAGACAAGGATAAACTTATTTGGTTCAGATGGTGTCAAGCGTGTGTGGCGGCAACCAGGTGAGGAGTACAAAGACAAGTGTGTCTTGCCTACAGTCAAGCATGGTGGTGTGAGTGTCATGGTCTGGGGCTGCATGAGTGCTGCCGGCACTGGGGAGCTACAGTTCATTGAGGGAACCATGAATGCCAACATGCACTGTGACATACTGAAGCAGAGCATGGTCCGCTCCCTTCGGAGACTGGGCCGCAGGAAAGTATTCCAACATGATAACAACCCCAAACACACCTCCAAGACGACCACTGCCTTGCTAAAGAAGCTGAGGGTAAAGGTGATGGACTGGCCAAGCATGTCTCCAGACCTAAACCCTATTGAGCATCTGTGGGGCATCCTCAAACGGAAGGTGGACGAGTGCAAGGTCTCTAACATCCACCAGCTCCGTGATGTCGTCATGGAGGAGTGGAAGAGGACTCCAGTGGCAACCTGTGAAGCGCTGGTGAACTCCATGCCCAAGAGGGTAAAGGCAGTGCTGGAAAATGATGGTGGCCACAAAATATTGACACTTTGGGCCCAATTTGGACATTTTCACTTGTGAGTACACAAAAGTGTACTCACATTTGTTGCCAGCGGTTTAGACATGAATGGCTGTGTGTTGAGTTATTGAGGGGACAGCAAATTTACAGGGCCCGGTGTTATACAAGCTGTACACTTTACATTGTAGCAAAGTGTCATTTCTTCAGTGTTGTCACATGAAAAGATATACTCAAATGTACAAAAATGTGAGGGGTGTACTCACTTTTGTGATATACTGTGTGTGTGTGTGTGTGTATATACATATATAGTGTGTGTTTATATATATACATATATATACCATACACTGCTCAAAAAAATAAAGGGAACACTAAAATAACACATCCTAGATCTGAATGAATGAAATATTCTTATTAAATACTTTTTTCTTTACATAGTTGAATGTGCTGACAACAAAATCACACATTATCAATGGAAATCAAATTTATCAACTCATGGAGGTCTGGATTTGGAGTCACACTCAAAATTCAAGTGGAATACCACACTACAGGCTGATCCAACTTTGATGTAATGTCCTTAAAACAAGTTCAGTAGTGTGTGTGTGGCCTCCACGTGCCTGTATGACCTCCCTACAATGCCTGGGCATGCTCCTGATGAGGTGGCGGATGGTCTCCTGAGGGATCTCCTCCCAGACCTGGACTAAAGCATCTGCCAACTCCTGGACAGTCTGTGGTGCAACGTGGCGTTGGTGGATGGAGCGAGACATGATGTCCCAGATGTGCTCAATTGGATTCAGGTCTGGGGAACGGGCGAGCCAGTCCATAGAATCAATGCCTTCCTCTTGCAGGAACTGCTGACACACTCCAGCCACATGAGGTCTAGCATTGTCTTGCATTAGGAGGAACCCAGGGCCAACCGCACCAGCATATGGTCTCACAAGGGGTCTGAGGATCTCATCTCGGTACCTAATGGCAGTCAGGCTACCTCTGGCGAGCACATGGAGGGCTGTGCGGCCCCCCAAAGAAATGCCACCCCACACCATGACTGACCCACCGCCAAACCGGTCATGCTGGAGGATGTTGCAGGCAGCAGAATGTTCTCCACGGCGTCTCCAGACTCTGTCACGTCTGTCACATGCTCAGTGTGAACCTGCTTTCATCTGTGAAGAGCACAGGGCTCCAGTGGCAAATTTGCCAATCTTTGTGTTCTCTGGCAAATGCCAAACGTCCTGCACGGTGTTGGGCTGTAAGCACAACCCCACCTGTGGACACCAGGCCCTCATACCACCCTCATGGAGTCTGTTTCTGACCGTTTGAGCAGACACATGCACATTTGTGGCCTGCTGGAGGTCCTTTTGCAGGGCTCTGGCAGTGCTCCTCCTTGCACAAAGGTGGAGGTAGCGGTCCTGCTGCTGGGTTGTTGCCCTCCTATACGGCCGCCTCCACGTCTCCTGATGTACTGGCCTGTCTCCTGGTAGCGCCTCCATGCTCTGGACACTACGCTGACAGACACCGCAAACCTTCTTGCCACAGCTCGCATTGATGTGCCATCCTGGATGAGCTGCACTACCTGAGCCACTTGTGTGGGTTGTAGACTCCGTCTCATGCTACCACTAGAGTGAAAGCACCGCCAGCATTCAAAAGTGACCAAAACATCAGCCAGGAAGCATAGGAACTGAGAAGTGGTCTGTGGTCCCCACCTGCAGAACCACTCCTTTATTGGGGGTACTCCTTTACTGGGGGTGTCTTGCTAATTGCCTATAATTTCCACCTGTTGTCTATTCCATTTGCACAACAGCATGTGAAATGTATTGTCAATCAGTGTTGCTTCCTAAGTGGACAGTTTGATTTCACAGAAGTGTGATTGACTTGGAGTTACATTGTGTTGTTTAAGTGTTCCCTTTATTTTTTTGAGCAGTGTGTGTGTGTGTGTGTGTGTGTGTGTGTGTGTGTGTGTGTGTGTGTGTGTGTGTGTGTGTGTGTGTGTGTGTGTGTGTGTATGTATGTATGTATGTATGTATGTGTATATATATATATATATATATATATATCAGCTGTGTCTAAATGAGCTGGCTATTTCTTGCTTTCCATGTACAGTTGAAGTCGGAAGTTTACATACACTTAGGTTGGAGTCATTATAACTTGTTTTTCAACCACTATAGTTTTGGCAAGTCGGTTAGGATATCTATGTATCTACAAGTCATTTTTCCAACAATTGTTTAGACGGATTATTTCACTTATTCACTGTTTCACAATTCCAGTGGGCCAGAAGTTTACATACACTAAGTTGACTGTCCCTTTAAACAGCTTGGAAAGGACCTTGTGAAGATGCTGGAGGAAACCGGTACAAAAGTATCTATATCCACAGTAAAACGAGTCCTATATTGACAGAACCTGAAAGGCCGCTCATCAAGGAAGAAGCCACTGCTACAAAACCACCATAAGAAGCCAGACTAGGGTTTGCAACTGCACAAAGATGGTACTTTTTGGAGAAATGTCCTCTGGTCTGATGAAACAAAAATTGAACTGTTTGGCCATAATGACCATTGTTATATTTGGAGGAAAAAGGGGGAGACTTGCAAGCCGAAGAACACTATCCCAACCGTGAAGCACGGGGATGAAAGCATCATGTTGTGGGGGTGCTTTGCTGCAGGAGGGACTGGTGCACTTCACAAAATAGATGGCATCATGAGGGGGGAAAATTATGTGGATATATTGGCAGGGGAGGAGAAAGAGAGAGGCAGCTCTGTTGAGCTACGTGGGGCTCATCTCTTGGCACAGACAGCAATCTCACTCCATTGCCTCGTTCAGAGCCTCATCACCCACCTGGCACCTCCCTCCCTCTGTCCACCCCTCCAGCAGTAGTTCCCCCTCCCCTCCCATTATTATCTAACCATGCAGAGATAAGATGGAATACTGAAGACATTGTCTTACATTTTTTACAAGCAAGGAAGTTTTTGTTTTGAAGGACCCTGGGGGCTTTAAGTTTGACTATTAGGCAGGTTTTCATTTGAAGAGTCACATTTTTTTACCGCTGAATTGTTACCACTCTGATTTCACTTAAGTCATCCAGTACAAGACGTCATTCACATCAGAAAAGCTGTGGTTCACAGAACATGTTTTATTACGGTTTGATATTTTGTCATCCTTGAGTTGGCATAATAGAAAGGTCACAGTAGCTGTGGGAGGAGAACAATGTGTGTGTGGTGTTCAAGGGACCCTTTAGCAGAACAGTGGGTGGGTGGGTGCCTGTTATGGAACCAAGGCTGTGTGTGTGAGCGGAGTGTCTTGGCTGGCACTGCCTTACATGGAGAGGTACAAGCAGGAGTGGGAGAGCTGCTCGTAAATCAATTACAGCCTTCACCAAGTCTCTGTGAAAGCCCCACTTTGCCAACGCTGGAAAATAAACTCTGGGGCAGTGTGTTTCTGCTGAATCAAGAGAGGAGAGGGATCACATCCCAGTGAGAGAGGATGCATCCCAAATGGCACCCTATTCACTACATAGTGCACTACTTTTGACTGGGAAAAGCCTTGTGAACAGCGTGCCATTTGGGACGCACTGTCGTGGACTAGAGCCTAAGGGCTAAGGGTGCCTGTCATCAGGGTGTCACTGATCTGATGAAAACCGCCCCCTGCTCATCACATATCTCAGCCCTACGCCGCCCTACGCCTCCCTGCGCCTGCTGTATGTCTTTGATTCTGGAAGGAGCAGCTGGAAAAAGCCTGCTACATGCCCTCTTATTTGCAGGTGATAATGTGCAGTTCCGTATCTGTAAATGCTCAATTTGGTTGGGGTTGACCTGTGCAGATGCTCTCTCACCTGTCAATTTCACTTGTATGTGACAGTTTGGGCTGCTGTTTACTGCTGCTAAGTGGATAACTAGGTGAACAAACACGAGCCTTATTACACGCAGGGTAAACACTTCTGATAAGCCCATGCTGAGAGGGTATAGGACCAAATGAAGCCCTGGACATAATTTAAACTTCTGCCCATCAGTCAGGATGAAAGGCTAGATAACCCCCTTCTGACGGGATGGTAAGTAAGCCCACCATGCTAAGATTACGTAGTTAAAGGATCCAGGCTAGTCATGCAATGGGGTGACCCCTCAGTGACTAACTTCTCGCCCCTCCTGGCTAGTTATGCAGTGGGGTGACCCCAAGTGCTTAATTTGTAAATCGGGAGGTGCCGGAACAAAAAGTGATTGTTGCATGCAGATCATCGCATTTGCATAGTGGCACAGAGTAGTAGAGGTGCTTGCAGAAGTTGCATACATGGGGAATTATTTGTGTAGCCTAGGGTCTGGGATAATGTTTGCCTTTTTATGAATGTCATTTTACATGACCGGAGACCTTTGCATAATCTTCTTTAACACCGCACAAATGATTGAAATGACCGGCTACTTGGACACTTGACTAACTGACAATCTGAGATCATTAAAAACAACCTAGTCTTGAATCCATTCAACTCAAATTGTATTTGAATACAACAGGAGTAGATCTCACTGTGAAATGCTTACTTATAAGCCTTTAACCAATAATGCAGTTCAAGAAATAGTTAAGAAAATATTTACTGAATAAACTCAAGTAATTAAAAAAAAAAAAGTAACACACTATTGAGGCTATATACTGGGGGTGCCGGCACAGAGTCAATGTGTGGGGGGTACAGGTTAGGTGAGAGAATTTGTACATGTAGGTAGGGGTAAAGTAACAATGCATAAATAATAAACAGCGATTAGCAGCAGTGTAAAAACAAAGGGGGTGGGGGGGTCAATGTAAATAGTCCGGGTGGCCATGGGTCTTATGGTGGCCACAGTCTTATGGCTTGGGGGTAGAAGCTGTGAAGGAGCCTTTTGGTCCTAGATTTGGCACTCCGGTACCGCTTGCCATGCTGTAGCAGAGAGAACAGTCTATGACTTGGGTGACTGGAGTCATTGACCATTTTTGGGGGGGCCTTCCTCTGACATACTACTGGTTTAAGCAGGGGGACACGTTTGGCACTGCAGGATTTGAGTCCCTGGCGGCGTAGTGTGTTACTGATGGTAGGCTTTGTTACTTTGGTCCCAGATCTCTGCAGGTCATTCACTAGGTCCCCCCGTGTGGTTCAGGGATTTTTGCTCACCGTTCTTGTGATCATTTTGACCCCACGGGGTGAGATCTTGCGTGGAGCCCCAGATCGAGGGAGATTATCAGTGGTCTTGTATGTCTTCCATTTCCTAATAATTGCTCCCACAGTTGATTTATTCAAACCAAGCTGCTTACCTATTGCAGATTCAGTCTTCCCAGCCTGGTGCAGGTCTACAATTTTGTTTCTGGTGTCCTTTGACAGCTCTTTGGTCTTGGCCATAGTGGAGTTTGGAGTGTGACTGTTTGAGGTTGTGGACAGGTGTCTTTTATACTGATAACAAGTTCAAACAGGTACCATTAATACAGGTAACGAGTGGAGGACAGAGAAGCCTCTTAAAGAAGAAGTTACAGGTCTGTGAGAGCCAGAAATCTTGCTTGTTTGTAGGTGACCAAATACTTATTTTCCACCATAATTTGCAAATAAATTCATTAAAAATCCTACAATGTGATATTTTTCTCATTTTGTCTGTCATAGTTGAAGTGTACCTATGCAGAAAATTAAAACAATTGTATTGTAAAACAATACTGTTCCCTCAATAGGCCTATTTAGAAGTTGATCGACTATTTTGGTAGCCTCTACAGACAGATTAGTCTTCTCTTTTCAGCAGGAGCCATTTGCTTTCCAACCTGTGTTCCACATTGTATTTGAAATATTGCAAAAGGCCTGTTTTGGCTGCATGCTGTTCACTGGCAGATTTTCCGCACATTCCGGACGGCTACACACAATCCACAGCTAGGCAATAAAAAAATATTGATCCTCTGTGGCTAAAAGTATAGGCCTATTGTCCTGGTGTAGTATTCTGAATTATTTAATTTCTTTCTGAACAGCAGTAATTCTATAATTGTTCACGGCTATGATTCTATAAGGAAATAAATAATGAATTGCAACGCTGGAGAGATGGTTTTAGGTTCATGTCTATCAGAGCAGAGACGGGGAGAGAGGGGTAATAGAAAGTGAATATCATTCTAGTTCTGTGGGAGATACAGGCATACTTTTCTCTCACCCACAGCACCAGCCACGCGTTGGTCTCTAGGCTACAATTTTGCGCGAACTATAAACCCGGGCCACCCAAATCAATTCTTAGAATATCAGGCACGGCTGAAAACAGATTTTTTACAATATGTTTTTTTGGGGGGGTCATTAAAATTAGAAGCAACTCAAATGAACTCTGACTGCTTTTATTCACATTTTTACATTGCAAACAGTGACAATTAGTTTTCATTTCATGACGTACTGGATCCTGGCAAATAGGTTCCGGAACAAAACAGTCCAAAACTAAGT
This sequence comes from Oncorhynchus clarkii lewisi, assembly GCF_045791955.1. NCBI lineage: Eukaryota > Metazoa > Chordata > Actinopteri > Salmoniformes > Salmonidae > Oncorhynchus > Oncorhynchus clarkii. Next base: position 20,346,017 of record NC_092173.1, on the reverse strand, counting down.
GCTGGTGACCCCTCTGTGACCTCTCGCCCAGTCTGAGGTAGAGGTGGAGTCCCAAATTACACTATTTCCTACAATGTACGTATTTTGACCAGGCGTCATAGGGCTCTGGTCAAAAGTAGTGCACTACATAGGGAATAGGGTGTCATTTGAGATGCATACAGTGTCTGTGTGAGTGAGCCTGGCTGTGGGGCTGTAATGTAAATAATAATGTATTAAACTTTTATAGTGCTTTTTATTACAGACAATCTCAAAGTGCTTATGTAGTCCAATATGTCTCCATTGTGCTGAGTGGTCTGCAGCTGTGAGTTACTGTACGCCATATTTGACAGGAGCTCGTGAGGAATGTGGGCAGACACCTGCTCTGCAGAGAGAGGCAGTAAGGCCAAGGTGCAGGGAAACAGACTGTGCTGTAGTAAAGTACTGTGGACCGATGCTCTGTTGCCCGAGCCAAATGTTGCCTCTCACACCAAGCTAGTGTTACTAGCTCTTTCACTGCTCTTTGTGCCATTTCACAGGGAGCACTGTAATATTGTGAGGTAACAATAGGTTGATGTTGAAGGGGAGTTTAAGTTACCCTCTGAAATTTGGTGAAAACAGTGTGGCTGGCTTGTAGACCACAACCAGAATCTCTCTCTCTGTGTGTGTGTGTGTGTGTCTCCTCTAAGCAACCTGATCTGTTTCTACATCCGTTATCTGCATGTAAATGAAAACACACAAAGACGCTGAGGCTGTGACCTTGGTCTGTGGTCCGTGAACCACTGAAAGATCCACTGGGATTGGGCCTATGGCTTTGTCCCCGGTATTCTGCAGCTGGCCCATTGATACGGACTCTCTGCTCTCTTTCTGTGGTTTACGACCAGAAGTTTCCACAGGAGAGTACAAGCATGGCCATGTCTTCACCACAGTGCCTACAATAACACTCCAATGAGAACAACCAATGATTTTCCAGCTTACGTACATTATTCCAAACCAACCCCAATTAGCACATACTAGCCGCTCCAAGAATGCCCACTTTACTCATTTCTTTTCTCCAAATGAGCCAAATACAGGAAATGGAACACCGGAGACACTGACTAGATATTAATTAAGAGTGAAAGAAATTACTTTGTTTCCTTTCCATGGAAATAAGCATATTGTTGTTATTCTATCTTGATGATCTCACCCTCATCTGCTGTTTTCCTTGCGATGCTGCTATGTCTGTGTTAGTCTAGCGACCGTGGTTTGAGTTTTCCCCTGGTCTTGAGGACTCCTCTCTCCAGCGAACACTCGCACACACAGTCCTCCAATTGCCCCCCACACCGCATTTAATTTCTCAAATGTGTTTACATACCTCCTATTAGTGAGCATTTCTCCTTTGCAAAGATAATCCATCCACCTGACAGGTATGGCATATCAAGAAGCTGATTAAACAGCATGATCATTACCCAGTTGCACCTTGTGCGGGTGACAAAAGGACACTTTAAAATGTGAATATTTTGTCACACAACACAATGCCACAGATGTGTCATGTTTTGTGGGAGTGTGCAATTGGCTTGCTGACTGCAGGAATACCCACCAGAGCTGTTTCAGAGAATTTAAGGATTTAAGGTTCATTTATCTACCATAAGCTGCCTCCAATGTCGTTTTAGAGAATTTGGCAGTACGCCCAATCGGCCTCACAACCGCAGACCTTGTGTAACCACACCAGCCCAGGACCTCCACATCCGGTGGCTTCACCTGCGGGACCGTCTGAGGAGGGTGGTGCTGAGGAATATTTCTGTCTGTAATAAAACCTTTTTGTTGGCAAAAACTGATTGGCTGGACCTGGCTCCACAGTGGGTGGGCCTATGCCTTCCCATGCCCACCCATTGCTGCACCCCTGCCCAGTAATGTGAAATCCAAAGATTAGGGCCTAATACATTTGTTTAATTTACTGATTTTCTTATATGAACTGTAACTCAGTAAAATCTGTGTGTTTTTTAATATTTTTGTTCAATATAGCTCATCTCTCACAGTTTACTCTTTCTGCTGAAATAACTGTTTGTATATAATGCAAGGACGCCTTAACGCCTGCAAGAACGCCTACACTGAAACGTTCCCCTCAAATAACCCCTCTCCCTGTGCCATTGTCTCACCAGTCTAATAGGAGATGGATGACAGACCGTTGAATGAGAAGGGTGTGAATTCTGGTCATGTGACTGGAACTGCAGCTCTGGCTCCTGTCTAAAAGAGGCTTACTATGCAAACAGGCCTACTGTCTCAGCTTGTAGCCTGGCACACTGACACATTGGTGCCAGTCCTGCTATCTTGCCTACTATTGAGTTGTTGGGAGCAAGTGGTGGGAGTATTTATTTTTTCAACTGGCTGACAGAATTCCACTGTGTGAGAACCTAAATACCGTTACATTGATTATTTTGGCAATGTTATATTATAATCTGTAATCCATGTATTACTACAGTGCACATTCTGTAGGAAGGCACTGAGCCGGAGAGGAATAAGCTGAGGACTGGACTGGTAGTGTAACTGAGAGAGGTTTGGTCACTCCCTCAGGCTAATGGTGTGTGCTGTGGGAGACTGAGAGACTGACAGCTCTACTCTGCGGGACTTTAAAAACCTTTGTGACAAAGAGGACAGCACAGCATCCAATCCACCTCTGTAAGGGGGGAGAGAGGGAGGTGCTTAGGGAGAGAATATGTGGTGAGGAGGGAGAGTTCATGTTAGTTTAAGAGTTGAAAAATAGCCGGAATCTCAAGAAGATTTTCTTTATTGTGGTTGGAAACTTAAAGTTTTCAAGAAATCCTCTCTTGAATGATAGTTTCTGTTTTAGTCCAGATTTGCAAATAACCATTGACTTTCCAAGCAGATTTTGTCTTTAAACAACTGTACTGCAAGTCTCAGTGAGCCCCAGTGAAAGGTGAACAGTCACGTAACCCTGTGACAGTTCAAAGAACTCGATTGCGCTCCAGAAGTAGTCTCTCCTGGGAGGAGAGCGTTGCTTGGTTCAGGCCGTCTAATCTCCATCTCAGGAATTTTACAGCCAATTAGCACCTCCACGAAAGTCACCCCAAAAACAGTTCCCCTCGCTGCTGTCCGCCGCTGTCCCGCTTTTTGGTCAAAAACCTACCTGTTTTTGGACCGAGTTCACCCTACAAGTGTTTTTTTGACTCCTCTGACGACTTGGTTAGATTAGTTTGTCTACGTCAGGCCCGGGCAATTATTTTCCATGGAGGGCACGTTAGAATATATTTTTGCCATCGCGGGCCAGAATCATATCATCATCATCATCATCATCATATATACATCATGTTGTATGACTGTGTTGACAGATACATCCACTAAATCACGTCCAGATATGCTACTTATTTTACTTTTTTAACATGCACAGAAATAAACCACATCCATCTTCTCCTTTTGATAGGTATTTTCATTATTAAACATGCAATGAACTCCACGGAGGGAAAAGTACACTGTGCATTCAGCACCACGGACTGAACTCTTGTTAACGGGTATGCACAAAAACACAGAGAGAGCTCAACATTACATTTAAACTACTCAATCAGTGTGAGGAGTGAAGTCTCTGATGGGCACCCAAACAGTACAACTTCTAATCTTACGAAAGTTTTGTTCATCGAGAGCTGCATAGACCCTTGTCAGTGACATTGTTTTGAATAGTTCTCCAATCACTGCATCAGAAGATCGATAAGTTCAAGTTGCGTGTCACGTGCATCACTGCTCTCATCCAGGGCCAAGGATAAATAAGTGAAATCCTTTACCTTGTCTTTCAACTGTTGTTCCATATTCTCTGCGATGTCCTCAACACGCCGTGTCACTGTTCGTCTTGACAGGGAAACGAAAGCCAAGTTAACAAACAGATTACCGACCATTTCGAATCCCACCGTACCATGGGTGCACCTCAGCCACGCTCAAGGTCCTAAACGATATCATAACCGCCATCGATAAGAGACATTACTGTGCAGCCATATTCATCGACCTGGCTAAGGCTTTCGACTCTGTCAATCACAACACTCTCTTATTGGCCTACTCAACAGCCTTGGTTTCTCAAATGATTGCCTCGCCTGGTTCACCAACTACTTCTCTGATCGATTTGACACACTGAACTCGGAGGGCCTGTTGTCCGGACCTCTGGCAGTCTCTATGGGGGTGCCACAGGGTTCACATCTCAGGCCGACTCTCTTCTCTGTATACATCAATGATGTCGCTCTTGCTGCTGGTGATTTTTTTTTGACCCACCTCTACACAGACGACACCATTCTGTATACTTCTGGCCCTTCTTTGGACACTGTGTTAACTAACCTCCAGACGAGCTTCAATACCATACAACTCTCCTTCCGTGGCCTCCAACTGCTCTTAAATGCAAGTAAAACTAAATGCATGCTCTTCAACCGATCGCTGCCTGCACCTGCCCGCCCGTCCAGCATCACTACTCTGGACGGTTCTCACTTAGAATATGTGGACAACTACAAATACCTAGGTGTCTGGTTAGACTGTAAACTCTCCTTCCAGACTCACATTAAGCATCTCCAATCCAAAATTACATCTAGAATCGGCTTCCTATTTTGCACCAAAGCCTCCTTCACTCATGCTGCTAAACAAACATACCCTCGGAAAACGGACTATCCTACCGATCCTCGACTTCGGCGATGTCATTTACAAAATAGCCTCCAACACTCTACTCAGAAAATTGGATGCAGCCTATCACAGTGCCAAATGTTTTGTCACCAAAGCCCCATATACTACCCACCACTGCGACCTGTACGCTCTCGTTGACTGCCCCTCACTTCATATTCGCCGCCAATCCCACTGGCTCCAGGTCATCTAGAAGTCTCTGCTAGGTAAAGCCCCGCCTTATCTCAGCTCACTGGTCACCATAGCAGCACCCACCCATAGCACGCGCTCCAGCAGGTATATCTCACTGATCACCCCCAAAGCCAATTCTTCCTTTGGCTGCCTCTCCTCCCAGTTCTCTGCTGCCAATGACTGGAACAAACTGCAAAAATCACTGAAGCTGGAGACTCATATCTCCCTCACTAGCTTTAAGCACCAGCTGTCAGAGCAGCTCGCACCTGTACATAGCCCATCCAACTACCTCATCCCCATACTGTATTTATTTATTTATCTTGCTCCTTTGCACCCCAGTATCTCTACTTGCACATTCATCTTCTGCACATTCTACCATTCCAGTGTTTAATTGCTAAATTGTAATAACTTGGCCACCATGGCCTATTTATTGCCTTACCTCCCTTTTCCTACCTCATTTGCACACACAGTAGAAAAAGTCTATATTCAGTATTATTGAATGTATGTATGTTTGTTTATTCCATGTGTAACTCTGTGTTGTTGTATGTGTCGAACTGCTTTGCTTTATCTTGGCCAGCTCGCAGTTGCAAATGAGAACTTGTTCTCAACTAGCCTACCTGGTTAAATAAAGGTTAAATAAAACATTAATAACATTTTTTTTTTTTACATTTTCAAACCGCTCTTTCTTGTCGGGGAAAAGTATTGGTGCAGAGTCAATTAAGCATTATTTAATGAATTCACCCTCAGCGAATAACTTGCTATGTTTAGCAATTCTGTGGGACAGTACATAGCTAGTTAGCTCTTGCAATTCTGTAGTTTGCTGAATGCAGTATTGTGAAAAGTCCTTGCTTCTTTTGCAACTGAGAAAGCAACTCTTTCGATGCATTGGCCCTCTGCTCAGAAGACATATTCCTATATTTCTCTACATGCTTCGTCTGGAGGTGTCGGGACAAGTTGCAGTCTTCGAAGACAGCGATGCTCTCTTTGCACACTTCTTTCCCTGATACCTCAATAAAGAAATATTTCGATGTCCACTATTGCTGGAACACCCAGCTTTTAATTTGAATAACAAATACTTTTTTCAAAACTTTATCGCAAATTCTTTGCTCTGAGCATGATTCTGCAAGCTGTATTGAATCAGGTCGCGGGCCTCACACGACCCCGGGCCGGCCTATGCCCAGGCCTGGTCTACGTTGTAGTGCTCTATTCTGATCCTAGCCCCCTCTAAAGACGGATGTCATTGTAGGGAAGGCGTTCATCTCCAGCTACAAGATAATGAGGTGGTGTGTGTCTAAGGTTGGATGGCAACTCATTGTGCCTTCTTAAAGATTCCTTTCCATAATATCGAATCAGCCTTTTTCCAGCCAATCTTTGACAGAGAGTGAGCTTTCTATTTGAGCTGATTAGGGTAATTGAGAAATTGTCAGGTGTCCCCTCACTGTCAGAATGGTTATGGCAGAACGAACCAAATCTAGCTATTTTTGCATTGCAGTGGGGCTTTGTGCTTGTTCTGCACAACCCACAGTGAAACTAGTTTATGTACTGTTTTAGTAGCGAGCCGGTGAATAGTGGCGGTGGGGACTGAGTTCAGAACTTTGGCAGAGCACTGCGCAAGGCAGTTTTGACGTTGTCAATCGTCATATCAGCCAGGGTGAAGTCAGAATCCAATCAGATTCAACCCTGGTTCTCATCACCCTCCCTGCTGTCTCTGGAGATAGCTGGCAAATACTAATATTTACAATTGGATTTACATAATTCTCTCCCAACCAATTTCTTGATTAGTAATCCAAATATCGAATATTGTATGCTGCCAGTAACATCAGTCAGTCCATATGTCTGTTTATCCCTACACATTACTACAGCAATATGCCCTCCCATGTAATTGGACATAATATTTACTTGGCCCAATGGATATGAGGATACCTCCTGGCCTGCTTTCTCCTTGGCAGGACATTCACATCATTCCATCTGCTTTTTATTGACCTCATTAAAGATTCAGTAGTTCTATTAGTGTGTCGTATGATCGCTTGGACACTAGCACTCACTAACCATTATTCAAGGGCATTGCTTGGCAAGCTGGTCCTGAAAACAAATGAAATATGAATGGTAAAGCACCACCTCATGCATGCTGATTTTCACATCATTATAAGTTCAAATAATATATCACATATTATGGTGTCACTTCTTCTGCTTTTCAATAGAGTAAATAATTATGAAAGTAATTCCCAGAACCACACACATTTACATTGACTGTATATCCAATCCCACACGGTCAAGCCAGAGCCCCCAGTGCAAATTAAAGCATAGTGAGATTATGTATGGGAAATAGTTGTCTGCTCACAGCAGCTGAAAGCTTTTTACGGGTGAAGAATGTCTTCTGATTGCATTGTTGAGAAATTACATGGAATCTGTAGAATGTACAGGCAGGCCAGAGTAGAGACATGGGAGCTGATGGCAAGGCAACCAATATGGGGGAATAAGTAATGATGGTATTGCAGCGAGAAGAGAAAAGAGGCTAAAAAGAGACATAGCCAGAAACATCCAGAGTTGGCCTAGCTGTGGCGTAGAGGGAGAGGATGATGTGGGAGATGCTGACTATCTGTTGTGTGAGAGGGATTTCTCCTGGAGACAGACAGACTGAGTGAAAATTATGTAGACTGAGTCTGCGTCCCAAATGGCACCCGATTCCCTATATAGGGCAATACTTTTGACCTGGGCCCTGGTCAAAAGTAGTGCACTACATATGGAATAAGGTGCAATTTGGTACTAGGTTTGTGACGGTACCAGTATCGTGAATTTTTTTTCTATGACAAAAATGAAAACACAAAGCAGACCACACACGAACTTTGGTCCTTTTTAAAAACCTGCTGTATGTAAAATATTGTGTTTTCCGAAAGAAGTTAAAATCCACGATACTAATGAGTACTGCAATACTGGTATCGTCCCGGCCCTATTTGGTACGCAGCCCGAGATCACTGAGGTCAGTGGAGCTGCCGCACTGGCATGAGTCTGACTAGAGCCACGTATACTGTAGCCAGTCAGGTTAACTTAGTCTTTATAGCAGTGTACGTTTCCACTGCCGTCACATCCCGTTGTAAAATATATTATTGTACGTCTCGGTTACTCAAAACACCCACTACACGCATTCCAAACATATTGAAGGTAATAGTTACTTGAAAGGCATACGTTCAAGTTCCCAAATATAAGTAGAATAAGCACAGGGAAATCATGAAAGGGAATGCCTGGCGATGGGTTTGGTTGGAGTGGACCCCCTGCGGGGCTGAGCCCATGCTGTGGGTTACCCTGTGCCTCTGTGTTGGGGGCTAATCGTTGTTTTGATGATTATTTTGCTGTGCATCTGTTTGGGCTTGGGGGAACCGATCCCACGGCCATGTAGCATCAAAGGCGTTACCAGCTTAAGCTGGTTGTAAAGGAGCCTGCGAGGTCTTGTCTTTTTGAGAGAGACATTTCTCCAGCACTGCATTGTTAACACGGGCTCCAAATGAAAGCCACATGATGTTTCACTCCACAGCAACATGAAACCCTCGGCCTCAATCAGTTTTACTGGATGCAGAGTGAACTGATGGATTAACCGTCAGACTCATCATATGAATGGTCCTTGCTATCGAGATACTTCAGATCAATGAGTTGAGATCCCTTTTAATAAAAAAAAAAAATGTAACCTTTTATTTAACGAGGCAAGTCAATAATGAACAAATTCTTATTGACAATGACGGCCTACCCCGACCAAACCCTCCCTTATCCCGGACAACGCTGGGCCAATTGTGCGCCGCCCTATGGCACTCCCGATCACGGCCGGTTGTGATACAGCCCGGGATCGAACCAGGGTTTGTAGTGATGCCTCTAGCACTAAGATACAGTGCCTTAGACTGCTGTGCCTCTCGTGAGCCTATTAATCTATACAACTCAGAAATATACCGTGTTGGAACGGATGGAATGGGGACATTTATAGGACTGAAGTTGACCCCTGTCCAATAGAAAGGTTATCCCACTTCCCTCCATGTTTTCTTTGAAACATGCTTTAGGAAGTGAAAAAGCAGAGTGTATGCATTCAGAGCCATTAGTGTAATGGGATTCCCAGCCTGGTGAGGTGTTAAGTCTAGTCTGGGAGGAGGACAGACAGAGCGTACAGAGACAGAATGTGTGTCCCAAATGACACCCTTTTTCCTTATACATTGCTCCCTATGGGCCCTGGTGAAAACTAGTGCACTGTATAGGGAATAGGGTGCCATTTGGGATTAAGTCGTTTCATTGGCGCATCAGCATGTTACTCACCACCTGCTCATTTGACCACCTCACTGCTTTCAGAACCAGCAGGTGTGTTTTTAAGTCTTTAGGGGTAGCCGGTGCATCTCGTCCTTTGCTCTGCCGCATGCAGAAAGCCTATTTACTGTTGAATTGAATGTTGTCCAGAGTAATGTTATTTAGGAGTAGTTCATGTAACCTTGATAAGCTCCTCCTGTTTGTGTGCAAGTGATCACCAGCAGACTGGGAAAGCTGCTGAGCTGGAGCAGAGTAACGGCTTAAGGTCTGTTAAGGTTTCACGTTTGAAATGTCAGTGTTTTTGACAAGCACCACCCTTTTCTCCTTTTCGTTCCCTCTAATTACTGAGCACAGTTAGCGGTATGCACTGATGTCAAGAGCAAGCAATGAAAGTGAAGCAGAAAGGGAGAAAGAGGAGTAAGTGAGATGTACTAAGAGTGATGGTTGAAATGGAGCAGGGGGGTTACCAAAGATTTATGGGAATGAAACTAAATGTTAACCGAGTATAGCACAGTTCATGCTAAGAAACTGTCCGAAATCAGAAGCCAAACAGCCAAAGAGGAGGTTCATCTCACTACATTGATTTAAAGACATTTGAACTAGAGGTTGACCGATTAATCGGAATTGCCGATTTAATTACGGACGATTTCAAGTTTTCATAGCAATTGGAAATCGGTATTTTTCGGCGCCAATTTTTTTTTTAATACCTTTTAACTTTTTATGGCTGCAGGGGCAGTATTGAGTAGCTTGGATGAAAAGGTGCCCATTGTAAACGGCCAGATCCTCAGTCGCTAATATATGCATATTATTATTAGTATTGGATAGAAGACACTCTAAAGTTTCCAAAACTGTCAAAATATTGTCTGTGAGTATAACAGAACTGATACTGCAGGCGAAACCCTGAGGAAAATCAAAACAGGAAGTGGCTTCTATTTTGAAAACTCCATGTTCCATAGCCTCCCTTTGCTGGGTTTAAAGGGATATGAACCAGATTCCTTTTCCTATCGCTTCCTCAAGGTGTCAAGTCTTCGGACATAGTTTCAGGCTTTTATTTTGAAAAATGAGCCAGAACGATAACATCGCGTCAAGTGGTCACATGAGTTTTGCTCGCGCAACAGAATTTGGACAGCCATTGTTTTCCCCTCTCCTACTGTGAAAGACATTTGCGGTTGATATATTATCGATTTATATATTTTAAAAACAACCTGAGGATTGATTATAAAAAAACGTTTGTCATGTTTCTGTGGACATTATCGAAACTATTTGGAATTTTCGTCTGCGTTGTCGTGACAGTTCTTTCCTGTGGATTTCTGAACATAACACGACAAACAAACAGAGGTATTTTGGATATAAAAATCATCTTTATGGAACAAACATTCATTTGTTGTGTAACTGGGAGTCTCGTGAGTGAAAACATCCGAAGATCATCAAAGGTAAACGATTAATTTGATTTGTTTTTCTGATTTTCGTGACCAAGCTTCCTGATGCTAAGTGTACTTAATGTTTTGTAGTGCGATCGATAAATTTACATAAACGCTTGGATTGCTTTCGCTGAAAGCATAATTTCAAAATCTGACACGACAGGTAGATTAAGAAAAGGCTAAGCTGTGTTTTCCTATATTGCACTTGTGATTTCATGAATATAAATATTTGTAGTAATATATTTATTGAATGTAGCGCTATGCTATTCAGCAGGATTGCAGCCATAACAAGTTAACTAGGCAAGTCAGTTAAGAACACATTCTTATTTTCAATGATGGCCTAGGAACGGTGGGTTAACTGCCTTGTTCAGGGGCAGAACGACAGATTTTCACCTTGTCAGCTCGGGGGATACAATCTTGCAACCTTACAGTTAACTAGTCCAACACTATAACCACCTGCCTCTTGTTGCACTCCACAAGGAGAATACGCAAATGCAGTAGGAGCCAAGGTAAGTTGTTAGCTAACATTAAACTTATCTTATAAAAAAACAATCAATCAATCATAATCACTAGTTAACTACACATGGATGATATTACTAGTTTATCTAGCGTGTTCTGCGTTGCATATAATCGACGCAACGCTGGGGGATGATTTAACAAAAGCGCATTTGCGAAAAAAGCACAATCGTTGGACGACTGTACCTAACCATAAACACCAATGCCTTTCTTAAAATCAATACACAGAAGTATATATTTTTAAACCTGCTTATTTAGCTAAAAGAAATCCAGGTTAGCAGGCAATATTAACCAGGTGAAATTGTGTCACTTCTCTTGCGTTCATTGCACGCAGAGTTAGGGTATATGCAACAGTTTGGGGATTGCGAACTAATTTGCCAGAATTTTACGTAATTATGACATAACATTGAAGGTTGTGCAATGTAACAAGAATATTTAGACTTAGGGATGCCACCCGTTACATAAAATACCGAATGGTTCCGTATTTCACTGAAATAATAAACGTTTTGTTTTCGAAATGATAGTTTCCGGATTCGACCATAGTAATGACCTAAGGCTCGTATTTCTGTATGTTATAACTAAGTCTATGATTTGATAGAGCAGTCTGACTGAGCGATGGTAGGCAGCAGCAGGCTCGTAAGCATTCATTCAAACAGCACTTTCGTGCATTTTGCCAGCAGCTCTTCGCAAGCACAGCGCTGTTTATGACTTCAAGCCTATCAGCCTAATGGCTGGTGTAACCAATGTGAAATGGCTAGCAAGTTAGCGGTGGTGTGCGCTAATAGCGTTTCAAACGTCACTCGTTCTGAGACTGAGTAGTTATTCCCCTTGCTCTGCAAGGGCCGCGGCTTTTGCGGAGCGATGGGTAACGCTGCTTCGAGTGTGGCTGTTGTCGATGTGTTCCTGGTTCGAGCCCAGGTAGGGGCGAGGAGAGGGACGGAAGCTATACTGTTACACTGGCAATACTATAGTGCCTATAAGAACATCCAATAGTCAAAGGTATATGAAATACAAATGGTATAGAGGGAAATAGTCCTATAATTCCTACAATAACTACAACCTAAAACTTCTTACCTTGGAATATTGAAGTCTCATGTTAAAAGGAACCACCAACTTTCATATGTTCTCATGTTCTGAGCAAGTAACTCAAACGTTAGCTTTTTTACATGGCACATATTGCACTTTTACTTCTCCTACACTTTGTTTTTGCATTATTTAAACCAAATGGAACATGTTTCATTATTTATTTGAGGTTAAATTGATTTTATTGATGTATTATATTAAGTTTAAAATAAGTGTTCATTCAGTATTGTTGTAATTGTCATTTATTACAAATACATTTTTAAAAAATTGGCCGATTTTAATCGGTTTCGGCTTTTTTTGGTCCTCCAATTATCGGTATTGAAAAATCATAATCGGTCGACCTCTAATTTGAACAGAACTGCTGTACTCTAACTCGTCTGAGATTATACCCCCCCTGTAGATTCACTCCCTCCTCAACCACCCTGGCCCCTCTGAGAGAAGCTTCTGGAAGAAGAGGGACATCCCCCACCATACGTCTCATTATATCCCCTCCCAGCTCTGCTAGTGACAGGTGTTCACTCTACAGCCAACATGTTCTTTTAGATGCATAGAAGCCTTCTGAACATATACAGTAAGAAATAACTGTCTTTAGGGCCTTTGCCAGAACATTCTTACAAGGCTGTCAGTTCTCACTTTATGAATGCCTTGTCTCCATATCTTCACCCCAGTTGACCCTCCCAGTGTGAGTCTGAAGGAGTGTCTGAGAGGGAGTTCTCCAGCCTCTTTGTTGTGGTGACATAGCATTTAGTGCTGAGGTGCGGGGTTGGGATTTGCCAGTAGGGTGGAGAAGAGAGATGTTCATAATGTATAGTGTAATTACTCTCTCTAATTACTGGAGGAGATCTACAACATATAGACATGTCCCATTACACTGTCTAAAAGACTAGTGGTGTTCCTGCCCCACTGTCTCTGACTGTTAGGAGGTGCAACTGTTATTAACGCCATCAAACCAGGTTTTATATTGGTGTTAGAACCAATATAAATCAGCCAATTCCATGGTTAAGAACAACAGGCTTATGTAATAGCTAAATGGCAATTATTGCAGTGTCTGTTTGAATGCTTGCATGTTTCATGCTGACTATGTCAGTGTTTTTAGATGGTTTCTGGAGGAGACTCTGTTGGGGGGAAACAAAGCAAAACAACTCTACTCTAGTGGCTTACTGGCCTCCCCAGGCCTATTCCACCATCACTTTTTTTTATTTCAAAGCTGAAAGCCCGGCCAAACTAAATATCTGCCCTGGCCACAAAGCTAGGAATATTTCAGAGAAGGAAAGCGAAGGGGTTTATGTAAGTTCAGGGATAGGGAAAACAGATTGCATGTCTTTTGTGGCCAGTTAGTTGCCAGTTATTAGGGATGGATATACCACACTGCACCGGAATAGTAAGTCATAATCGAAAAGGGAAAGGGGGATACCTAGTCAGTTGTACAACTGAATGCATTCAACTGAAATGTTTCTTCCACATATACTGGGGGTTGTTGTTTGTAGATTTGCCAAAGTGGTAGAAATGGGGGGCCAGTCAAGGTTATTGTTCTGTTCAAGTTCTGTACCCCGAATACAAAGAATGTTATTGCAAGATTTACTGTTGTGTATGAGTGCATGCTCTCTCTCACACACACACACACACACACACACACACACACACACACACACACACACACACACACACACACACACACACACACACACACACACAGTGGCCTGCAGGTGTGACCTACCGTTGTGGTTTCCTTTACCCCTGGCTCAGAGGTGATGCAGTACAGTAGGTTCTATCCATGTTGTGTTTTACTTTCCAGCCGCCCACTGTGGGTGTTCCGTGTTCCCTTGTCTCTCTTCCCCTTCCCGTTTAGTTTCCTTTTTGAAGTGATACCCATGAGTCGCTTTGGCCTTGAAAGCCAAACTTGCTGTCCTAGAATTCTCTCTTAATTGGACTGCTATTGGGCTTCATGACATTTAGTTTGTGGAGGCGCCCATGGGAAATCAGAATCCGAGACGGGGGTGAGGCCATTCTTCACCCTCCCATGCTTCCTTTCTTCTCTCCTTAAGGACACTGATGAAGAGAGGGAGGGAAATGAAGCGTTCCTAAAGACGTGTCCCAACTTTGATCTTTAAATTGCAGTCATTACATGTCATAATACAGCGTGTAAATTCATTTTCCATACCATTGTTACAAAGTGAAATATGTCTGTCACATTTCACTTTGATGTCATAATTCTATTATTATGATGATGTATGGTCAATATACTTGTTTAATTGCTATCCTTATACTAATGGATGCCAACACGTCCTATCTATTTCCCACCTTACAAATGTAGGAAATCCGTTCCACTAACAGCCAGTCCTCTGTGGATGCCAGTGAAAAGAGAGATTGGGGCTGGCTTTAGGGTTTACACTTGGGGTTACAGGCCAAGGTTGTTGTGATTTGTGTTGGCATTGTGTTAACGTAGGGATTGGGAGTCAAGCCTCCTCGACAGTAACAGGAGCTTGAGTTCCTCTAGGAGCCATGGCCTACTTTTGGCTGTGCCCTTGGGTGAAGTGTGGACAGCTGTAGTACTTTAGGATGCCAGCCGAAGGAGAGTTGGAATAATTGCTCCAGTATGTATGTGAGCTGAGTCACTGACTACATCCTAACCACTACAGCTGTTTCCTTTTTGGTGTTAAAATAATGTTCAAAGGCTATATGGCTAAGTATTTATGGTAAAAATGCAGCACACAGGTCGGGCGGCAGGCACTATTAGGTACTAGTTCTTGGAGGGATCGCTGTGCGGTATCATTTTGGAAAGTAAATACAATTCGTTTAATATTCAGAGGGGGCGATGCATGGAGGGAAAACGGACACAAGTGCAGAACGGCTGCTTAAAGATTCATTATTCATGTGAGGTGAGAAGGGTAGAGGGACACCTAAAGCTAAACATATAGCCCACACACACACACCCGTGCAAAGACACGTTGCCTCTCGCTATGTTGTTTCTCTTTTTGATTGACTCCACCCCCACAGCAGTGTGCCTTTTCCCTCCAGCACAAAGGATCGCAGGAAGAGCAGATTGGGTCAGGTTTCCTCTCTGCTCCCTTCTGCCGTGTCGGCCTTTCCCTCTTTCTCTCCGAGGGGGTGTTGGTCCTTATATTTTTTGTTTAGTTTTTTTCCTCTGAGGTGGGGGATTGGACTTAATCCAAACTCGCTCATCAATTTAAATTCTGTTCCACAATCAATGCAAAATGACAAAATAATTTAGCTCTATTCCCATGCTTAGTTGTGGTATGATTATGATAATATGTATTTATTGTTTGGGGCCCCAACTCAAGGTCTCAGTGATAATTGCATTCACAGGCTTGGTGGAGATCTCTGCCTCTCAACAACCCCTCCCAGCCATCTCCCTAATTAGCAGCACTCTGTCATTTCAGAATTTCAAAGGCTGAAACACTTTAGCATTTAATTGATTTGGACAAAACTATACAAGAAAATCTCATATGCTGCTCCATCATGATACCTTATATATATATATATATATATATATACAAAAGTATGTGGACACGCCTTCAAGTTAGTGGATTCTGCTTTTTTAGCCATACCCATTGTTGACAGGTGTATAAAATCGGGCACACACCCATGCAGTCTCCATAGGAAAACATTGGCAGTAGAATGGCCTTACTGAAGAGCTCAGTGACTTTCAACGTGGCACCGTCATAGGATGCCACCTTTCAAATTTCTGCCCTGCTAGAGCTTCCCCAGTCGACTGAACGTGCTGTTATTGTGAAGTGGAAACGTTTAGAGCAATAATGGCTCAGCTGTAAAGTGGTAAGCTCACAGAACAAGCTCACAGAACTAGACCGCCAAGTGCTGAAGCGAGTAGCGTGTAAAAATTGTCTGTCCTTGGTTGCAACCCTCACTACTGAGTTCCAAACTGCCTCTGAAAGCAGAGTAAGAGCAATAACTGTTCTTTGGAAGCTTCATGAAATGGCCGAGCAGCTGCACACAAACCTAAGATCACCATGCACAATGCCAAGCGTCGGCTGGAGTGGCGTAAACCTCTCCGCCATTGGACTCTGGAGCAGTGGAAACGCATTCTCTGGAGTGATGAATCACGCTTCACCATCTGGCAGGCCGACGGACGAATCTGGGTTTGGCAGATGCCAGGAGAAGGCTACCTGCCCGAATGCATATAGTGCCAACTGTAAAGTTTGGTGGAGGAGGAATAATAGTCTGGGGCTGTTTTTCATTGTTCAGGCTAGGCCCCTTAATTCCAGTGAAGGGAAATCTTAATGCTACAACATACAATGACATTGTAGACAATTCTGTGCTTCCAACTTTGTGGCAACAGTTTGGGGAAGGCCCTTTCCTGTTTCAGCATGACAATGCTCCTGTGCACAAAGTGAGGTCCATACAGAAATGGTTTGTCGAGATTGATGTGGAAGAACTTGCCTGACCTGCACAGAGGCCTGACGTCAACCCCATCGAACACCTTTGAGATTTAATTGGAATCGCTCGACATCTGTGCCCGACCTCACTAATGCTCTTGTGGCTGAATGGAAGCAAGTCCCCGCAATGTTGCAACATCTAGTTTTGGAATGAAATGTTCCACATACTTTTGGTCATGTAGTGTATTTGCACACTAGCAGTTCAGCTTAGATTCTTCTGTGAGTGAAAGTTTGGCGGCATAAATCCAATACTGTAGTCCCAATGCAGCAGGACTGGACTGTAGCTTGTCGTGCAGACCTGTATCTCAGTATTTCCTGTTATTCACTAGGCCACTGTGTGCCACTCTTCCTGCTCTAACACTTTCTCAGGCTCTAACAATAGTCTGGCCCCTCACTGCTGGCCCCCCCATAATCCTCTTTACAGCCCCCCTCCCATCTCTTCTCCACTAAGCCTCCTCCATAGGCCAAGCACCCTGCTGTCTTGTCAACATCAACCAATAACTGCGAGGGTTACTGCAAATAATGAGCTGCATTCCATGTTCAGCATTTTCAAAGCCTCTTACATACCCCTGGTCTCATAACTTTTGGAGCAAACTTCAGAGATTTGACTTGACTGAGACTTGTTTATGTTAGTAAATATGTGATTGCAGATCATTTAAAGCCTTAACTCATGTGGTGAAGGTATAGAGGGAAATGAAGGGTAACTGATGCTAGCGTGGCAGTGTGCCACCTCCTTATAGTCCAATGTCTTCAACAAGTTGACCCGGCTGACGCAGACCAAAGCTAACTCCATTCCCTCCTAGTCTAGTTTGTTTTCCCAGAGTCCCTTGTCTTGCTAAGCGACACCTCGTTTGGGCTTCTGCCTCCGTCCTGATGCAATGTGCTTGTCATACTGTTGCTATGGCCTGCTAGTTGAGCAGCTTTGATATCTATCTGAGAATGGAATCCCCACCACACAGAGCAGAGACAACACTACAGGCAATGGAGCACCGCTGAGAGGAAAAGGGAAACACGGTACAGATAAGACCCACCGTAGAGAGCTTCTTTTAATTTAGGCTTTTTATTCCATCTCCACATTCTCCATCTTGTGTTTTATCTTTTTTTTCCATTCACAGCAGCTCATAATCCACAACTAGCCTCTATTACTTGATGTGGTAGCTGTATGTCCCTCCTATCTGTGATAGAGTATTTTGTGAATGTTCAACACGAACCTGAACATTCTTTCTTACTTCCTGTAGACCTCTGGTCTGTGTCTAGTTTCAGACGGCCTACATGTGTAAGATCACTTTAGCCATAGCACTGCAGCATTGTGTGAGTCTCAAATGGCACCCTATTCCCTATATAGTGCACTACTTTGAACCCCGGGGGTTAGTGCACTACTATGAACCCCGGGGGTTGTGGAGTGTGAGCTGTTTGAAAGGTGTCAAGGATTTAAAATGCTTTTTTGGAAACAAGCAAATTTGCCCCTTTTTTAACTCTCCTGTTTTCAGCTGGAGATCCTTTGAGCTTAATTTAAACATTTAATAATTCACCCATTTATGCATTAAATTGACTTTTTTCTTGAATGGAATGGTGACTGACTGCAGATCAAGGCTGAGAACTGGTTGCAGGCTATGGTGGGATGTTAGGGGGGGACAGAGTATGGGGGCTGCTGGGATTCAGGCCTGGGTGGCTGGCTAACTGACTGGTGGAATCGTTGATGTGCTGTTAATGGTGGGAACTAAAATGGTCCCACTTTTGAAGTCCGCCCCGCCTCGTCTGCCTTGCCCGTCATCATGACTCTGGCAAATTGCCAACTGTACAAGGGCTGCTCCTCTCATTACAACCCTTACTGAGTGATTTCTGCCCTCGACAAGCGTCAATGTCACTCAAGTTTAGTGAGCGTGATGGCTGGAAGCAGGTGGGGGCAGGTGGGGGTGGGTGAGAGGGTGTGATACTCCACATCAAACAAAGCAATTACAGCATGCTGGTACATTGGACTAATGGGTGTTTACAAGTACAGGGAGTCTGCCATCTTAATTACATGCTATTAATTATTAGCCTGACTCACACTGGCCCACTGTAGAGCTTTGGGCATAGGGCGACTGAGGAACAGTTAGGCTGCTGGGTGTTGGACTACAGACTACGCAGGTAAGGTATGAGAAGGTGCTGGCCATACCAGAGCTGTAATTGTGTGTGTTGAGAGACTGGGTGTGCGAAAAGCTGATTTTCTGGAGTAATGGCGCGACCCCTCGCCAGCTCACAATGCCACTCAATATATGCAAAGCCCTCTCTCTCTCTCGACGGACCTTACTAACCACCAATGCTACTCGCCTGCTCTAGAGCTTTATTTCAATAAGGAATATTACTGTTAATACAGTCCCTTCTCACCCCCTGGCTTTACTCCCTTTGTGGGAGGAACACTTTTAAAGGAGTTCTGTATTGTCTGCTGGGCTGCTGGAGTGGCTGTATAGTGGCTGTATCCTGAATAGTCCACAGCTCTCGGCTTAAAGAACCCACAGTCATTCACTCATTCACTTCTAGATGACAGAAGAAATACAAATAATTAAATTACGTCCATTTTTCTATTTTCTTGGCATGACACTGTCATTAATCTTCTTGGAGGCTGAGTGTATCCAGGAAGGAGGGAGATGTCTCTAGTGTGATGAGGCAATCTGTCTTAGTAAACACTCAGAGGTTTAATTTAAAAAATATTGTCTTGGCTAGGGAGAGGAGAGATGTGATGGACAGAGAGGAAAATTAATATGTACAGTTTTTAGAAATGGGGTATTCAGACATTCACTGACTAAGACGGCAATTATTCTGGAAACTTTCACTGCAGAGAAATGTCATTGTTACTGCACCACATTAAAGAAGATTTACATCAGTAATGCTTTAATTACACAATGTTTACGTGGTGAAATAAAACAAAACTCATTTTTATTTTAATGAGGGTGCATTTTTGCAGCACAGGAGCTCTGCTATTTAATGAGTCCACCCATTAGTGTTTTTTAGATTCTGTATGCTCGTGTACATTTTAATTTTAAGTACAAGCAGCTAGTCCATGATACAAACATTTGTCTTACTTATGTCGCATCAACAAACGTATGAATACTCAAACTTCCTCCTCTTAAACATTTGTATAATCCAGGAAACATTTAGAATAATAGATGTCCCATGGCTTTTAGACTGGGGAATCATTAACACATTGCTAGGGAACTGTGACCAGGATATCCTGATTTATTTTTACTCCTGTAAAGAGGAGCTGTGTGCCACTCTACTCTGCTCGCCATGGGCTAATGGAACACGCCACTGCAGCAATTAAGCGGGTATTTGGAATTAATCAAATAAACCCCCAGTCCTGATGCCTACTCTACTCTGAGCCACTGATTTTCCCACAGATTACATTAATAGATGTGTGGCCAGAATGGAACAGGCTTCACGTAGGCAACACTGATCAGGAAATAAGCCATGAGCTGTACAACCCTTACGGCTTTTCTGACTTGCCGCAGTTTATTATCAACCAGCATAAGGCGTAGTTAGTTTTTGTTGGTTAAGATACAAAAAAGTATTTAGGGTTTGGAGTTTTTGATATGACTAATGTAATGTACTTCCGGTGCCAACAGAGATGGCCGCCTCGCTTCGCGTTCCTAGGAAACTAGGAACGCGTTCCTATAAAATCTTAGGTTTTATTACATACAGTCGGGAGGAACTAATGGATATAAGAGCAACGTCAACTCCCCAACATTACGAACAGGAATATGACTCTCCCGAAGCGGATCCTGTGTTTTGTCTTCCACCCAGGACAATGGATCGGATCCCAGCCGGCAACCCAAAACAACGGCGCCGTAGAAGGGGCAGACGGAGCGGTCTTCTGGTCAGGCTCCGTAGACGGGTATATCGCGCACCACTCCCGAGTATACTACTCGCCGATGTCCAGTCTCTTGACAACAAGGTAGACGAAATCCAAGCAAGGGTAGCATTCCAGAGAGACATCAGAGACTAACGTTATTTGTTTCACGGAAACATGGGTCACTCGAGACACGCTATCTGAGTCGGTACAGCCACCAGGTTTCTTCACGCATCACGCAGACAGAAACAAGCATCTCTCTGGTAAGAAGGGCAGGGGTGTATGCCTTATGATTAATGAGACGTGGTGTGATCATAACAACATACAGGAACTCAAGTCCTTTTGTTCACCTGACTTAGAATTCCTCACAATGAAATGTCGACCGCATTATCTACCAAGAGAATTCTCTTCGATCATAATCACAGTCGTATATTCCCCACCCCCCCTCCAAGCAGAAACATTGACGGCCCTGAAAGAACTTCCTTGGACTCTATGTAAACTGGAAACTACTTATCCTGAGGCTGCATTTATTGTAGCTGGGGATTTTAACAAGGCTAATCTGAAAACAAGGCTCCCCAAATTCTATCAGCATATTGATTGTGCTACCAGGGCTGGCAAAACCCTAGAGCATTGTTATTCTAACTTCCGCGATGCATATAAGGCCCTCCCCCGCCCTCCTTTTGGAAAAGCTGACCACGACTCCATTTGGTTGCTTCCAGCCTATAGACAGAAACTAAAACAGGAAGCTCCCGTGCTCAGGTCTGTTCAACGCTGGTCTGACCAATCAGATTCCACGCTTCAAGATTGCTTCGATCACGTGGATTGGGATATGTTCCGCATTGCGGCGAACAACAACACTGAAGAATACGCTGATTCGGTGAGCAAGTTTATTAGCAAGTGTGTTGGTGATGTTGTACCCACAGCGTCTATTAAAACATTCCCCAACCAGAAACCGTGGATTGATGGCAGCATTCGCACAAAACTGAAAGTGCGAACCACTGCTTTTAATCAGGGCAAGGTGACCGGAAACATGACCGAATACAAACAGTGTAGCTATTCCTTCC
This sequence comes from Oncorhynchus clarkii lewisi, assembly GCF_045791955.1. Classification (NCBI taxonomy): domain Eukaryota; kingdom Metazoa; phylum Chordata; class Actinopteri; order Salmoniformes; family Salmonidae; genus Oncorhynchus; species Oncorhynchus clarkii. The sequence continues at coordinate 20,324,608 of NC_092173.1, read as the reverse complement.
GCAAGGCAATCAAACTAGCTAAGCGTCAGTATAGAGACAAAGTGGAGTCGCAATTCAACGGCTCAGACACGAGAGGTATGTGGCAGGGTCTACAGTCAATCACGGACTACAAAAGAAAAACCAACCCCACCGCGGACCACAAAGTCTTGCTCCCAGACAGACTAAACAACTTTTGGGCTTGCTTTGAGGACAATACAGTGTCACTGACACGGCACGCTACCAAAACCTGCGGGCTCTCCTTCACTGTAGCCAACGTGAGTAAAACATTTAAACGTGTTAACCCCCGCAGGGCCAGACGGCATCCCAGGCCGCATCCTCAGAGCATGTACAGACCAGCTGGCTGGTGTGTTTACAGACATATTCAATCAATCCTTATCCCAGTCTGCTGTTCCCACATGTGTCACGAGGGCCACCATTGTTCCTGTTCCCAAGAAAGCTAAGGTAACTGAGCTAAATGACTACCGCCCTGTAGCACTCACGTCCGTCATCATGAAGTGCTTTGAGAGACTAGTCAAGGACCATATCACCTCCACCCTACCTGACACACTAGACCCACTCCAATTTGCTTACCGCCCCAATAGATCCACAGACGACGCAATCGCCATCACACTGCCCTAACCCATCAGGTATTCCTCTTGTCCAATATAAGAATGCTGTTCATCGATTACAGCTCAGCATTTAACACCATAGTACCCTCCAAACTCGTCATTAAGCTCGAGATCCTGGGTCTCGACCCAGCCCTGTGCAACTGGGTCTGCCCCCAGGTGGTGAGGGTAGGTAACAACATCTCCACCCTGCTGATCCTCAACACTGGGTCCCCACAAGGGTGTGTTCTCAGCCCTCTCCTGTATTCCCTGTTCACTTACGACTGCGTGGCCATGCACGCCTCCAACTCAATCATCACGTTTGCAGACGACACTACAGTGGTAGGCTTGATTACCAAAAACAAGACGGCCTACAGGGAGGGCCCTCGGAGTGTAGTGTCAGGAAAATAACATCACACTCAATGTCAACAAAACAAAGGAGATGATCGTGGACTTCAGGAAACAGCAGAGGGAGCAGCCCCCTATCTACATTGACGGGACAGTAGTGGAGAGGGTGGAAAGTTTTAAGTTCCTTGGCGTACACATCACGGACAAACTCAAATGGTCCACCCACACAGACAGCGTGGTGAAGAAGGCGTGGTGAAGAAATTTGGCTTGTCACCAAAGGCACTCACAAACTTCTACAGATGCACAATCGAGAGCATCCTGTCGGGCTGTATCACCGCCTGGTACGGCAACTGCTCCGCCCATAACCGTAAGGCTCTCCAGAGGGTAGTGAGGTCTGCACAGCGCATCACCGGGTGCAAACTACCTGCCCCCCAGGACACCTACACCACCCGATGTCACAGGAAGGCCAAAAAGTTGCCGTACCAGGCGGTGATACAGCCCGACAGGATGCTCTCGATTGTGCATCTGTAGAAGTTTGTGCGTGCTTTTGGTGACAAGCCAAACAGGCATCACTAACATTGAGTGGCTGCTGCCAACATACTGACTCAACTCTAGCCACTTTAATAATGGAAAAATTGATGTTATCAATCTATCACTAGCCACTTTATATAATGCTTACATACCCTACATTACTCATCTCATATGTATTTTCTGTACGCTAAACCATCAACTGCATCTTGCCTTCTTGATGTAATTAAATGCTGTGCTGTGGGAGTGATGGACAGACCAAGGCTTTTACATGGACAAGTCAACAATGCCACTTTATATAATGTTTTCATTACTCATCTCATATGTATATACTGTACTCTATACCATCTACTGCATCTTGCCTATGCCGTTCAGGCATCACTCATTCATATATTTTTATGTACATATTCATTCCTTTACGTGTGTGTGTGTCTATAAGGTAGTTGTTGTGAAATTGTTAGGTTATATTACTTGTTAGATATTACTGACTGGTCGGAACTAGAAGCACAAGCATTTCGCTACACTCGCATTAACATATGCTAACCATGTGTATGTGACAAATACATTTGATTTGACGTAAGCGGTCTTCTCACACAAGTACTGTGTCAGCTGATACCCTGAGTCATTTTTGATCTTACTGGAGAACCATCTTATCCTGTCAGTGTTTTCTATTGGTCACGTAAATATTCTGTCTGTTATCTGCTGTAGCCTTCCCGTTTCCAAATATGTCATCACATGACATTGTTGTATGACAACTCACTCTGTGTTAAAGCTATTACTTATCCTTAGTTAGTTCCATAGAATCAAGACTGAGCCCTAGAATGAAATATGGAGTGTACAACAGGCTCTTATCAGAGGAGGTGCATCTGCAGAAGATGGATGCAGAAGATGGATGTTGCTAGGGACCTAGCTGTGCTGTGGGAGTGATGGACAGACCAAGGCTTTTACATGGACAAGTCAACTCATGCTGCTCACTGGCATTCACAAGATCTGAGGAAGCATGAGAGAGTGGGTTGGGAATTCATTAGTCTTGAGTTCAAGGAGGGAAAACAAAATGGATGAGACTTGGATGTGAAGATACACTGAGTGTACAGAATATTAGGAACACCCTCCTTTTTGCCTTCCGAACAGCTTCAATTCTTTGGGGCATGGACTCTACAAGGTGACTCTAATGCTTCCTACATTTGTGTCAAGTTTGCTGGATGTCCTTTGGATGGTGGGCCATTCTTGATACACACAGGGAACCGTTGAGCGCAAAAAACCCAGTTGCGTTGCAGTTCTTGACACACACAAGTAGGTGCGCCTGGCACCTACTACCATACCCTGTTCACCCTGTAAATGGCACACATACACAATCTCAATTGTCTCAAGGCTTAAACATCTCTTCCCCTTTATCCACACTGATTGGAAGTGGATTTAACAGGTGACATCAGAAAGGGATCATAGCGCTCACTGGATTCACCTGGTCAGACTGCTCTTTCCTTGACAATCATTCCTAATGTTTTATACACTCCGTGTATATGAAGATCTTGAGGGAGTGAGAAAGACATTGAGTCATTCTGAGACGAGGGCCCTGTTTTGAAGGACCAATTAGCACTGATTTTGGTGTCCAGAGCGAAACTCTGGAAGGGAATCAATTAAATTAAACATTACATTAAGATGTCTCTTTTTTCCACTGTACTTCCGTCCCAGCCCTGGGATTGGTCGGTTTAGTTGTTTGTCTTTGTTGTGTGATGTATAAAATTCGCTGACTGATTCTTTAAATTAAACAGTCAGGCAATTCAGAGTGTTTGTGAGCTCATTAAAATAAATGGTGGCATTGAGCAGTTTGTTTTGTGCTGGGGGATGCCGTCGTTTTAGAGAAGCGAGAGAGGTAGCCATGATGGACAGGAAAAAGCCAAACAAGTGTACCACACAGGGATGGCAGTCCGATCTGGGCTGAACCGGTCCATGCCGCTCCATTTGTTGCTCACTTGGCCGGACCACCCAGAGTGATCCGGTGGGTTACACAAGTGAACATTGTATCCCTCTGGGGAAAAAATCTTATAACAAAACTGCTTTTCAGCTTTCATACGTGCCAGAAACAAAAGGAGAGCACAACAAATGGCTGAATATGACATTTTGATACCTAATTGCTGCACCGGCCTTTGTATTAATGCCAGCGGATCCATCTAGCAGGACGAGGTAGAGTGGTGTGACAGACAGGAGCTCTTTGTTGGGTTTGACTGTGGTACGACTGAATACAGACCGACGAACACCATGCGGTTTAGACCAACACTATGCGGTTTAGATGGTTTGGAACCATCGTTGCACAGCACACACTTCCCCTGGTGGAGGATGTTGATGGAGGTTTCAGAAACACCCCAAAAAATATTCAGCCTTGGTCATAGAATCACAGACTCTATATGTAAATTATAGGATCTCTTTGGCCATAGAGAACAACAGATGAATGTTTAGAGGGCTATTGCGGTTCCCCTCCCTTTTAGCCTTGTGAATGTGAACTCACCCCGTGAGAGGCTGGGGGAGTGTTATGTGTTTTTAAGGGGAGGAGTGATATGAAGTAGCTTAGAATGGAAGGAAATGTGCCAGTCCCTGTAGAACAGGAGTGACACGTAGAAGCAAAGAGCAGACTGTGTGGTCTGCTTGTGGTAGGATTTTCTGTCACAAATTATAAATATTCTTTGAGCTAACCCATTCCAACCCGGCAATTGCAGTTGTGCAGGAGGACAAATTAGCAAATTGGGAGAGCTTGAACAGTTGCTATGTGTTGTCTAACAAAATTGAATTACCACACAAACAGAATGGATCAGGAGGTGGTCTAGAAGCCTCTAATTTGACCTTTTGGTTTGCCAAACGAGAACATTTGCCTACTGTTTATGTCTCAAAGCTCTTAGCTTGAATGTCCGCTAGACTGTTTGTTTTTGTCGATTTTTACCGTTTGGTTCTCCAGCTGGTTCCAAGCAAAAGACACGTAGACAGAGTGCCATGTTACGCGGAACTGAATAACACACAGTTAACTGTGTTTCAGCAGCCCAGTATAATGGAAAGGTGAGCTTGTGCAAATTTCATAGCGTTTTTCTCCCCTCTGTCAAGACATGCGGCTTATTCCCTCTCTCTCTGTTACTATCACCAGCATGACTGTCTTCAGTCCCCAGTGAGAAGGCCAAACTACAGCATGAATATCTATGGATGGAGGCAGTTTGAATCAACCAGTTTACAAATGCAGTATTTTTTACACATAGTTATGCAATGTGGTAGCAAGACTATTTGCTTGGCAGACCACTGCTTCCAGGTTGGGTTTCTGGCAGCAGCCTGCTGGTGGCAGTGTGAAAGTGAGGCTGAGATGTATGCAGCCTTATGTTTTGAAAGGTCAAACCCTGAAGCCCAATAACGACCAAATGACTGCAGACAAATAAGGAAATGAAGAGGGATATTGTGCTGATAAAGAACAGGCTTATAATTGTAGTGTGATTAGATTGACATGATTACAGGGCATGACACATAGATCCTATTAAATTGTTATATTTAATTCCATTGCTTACACCTCCTAGTTCTACTGTAGCCCTGGGTTACATAAAGACTCAAGCCTTTACAGCCTGTTCTTCTGTCTGCAGTGATCTCAACACAGCTTTTGTGTGACTGTACAACACTGTCGCCATGTTTCACCACCGCAAGGCAATAATGTGAGCAGGTTGGCTGTGTGTATTGATGTCGGTTTCACTTGTGTCTGGCATTTCATCCTGTTCCTGTTTCTATGCATTAGCCCGAGTGCCACTCAAAGGCCATGGGGAACAGGGCAGGAAACGGTGAGCTCGCCCAATCCTGTTAATGTGGAACAGCATTTAATTAGATCCGCTCGACGTGGTAGACGGGACGGCCCGGGTGTTTGTAGAGTAACATCTCACTGGAACAGTGCAGGAAAAGCAATGAACATTGTGCATATAATTTTTTGTCTGATTTGCAGAAAGTACAGACCGTGACGAAATAGGTATAAATCTGAAATGGGCTTTATCTGCTGCTTAGCGTCTCTGATTGGTCCTTTTGATCTGTGCTGATGGAAGAAAGGGATGGTCTATGTGGGCCAGGGCGTCTAGGCTATGGGTTACAGACGTGTAAGTGGATTACACAGTTCAGGCCAGCTGTGGTGGGCAGTTGAGTGGGTTTCTTGTTTGTTTGAACTCCACAACAAAGCACCTCTATGTAGGGGAAACCCCTTGCTGAGAACTGGGTGGGTATTACATAAATGACCCTTTCTGAGGTCTGATAGTGGAGGGTGAACCTGTCTGAAGCTAAAATACTTTCTCTCAGGCCTCGTTAATCCAACTGAAGTTACAGACTGGGTGGGTGGAGTAGAGATACTTTAGCTAATCATACATGAACTCATCCATGGTTTTCTGTCATATAAATTTATGTTTTTTATGTGTTTTGATAAAGGGATGTGGGACCTGGCTGGGGAGACAATAGAGCTGGTTGGTTGAGATGGTAGTGTTTTCTCTCCACAGTCTTATGTGTGTGACTCACAGTCCAATTTGCCACACCATGAAAAATGGAACATAAATGCACATTGCACCGTCCTCTCCACACTCCCCCTAACCGTTTCACCCCGGATAGTACGAAGGCATTTACATTTGGTGTGACTGGCTATTGTGGAACCTTTTTCAGTCCTTCACCTCCTCCCATCTCCCCTCTCTCTCCCTCCCTCCCTTGGTCTTGGTGCATGTCATTACACAGCATGACAGTGCATCATTAGAAAAGGAGGGAAAGGTGGCATAAGGAATGAGAGATAAAGGAGAGCGTGGTTTCCATCTCTATCTATGCTGGTTAAGCTTCAGGTGGTGCGGCGGTCCACTCGGGCTCCTTGGAAACCAAGGGAGAGGGGTGAATGCTGTAATGTGACAAAACAGATTGATTCTCATCAGAAATCTCCCGTCGGCTCTAGATCCCTGCACAGATTTGCACTGAAACACTTGCTCTGGCTGGGTTTTCTGCTCCAAGCATATTTCAACGGGCGATTAAGTATCATACTGTTATGAATTAGCCACGTTTTTTGTTAGTCGGTGTACTATTCTAGAGACATTGTAGATGCTCTTATTGTTTTGAAATTGGAGTATTGATTTCCTCTATTAACGTTCTTTGAATAATTGAAGAGATTCGATATTGTTGGATTACCATCTGGTGGCATGCTGATTATAGCTAGTCACAGTCACCTCTAGACTAATGGGGGGGATAAGTGCACTGCTGTAAGCTACCTCAACGTCTCTCTCATACGGGGACACACACACGCCACAATAGCTCCCTTTAAACACTCCTGGGTTGCCTTGATTTCTTTTCTCCATTCAGACTAAATGGTTCTGGTGTTGCTAGCAACGGTGAGAGGGTGAGCAGGTGGGATGGAGTGGGGCTGGGGAGCTGGTGGTAACCACTCCAGAGAAAGTGAGAGAGAGTGGTAAGCTGGAGTGGACTGCAGGGTGGGCGGAGAGGAAAGGGTGCTGGCTGCCTGGGAATGAGGGAGAGAGAGAGTGGCCCTGCTCCTGCAGATTCAGAACAGCACTGCCTTTTGTGTCTCCCTTTTTCTGACAGTTATTTATAAACCCAGTAAACCCTCATCACATTCCAGCCTGCCACAGATGCAGCCAGAGTAGAGCTGCACCTCGCACATCTGTGTTCTCTTTGTCTCTCACTATAGCTCTGGGGAATTTAGTTTTATCTGAAACAACATTACTCAGGGCCATTCAATGGTGGTTTATACTGACGTTTGCTAAAACCAGAGGCAATTCGGCAAATTACATTTTTATACATTGTGAGCTAATTGTCATCTTTCTCGTAAAGTTGGCAGGCTATGGCATTTAACTTTGACCCTTGCTATTGGTTTATACTGTTTTAATTTTGTCCTAGCTGTTGTGTTTTTATGAGCTATGCTTGTGGTCTTCCGGTGACTCATATTTGGGAGTTTCTTCCTCGCTTGGCAACAGGGTCTTAAGTTTAATGTTAACGTATTACTTCAACTGAGTGCTCAGTGTGGTTCTCTCCCTCCCTTTCTTTCCGTCTGTCTCTGTCTCTCTGAGACTCCTTTATCTCAGACTTCGCTGGCCAGCCAGGGTTTAAGCCCACAATGGTTCAATCATGCATTCTGCTCTTTTTTTTATTGGATATTCAACTTAGCCTAAATGGGATCGTTCTTAAGAAATGTGTGGAAAGCCTATTGGGGCAGTTAAGTTCCCACACATTTCTGTATAGTGGCAAAACTGGCTTGACATCAAATCGGTCACAATCAAACAAAGTTGGCTATTCTATTTGAGCTGCCAGTCAGGTAAGGGCAGTCAGTTTGGTCTGTTTATTTTCTGGCCATACTCTCCTCCCTCCAGCCCCTTCTCTCTCTCTGTTTGCTGGCTCCAGTTGTAAGCTAGTTTACTGTAGCAGTACAGTGGAGGAAGTTCTGGAGCAGGTCCAACTGCTAAAGGACTCCACTTCCCCAACCCTCTAACCAGGTTCTGCTCTCTCGCTCCACAGATCACATGAGGTCACTAAGGTACTACAGGACAGGATGTGAACAAAAATGAGTGTGGTTATGAGTTTGTTTGCTTGTGTTTCACTGTTCGAACTTAATGGAAGGACGATGAAAGTGCAAAGGGAAACTGCAGCAAACAACTCTGTGGCCAGTTCATTAACATCTGCAAACAAACTTGAAAAGTTAAGCCCCCAACAGTCCTCGTTCCAACTCTCATATCACTCCCCCTCTCTTCTTTTTGAGGGGGAAAAAGGACTGTGGTTCTTTGGACCATGGAGTCACAGTGTGGTTTTTCTCTACCTTCTCGATTATTGGCAGGCTTTGAAAGAGTTCTCTTTTCCTGTAAATGCTAGGCCTGATTACAAATCACTATGAAGCTCGCCTAGCCTAGACCAACTCTTCCCTTCCTCCCATGTGCAGCTTGATATGTTTTAAATAGGCCAGTGATGGAAGAGACGTACTGTCTCTCTGAACCCAGGTTAAATGCAGGAATGGAAGAGACGTACTGTCTCTCTGAACCCAGGTTAAATGCAGGGATGGAAGAGACGTACTGTCTCTCTGAACCCAGGTTAAAAGCAGGGATGGAAGAGACGTACTGTCTCTCTGAACCCAGGTTAAATGCAGGGATGGAAGAGACGTACTGTCTCTCTGAACCCAGGTTAAATGCAGGGATGGAAGAGACGTACTGTCTCTCTGAACCCAGGTTAAAAGCAGGGATGGAAGAGACGTACTGTCTCTCTGAACCCAGGTTAAAAGCAGGGATGGAAGAGACGTACTGTCTCTCTGAACCCAGGTTAAAAGCAGGGATGGAAGAGACGTACTGTCTCTCTGAACCCAGGTTAAAAGCAGGGATGGAAACTGGGCCCAAAAAGGTGACCCTTTTTTATTTGCACTGAAACATGCAAAAAATCCCTGCTAGGGGGAAATGCAGGTTTTAACTAATTAAACAACAAAGAATATGATCTACATGATCAGTCTCTGTGTGTAAAATAAAAAGTGGTTAATGTGACGCTAACTCAGAGCTAAAAAATTTAAAGAGAGCAATCCAATGTTATAGTCTAGACAGCAAATGACAATCAAGTCTTGAGAAAAAAAACAATACACTAATATTGCAGTTAGCCATGATATAATAGAGCACTTGTGACCACACACATCTAAATATTGCACTTGGGAAAAAAACATCTTAAGTAGAAATAGAATGAAACAAACAGGCATTCTATTTTTGCTCTATTATAGTGGCCACAATAGTAGACATTGATCAAGTGCACAAGCCTCGTGTGCAAAAAGAACGTTCACTGAGTAAAAAAATGTAATAATGCCCCCTCACTCACACCTGTTACTGTCAAGTTCAACACAACAAAAGGAATATATTTGGGCTACACATTATTACATTGTACACTTTCTGCCTGTGGACATCTGTTCTACAAGTGTGCCAGCAGAGCATGATACCCTTTGTTGGCATAATTGATCTCTTTCAGGCAGAGAGTACACCTGGCATACCCCTTTTTATCAGCTGACTGAAAAAGTGGCCAATGTGTGTGGTGTTCCTTTCAACTCTATGGTGGCATCCAGCTTAAACCAGACCCAGCTCCAGCTACACTTAATCCCTGAATCAATTTGTTTAACAAGCAATGCCTCATTTTCACCTAATTCTCTCATTCTGAAAATTAACCACATACTTTAGACAGAAAAATTCAATTCACAGATTAGTAGCTAGTTAACATTTCACACAGATTGCCAGGGTCCAGTAAGCAACTAACGCGTTATAACTTGAGGAACGGCAAGGAGTCGTAACCAGTTAATACTATAGCGAATTGGTTAGGTGCTAACGTTAGCGCATATGATGTTGTAACATTAGCTAGCTAACGTTAGATGTCTGACTTTATTAGCTAGCTAATTTTCACACCATAAACTCAATTATTTGATAAATTAAGTTGGCTAATGTTGCTCAACATTTATCTGGCTAGCTAAGGGAGAATTTGATCCAGCTAGCAAGATACTTAACAATGCTAACAATACTTGTTCCACCACACTTTCTCCCTCACCTCAAACTTTCCAAATGCCAGTTGTTTTTCAGCTCATGAAGTACGCTTCATCACCTTCTCACCCCCGTCTCTGTGGCTCTTCGTTATCGTTCAGTGGACGCACAAACTGCCTTTCCACTCTCCCGCTGTCTTTCCAGAGTGCGCGCTGATGATGTAACTAGCGAAATGGTTGTCTCTTCCCTCTTCAGTCCATGCTGCATTCTGTTGTTATGGGAACGATTGGCTGAGCCTTGGATTGTGGCTGAGCCTTGGATAGCCCCCACAAACTTTTCGCATCGGATCTACACGAATCACATAGGTCACCTATTTTGGATTCAAAATGGCGAATTTTGCCGAGAGGTGACTAGTTTGCGTGCCAGGTTAAAACGGGGAAAATCCGCTCATTACAGCCAATTCAATCATGTGTTTTAGACTATTTCTAACAGTAGTTATTACCTGACAGTTATACAGTCTGGTGGTGTTTCAGTAGAGCAGCACAGTGTCTCTGTGGTTTAACTGTGTAAATGATCTGCTGCTGTGTGTGGATTGAGAGAAAGGGTGATTTGTAGGCCAGTAAGGACTCATGAGGCAGCTTAGAACTTTCCTCCACAGTTCACCACTCTACTCCACCAGTCTTAATACTGTACTGGGGGAATTTGACAAAAAAATTGACAATAAAATAATTCTGAGGTTTTATGTGCAGTTTCGCACCCCTCCCTCGTATTCGTAGATGTAAAGTCTAGCCCAAAGCAGTCATTCAGTGGGTTACCAGAGGCTCTCCTTGGTTTCAACTACCTAGCCTCTCCCACACGGATCATACATGCCTATTGATCTGTATCAATGAGATTTGACTGCTATTGGCTCCAATAACCATGCAGTTAGTTACATGCGGTATTAGACCGAACAACAGACTGGATGGTAGAAATATAATTTTAGGCTGTGTGGATTGCATCATCTTGTCTAGCAAACTCCTAAACTGCTGAAAGAAGACATCACAGAAGCCAGGGCTTACCGAGGGCTAGTGACCTCGCTCCCTGTCTGTGGGAGACCTCAGATCTGTGCTGTTGGGATGCTGGTGCTGAATTACAAACAGAGAACAAAGCACCACTCACTGTGTGCCTTTCACTCTTTGATGCATGGGAAGCTTGAAGAGGAGGGCTGCTCACTTTACCTCTACACATGGAACGCTCTGCTGAGGACGGCCGATTTAGCTGCTTCTCCCAGCTGTGTTTTATCCTCTGACTCGCTGTCTTTATCTGTGTGTGTACGCGCCTGTGTGTGCGCGCGCCTGTGTGTCTGGAAAGAGGCCTCGGAAGATGAGGCGTGTACAGGATGGGAAGGTTTTGAAGGAGATTGCTGAGTGGTTATTTAAAAGGTTTTCCTTGTAAAGTTTTCATGTGACGTGGTGGGGCTGCTGGGTCAGAGGGGAGGTAAGTGGCCAGGGGTCTTCTTTGAGGTCATGTTTTTCCTGCTGGGGTATTAACATCCTGACCTTTTGATGCCGTCCTGTCAGTCAGTCAGCCCTTCAGTTGGGGGATGTGACCCTGAACCAGCTCCTCAGCTGTCTGTGGGGCAGACCGCCCTCGACCTCGCTCCCTCCATCTCTCCTAATCTCTCAGGCTTGTTCTCTCTTTTTGGCTCACTCTCACACATACACACACACAGACATGTACAGACATTCACACCCAGCAGACATACTAACTCTTGTACTGTACACATACACCCTGGTCACACCCACACTTCAGAGCTAACAACCGACTAGCTCTGAAGTATGTTCATATTCCATATATTGCCATTTCAAATGATTTAACAAGAATTAGGTCAAGTAGTTGGAGCAAAAATTCCCCATTTTGGGGTTTGTGTAGGTTTTAAGCAGGAGCGCCAATGAAAGCTGCACCTTTACGTCTCTCTGACCGGCCGCTCTGATTTGAGAACATATTGTCAGAGCAAAGCCGGAAGAAAGGGCAGGCGGGGTAGCAGAGGAGATTCTCTATGTATTGGGGCTGCTGTGACAATGGGGTTGTAAGCTGTCACGGGGCAGGAGGGGGGTTTATTGGTGGGGGTTGCGGGGAGGGGGGTGTAGGCGGGTGTCCAGATGTACAGCTCAGCCGTAAAATCCAGAGCCCTGCGTGCAGCAACACGAAACAGATGTGCCTTTTAATGAGCGTAAGAGGAGAGGAGGAAATGGGTTAATGAATGGAGATCAAGTATCACAATGTAACCCAATGTCACTGTAGGTTTAATCTGGTACCAGGTAATGAAGGAACGGCACGAGCTACAACTCCTCTCCCCAGAGGACAGCACAATTGATGTCATTCCATTTCTGTATAAAATGAAAGGTTGGGAGGCAAAAATGCTGGTGAGCTAGATCTTTTTATTCCATGTTCAGAGGTGGACAGGGCACTTTGGTCGACGTTTCATCCGAGTGGCCTTTCTCAAGGCCATCCCATTTCATGATGACTTGCATTCTGTACTGTGAATGTGAAGTGGGAGTATTGAAGTAGAGGTGAGAAATTGGTCTCATATAAAGCTTTGGATCGCAGTCCGGCATCTGTCAGGCCCAGATGACGTGTGTGTGTGTGTGTGTGTGTGTGTGTGTGTGTGTGTTGACTGTGGTCTTGTAGAGTTGGAGCCAAGTATCTGGGAGATAGCTACCACTGGTCTATAGTTTATGATGCAGTATAGTCTCATGGCCAGTGTCACTGTGATTTACAACCCTACTCATTGGCCTCAGAACACAATGAAACCTAAAATACACTCTCACTAAAATGCACCATATATCTCCCTGGGAGGTTACAGTGTGTATATAGTCACATTTTTTTTTATTGGATAATTTCATAACATTGCCTAGGCTCTTTCAGGAGCCTAATAATGTGTTACAAGGACATCAGAAAAGGCTTTATTCTTTTCTAAGGATCAATTTGGGTTTATTGCAGTAGTAGTGTCCCATTTAGAAGTCCAAGCCCAGCACTAACACGTAGGCCTATATAAGACATACATACAATAACTGTTATGTATCACTCAAAAACTCAAAGTATAGGAAAGCAGAAATCCTCTGAAGGAGATGGTGGGTGTTTCTCAATATGCATACCCCCAAGCTCCACACTCTCATGCTCCAAGTGCATTATCCGAGGACGTTCTCTTGAGAGGACGAGAGTGTGGCGAACGCATAAAACATTACATCATTTGAGAAGCTCTCGCACTCCCCCCTACTGTATTACCTCACGCTGCATCTCCCCCTTCACTGAGCCTTCTTCCAGCCAGGACAATGGCAACAATGGAGACAACAAGATATACACACAGCAATGTGTTACTTCAGAATTATCAGCTAGCTAGTTAAATAGGCAAAAGGTATAGTAGATGTAAAATCTTTGTGGGTAGCGAGCTAACAATTCTTTGTGTCTATCCAGTTAGCCCTATTAACTTACCATTCACTGAACCTTCTTTCTTCTAGCCAGGACAATTGCAATAGAGACGAAACAAGATATACACAATGCAAACATTTTACTTCATAACTATCAGCTAGCTATACATCAAAAATGACCTAAAACAAGTGTTATCCAATGTAGATGTCAATTCTTCGTTGTTAGCTAACAATTATTTGTGGCTATATGGCTAGCTAACAGTAGTAACTGGCCAGTTAACTCTATTGACTTACTAGTGAGCTTGCGACCTACGCACACTACAGTTGGTATTGTAGGCAGGTAACCGTGCCAAAACTAACACAGCATGTATTTAGATCATTTGTGCAATTTTTTGGCGTGGTTGCGTCATATTTCTTTGCATACTTTCCTTTGAAGCTTACATCGATGCATGCTTCAAAATATGTACAAACGGAGCATGCAGACGAGAAGTGCCCTACTTGCTCCGTTGTGCATTCTTTGATTTGGACTCATACTCCGACACTTCTGTGCTCCAATTTGCGTGCTTGGAGCACGGTAGTATACATTTTCAGAAACACCCAGTGTGTTCTGAAAGTTCTACTGTGATAATGTCTGTCTATGTAAAACTGCTGTAGTGTTATCAAAATGAATCCCCTGTGTTGCGATGGGACCTGAAGCTGGAGGAGCACAACCAGTCTGTCTCACTGTCCCAAATGCCACCCTATTCCCTTTATATTGCACTACTTTTGACCAAGGCCATTGTTAAAAGTAGTGCACTAAAAAGGGAATAGGGTGCTATTTGGGATGGACATCTGTCTCTTCCAGGGAATAGGAGGAGGAGTGGGAGTTAAACGTTGGGTCAAAATAGGGAAGGAGCTGTGTAAATGCACCCCTCCCCCCTCCCTGTGGTACTCAAAGAAGCCAGTTGACCGAAGCCTCCAATCCAGCCTAAACATAGAACTCTTGTCTCACTTTATTTATGTACTTCAATGAATCACAGCTAAAGGTATCTTGTTAATTCACTAAAACCATATAAAAGCATAGGAGGATTTTATAGGGTTATTCTTAGTGGTTTCTTCACGTGTGTTTTAGTAGGCTATGTTATTGTATTGCTCACTAATGTTTTCTATTTGGATCATCATGGAGGCTTAGCAGGTGCCAGCAAAGGCTTAATGTGGTCTTAACAAGGTGTGTGTGGGCATGTGTTTTCAGGACATGTGGTGTTTCTGTGTGTTTTGAGTTGAGGAGGATGCTGAGGCTGCACTGTCTAGCCGGCCCCGTACCAGGAACCACTCCATAATGTATTACATTACATTTTTTTGCATGAGAGAGTGTGATATGAATTACCTCTGGCAGGCGCCAGGGACAACCAGGAAAAATGTGCCCTGAGGGCAGTTCTCTCTCTCCCAGTGGGTGAGGCAGGCGGGCCATGGTGATGCCAATCTCTAACAGACTGGCGGCCGTGCCCATTGGCCAGACCAGAGTAGGGCTGTTTGGTGCAGAGCCAGAACATCTCACTCTCTCTATATCTGAGAGGCCCAGCAGGCCTTGACTTGATGAGAGGCAGGATGACAGGAGGAAAATCCTCTCTAAAAGCTTAAACTCACCACCAGAGCTTTTATACTGGTCCACACTAAAGTGGTCAGTTTGCAATAGGGCTGTGACAATACCAGTATCGTGGTATTTGTTCCATGGCATAAAAGAAAACACGAAGCAGACCAAACACTTTGGCCCTTTTAAAAACCTGCTGTATGTAAAATATTGTGTGTGTTAGCTTGGTAAAAAAAACATAATGGTGTTTGTTTCCAGCATTAGGGCTGTTTTCCTGAAGAAGTTAAATCCACTTCATGTTTTGTTTTCTTGCCACAATACTAACGAGTATCACAGTACTGGTATCTTCCCGGCCATAGTTTGCAGTGCATCTTGTGAACATTGTTGACGTAAATTCTAATTCTTCCACAGAATTGCAAGCAGTGAACTTTCTACATTTGTGGTCTACACTGGTTTAATAATTGACTCATGGGGTATGCAGGTCTAGGGTGAGAGGTATTTTGGCTTTTACACAGTTCTAAACACCAGCAGGAGTAAAGATTGCACCCCCTGCCTTTGATCTTTGACCCTCCAGTATGTAGGCCTCAGGGGCAACCCACGCTTGTGGAAGACACAATGCTGCAGATAACTATTGAGTACTGTATTTCTACTCCTTTACAATCCCCCTTTTACGCTGCATTCTTCACTAAATAAAAACTTTTACGGTGGTGCCCAGCCATACAGAGTCCGAGTTTGGATTAAGAGCCTGCATTCAGACAGCAGCTTTTTGTCAACACGAGGAGAGGAAGAAACACCCCTCTTACGGTCTCTCCTCTGTCGCTCTCTCTCTCTCCCTTTCCATCCAGCTATTCCCCCTAAGCTCTCTGACATTCTGGCACCTGTTTTCCTCACAAAACCGTTAATTTATCACTGAATTATTAACTAACAGCCCACAATGTGACTGGGGGGTTGCCATGGCAACACACGGAAGCAATTTAGCCTGTGGATGTGTGTGTGCAAGGAGGTCCACAATGGCAAAATTGTTGGTCGGGCCAATGAATATTGTAAGAGATAAATATGATACAGCAATCACATGCTGCCCTGAAAAGGAGGGGGACTAATGTGCATTACTCTTGTTTATTTCAGGATTGTTTATCCATCATAACAGAGAAAATATTATACTGTCCTGTGGTTCAGGGACCAAATGTTTTTTTTTGTAATGAACTCAGTGGAAAAGAGAGCAAGGCCTGTAATGTTAATCAGTGGTTCTGACTGGGACTGGCTGGGGAGGGTTTGAGGAGACCGGATTAATCTGTTCTGTTCCACGTCACCTGCTCCTTCCTTCGATCCCTCACCCCTGCCTATCTAAGCACTAGAACACAGGGCTTCTATCCAATATGCCTCATATTTTACCCGATTCTACTCCATTCCCCGAGAGCCAGGCTGAAAGCTCCATGTAGAATGAATAAGCTGCAGACGGTTGAACACTACATCAATGTAAATGAGATCAAGTTGGGATCCAAATGTGGGATGAGAGAAATTTCCCATCGTTGAGGACCAAACTCTACAGATTCTCTGCTGTCTAGCTGTCAACTTGGAGAATCTTCTTTTATGCTGTCGCTTTGTGAGAAACATAAAAATCTGTAAGTTATAGTATTGTCCTTTACAAAACAGCTCATGGTTGTGCCCCAAATGACACCCCATTCCCTACAGATCCTGGCCAAAAGTAGTGCACTATATAGGGAATAGGGTGCCATTTGGGACGTAACTCAGTTCTCCTACTTCCTCTCCTGGTCCTTCCCAGTAAACCTTCATGGCTAGGGCTCAGGCTGTCTGCAGGCAGGCTCTATAGAAATACCCAATAAAAGACGAACGCTTTGGTATGGAGTGGGCTGGACGGACAGACAGACATCCTCTATCTATCAACCTGTTGAAAGGCCACATGAGAGACTACTAGATTTACCTTTATTTAACAAGGCAAGTCAGTTAAGAAAAAATAGAACAAAGAGACTACTATATCTCTCAGGTCCTGAGACTGCTGTCTAACAGGCTAGCTTTACTTCAAATACCACCAATGAAGGTTTTATTGACGGAGTGACTGATCATCTGACTACTGGTGTCGTTGCCATCGTGGATATTAAACGGGTCAGTGTGGATTCCTCAGCAGTGTTGGAAAAAAATCTTGTTCTTGCCCCCCATGGAGACATGTCTTAGTTGAAACTATAAAAACAAAACAAAATGAGAGACATGACTGGTTTACCCTGCCTGTCTGGCCCGCCATGCTCTGATAAATGTGGAACACATTATTGTTTTTTATAGAACTCTCAAACCTACATACCAATCTAACAGAATGCACATGGCAAAAAAAATCCTTTTTGAAAAGAATGGGGAAGTGAGTTAATTCAGGAGCGTGTTGATAAAGTAAAAAGACATAGCTAATGGGATTAAGGGAATACAGCCTAATTTAGGATTCTGGTTGTTCATTAGTGGAAGAGACATGAGTCTAGAGAGTCTTCTCCCCAGGATGCAAGACTAGATAAAGTACAGGAATGCCCTCTAGACCATGATAAATAAGTTAAAACACAAACTAGCTAGCTACTATCAGATGGTAAATTGTCCTGTAGGTATAGCCTACAGTACTCTGTGAAAGGCCAAGGCTTTGATTCTAGAAATAGCTACTCCGACTCCCTCCTTCCTTTGTAGTGTGTGTTTTTTTAAATGCCCATCCATGTTATTCTTAAGTATTCTATTGAGAGATAAATAACTTTATTCCTGTTAGTATTCAGCAGGGTGGAGCACATGGACTCCTTTGTACGCTATTGAAATCCCTTTGTAAGTGCCGTGTTTGCTAAAATGGGGCTGCAATGTGAGCGTTTGGCAAGCACCTCAGGTCTGGCCGCCTGGGCCAGTGAAAGTAGATCTGTGTGGAGTCAGGGCAGGAACAATGAGAGGTGAATAGGGATGATGACTGGAGGAATTTCTTCCACTCCAGCTCTCTCAGCAGGGCTTCTCCTCTCAGCCCAGCACCACTCTCTCTCAGCCCAGCCTCTCTCCACAAGGCTGCATGGGGCTAGGAAGACCATAGGGGTCGGGGGAATGGAGAGGAGGAGGGGTCGGGGGAAGAAATGGCAGTGGGGGTTCAGATGGGAGGGAGCGGGTCACAAGTGAAGTAGATGTGTCTGTGAGAGCTTTGGGAACGCCAGTAGGAGCCCTGTTAACTACCCCCACCCCTTTAAACGCCAAGTGTTCCTACAAACTTGCAGCAGTACAAAGAAGCATGAAAACGATTACCATCCATGACACCAAACATAGATACAGTATTGTATGTGGACAAGATGGACAACTGTGAGAATTCCCTTCTCAGAATGACATACAGACAGTGTGACGTTACTTAGTGCATTCACAAGACTCATCAGTGGATTTAACAAGATCAGTTTTTGACAGGCAGTCGGAGCTTGATCATTATGATGACCTTTTCACCTCGTGCTGAACATCTCCGATGTGAGCGTTATACAGAGCATTGCATTAAGCTACAGGCCTGGCCGTCTGGCTCTACTATGTCCATACAGGCAGATCTACTGCTCCCTCCTCAGCCTCCATAAGTGGAACCACAGCCATGGGTGATCCTATTAGGGGAGGGGGAGGGAGGGAGAGTGTGTGTCCTAAATGGATTGTTAGTATGGATTTCCGGGTCTCTGGGGGGTTGGCTGGGGGTTATTGGCACATTTGATCTAGTCTAGTGTGTTGGTCTGGGTAATGAAAAGGGTTGCCCACCTAAAAACATGCAGGAGGAAGGGAGATGTGTAGCAGACACGTGGACTAATGCTAGGGTCTCTAGACTGGCTATGATTTATGCTGATAAAATTATATGATTGTTTCCGAGAAGTTTTATATGATTCCTCTCATCTTCAGCTGTATCTACGTTTTCTACCATGTTCTTATTTCTTTGGGTCTTGCACAGACTTTCCTACAGTAGATGATTAAAACGTACAGCACAATGGATATTCAATACTTTGATTAAATCATTCCTTCAAGAGTCAAATGAAATCCAGACAAACCACAGAGATCTGGTTTGGAGACAACCATGCATGCATCCCAAATTGCACCCTATCCTCTATATAGTGCACTACTTTTGACCAGAGCCATATGGGCTGTGGTCAAAAGTAGTGCACTATAAAGGGAGTAAGGTGCCATTTGGGACACAACCCATGTGAAGTAGGTTCGAGATGAGCCCTGACTGGGGAATAAGTTTAGTTTGGACACTGATTTATGAGTGTTTGTGGCTCACGGGGTCACCAGTTCTGTCACCAGTTCTGTTCTATTTTTTTTTTACTTTAGTTTATTTAGAAAATATTTTCTTAACTCTTAAAACTGCATTGTTGGTTAAGGGCTTGTAAGTTAGCATTTCATACAACACCTGCTGTATTCGGCACGTGACAAATGAAATTTGATTTGTTTATTTTCTCTGCAGCTTATAATACACCCAACTCTGAACAGATGGCTTCAAACATTGACTCTCTGAATGGAGTAAGGTACTAGAGGGAGTGGCTACATTTGGGAAGCTAATATTGAGACCACTATGGCATCACATTCCTCTGTTTTTAGTCCCTAAAGGCAAACCGAGGAGAGAAGGAGTAAAAAGAAGTACAGTCTGTCACTGTGTGCAAGGCAGAACCTCTAGAGATTCTGAACAAATGTTGCTATTGTTTTCAACATTTTCTAACATACCACTCCAAAAAAATGCTGTCCCTCTTGGGAACATCTGCTTTTGTTTTCAAGACTGCAAAAACCTCCCACTGTATAGAAAAGAGGTTCTCCTTTTGGTGTTTAATTTAGGCAGCCTGAGGAAGAATCACCATGAGAACAAGCACAGCAAGGCATCTTGTTTTGCCTCTAAACAGTGACATAAGTATAAATTAATGACTGTTCCATACCTCTTCCAGTATGAATCACCGTGTCTTAAGGTGGTGAAATGTATGTAGCTGCCATCAATGAATAAATGTAGGTGATGTAACTGTCATAATTACCAGGCCCATCATCTGCCCTGAAATCATGATAACAGCCCCGATGGCTGTCACACACAGCCTAGCCTCCAGGCGAATCGACAGATCTACAGCTGACGTGATTTAGTGTCCTGTGGTGTCCTGAACTGCAGCCAAACCGCCAGGCAGACAAAATTCCGGATCATGCAGTAAATTAGCAGTAGTGAAAGGATCGAGGCTGAATCGGCTCCGAGGTCTCTCTGTTTCTGAGAGGCAATCTCTCTTTCAGCAGTGCTCTCTATGCACCAGGCTCAGACTAGAGCAGGGTGGGGTTGAGAGAGGTTCGGCATTGGTACACACACTAATAGATAGACATATATGTATGCACATTGACATTGTACACTTACTGTACACATCATAGAATAATTATGTATATTTTAGACAAGCTGTATATAAACTCATGAACTCATACTGACCAAAAGGGCCCTACTATGATATATTATGGCAAACATCTCCTAGTATGTTTAGTTGATAACGGTACAGTATTTGAAACATGCAAATAGACCTAATGATTTGTAAATACAGACTTCCTGTATAGCCCGTCATCCATTGGCCCTATAGCATTTTTAGCTAAATATGATTTGTCTATTTGAAGAGTTTTGCATATATTTTGTTGTGACTTCAAAGTTGTGTCCCTAGGGCTGTGGAGGTCACAAAATATTGTCAAGCAAATAACTGTCGGTCTCACGGTAACTGACCGTTAATTAACATAAACACATTTAGTATCTCCTGGCTTCCACACAAGCCACTGATGCAATAAATCCATTTATTTTAGATAGGTCTAAAGAAACATAATATGAAAAAATTGTAGTCTATTTCAGAAGAACAGAATAGCATACTCTGAGTTGTCCTGATATGGCTATGCCAAATGGCTGTGGGATACACTAGTTCATTTTACAGACAAGATTTGCTTAGAATTCTGTGGCATTATTTTATAGTATGAAGAATACAATTGAACAAAGCTGATTTAAAATGGAATGGATATTTTCTCCAAACGATTTGAGGGAGTGCGCACTATTCCGTGTAGAGCGAAAAATTAGGTGCTCCTATATTCATTTAGAGGTATTCATTTAGTTGTTCTATTAACGTTGGGCCATATTTTGATTGTAAGGTTGCATGATATGACTAATGATTTAAAAAAAGCTTGTTTGAACGGCATGAGCATGCTTAGTTTTTTTGTGTAGGCTGTACCCACTTCATCAGTCTCTCATTCATAATTTGATAAGCACTTGCTAATACCTAACATTTCCCGGGGCTTCTCCTTTGTGTGGCCGTAATGCACCCTAAAAACGTATATTCCTTCTGCGGCCAGTGGCCGTTGTGCCCTTGGCCCAGAGTGCTGGGTTGTACTCTTCTCCCTCAGTGCTGCCTGCTCCGAAGCACCTCCAACTCGCATGGCTCTCCATCACGTGATCGGGTCTTTGTCACAGGCTACAAGTGAAGACCGACACATCGGGGGCACAACTGCGCGCGTCCTTATCCAATTCTGAGGTGCATATTGAAGATATTGGAAGAACTGTCCACATTTACTTTTCGTCAGCCAACAAGATGAGTAGGCCTAACGAACAGCAAAAGCACTAGCCTATGTCAATCTACTATCACCATAGTACAACATTTGAAATAAATATTCCAAACTTAGTCTGGGAAAGTTGTAGGATGCAATAGATCCCAAACCACTAGCATCATTTTTTACGCAATGTTGCTGATGCAACAGATCAGAACGTTTTAGCTTAAATGTTGATAAACTATTAGGTTATAACCGTCCGGTCCAGGCAGATTGTGTGTACACCGTCCACTGTGTGAGTTTCACAGATGTGACGCGGGACATGTTGGTTACCCTGAGACGGTCCCAGTTAATGCCCTGGCCCCTAACCTCATCAATGTGGCTGGGGCAGATGGAGTTTCCAGAGGACCAAGAGAGAGAGAATGCACCATGCAACCTGTGGTGGAACTTTTGATTGTGGGTGGCCCTGACATGAGGGGTACTACAGTATGGAGGGACTGCCAGACAGACAGCCATACTCCACTACAGAGGCCTTGGGTCTTCCACTCCCCAGGACAGGTAGGCACGCTGACCAGAGAGATGCCTGCTCATAGAGGACCTGGTGGAGGTTGAACACTCCTCTTCCAGTTCCACAGTAGAGAGGATGTCCCTCCCTGTACAGTCCCTGTCGAGGGAACCCATACCCTGTAAAACGCCAATCTCTCTGAGCAGCCTGAGCCTCCCTGAATCCGTCTGCACATCAGAACGCTAACTTGGCTCCCGAAGTGAAGTCATTGTTTTTATTAGAAAGAAAAGTTTTTCATCAGCCAGGCCTGGACTGGAGCAGAACTGTAACTGAACCCAACTGGAGGCTTCCCCCACTGAGACAGACTGCAGACAGGCCTCACTCCTACATCTATCTCTCCCTTTCACTGAAATTACTAGAGAGACCACAGTGCTAAAATCATTATATGGTACTATGTGCCTATACCAAATTGTCTGGACTGGTGCAGTCCTTGGTGTATTGGCTTGGCTATCTCAAGGTCACTGGTACAATTCTGGCTCAGACTTGCTATCAGACTTTCAAACATCAATATTTCTATGCTTCTCAGACAACTCAGGAAATTGACCTCTGACTCTCAGTGCTATTCTTCAGGAGCTAGTCAT
Organism: Oncorhynchus clarkii lewisi; assembly: GCF_045791955.1. Lineage (NCBI taxonomy): Eukaryota > Metazoa > Chordata > Actinopteri > Salmoniformes > Salmonidae > Oncorhynchus > Oncorhynchus clarkii. The sequence goes on along the minus strand of NC_092173.1, from coordinate 20,302,011 downwards.
TTCAAGCAACGCCCATCTTCTTCCCTCTGATATGGAAAGTGAGTTTCCACTGTGTGAGTTTCTTGATGCGCTCTCTGTCATCGGACTACACCGAACATATACACCTATAAATAGTCCCAGTTTCAAACACGCATTTGCGGTCATAAAGAGTCTGTTTCCGCCTCCCGGGTGGCGCAGTGGTTAAGGGCGCTGTACTGCAGCGCCAGCTGTGCCATCAGAGTCCCTGGGTTCGCGCCCAGGCTCTGTCGTAACCGGCCGCGACCGGGAGGTCCGTGGGGCGACGCACAATTGGCCTAGCGTCGTCCGGGTTAGGGAGGGATTGGTCGGTAGGGATCTCCTTGTCTCATCGCGCACCAGCGACTCCTGTGGCGGGCCGGGCGCAGTGTGCGCTAGCCAAGGTTGCCAGGTGCACGGTGTAGCCTCCGAAGCAGTACGGCTGGTTGGGTTGTGTATCGGAGGACGCATGACATTCAGCCTTCGTCTCTCCCGAGCCTGTACGGGAGTTGTAGCAATGAGACAAGATAGTAGCTACTACAACAATTGGATACCACGAAATTGGGAAGAAAAAGGGGTAAAATTAAAAAAAAAAAAATTTTTAAAGTCTGTTTCCGTTTCTATGCGGTATGTTTTATATTCATATCATGTCACAATATACAGTCACAACGGTCATTTTTTACTGAACAATAATATAAGCGCAACATGTTTCATGAGCTGAAATAAAAGCTGAAATAAAAGATCCCAGACATTTTCCATATGCACAAAAAGCGTATTTCTCTAAAAATGTTTTACACAAATTAGTTTACATCCCTGGTTGTGAGCATTTCTCCTTTGCCAAATAATCCATCCACCTGACAGATGTGGCATATCAAGAAGCTGATTAAACAACCATATTCAGCAACTTCACACAGCCTGATCAATTATATGCGAAGGAGATGTCGCGCTGCATGAGCGAATGGTGGTCATACCATATACTGACTGGTTTTCTGACCCACACCACTACTTTTTGTTAAGTTATCTGTGACCAACAGATGCATATATCAAATAGTATTAGTCACATGCGCCGAATACAACCTTACAGTGAAATGCTTACTTACGAGCCCCTAACCAACAATGCAGTTTTAAAAAATACGGATAAGAAATAAAATAAACAAGTAATTAAAGAGCAGCAGTAAAATAACAATAGCAAGACTATATACAGGGGGGTACCGGTACAGAGTCAATATAAGGGGGCACCGGTTAGTTGAGGTAATATGTACATGTAGGTAGAGTTATTAAAGTGACTATGCATAGATGATAACAACCGAGAATAGCAGCGTTGTAAAAGAGGAGATGGGGGGGGGGCAATGCAAATAATCTGGGTAGCCATTTGATTAGTTGTTCAGGAGTCTTATGGCTTGGGTGTAGAAGTTATTTAGAAGTCTCTTGGACCAAGACATGGTGCTCCGGTACCGTTTGCCGTGCGGTAGCAAAGAGGACAGTCTATGACTAGGGTGGCTGGAGTCTTTGAACATTTTTAGGGCCTTCCTCTGACACCGCCTGGTATAGAGGTCTTGGATGGCAGGAAGCTTGGCCCCAGTGATGTACTGGGCCGTTCGCACTACCCTCTGTAGTGCCTTGCGGTCGGAGGCCGAGCAGTTGCCATACCTGGCAGTGATGCAACCAGTAAGGATGCTCTCGATGGTGCAGCTGTAGAACCCTTTGAGGATCTGAGGACCCATGCCAAATCTTTTCAGTCTCCAGAGGGGAAATAGGTTTTGTCGTGCCCTCTTCACGACTGTCTTGGTGTGCTTTGACCATAATAGTTTGTTGGTGATGTGAACACCAAGGAACTTGAAGCTCTCAACCTTCTCCACTGCAGCCCCGTCGACGAGAATGAGGGTGTGCTCGGTCCTCCTTTTCCTGTAGTCCACAATCATCTCCTTTTGTCTTGATCACGTTGAGGAAGAGGTTGTTGTCCTGGCACCACATGGCCAGGTTTCTGACCTCCCTATAGGCTGTCTCGTCGGTGATCAGGCCTACCAATGTTGTCATCGGCAAACTTAATGATGGTGTTGGAGTCGTGCTTGGCCTTGCAGTCATGAGTGAACAGGGAGTACAGGAGCAGACTGAGCACGCACCCCTGAGGGGCCCCTATGTTGAGGATCAGCATGGCAGATGTGTTGTTACCTACCCTTATCACCTAGGGGCGGCCTGTCAGGAAGTCCAGGATCCAGTTGCAGAGGGAGGTGTTTAGTCACAGGGTCCTTAGCTTAATGATGATCTTTGAGGGCACTATGGTGTTGAATGCTGAGCTGTAGTCAATGAATAGCGATCTCACAGGTGTTCATTTTGTCCAGGTGGGAAAGGGCAGTGTGGAGTGTAATGGAGATTGCATCATCTGTGGATCTGTTGGGGCTGTATGCAAATTGGAGTGGGTCCAAGGTTTCTGGGTGTTGATAATGGTGTTGTGAGCTATGACCAACCTTTCGAAGGACTTCATGGTTACAGACGTGAGTGCTACGGGTCGGTAGTCATTTAAGCAGGCTACCTTAGTGTTCTTGGGCACAGGCGCTATGGTGGTTTGCTTGAAACATGTTGGTATTATAGACTCGGACAGGGAGAGGTTGAAAATGTAATTGAAGACACTTGTCAGTTGGTCAGCGCATGCTCGCAGTAAACGTCCTGGTAATTAATCTGGCCCTGCGGCCTTGTGAATGTTGACCTGTTTAAAGGTCTTACACGGCTGCCGAGAGCGTGATCACACAGTCTTCCGGAACAGCTGATGCTCTCATGCATGTTTCAGTGTTATTTGCCTCAAAGCTAGCATAGAATTATTTTATCTTGTCTGGTAGGCTTGTGTCACTGGGCAGCTGTCGGCTGTGCTTCCCTTTGTAGTCTGATGGTTTGCGAGCCCTGCCACACTCAGCTGGCATCAGAGCCGGTATAGTGCGATTCAATCTTAGTCCTGTAATGATGCTTTTCCTGTTTGATGGTTTGTCGGAGGGCATAGCGAGATTTCTTATAAGCTTCCGGGTTAGAGTCCCGCTCCTTGAAAGCGGCAGCTCTAGCCTTTAGCTCAGTGCGGATGTTGCCTGTTATCCAGGGCTTCTGTTTGTGGTATGTGGGGACGACTTCTTGATGAAGCCAATGACTGATGTGGTGTACTCCTCAATGGCATCAGAGGAATCCTGGAACATATTCCAGTCTGTGCTAGCAAAACAGTCCTGTAGCTTAGCATCTGCTTCATCTGAGCACTTTTTTATTGATCTAGTCACTGGTGCTTCCTGCTTAAATTTTTGCTTATAAGCAGGAATGAGGAGGGGAGAGCTTTGTATGCATCTCTGTGTGTGGAGTATAGGTGGTCCAGAGTTACAGTGCCTTGCGAAAGTATTCGGCCCCCTTGAACTTTGCGACCTTTTGCCACATTTCAGGCTTTTTTTGTGAAGAATCAGCAACAAGTGGGACACAATCATGAAGTGGAACGACATTTATTGGATATTTCAAACTTTTTTAACAAATCAAAAACTGAAAAATTGGGCGTGCAAAATTATTCAGCCCCCTTAACTTACAGCGATTACAGCTGTAAGTCGCTTGGGGTATGTCTCTATCAGTTTTGCACATCGAGAGACTGAATTTTTTTCCCATTCCTCCTTGCAAAACAGCTCGAGCTCAGTGAGGTTGGATGGAGAGCATTTGTGAACAGCAGTTTTCAGTTCTTTCCACAGATTCTCGATTGGATTCAGGTCTGGACTTTGACTTGGCCATTCTAACACCTGGATATGTTTATTTTTGAACCATTCCATTGTAGATTTTGCTTTATGTTTTGGATCATTGTCTTGTTGGAAGACAAATCTCCGTCCCAGTCTCAGGTCTTTTGCAGACTCCATTAGGTTTTCTTCCAGAATGGTCCTGTATTTGGCTCCATCCATCTTCCCATCAATTTTAACCATCTTCCCTGTCCCTGCTGAAGAAAAGCAGGCCCAAACCATGATGCTGCCACCACCATGTTTGACAGTGGGGATGGTGTGTTCATGGTGATGAGCTGTGGTGCTTTTACGTCAAACATAACGTTTTGCATTGTTGCCAAAAAGTTCAATTTTGGTTTCATCTGACCAGAGCACCTTCTTCCACATGTTTGGTGTGTCTCCCAGGTGGCTTGTGGCAAACTTTAAACAACACTTTTTATGGATATCTTTAAGAAATGGCTTTCTTCTTGCCACTCTTCCATAAAGGCCAGATTTGTGCAATATACGACTGATTGTTGTCCTATGGACAGAGTCTCCCACCTCAGCTGTAGATCTCTGCAGTTCATCCAGAGTGATCATGGGCCTCTTGGCTGCATCTCTGATCAGTCTTCTCCTTGTATGAGCTGAAAGTTTAGAGGGACGGCCAGAGGTAGATTTGCAGTGGTCTGATACTCCTTCCATTTCAATATTATCGCTTGCACAGTGCTCCTTGGGATGTTTAAAGCTTGGGAAATCTTTTTGTATCCAAATCCGGCTTTAAACTTCTTCACAACAGTATCTCGGACCTGCCTGGTGTGTTCCTTGTTCTTCATGATGCTCTCTGCGCTTTTAACGGACCTCTGAGACTATCACACTATCACACACACACACATTTATACGGAGACTTGATTACACACAGGTGGATTGTATTTATCATCATTAGTCATTTAGGTCAGCATTGGATCATTCAGAGATCCTCACTGAACTTCTGGAGAGAGTTTGCTGCACTGAAAGTAAAGGGGCTGAATAATTTTGCACGCCCAATTTTTCAGTTTTTGATTTGTTAAAAAAGTTTGAAATATCCAATAAATGTCGTTCCACTTCATGATTGTGTCCCACTTGTTGTTGATTCTTCACAAAAAAATACAGTTTTATATCTTTATGTTTGAAGCCTGAAATGTGGCAAAAGGTCGCAAAGTTCAAGGGGGCCGAATACTTTCGCAAGGCACTGTATTTTTACTCTGGTTGCATATTTAACATGCTGATAGAAATTTGGTAAAACGGATTTAAGTTTCCCTGCATTAAAGACCCCGGAGCGCCACCTCTGGGTGGGCATTTTCTTGTTTGCTTATGGCGGAATACAGCTCATTCAGTGCTGTCTTAGTGCCAGCCTCTGACTGTGGTGGTTTGTAAACAGCTATGAACAATACAAATGAAAACTCTCTAGGTAGGTAGTGTGGTCTACAATTTATCATGAGATACTCTACCTTAGGCGAGCAATAGCTCGAGACCTCCTTAGATATCGTGCACCAGCTGTTATATATCTGTATTTCCAGTAAGGTGAAATCCATGGATTAGGGTCTAATTTAATTAATTTCAATTGACTGATTTCCTTATATGAACTGTAACTCAGTAAAATCTTAAATTGTTGCATGCTGTGTTTATATTTTTGTCCAGTATAATTAATGTTAATTCCTGTGGAGGTATGCTTGCTTCACATACTTTATTGAATAGACAGAATAATTTACAGTTTTTTCTCATTGTATGATTTTTAAGTAATTAATTTTCATTTTATCGCATGACATAAGTATTTGATCACCTACCAACCAATAAGAATTCCGGCTCTCACAGACCTGTTAGTTTTTCTTTAAGAAGCCCACCTGTTCTTCACTCATTACCTGTATTAACTGCACCTGTTTGAACTCGTTACCTGTATAAAAGACACCTGTCCACACACTCAATCAAATAGACTCCAACCTCTCCACAATGGCCAAGACTAGAGAGCTGGGTATGGACATCAGGGATAAAATTGTAGAACTGCACAAGGCTGGGATGGGCTACAGGACAATAGGCAAGCAGCTTGGTGAGAAGGCAACAACTGTTGGCGCAATTATTAGAAAATGGAAGAAGTTCAAGATGATGGTCAATCACCCTTGGTCTGGGGCTCCATGCAAGATCTCACCTCGTGGGGCATCAATGATCATGAGGAAGGTGAGGGATCAGCCCAGAACTACATGGCAGGACCTGGTCAATGACCTGAAGAGAGCTGGGACCACAGGCTCAAAGAAAACCATTAGTAACACACTACGCCGTCATGGATTAAAATCCTGCAGCGCACGCAAGGTCCCCCTGCTCAAGCCAGCGCATGTCCAGGCCCATCTGAAGTTTGCCAATGACCATCTGGATGATCCAGAGGAGGAATGGGAGAAGGTCATGTGGTCTGATTAGACCAAAAAACTATATTTTTGTCTCAACTCCACTCTCTGTGTTTGGAGGAAGAAGAAGGATAAGTACAACCCCAAGAAAACCATCCCAACCGTGAAGCATGGAGGTGGAAACATCATTCTTTGGGGATGCTTTTCTGCAAAGGGGATTGGACGACTGCACCGTATTGAGGGGAGGATGGATGGGGCCATGTATCGCGAGATCTTGGCCAACAACCTCCTTCCCTCAGTAAGAGCATTGAAGATGGGTTGTGGCTGGGTCTTCCAGCATGACAACGACCCGAAACACACAGCTAGGGCAACTAAGGAGTGGCTCCGTAAGAAGCATCTCAAAGTCCTGGAGTGGCCTAGCCAGTCTCCAGACCTGAACCCAGTAGAAAATCTTTGGAGGTAGCTGAAAGTCCGTATTGCCCAGCGACAGTCTGTATGGAGGAGTGGGCCAAAATCCCTGCTGCAGTGTGTGCAAACCTGGTCAAGAACTACAGGAAACGTATGATCTCTGTAATTGCAAACACAGGTTTCTGTACCAAATATTAAGTTCTGCTTTTCTGATGTATCAAATACTTATGTCATGCAATAAAATGCAAATTATTTACTTAAAAATCATACAATGTAATTTTCTGGATTTTTGTTGTAGATTCCGTCTCTCACAGTTGAAGTGTACCTATGATAAAAATGTACAGACCTCTACATGCTTTGTAAGTAGGAAAACCTGCAAAATCGGCAGTGTATCAAATACTTGTTCTCCCCACTGTATATCAAAGCTGGGACCGAGAGACTGAAAAACAGCTTCTAAAGCCATCAGACTGCCTACATTCAGACTCAAAATCATCGTCCACTTTAATAAATGGATCACTAGTAACTTTAATAATGACACTTTTTAATAATGTTTACATATCTTGCACTCATCTCATATGTATACACTGTATTCTATACCATCTATTGCATCTTGCCTATGCTGCTCGCTCATCACTCATCCATATATTTATATGTACATATTCTTATTCCATCCCTTTACTTAAGATTGTGTGTGTTAAGTAGTTGTTGTTGAATTGTTAGATTACTTGTTAGATATTACTGCACTGTCAGAACTAGAAGCACAAGCATTTCACTACACTTGCGTTAACATCTGCTAACCATGTGTATATGATCAATACAATTTGATTCATGACATCACAGCAGGGGCGAAACGCTCCTTGTGAATGCCAGTTACTTTAAAGTTTAAAGTTAGCTAGTTAGTGTGATTCTAGCCTTCATCTAATTTACCGCAGGCTGCGTCTCTGCTGTTTTATTCAACCTGGCTCATTTTGTAGTCCCTTTATACTTCAGAGAAAAGGCTTGCCTCGGTAATAGATACTGGTACTTCTGCACTTTTGGTGTAATTATAGTGAAAATGGCTGTTGTCCTATAAACTTATGGATATCAATTGATGTCTGATAAATAATTCTTTATAAACTAGATGGAAAACAACTATAGTAAGATGTACGACATTCAATTACTTTTTTATTTGTTTTTTTCTATTCCTGTTGCTCGGACGATTAACCAGAGCATAGGTGTCTTATACTAACTGCATATTTCCCATTTCTCTCCTCTGTCCTCTCTGTCTGTCCAGATGAAGCTGTGGAACAAGTACAAGGTGACCAGTATTCCCTCGCTGGTGTTTGTGGATGCAGCCACAGGGAAGGTGTTGTGTCGGAACGGACTACTTGTGGTGAGAGATGACCCCAAAGGTAAATCTCCTCAGTCAGACTGAGCCTCAGCAATGAGGACTGCGCCAGAACACAGAGACACACACGCGCAAACAAGCATACAGTTTATTACATGATAAATGCCTTGTCAGAATTTCCTATTGCGAAGTTTCTGTGCCACATCCTTCCATATTCCATATTCCTCAATATGTGTCCTGTTCTGGTATTGCATGAATATTATAAAGTGCCCTTTCTTATTCCCACATCTGCAGACCTATAATTTCCCAGCTTTTAAGTGGGAGACTGCCTGTTCGCAAGAGCAGACTTGCATTCCTTTCTGGTACATGAGAGGATGTCCTCTCATGGCCAAAAAAAATCACAATACTTTGACATCCTGCTCTTTAGAGCCCTAATTGCACAACATGAGAAAGGCCCAGTAGTCAGAGAGGGGGTGTACCAAAAAAGGTCCAAATACAAATTCCATCTAGACACCGTTGCCCAAGATGACACACAAAACAATACATACCTCGGCCTAAACATCAGCGCCACAGGTAACTTCCGCCAAGCTGTGAACGAGCTGAGAGACAAGGCAAGAAGGGACTTATATACCATAAAAAGGAACATCAAATTTGACTTACCAATTAGGATCTTTCAAAAAATACTCAGATCAGTTATAGAACCCATTGCCGTTTATGGTTGTTAGGTCTGGGATCTGCCTGCCAACCCAGAATTCACAAAATGGGACAAACACCAAATTGAGACTACATGCAAAATTTTGAAAAAATATCCTCAATGTCCAACGTAAAACACCAAATAATGCATGCAGAGCAGAATTAGTCCGATACCCGCTAATGATCAAAATCCAGAAAAGAGACGTTAAATTCTACAACCACCTAAAAGGAAGCGATTCCCAAACCTTCCATAACAAAACCATCACCTACAGAGAGAGAAACCTGGAGAAGAGCCCCCAAAGCAAGCTGGTCCTCGGGCTCTGTTCACAAACAGAACCCACAGTGCCCCAGGACAGCAACACAATTAGACCCAACCAAATCACGAGAAAACAAAAAGTTAATTACTTCCAATGTGTCAAGTAATTAACAAAAAAAACTGAGCAAACTGGAATGCTTTTCCACAAAGAATTTGAAAGCAAACCCAATTTTGATAAACTCCCATATCTACTGGGTGAAATACCACAGTGTGCAATCACAGCAGAAAGATTTGTGAATTTGTGACCTGAAAAGAAAAGGGCAACCAGTGGAGAACAAACACCATTGTAAATACAACCCATATTTATGTTTGATTTATTTTCCTTTTGTACTTTAACTATTTGCACATCATTACAACACAGTATATACAGTGGGGCAAAAAAGTATTTAGTCAGCCACCAATTGTGCAAGTTCTCCCACTTAAAAAGATGAGAGGCCTGTAATTTTCATCATAGGTACACTTCAATTATGACAGACAAAATGAGAAAAAAAATCCAGAAAATCACATTGTAGGATTTTTAATGAATTTATTTGAAAATTATGGTGGAAAATAAGTATTTGGTCAATAACAAAAGTTTATCTCAATACTTATATACCTGTTGTTGGCAATGACAGAGGTCAAACGTTTTCTGTAAGTCTTCACAAGGTTTTCACACACTGTTGCTGGTATTTTGGCCCATTCCTCCATGCAGATCTCCTCTAGAGCAGTGATGTTTTGGGGCTGTTGCTGGGCAACACAGACTTTCAACTCCCTCCAAATATTTTCTATGGGGTTGAGATCTGTAGACTGGCTAGGCCACTCCAGGACCTTGAAATTCTTCTTACGAAACCACTCCTTCGTTGCCCGGGCGGTGTGTTTGGGATCATTGTCATGCTGAAAGACACAGCCACGTTTCATCTTCAATGCCCTTGCTGATGGAAGGAGGTTTTCACTCAAAATCTCACGATACATGGCCCCATTCATTCTTTCCTTTACACAGATCAGTCGTCCTGGTCCCTTTGCAGAAAAACAGCCCCAAAGCATGATGTTTCCACCCCCATGCTTCACAGTAGGTATGGTCTTCTTTGGATGCAACTCAGCCTTCTTTGTCCTCCAAACACGACGAGTTGAGTTTTTACCAAAAAGTTATATTTTGGTTTCATCTGACCATATGACATTCTCCCAATCTTCTTCTGGATCATCCAAATGCTCTCTAGCAAACTTCAGACGGGCCTGGACATGTACTGGCTTAAGCAGGGGGACACGTCTGGCACTGCAGGATTTGAGTCCCTGGCGGCGTAGTGTGTTACTGATGGTAGGCTTTGTTGCTTTGGTCCCAGCTCTCTGCGGGTCATTCATCATTCACTAGGTCCCCCCGTGTGGTTCATGGATTTTTGCTCACCGTTCTTGTGATAATTTTGACCCCACGGGGTGAGATCTTGCGTGGAGCCCCAGATCGAGGGAGATTATCAGTGGTCTTGTAGGTCTTCATTTCCTAATAATTGCTCCCACAGTTGATTTCTTCAAACCAAGCTGCTTACCTATTGCAGATTCAGTCTTCCCAGCCTGGTGCAGGTCTACAATTTTGTTTCTGGTGTCCTTTGACAGCTCTTTGGTCTTGGCCATAGTGGAGTTTGGAGTGTGACTGTTTGAGGTTGTGGACAGGTGTCTTTTATACTGATAACAAGTTCAAACAGGTGCCATTAATTAACGAGGACAGAGGAGCCTCTTACAGAAGAAGTTACAGGTCTGTGAGAGCCAGAAATCTTGCTTGTTTGTAGGTGACCAAATACTTATTTTCCACCATAATTTGCAAATAAATTCATTAAAAATCCTATAATGTGATTTTCTGGATTTTTTTTCTCATTTTGTCTGTCATAGTTGAAGTGTACCTATGATGAAAATTACAGGCCTCTCATCTTAAGTGGGAGAACTTGCACAATTGGTGGCTGACTAAATACTTTTTTGCCCCACTGTAGATGTAATATGACATTTGAAATGTCTTTATTCTTTTGGAACTTCTGTGAGTGTAATGCTTACTGTACATTTGTTTTTTTCACTTTTGTTTATTATCTACTTCACTTGCTTTGGCAAATTTAACATATGCTTCCCATGCCAATAAAGCACTTGAATTTAATTGTGAGGGAGAGTGGAGAGAGTAGGCATGGTGGCAGTAGAACACGTGGTGCAGGGGAATGGATTTCACGAGCTGAACTGTATGACAGATCCTCTCTGTCTGCTTAATGAATCCCAGTCTTCATCCCAGCCCACAGTAGACTGCACACTCTATCATTCCCATGATTCATTAACACCAACTAGATGTGGTAAAGAAGAGATTCATCCATCCCCTCCTCTTTCAGAGTTGTTAGAGGGTAGCGGTAGCAGAAAAGGGGTGTGTTTGTGTTGTAGTGAGGAAGGGAGATGGGGGTTACAGGCGGGGTAGTAAGAGTTTGAGGTGGGCTGGGGGGGGGGGGGGTTCAGGACCCTCTTTCAACATTGTGAAAAGTTTGCTGTCTTGAGTGGCGGAGTGGAGGAGAAGTTGCCTGCAGCACCAGGAAGGAGTGCACTTTTACAGTGTGAATGGGGACAACAATAAAAGGCTACAGCGGCAGAGGCAGTGGGGATGTGTCAGCCATGTCTAATGAAGGCCTATAGAGGGAAGCCCCATAAAGGAACCTTTACAGCCCTGTCTAATGAAGGCCTATAGAGGGAAGCCCACATAAAGGAACCTTTACAGCCCTGTCTAATGAAGGCCTATAGAGGGAAGCCCACATAAAGGAACCTTTACAGCCCTGTCTAATGAAGGCCTATAGAGGGAAGCTCACATAAAGGAACCTTTACAGCCCTGTCTAATGAAGGCCTATAGAGGGAAGCCCACATAAAGGAACCTTTACAGCCCTGCCTAATGAAGGCCTATAGAGGGAAGCCCACATAAAGGAACCTTTACAGCCCTGCCTACAGCACTTTATTTATGATTACACCTTATTATTTGGTCCTCCCAAATGCATCTCTAGTGCTTGACACTAACAATGAAGACACCTTGAAAAAGAAACGAAAGGGAGTAAGGCTGGCAGCGCTCCCTGTCCCTGCATGGGAAATTGAAAAGCATGGCTTTCAATAATCATTCAAATCTAATTTTGCATCTGTTGTGCGGTCCCATTTCCAAACACAGATGACATGGATTACAAAAGAGCTTGTGAGTAGGAGGCACACTGGGTTTAGACGTTTGTATGACAAATGCTGGGCACATGTGCATGTATTTAATATCTAATAGCTGTGCCAGGGGGATGGAGAGAGTGCTCTGGTTTTGAATGGGGAGTTTCTCACACACAGAAAAAGCTCTCTTCTCTGTTCACTAATCAGACCCTTGTCTCTCTATCCTTTCTCCCCAACACCAAACCCTCCCTCCCACCCTAATTCTCCCTCCTCCTACTCCCCCCCCCTCCCCCCTCCCTCTCAGGCCTGGAGTTCCCCTGGGGGCCCAAGCCCTTTGCAGAGGTGGTGGCCGGCCCTCTGCTCAGGAACAACAGGCAGACGACAGACATCAGCTCATTGGAGGGCCACTATGTGGGAGTGTACTTCTCAGCACACTGGGTAAGTGGTGGGTGGGGGCCGGGAAGGACACACACATGCAGGGAGGGAGGGAAAGGCCCTCATTTTCCTTTTCAGGCATCCAGCTGCCCCCGATATGAGGACTAGCCTTATGAAAACAAAGGCATCAGTGAAAGCCAGGGCGGGGCAGCAGGGCACAGCGGGAGGAAACACAGCAGCCGGTAGCCAGGAATGGACAGAGTTGTTAGGGGACTTCCATTGTCTGGGACTACAGTAGCTAGTTATTCCACTCCTTGCTGTCATCACCAACTAGTGCCCTTTTAAAGTGAGCGTCCGATCCATTGTCTCTGTCAGTGCTGGGCTTGCCCATCCGTGTGAAGGTCGTGACTTGGTGATGCATGAAAGGCTTGTGTCACTGATGAGCTCAGCTGATGACACACACACACACACAGGCCACAGATGCCCCTCCAGCTGCCAGTGCTGCCTTCAGCTCCAGAGACCAGTCAGCACCAAGCCATAACGCACTGACTGGTCCACTTTCCAAACCAAATTTGTACATTTTATTTGTCACATGCTTCACAAACAACAGGTGTAAACTAACAGTGACATGTTTACTTACAGGTCCTTTTTCCAACGATGCAGAGTTAAAGATAAAATAGAAATAGTGACATGAGGAATAAATACACAGTGAATAACAATAATGAGTAAAAATAGCATGGCTATATACAGGGAGTACCAGTTCCAAGTCCATGTGCAGGGGTATGAGGTGATTGAGGTAATTATGTACATACAGTGAGGGATTTTGTACGTTTGGCCACTGACAAAGAAATGATCAGTCTATAATTTTAATGGTAGGTTTATTTGAACAGTGAGACAGAATAACAACAAAAAAATCCAGAAAAACGCATTGCAAAAATGTTAGAAATTGATTTGCATTTTAATGAGGGAAATAAGTATTTGACCCCCTCTCAATCAGAAAGATTTTTGGCTCCCAGGTGTCTTTTATACAGGTAACGAGCTGAGATTAGGAGCACACTCTTAAAGGGAGTGCTCCTAATCTCAGTTTGTTACCTGTATAAAATACACCTGTTCACAGAAGCAATCAATCAGATTCCAAACTCTCCACCATGGCCAGGACCAAAGAGCTCTCCAAGGATGTCAGGGACAAGATTGTAGACCTACACAAGGCTGGAATGGGCTACAAGACCATCACCAAGCAGCTTGGTGAGAAGGAGACAACAGTTGGTGCGATTATTCAAAGGCCTATATTCATGGAAGAAACAAATAATCTCCCTCGGCCTGGGGCTCCATGCAAGATCTCATCTCGTGGAGTTGCAATGATCATGAGAACGGTGAGGAATCAGCCCAGAACTACACGGAAGGATCTTGTCAATGATCTCAAGGCAGCTGGGACCATAGTCACCAAGAAAACAATTGGTAACACACTACGCGTGAAGGACTGAAATCCTGCAGCGCCCGCAAGGTCCCCCTGCTCAAGAAAGCACATATACATGCCCGTCTGAAGTTTGCCAATGAACATCTGAATGGTTCAGAGGACAACTGGGTGAAAGTGTTGTGGTCAGATGACACCAAAATGGAGCTCTTTGGCATTAACTCAACTTGCTGTGTTTGGAGGAGGAAGAATGCTGCCTATGACCCCAAGAACACCATCCCCACCGTCAAACATGGAGGTGGAAACATTATGCTTTGGGGGTGTTTTTCTGCTAAGGGGACAGGACAACTTCACCACATCAAAGGGACGATGGACGGGGCCATGTACCGTCAAATCTTGGGTGAGAACCTCCTTCCCTCAGCCAGGGCATTGAAAATGGGTCGTGGATGGGTATTCCAACATGACAATGACCCAAAATACACGGGCAAGGCAACAAAGGAGTGGCTCAAGAAGAAGCGCTTTAAGGTCCTGGAGTGGCCTAGCCAGTCTCCAGACCTTAATCCAATAGAAAATCTGTGGAGGGAGCTGAAAGTTCAACCTCAAACATCAACCTCGAAACCTTAATGACTTGGAGAAGATCTGCAAAGAGGAGTGGGACAAAATTCTTCCTGAGATGTGTGCAAACCTGGTAGCCAACTACAAGAAACGTCTGACTTCTGTGATTGCCAACAAGAGTTTTGCCACCAAGTACTAAGTCATGTTTTGCAGAGGGGTAAAATACGTATTTCCCTCATTAAAATGCAAATCAATTTATACAATTTTTGACATGCGTTTTTCTGGATTTTTTGGTTGTTATTCTGTCTCTCACTGTTCAAATAAACCTACCATTAAAATTGTAGACTAATCATTTCTTTGTCAGTGGACAAACATACAAAATCAGCAGGGGATCAAATACTTTTTTCCCTCACTGTATATAATTACAAGCTAAGACAATGGAGCCGGAAGGAACGGCTCCTAACCAACTTTGCTATTTTGTGTTTTTATGCATTGTTTAACTTAATGTTGCTGCTACCGTCTCTTATGACCAAAAAGAGCTTCTGGATATCAGAACAGCGATTACTCACCTCGAACTGGACGAAGATTTTTTCTTTAATGAGTCCGACGCGAAGGATGTACTGTTTCTCCGAGACCAGGCCCAAATCCCTGTCATTCGAGTGAAGAAAAGACAGCGGTACAGGGGGCGGAGATCGGGGTGCTTTGTGAGAATTCGTCAGCGAGTGCGTAACCCGACTCTACCATCTGGCCAATGTGAAATCTCAGGAGAATAAACTGGATGAGCTCCGTTCGAGACTATTCTACCAACTGGACATTAACTGAAATATGTTATGTTTCACAGAGTCGTGGCTGAACAACAACACGGATAATATGCATTTGGCTGGATTTTCCATGCATTCGCAGGACAGAACTGCTCCGTCCGGTAAGACGGTAGTGGTGTGTGTCTATTTGTCAATAACAGCTGGTGATCAATGTCTAATATTAAGGAAGTCTCGGTATTGCCCGCCTGAGGTAGTGTGGTGTACAGCTTATCATGAGGTACTCTATCTACCAAGAGAGTTTTCATCTATATTTTTCGTAGCCGTCTATTTACCACCTCAAACCGATGTTGGCACTAAGGCCGTACTTAACAAGCTGTACAAGGCCATAAGCAAACAAGAAAATGCTCATCCAGAAGCAGCGCTCCTAGTGGCCGGGGACTTTAATGCGGGCAAACTTAAATCCGTTTTACCTAATTTCTCCCAGCATGTCACCTGTGCAATCAGAGGGGGAAAAACTCTAGACCACCTTTACTCCACACACAGAGATGCATACAAAGCTCTCCCTCTCCCTCTATTTGGCAAATCTGACCATAATTCTATCCTCCTGATTCCTGCTTACAAGCAAAAACTACCAGTGACCCGCTCAATACGGAAGTGGTCAGATGACGCAGATTCTAAGCTACAGGACTGTTTTGCTAGCACAGACTGGAATATGTTCCGGGATTCATCCAATGGCATTAAGGAGTATACCACCTGAGTCACCAGCTTCATCAATAAGTGTATCAACGACGTTGTCCCCACAGTAACCGTATGTACATATTCCAACCAGAAGTCATGGATTACAGGCAACATCCGCACCGAGCTAAAGGCTAGAGCTGCCGCTGCCGTTTTCAAGGAGTGGGACACTAATCCGGACTCTTATAAGATATCCCTCTATGCCCTCAAAAGAACCATAAAACAGGCAAAGCGTCAATACAGGACTAAGATTGAATCCTACTATACTGACTCTGATGCTCGTCGGATGTGGCAGGGCTTGCAAAGGGAAACCCAGCCGCGAGCTGCCCAGTGACGCGAGCCTACCAGACAGGCTAAATGCCTTTTATGCTCGCTTTCGAGGAAAGCAACACTGAAGCACCAGCTGTTCTGGACGGCTGTGTGATCACGCTCTCCGTAGCTGATGTGAGCAAGACCTTTTAAACAGGTCAACATTAACAAGGCTGCGGGGCCAGACGGATTACCAGGACGTGTACTCCGAGCATGGTGGACCAACTGGCAAGTGTCTTCACTTGACATTTTCAACCTCTCCCTGACAGACTCTGTAATACCTACATGTTTCAAGCAGACCACCATAGTCCTTGTGCCCAAGAAATCAAAGGTAACCTGCCTAAATGACTACCGCTCCTTAGCACTCATGTCGATAGCCATGAAGTGCTTTGAAAGGCTGGTCATGGCTCACATCAATACCATCATCACACTGCCCTTTCCCACCTGGACAAAAGGAACACCTATGTGATAATGTTGTTCATTGACTACAGCTCAGCGTTCAACACCATAGTGCCTACAAAGATCATCATTAAGCTAAGGACCCTGTGACTAAACACCTCCCTCTGCAACTGGATCCTGGACTTCTCGACAAGCTGCCCCCAGGTGGTAGGGTAGGCAACAGCACATCTGCTACGCTGATCCTCAACACGGGGGCCCCTCAGGGGTGCGTGCTTAGTCCCCTCCTGTACTCCCTGTTCACCCACGACTGTGTGGCCAAGCACGACTCCAACATCATTATTAAGTTTGCTGACAACACAACGGTGGTGGCCTGATCACCGACAACGATGAGACATCCTATAGGGAGGAGATCAGAGACCTGGCAGTGTGGTGCAAGGACAACCACCTCTCCCTCAATGTGAGCAAGACAAAGGAGCTGACCGTGGAGAACAGGAAAAGGAGGGTCGAACAGTCCCCCATTAACATCGGGGCTGTAGTGGAGCGGGTCGAGAGATTAAATTTCCTTGATGTCCACATCATCTACAACAAACTATCATGGTCCAAAAACACCAAGAAAGTAGTGAAGAGTGCACGAAAATGCCTTTTCCCCCTCTGGAGACTGAAAATATTTGGCATGGGTCCCCAGATCCTCAAAAGGTTCTACAGCTGCACCATCGAGAGCATCCTGACCGGTTGCATCAGCGCTTGGTATGGCAACTGCTCAGAATCTGACCGTTAGGCGCTACAGAGGGTAATGCCTTCTGCCCAGTACATCACTGTGGCCAAGCTTCCTGCCATCCCTGTTCTCTCTGCTACCGCAAAACAAGAAGTACCGGAGCGCCAAGTCTCGGTTCAAAAGACTTCTTTACAGCTTCTACCCCCCAAGCCATAAGACTGCCAAACAATAAAATTGCACCCCGGACTATTTACATTGACCCCCTCCCCCCCTTTGTTTGTACACTGCTGCTGCTCGCTGTTTGTTTATCTATGCATAGTCACTTTACCCCTACCTACATGTACAAATGACCTTGACTAACCTGTACCTCCGCACATTGACTCGGTACCAGTACCCCCTGTATATAGTCTCGTTATTGTTATTTTATTGTTACTTTTTATTTAATTTTGTGTTACTTTTTCACTTAAAATATTTACTAAATAAACAAATCTCTTTCCTGAACTGCATTGTTGGTTAAGGGCTTGTAAATCAACATTTCACGGTAACACGGTAAGGTACCTGTGATACCTGTTGTTTTCAGCGCATGTGACAAATACAATTTGATATAGTTATGTGTATTATTTTAAGGCTACATTCCCCTCTCTTAACAGTGCAAATTCACCACACCATTAATAGACAGTTCCAAGCGTGAAATGGCCAGCACTTGGCCATTGGATTACTTTTACCAACAACCTGAAGTGACCCTCGACAGGATAGAGTAGGTGATCCAGTTCCTCACTGACTTTACCCTCGTCACTAGCTATGTGTGTGTGAGCGCTGTGTTTGTGTCACTGAGGCTGAGAAAGAAAAGGAGGAAATGGAGAATGGATAGAGAAAATATACTGTAGGAGGGAGAGACTGATGAGTGAGACTGGTCTGGTTTGTTTTCTTCAGCCACAGATCTGCCACCGCTGGCACTCTGATACCATCTTAATGCCAGCCGCTCTGCTCCTCCACGCTCGCACGCACTCATGGAGGGAACACAACACACACACACACTAGACCAGAGACTATGAAGTCATTCTCCCTGCTTGACTTGAGAGGGCTCTCAAAATACACACTCACAACAACAAATGCCTCCAAGCCAAGACCATCCTGAGTTCAATCCCGAGCACTTAGGTTCTCACATTTGAATGGCCCAGGAAACAAAATGTAAATGTTAGTCCTGGTTCCTGGTGAAACATTGGAGTGATGTACTGCAGAGAGTCAGTCAGAAAACACACCCAAGGCCATGTTATATTTATTTATTTATATATATATATATATACAGCTGTATAGGGACAGATCAATGTAGGTCATTCTGGAAACTGTGTTTGTGTTGTCCCTGCAGTGCCCTCCATGCCGCAGTCTGACTCGGGTGCTGGTAGAATCATATCGCACTGTGAAGGAATCGGGTCAGAAGTTTGAGATGGTGTTCGTCAGCGCTGACAGGTGAGACTCATGCAGTATTTCCTTCATACACGTATACACACTGTCTCGCGCTCTCGCTGTTGCTCTCTCGATCTCTGTCGCACGCGCATATATATATATATATATATATATATATATATATATACACACTTTTTTCGTCCATTAAAATAACATCAAATTGATCAGAAATACAGTGTTAATATTGTAAATGACTTTTGGAGCTGGAAACGGCTGATTAAAAAAAATATATATATAATAATAATTGAATGTCTACATAGGTGTACAAAGGCCCATTTATCAGCAACCATCACTCCTGTGTTCCAATGGCACGTTGAGTGCCTAGAAGGCCAGCATCCCGGAGTCGCCTCTTCACTGTTGACATTGAGACTGGTGTTTTACGGGTACTATTTAATGAAGCTGCCAGTTGAGGACTTGTGAGGCGTCTGTTTCTCAAACTACACACTCTAATGGACTTGTCCTCTCGCTCAGTTGTGCACCGGGGCCTCCCACTCTTTCTATTCTGGTTAGAGACAGTTTGCGCTGTTCTGTGGAGGGAGTAGTACACAGCATTGTACAAGATCTTCAGTTTCATGGCAATTTCTCGCATGGAATAGCCTTCATTTCTCAGAACAAGAATAGACTGACAAGTTTCAGAAGAAAGTTCTTTGTTTCTGGCCATTTTGAGCCTGTAATCAAACCCACAAATGCTGATGCTCCAGATACTCAACTAGTCTAAAGAAGGCCAGTTTAATTGCTTATTTAATCAGAACAACAGTTTTCAGCTGTGCTAACATAATTGCAAAAGAGTTTTCTAATGATCAATTAGCCTTTTAAAATGATAAACTTGGATTAGCTAACACAACGTGCCATTGGAACATGGTGATGGTTGCTGATAATGGGCCTATGTAGATATTCCATAAAAAATCTGCCTTTTACAGCTACAATAGTCATTTACAACATGAACAATGTCTACACTGTATTTCTGATCCATTTGATGTTATTTTAATGGGCAAACATTTGAATGGACTGAATAAACAGAGTTGACAGTGGCTCTAAGGGTTGTTTTGTGTTTGTCAACCAACGCAGGTCGGAGGAGTCCTTTCAGCAGTACTTCAGTGAGATGCCTTGGTTGGCAGTCCCATACTCAGACGAGGCCCGACGATCACGACTCAACAGACTCTTCGGAATACAAGGTACAACACTATCTCTGATGTCTCCTCCTGTACTCATATACTGTAGTCCTCCTGGACATGAGGCTCAGAGTGAGTATCAAACACTAACTGTCTGGCCAAATTATGTGTTGATGTGGAGAAGCGGCCTAATGGCAGCCAGCTCTACTGTGTGTTGTTCTGTGCTGGGTAGGGAACAGTGAACAGATAGCCCTCAAGCTAAAGGAATGTGGGCTGGTAATCAAGTTTACTGTCCCGCTCACTGAGTAAGGGTCATTTCTCTCTCTCGCTCTGCCTTTTTTTCCTTCTTCCCAAGGCTTTTTTTTCTATAACCTACCCCCCCCCCCACCCCCGTCTCTCGCTAATGCCCCCACCATCAAGTCTGTCTGTCCGTCTGTCCACAGGGGAGTAGTGTGGTTGTAGTCAAGGTGCTGGCTCATTGCCTTTTCTGCCTGAATGTTAAGAATGCTTGCAGGACTAGTCGATACTGCCCCGCTTCCCCATTCAAACCCCTGTTATTCACACTGGCCCCCACCCATCACCACACACACACACACACCCTTCCTCCCAGCCAAACACACACTATGCACTCTGTCTGTTTCTGATAAGGCTGTTTAATACGGCAGTGACATTGTAATCTGAAAGACTGTGGGAGAGAAAGGGGTCGGGCGTTATGAAAAATCTCCTGAACAGGGAACGCAGCGGGAGTCTGAGCAGAGAAATGGATGGAGAGAGAGAGAGAGAGCAGAGGCAGGTCAGAGCCTCTGAGGGACTTTAAGCTCCTCCATACCACACAGATAAACAGTGGGAGAGACAGCCATATGTGGTGAGAGTAACTGGAAAACATGAAAGAATAGGAGGGTGAGGTGGCAGTAGCAAGATCTTCAATTCATGATTGTTCTCTCCGTTTCCATCTTTCTCACTTTCTTTTTTCCTCTCTCACACACTCCCTCCCCAGGTATTCCCACCCTTATTCTGCTGGACACGGAAGGTCACATGATCACGCGACAGGGCCGTGTGGAGGTGCTGAATGACCCAGAGTGTCAGCTCTTCCCCTGGCACCCCAGGCCCGTACTGGAGCTCAGCGAGTCCAACGCCGTGCAGCTCCACGAGGGGCCCTGCCTCGTGCTCTTTGTGGGTGAGTAGATGAGTGGATGACCATTTCAATGTCAGTCCCTACCGTGCACCTCCATGAGAGGCCCTACCTCGTGCTCTTTGTGGGTTAATGGAGGAGCATTCAGTGCTGGTTTCTACCAAAACAATCCTTTAGACTATGTAGAGTAGTACATTCTAAAGAATATTGTGCAAGTAGTAAAAGTGAACAGATCAGTTGTAAGGCTGCATGCTATTTTAAAGTTTGAGAACATGCAAGAGTAGGGTAGAGAGAAGGAGGAGAAGAAAATGGTCTGTCTGTCTGTTAAGCTGTTAGCAGTGAGAGAGATGGCAGAGATGGATGCCATGCTCTGCTAAGTGGCTCAGGCCAAAGTGGACAGGACAGCCAGCAGGCCAGACGACACAATAATAAAGCAATGTGAGAATGGAGTGACCGGGTGCACACTGATGACCTCAGGCCACCCTAAGATCAGATCCAAAGGGCTCAACCACAGACCATCTGCTCTCCTCCATTTGCCTCCTCACTCATCTGTACATCTGTCTGTCTGTCTCTCTCCTCCTGTCCTGCACATTCTTTCTCTCCTTTTTCTCATGGCTGTTTTTCTTTCTCTCTTCATCCTGTCCCCTCTCTTCATCCTGTCCTCTCTCTGGCCTTTCTCTCTTCATCCTGTCCCCTCTCTCTGGCCTTTTGTCCTCTCTCTGGCCTTTGTCTCTTCATCCTGTCCTCTCTCTGGCCTTTCTCTCTTCATCCTGTCCTCTCTCTGGCCTTTCTCTCTTCATCCTGTCCTCTCTCTGGCCTTTCTCTCTTCATCCTGTCCTCTCTCTGGCCTTTCTCTCTTCATCCTGCCCCCTCTCTCTGGCCTTTATCTCTTCATCCTGTCCTCTCGCTGGCCTTTCTCTCTTCATCCTGTCCCCTCTCTCTGGCCTTTCTCTCTTCATCCTGTCCCCTCTCCCTGGCCTTTTGTCCTCTCTCTGGCCTTTTGTCCTCTCTCTGGCCTTTCTCTCTTCATCCTGTCCTCTCTCTGGCCTTTTGTCCTATCTCTGGCCTTTCTCTCTGGCCTTTTGTCCTATCTCTGGCCTTTCTCTCTTCATCCTGTCCTCTCTCTGGCCTTTCTCACTTCATCCTGTCCTCTCTCTGGCCTTTCTCACTTCATCCTGTCCCCTCTCTCTGGCCTTTCTCTCTTCATCCTGTCCCCTCTCTCTGGCCTTTCTCTCTTCATCCTGTCCCCTCTCTCTGGCCTTTCTCTCTTCATCCTGTCCCCTCTCTCTGGCCTTTCTCTCTTCATCCTGTCCCCTCTCTCTGGCCTTTCTTTCTTCATCCTGTCCCCTCTCTGGCCTTTCTCTCTTCATCCTGTCCCCTCTCTCTGGCCTTTATCTCTTCATCCTGTCCTCTCGCTGGCCTTTCTCTCTTCATCCTGTCCCCTCTCTCTGGCCTTTCTCTCTTCATCCTGTCCCCTCTCTCTGGCCTTTTGTCCTCTCTCTGGCCTTTTGTCCTCTCTCTGGCCTTTTGTCCTCTCTCTGGCCTTTCTCTCTTCATCCTGTCCTCTCTCTGGCCTTTTGTCCTATCTCTGGCCTTTCTCTCTTCATCCTGTCCTCTCTCTGGCCTTTCTCACTTCATCCTGTCCTCTCTCTGGCCTTTCTCACTTCATCCTGTCCTCTCTCTGGCCTTTCTCACTTCATCCTGTCCCCTCTCTCTGGCCTTTCTCACTTCATCCTGTCCCCTCTCTCTGGCCTTTCTCACTTCATCCTGTCCCCTCTCTCTGGCCTTTCTCTCTTCATCCTGTCCCCTCTCTCTGGCCTTTCTCTCTTCATCCTGTCCCCTCTCTCTGGCCTTTCTCTCTTCATCCTGTCCCCTCTCTCTGGCCTTTCTCTCTTCATCCTGTCCCCTCTCTCTGGCCTTTCTTTCTTCATCCTGTCCCCTCTCTGGCCTTTCTCTCTTCATCCTGTCCTCTCTCTGGCCTTTTGTCCTCTCTCTTCATCCTCTCCCCTCTCTCTGGCCTTTTGTCCTCTCTCTTCATCCTGTCCCCTCTCTCTGGCCTTTCTCTCTTCATCCTGTCCTCTCTCTCTGGCCTTTCTCTCTTCATCCTGTCCCCTCTCTCTGGCCTTTCTCTCTTCATCCTGTCCTCTCTCTAGCCTTTCTCTCTTCATCCTGTCCTCTCTCTGGCCTTTCTCACTTCATCCTGTCCCCTCTCTCTGGCCTTTCTCTCTTCATCCTGTCCCCTCTCTCTGGCCTTTCTCTCTTCATCCTGTCCCCTCTCTCTGGCCTTTCTCTCTTCATCCTGTCCCCTCTCTCTGGCCTTTCTCTCTTCATCCTGTCCCCTCTCTCTGGCCTTTCTTTCTTCATCCTGTCCCCTCTCTGGCCTTTCTCTCTTCATCCTGTCCCCTCTCTGGCCTTTCTCTCTTCATCCTGTCCCCTCTCTCTGGCCTTTATCTCTTCATCCTGTCCTCTCGCTGGCCTTTCTCTCTTCATCCTGTCCCCTCTCTCTGGCCTTTCTCTCTTCATCCTGTCCCCTCTCTCTGGCCTTTTGTCCTCTCTCTGGCCTTTTGTCCTCTCTCTGGCCTTTTGTCCTCTCTCTGGCCTTTCTCTCTTCATCCTGTCCTCTCTCTGGCCTTTTGTCCTATCTCTGGCCTTTCTCACTTCATCCTGTCCTCTCTCTGGCCTTTCTCACTTCATCCTGTCCTCTCTCTGGCCTTTCTCACTTCATCCTGTCCTCTCTCTGGCCTTTCTCACTTCATCCTGTCCCCTCTCTCTGGCCTTTCTCACTTCATCCTGTCCCCTCTCTCTGGCCTTTCTCACTTCATCCTGTCCCCTCTCTCTGGCCTTTCTCTCTTCATCCTGTCCCCTCTCTCTGGCCTTTCTCTCTTCATCCTGTCCCCTCTCTCTGGCCTTTCTCTCTTCATCCTGTCCCCTCTCTCTGGCCTTTCTTTCTTCATCCTGTCCCCTCTCTGGCCTTTCTCTCTTCATCCTGTCCTCTCTCTGGCCTTTTGTCCTCTCTGGCCTTTTGTCCTCTCTCTTCATCCTGTCCCCTCTCTCTGGCCTTTTGTCCTCTCTCTTCATCCTGTCCCCTCTCTCTGGCCTTTCTCTCTTCATCCTGTCCTCTCTCTCTGGCCTTTCTCTCTTCATCCTGTCCCCTCTCTCTGGCCTTTCTCTCTTCATCCTGTCCCCTCTCTGGCCTTTCTCTCTTCATCCTGTCCTCTCTCTGGCCTTTCTCTCTTCATCCTGTCCCCTGTCTGGCCTTTCTCTCTTCATCCTGTCCTCTCTCTGGCCTTTCTCTCTTCATCCTGTCCTCTCTCTGGCTTTTCTCTCTTCATCCTGTCCTCTCTCTCTGGCCTTTCTCTCTTCATCCTGTCCCCTCTCTCTTCATCCTGTCCCCTCTCTCTGGCCTTTTGTCCTCTCTCTGGCCTTTCTCTCTTCATCCTGTCCTCTCTCTGGCCTTTCTCACTTCATCCTGTCCTCTCTCTGGCCTTTCTCACTTCATCCTGTCCCCTCTCTCTGGCCTTTCTCTCTTCATCCTGTCCTCTCTCTCTGGCCTTTCTCTCTTCATCCTGTCCTCTCTCTCTGGCCTTTCTCTCTTCATCCTGTCCCCTCTCTCTGGCCTTTCTCTCTTCATCCTGTCCCCTCTCTCTGGCCTTTCTCTCTTCATCCTGTCCCCTCTCTCTGGCCTTTCTCTCTTCATCCTGTCCCCTCTCTCTGGCCTTTCTCTCTTCATCCTGTCCCCTCTCTCTGGCCTTTCTCTCTTCATCCTGTCCCCTCTCTCTGGCCTTTCTCTCTTCATCCTGTCCCCTCTCTCTGGCCTTTCTCTCTTCATCCTGTCCTCTCTCTGGCCTTTCTCTCTTCATCCTGTCCTCTCTCTGGCCTTTCTCTCTTCATCCTGTCCTCTCTCTGGCCTTTTGTCCTCTCTCTTCATCCTGTCCTCTCTTCATCCTGTCCTCTCTTCATCCTGTCCTCTCTCTTCATCCTGTCCTCTCTCTTCATCCTGTCCTCTCTCTTCATCCTGTCCTCTCTCTCTGGCCTTTCTCTCTTCATCCTGTCCTCTCTCTCTGGCCTTTCTCTCTTCATCCTGTCCCCTCTCTCTGGCCTTTCTCTCTTCATCCTGTCCTCTCTCTGGCCTTTCTCTCTTCATCCTGTCCTCTCTCTGGCCTTTTGTCCTCTCTTCATCCTGTCCTCTCTTCATCCTGTCCTCTCTTCATCCTGTCCTCTCTCTTCATCCTGTCCTCTCTCTTCATCCTGTCCTCTCTATTCATCCTGTCCTCTCTCTCTGGCCTTTCTCTCTTCATCCTGTCCTCTCTCTCTGGCCTTTCTCTCTTCATCCTGTCCTCTCTCTCTGGCCTTTCTCTCTTCATCCTGTCCTCTCTCTCTGGCCTTTTTCTCTTCATCCTGTCCCCTCTCTCTGGCCTTTCTCTCTTCATCCTGTCCCCTCTCGCTGGTCTTCATGCATTCACACCCAGTTTTCGCTCTCCTCTGTCTCACTCTCTCTCACACACATTATCTCTCTCAACCTTTACTCTTTATCCTCTTTTCATACGTTTGACACCTGTGTTTCTCTCTTGTTCAGATGCGGAGGAGGAGGGAGAGCTGGAGCCGGCGAAGGAGCTGATCCAGCCAATCGCAGAGAAGATCATGGCTAAGTACAAAGCCAAGGAGGAGGAGACACCACTGCTCTTCTTCGTGGCTGGAGAGGTTAGATAGTGGACACATGCACACACACACACACACCTCCAGCTGACCTAGATGAGAATATTCACACCTGATGAAATCTGTCTTCACTTTTGGTGTTTTAGTTGTTTTGCATTCATGTCTTGTGTACTGTACATCTCTACTGTGGGCATCTGTCTCTGTGTGTGATTGCTTGTTGCTATGCTCTGGTATGATGTTCCATCTGCTTTAGTTATCACATATCATAATCCTCTGGTAGAGAACACCAACCGACACACAAATGTGTGTGTGTGTTGGGGTGGCAGGTAGCCTAGTGGTTAGAGGGTTGGGCCAGTAACCGAAAGGTTGCCTGATTGAATCCCCGAGCTGACATGGTAAAAATCTGTCGTTCTGCCCCTGAACAAGGCAGTTAACCCACTGTTTCTAGGCCGTCATTGTACATAAGAATTTGTTCTCAATTGACTTGCCTAGTTAAATAAAGGTTCAATAAAAATATATATATAAAAAATAAGCTACAGTATAATATCAGAGGGGCAGTTTCTGAGGGATGAAACCCTCTTTCACTTTTATGTGAGACACACCACACGGCCCATGGCCCAGAATTCAGCTGGCCGTCTGTCTGATGATAGCTGTTCTCCCTCTATCCGCAGAACAGCTGTGCACCTCTCCCTCCCGAATCCTCTATCTCCCCCTCGATCCTTCCGCCAGCCCTCAGTGCAGGAGGGATCATGGAATTATCTTAACTCTTGTTATCTCTTGTTTTTCCTTCTCATCCTTTCTGGAACTTGTGGAGTTAGCAGCAGGGGCAGCCATAATTACCAGATTAGCTAGCTCCCCTTCTCCTCCTCTCCCCTGCTCACAGGGCTCAGAGCTCGGGGAGGTCAGGACTCTGTCCCATGTCAGATGGTCTAGGTTTCAGCCATGGGGGACTGCACAGGTGCTCCCTCTCTGTCCTGTCTGACCATCTACCTGGCTGCCTGAGGCCACACGGCTCTCATGACAGCCTTGAAATGCCACAGACAGACCGAAGGACTGACGCGTTCACATGTCACAGACAGGCACTGTGGCTAAGACAAGATACTAACACCCTCTCTCTTTACCGTTCACTTGTTTTGGGGATTTATTGCATATTAAATGGTATTTCTGTTCATCCGGACTCGACCCATTCTAATGAATGCTTTCTAGGTGCATGTTCAATCTGGTACCCCTGCTAGTCTATAGCAGGCAGGTACAGTTTTCTTCTCATCGTCTGGGTTACATGTAGCTTCACCAGCACTGGATCTGTTCCAGACTGGGATAGTCCCAAATGGCACCCAACTCCCTATATAGTGCATTACTTTTTACCAGAGCTCTATGGGGAATAGGGTACCATTTTGGATGCAGCCTGTGTATACCCTGTTAGATATCACTCCCTGCCATGGACCCATTGGGCTCTGTTATATTGGGCTCTCTGTTATACATGATGGACCCCCATGCAGCCTACAGGGCCCTGGCCTGGTTGAGGCCTGCCTGCATGTGGCTAGACCAGGCCCTGTCTGCCAGCTGCTGGGGAAGGTTTATCAGTGAGACAGCACTATGCTGGCAGACCCACAGGGAGAGCCTGGCCTGCAGAAAAGGAGGGGATCTCATTATCCCGCTATGTCACACAGGGGCTGAGAGAAACTGACTGGCAACCTACAGTAGGACAATTGGAAGACACCCTATTCACACAGAAAATGAATGGGGATTGATTGATGTGTGATTGCAATAAAGATGTCTACTGTAATTTATAAATGTTTCTATCAGTACACTACATGACCAAAAGTATGTGGACAACTGCTCCTCGAACATTTCATTCCAAAATCTTGGGCATTAATATGGAGTTGGTCCCCCCTTTGCTGCTATAACAGCCTCCACTCTTCTAGGAAGGCTTTCCACAAGATGTTGGAACATTGCTGTGGGGACTTGCTTCAATTCAGCCACAAGAGCATTATTGAGGTCGGGCACTGATGTTGGTCGATTAGGCCTGGCTCGCAGTAGGCACTCCCAATTCATCCCAAAGGTGTTCGATGGGGTTGAGGCCAGGGCACTAAGCAGGCCAGTCAAGTTCTCTTTGTGTAGTGTTGTCTCTCTTGTCGTGATGTGTGTTTTGCCCTATATTTATTTTAGTCACAGCCCCCATCCCTGCAGGAGGTATTTTGCCTTTTGGTAGGCCGTCATTGTAAATAAGAATTTGTTCTTAACTGACTTGCCTAGTTAAATAAAGGTCAAATTAAAAATTGCATTTAAAAAAGTTATTCCACACCGATCTCGACAAACCATTTCTGTAAGGACCTCGCTTTGTGCACAGGGGCATTTTCATGCTGAAACAGGAAAGGGCCTTCCCCAAACTGTTGCCACAAAGTTGGAATTAGAGAATCGTCTACAATGTCATTGTATGCTGTAGTGTTAAGATTTCCCTTCACTGGAACTAAGGGGCTGTGCCCGAACCATGAAAAAAAAGCCCCAGACCATTATTCCTCCTCCACCAAATTTTAGTTGGCACTATGCATTTGGGCAGGTAGCGTTCTCCTGGCATCCACCAAACACAGATTCCAATGGCAGCAAGCTTTACAACACTCCAGCCAACACTTGGCATTGGGCATGATGATCTTAGGCTTGTGTGCGGCTGCTCAGTAATGGGAACTCATTATATAAAACTCCCGAAGAACAGTTCTCGTGCTGATTTTGCTTCCAGAGACAGTTTGGAACTCGGTAGTGAGTATTTTTACTCGCTTCAGCACTCTGCTGTCTGGTTCTGTGAGCTTGTGTGGCCTACCACTTCGCAGCTGAGCCTTTGTTGCTCCTCAACGTTTCCACTTCACAATAACAGCACTTACAGTTGACCGGAGCAACTCTAGCAGGGAAGACATTCTATTAACTGACCTGTTGGAAAGGTGGCATCCTATGACGGTGCCACGTTGAATGTCACTGAGCTCTTCAGTAAGACCATTCTACTGCCAATGTTTGTCTACCTGTCAGCAACCAGTGTGGCTGAAATAGCCGAATCCACTAAGTTGAAGGGGTGTCCATGTAACAGTATTGCTTCCGTCCCTCTCCTCGCCCCTACTTGGGCTTGAACCAGGGAACCTCTGCACACATAGATAACAGCCACTCTCAAAGCATCATTACCCAAGGGGAACAACTACTTCAAGGTCTCAGAGCGAGTGACGTCACCGATTGAAACGCTATTAGCGAGCACTCCGCTAACTAGCTAGCCATTTCACATCGGTTACACTCACCACCCTTTTGACCTCCTCCTTTTCTGCAGCAACCAGTGATCTGGGTCAACAGCATCAATGTGACAGTATTGCTTCTGTCCCTCTCCTCGCCCCTACTTGGGCTTGAACCAGGGATCCTCTGCACACATAGAAACGCTATTAGCACGCACCCTGCCAACTAGCTAGCCATTTCACATCGGTTACATCCACATACTTTTGTGTATATTATTTTATTGACTGTATTTTCTATATAATTGACTCAATGGGATATTTAGGGTCTAGTTGTTGTCTTTGCCTTGACTCTTCCCAGGTATAACCAGGAATAGGAGATCCTGACAATAGTTTAGTCTGCCGCCAGTCTCACCTGCTAACCTCCCTGACCCCAGGGTTCAAAGGTCGAGGCCTGTGTCACACTGTTGTGAGCCAGACAGGTTGGCCTCCACTAGTTATTTATGTCCAAGCAGTGTGGTGTTTATAGAAACACTTGTCTCCTGTTTACCTTACTGGCAGTACAGTTCAACAGTTAGAAGAAATTAAACAATTATCAAGAAGCCAATATCCTCACAGGCAAATCCCTGTCATTTAGGACAACCATATACCTACTGATTAAATAATATGTTACATATAACACTTTTCACAAGATCTAACAGCGCTTTATAAGGGTGTTATCTTACAAAGTGTGTAAACATACAGGGTCTAGCTGGCCTATTTCCTATCCTTTGAAAAAGTGATTCTCAGTGACATGGGTTTCCAGCCTCCCATTGATACAGACTGATTGTTCAGCCAATCATATCGCTGTGCCAATTGTATCCTGAATTTTACAACGCCTGGAGAACTCTCAAGCTGACCAATCAGTAGGCTGCTGCCCAGGCCGTCTGGCCAATGGGAGCTTCTTATCTTTGAAGGTCCTTGTCTGATGACGGTCATCTACTCTGTTGAATGCCACAGTCCCTCTACAATGGGCAGAATAAACCTGACAGAGGTCGACCGATTAATCGGAATGGCCGATTTTAATTAGGGCCGATTTTCAAGTTTTCATAATCGGAAATCTGTATTTTTGGACACCGATTTGGCTGAATATTTGTAAAATTTTAACACCTTTATTTAACTAGGCAAGTCAGTTAAGAACACATTCTTATTTTCAATGACTGCCTAGTGGGTTAACTGCCTTGTTCAGGGGCAGAACAACAGATTTTTACCTTGTCAGCTAGGGGATTCGATCTTGCAACATTACGATTAACTAGTCCAACTCTCTAACCATCTGCCTTACATTGCACTCCACGAGGAGCCTGCCTGTTACGCGAATGCAGTAAGAAGCCAAGGTAAGTTGCTAGCTAGCATTAAACTTATCTTATAAAAAACAATCAATCAATCATAATCACTAGTTAACTACACATGGATGATATTACTAGTTTATCTAGCGTGTCCTGCATTGCACATAATTGGTGCGCATTCGCGAAAAAGGACTGACGTTGCGCCAACGTGTACCTAACCATAAACATCAATGCCTTTCTTAAAATCAATACACAAGTAAATATTTTTAAACCTGCATATTTAGTTAATATTGCCTGCTAACATAAATTTATCTTAACTAGGGATAATGTGTCACTTCTCTTGCAACAGAGTCAGGGTATATGGGGCAGTTTGGGCCGCCTGGCTCGTTGCGAACTGTGTGAAGACTATTTCTTCCTAACAAAGACAGCCAACTTCACCAAATGGGGGATGATTTAACAAAAGCGCATTTGCGGAAAAAAGCACAATCGTTGCACGACTGTACCTAACCATAAACACCAATGCCTTTCTTAAAATCAATACACAGAAGTATATATTTTTAAACCTGCATATTTAGCTAAAAGAAATCCAGGTTAGCAGGCAATATTAACCAGGTGAAATTGAGTCACTTCTCTTGCGTTCATTCCACGCAGAGTCGGGGTATATGCAACAGTTTGGGCCACCTGGCTCGTTTGCCCGAATTTTGCGTAATTATGACATAACATTGAAGGTTGTGCAATGTAACAGGAATATTTAGACTTATGGCTGCCACCCGTTAGATAAAATACAGAACGGTTCCGTATTTCACTGAAAGAATAAACGTTTTGTTTGAGATGATAGTTTCCGGATTCGACCATATTAATGACCTATGACTCGTATTTCTGTGTTATTATGTTATAATTAAGTCTATGATTTGATAGAGCAGTCTGACTGAGCGATGATAGGCACAAGCAGGCTCGTAAGCATTCATTCAAACAGCACTTTCGTGCGTTTTGCCAGCAGCTCTTCGCAATGCTTCAAGCATTGCGCTGTTTGACTTCAAGCCTATCAACTCCCGAGATTAGGCTTGTCGGAACTAGAAGCACAAGCATTTCGCTACACTCGCATTAACATCTGCTAACCATGTGTATGTGACAAATAAAATTTGATTTGATTTGGTGTAGCCGATGTGAAATGGCTAGCTAGTTAGCGGGGTGCGCGCTAATAGTGTTTCAAACGTCACTCGCTCTGAGACTTGAAGTAGATGTTCGAGCCCAGGTAGGAGCGAGGAGAGGGACAGAAGCTGTACTGTTACACTGGCAATACTAAAGTGCCTATAAGAACATCCAATAGTCAAAGGTATATGAAATACAAATCGTATAGAGAGAAATAGTCCTATAATTCCTATAATATCTACAACCTAAAACTTCTTACCTGGGAATATTGAAGACTTGTGCTAAAAGGAACCACCAGCTTTCATATGTTCTGAGCAAGGAACTTAAATGTTAGCCTTCTTACATGGCACATATTGCACTTTTACTTTCTTCTCCAACACTTTGTTTTTGCATTATCTAAACCAAATTTAACATGTTTCATTATTTACTTGAGGCTAAATTGATTTTATTGATGTATTATATTAGGTATTGTTGTAATTGTCATTATTACAAATACATAAATAAAAATTGGCCGATTTTAATCGGTATCGGCGTTGAAAAATCATAAATCGGTCGACTTCTACCTGACATTGTGCAGCAGTAGGTTCCATACGGTAAACACACACACAAGCCTTATCACGGCAGTCAGTCAGTGACTGCAGGCCAGACATAGCAGAGCGACTCTTTGTGTTCAGAACTGGGCTGGAGAGGGCGGGGGCTGGCCTCTCTCTCTGTCTCCCTCCTTCTTTCACGGCTGGACTGGTTGCTTCTTCTGAAGAACAGTTTACACAGGGTTAGCAGCCACACAAAGGAAGATGCAAGACTTCCCACAGAGAAGACAGCCAGGGAGATTACATCTCTTCATATCTAAGAGGCTGGGAGGCCACGCTGACAGACTCCTCTGTGGTTTCTCTTTCTGTGGTTTCTTTCTAAGGCGATGCCCGAGGATGTATCTTCAAACTGAGCTTGCAGTGTGGAGTCACAGATTTTTAAAGATTGGGAATATAGCTTGTGGCTACATTAATCATCCTCATAAGTGTAGCAATTACTTTCATTGGATATTTTTATGAACTTTAATAGGTTTAAGACTCAATGTTCTGCTCCTAGATCAGATTTAAGAGATTCAGAAGAATTGAGCTCTCCAGATTTTACATGCCACAGGATAACTCAACTGTTCTGCTAGCAGGTTTACAACAAGTTGAGGTCAAACTTTGTTGGCATACATACTTGTCCATTTTAAGTATCAAATCGACCAAGCTGCTCTTTGAGAGGTCTGAGAGCTGATTGTGCAGTTTAATCCATTTTTAGTTTGAATCGTTTTACTGCCATTTTGCCAGATGACAGCAACATTTGAAAAGCTGTGATTTAATGAGTGCCAATCTTGTGACAGTGCCACCCTGTGGTCGTTCCCTGTAACATCTGTATTTTTAAAATAATCTTTTCCATAAGAACAATTTCAATCTTCAATCTCTTCCAAGCCTCTCTCACCCAGAGGGCTTAGTTGAGGGGAAGTCGGCTCACCCTGTCATGAGGAAGCAAGAGACCATCTCAGTCGACGTTAGATACTAGTCTGGCGGCATGTAGCCTAGCGGTTAAGAGCGTTGGGACATTAAACGAAACGTCGCTGGTTCGAATCTCCGAGCTGACTAGGTGAAAAATCTGTCGGTGCCCTTGAGGAAGGCACTTAACACTCATTTCTTCTGTAAGTCGCTCTGGATAAGAGCATCTGCTAAATGACAGCTGAAATGTGCGACCTCACATAAATCAACAAAAGTCTTGACTGACTGGAACTAATGCAGCTTTGTTGATTTACTAACTGAAATGACATGCTATTACAAGTATTGCCAAAAAGTGCCTGTGTTATTTTCTCTCTGAGTAATTGATTGCCCCTCCAAGTGAGTGGGCTGGGGAGCTGCTGCCTGTCTGCTGTGGTGTTATAGTGAGTTATTCCTGCTGTCTTATGATTCTAGGACCCATCTGTTATTCCCATTTGTTAAATGGTGAGATCAAGCCTGGGATCTGTGTTTTGAGGGCTTGTAAAAAGACATTCAGGTAGTGACATAGTTCTGTCCCGACTAACTCTGTCGTCAAAGCTCCACCACACACCCTTTTATACTATTCCTCACCAGGCATGAAGGAATACAACACCCCCTCTTTCTTTCTCCCTCCCTTCCACGCATACACTATTCAAACACGCTGTGATGTGTGTCTGAAGCTTCCCAGCCTTGTAGCCCCCCCCCCCACCCCAAGAGTGGGATGCATGATGGAACCCTGGCTAGCTGGGCACACTGCCTGCAGGAGGAGAGAGAAGAGAGGTCCCCAGTCTTCAAAACCAAGCAGACATTGAGACTATCACCTTGAGTTGTGAATGAGTAATATTAATTGGCATAGTTCATCTTGTGTGCTGTCCCAGTTTTATTACCAATATCAAGTCATAACTGATTGAAGCAATTGTTTTTATATTCAGTCATAAGGATGTTAGTAGTTATCTATCAATTGCTTTTGCATGACACACAGGATAAACTGTTGTTGATAATATGTAGGCTAGTCTACTTCACATGTGATTTTCATAACTTATTTCCCAGGCATAATTGCTACCGCATATAGACAGGTTTGACAGAGTCAGCTGGTAGGCAAGATTGTCATATGATCATGACTGACCCGTCTGTGTTCCCAGGATGACATGAGTGACTCCCTGCGTGACTACACCAACCTCCCAGAGGCAGCACCCCTGCTCACCATCCTGGACATGTCTGCCCGGGCCAAGTACGTTAAGGACGTGGAGGAGATCACACCGGCCGTGGTGGAGACCTTTGTCCAAGACTTCCTGGCTGAGAAGCTCAAACCAGAGCCCATTTAGAGAGCACAGTGAGAGCCAGTGTCCCAAATGGCATCCTATTCCCTATATAGTGCACTACTTTTGAAAAGCAATGCACTATATAGGGGACAGGGTGCCATTTGGGGGACACACCTAGAAACCTACGGGACCGAAACCCATAACCCCCATCAAACCCTGACCTCCCAGTTACCACCACCAGCCTCCTCCCCCCCCTTTCTGTCAGAGGAAGTTCTCACTTTTTACAGACATTACCTTTTTTTAGATGTCTTTCTCTCATGGAGTCTTCTCCTTCTCCTGTGGTGCCTTGCATTGACTACAGTAATATGGAGATTCTGTTGCTTTTTGGCTTCCAATAGCTTTTTTTAATCAGTTTCATTATTAGCATTTCTTGAAACTAGAAGAAACAACACAATGTTGACCCAATGAACTTGACATGTCACAATGTCTCTTTATTACCTTTGCTGAACCCACATTGCTTTTGTTTTCCAAAATGTGCTGAGAAAGAATAAAATGATTGCAACAAATTTAAGTTCTATAGTTGTAATTTACAAATATGCAGTGCAGAAAATGTCCTGAACTTCAGTTTAATGCAACTGTCTTATTGTTCTTCTGTTTTAAAGGTGCTGCATAAATGTTAAGATTTCCCTGGTTTAAAAGGTAATTCTGTATTGCATCTGGCTTTGTGTGTCATGGGATTTCAAATACTATTCACTTGTCTTGTTCTACAATGAAGTGAGTGATAGTCAGCTCTATCCAATTGTTAAGTTTCCATCTCAACCACCATGACATTTAAGAGGATTTTCTGTGAAGATCCCATCTATTGAAAAGGCCAGATATTTTTGAAGGCACAAAAATGGCATTAAAATCCACCTTAGCAACTAAGTGTTGGAAGTATGAATTCACATTTGTCACTCCCTGGTTGTCTCTAGTCATGACTTCACAGCCATTAAAATTCACTGTTAAGCACAATTGTCTTATGTTGTCAACTTCCTCTATCCATGAGGCCAGTTTTATTCCATTGGGAGCAAATGTATTTTAGACAGTATTAGCTTGGTATCACTTCTACATGTGTGCAATATTTATATATAATGACTCCAGAAATGTAGTTTCCATTTATATTTCTAATTTTAAAAAACAAAATCAAGTGTACTGTTCTTTGATGTCAGGCATTTGTACACAACCCATATGTTTACAGTATAAGAAAACAAAGTATTTCACACCTTTCACATGCAGTAATGTTTTTTTAACCGTACATTTACTGTATGTTACGAAGTTGTTCTCAGTAAGGTCTCAGAAGTTGCTTCAGGTGCCACCTTGTGGTTACTATGATAATTGCTTTCAGGTCTGTTGGACAGATTATTTCCCTTGCTAAACAGACACATTTAGCACATGTCCAGTATAGAGATTAAGCAGTCATCTTGCATGGCAGCAGTTTACAGTCAACTGACAGGAAATCTAGAGGCCAAATGCGTGTGGAGACTAAGTGAAGCTTCTAAAGCCACACTGGCAGGAATGTTGGAAGACAATAGAGGAAATATGCAGACAGGAAAGAACACAGAATTTCCACAATGTGAAATGTGTCACTCATTTTACTTCACTTATTAGCTGAGAGTTGAATATGGAAATTAAATCCATCCATATGATTCAGTCTGACATGAGGTGCAGCCAAGAATGTATGCATGGAAAAAGTGACCAACACCAGGAATAACATGTCCATTAC
Organism: Oncorhynchus clarkii lewisi; assembly: GCF_045791955.1. Taxonomy (NCBI): domain Eukaryota; kingdom Metazoa; phylum Chordata; class Actinopteri; order Salmoniformes; family Salmonidae; genus Oncorhynchus; species Oncorhynchus clarkii. The sequence goes on along the minus strand of NC_092173.1, from coordinate 20,266,199 downwards.
ACTCCAAATGGATTCCAATGGATGGATCATGGAAATTGCACCTTAGACTTAGCTTTCCTCCCAGACGTCTCCATTAGGTTCAACAGTTGCCTTCTGCCTTCAAATAGGAGAATGCTGGCTGCCATGGCGGAGTTGAGACTGTCCACTCCAGGGACCACAGGGATAAACAGTCTTTGACCGGCAGTTTTCTCAGCCAATTGGACAGCCTCTAGACTCAGTCCATGAGTCTCTCCACCTATCACAAGACCAGTGTTCCCCTGAGCCCAGCCCTCATGGTACAACTTGGTCTCCACTCTTGGAAGTGACAGTTCGGAGTCGAAATCTGATTCATATTCCTTATAGTCGAAATCTGATTCATATTCCTTATAGCGCATGTCTTTACAATTAGGCCTGCTACTCACCCATCCATATTCCCCCATCTTTGAAGGTTTGTTGGACTGGTTTGCTTCCTCAGCTACTTCTCTCTCAGAGCCACTGCAGTTATCTGCCACGTGGACAGTCACCAACTTTGGCAGCTGGTTTTGAATGTCGTCCCAGTCCAAGCTGGGGAAGATGGGAAGGCGGAAATGGGCACCCATCGCTGCTCGCAGCACCTTAGGTTCCCAAGCGTCCACACAACCTGTGAAAATAGACATACACAAGATACTTAGTGAAAGACACATTCAGAGTAGTGCACAGGTTTATATACAGCAATTCCTCTATCAGCTCCACTCGAAATGGCATCATGGACTTGGATTATGCCCATTCCCAGCTTATCATCATGACATACCCTTGGTGAGCAAGACATTGTGGCAGCCTGCAGCAACAGCACAGCGCAGGATGGTGCCCAGGTTCCCAGGGTCCCGCACGTTGTCGCAGATCAGGGACAGCGGCACAGACTGACCACGCTGGTCCTGAGGGAATGTCAGCCGGGATGGGTCTGGCCGAGAAAATATGGCTACAAGGGGTAAGCGTTGTCAATATACAGTACTTATTCTCAACAATATATGTAGAACTTCAAAAGTATTCTGAAAATGAAAACATGCAGCCCATCATACCTATCACTCCTTGTGGAGCTACAAGGTCAGACCAGATCTTGATGTCCTCAAACTTGACTTTGACCAGAGTGGCCCGCTTCAGTTTGTCCAAGGGGAGATCACACAGTCTGTCCACAGAACTGAAGAACACCATCTGAGGGTTGGCTCCAGCAGCCAGGGCATCGCAGATCAGGCGTCTCCCCTCCAACAGGATCTTACCCTGGTGCTCCCGAAACGTCCTGGAGCAAGCCACACTCACTACCCTCCTGGGAGATGGAGAGAGGGTAAAATAAGTAATGATATCTGGGCTGAACATCAGCTAACAAACTAAGCCTACATGCAAACATACATAACAATCCAGTAGTTACTAGACCTCTACTGGCCACTATAATTAAATAGGATATATTCACTCAACTAACATATAACATAGGGTCGATAGCCAACATGCACTGAGACTTACGCCAATCGTTTGTCACCAGGTAAGGCCCTTTCGAATTTGAGGCCACCTAGTTGGTCCTTCAGATTGGTTGTATGTTCCGACGTTGTGGATGCATTGCCATTTCTGGCACTCCATGACATGCTGCTAACACGTTTATTAGTGGTCTCATTTTTTAAAATGGCGTTGACAGTGGACTCCCTCATTTTGGACGCAACTTTTTGAGACTGCTTGTTGACTATTTGATCTGACCTCTGTTTCGATGTTGGAGAGGTCGTCTCACTATCAGGATACAACACCTTCACGGGCCTCCTTTTCAATGCTCGCACGTATCTCTTTGAATCTACGATACAGTCGTTACCTTTTTTCAGAATATTACTTCGTTCCGTTACAAGAATATGCCAAAACATGCCTCTCACGAACGCCGCCATCTTTGCTACAACAGTAAGAAGAGAGAGTGATAACGTTCGACAGTATGACGATTGGTTGGTTTATACCATTATAAAGGGGGGTGGGTAATCCAAGTAAAACATATTTTATGTTGATAATACTGATTTGTAAAACAATATTAGATGCTTAACTTTTAATTTAAATACTCCTCGTTATCTTGAGATAGATTTTGGATCTGCGATTGAGTTGCAAATAATTTTAAGTGTACCGAAAATGTTGTCTTCCATAGAATCGATACCAGAGCAATCGATTGCAAGGCTCCTCAATCGACGTACACAAACTGAGCGTGATATATAATCGTATAGTACATAGCAAACTCACCGGGTGAACATGGCTTCGAGTCGAGCCTTGCATTTTGTTTTCAAAGTGGGTGACAGAAGCAAAACGGCCACCTTTTACCGAGATGTGCTCGGCATGAAGGTACATGTTCAGCTCTTTCGTAGAACATCCTCAAACATTGCACAGAGTGTACCACTGTTGCATTCTTTTGTTATGATTGTTCCTCAATGTTGTTCAGTGTTCTGTAAACACGTGATATTGGGGACTAGATCACAGTTGTGTCAAAATCACTGATTTGATTTCAGATTTTGCGTCACGAAGAGTTTGAAGAAGGATGCAAGGCCACTTGTAATGGGTAGGCAGGCTGTCAACTTTACTGTTCAAACCTCCCCTTGAAACGGACTTTGGTCTGTAAACACCTCTTGTGAAAATGGATTGTTTGAATTACTTGTGTAACATTACGGTCACTCCTTCTCTCATGATGCCCTACTTGCTTGTGTGAGTTAAGCCCTTATGATGGAAAATGGAGCAAGACAATGGTCGGCTTTGGTCCAGAAGATGATCACTTTGCGGCTGAGCTGACCTACAATTATGGAGTGGGAGAATATCGCTTTGGCAATGACTTCCTGGTAAGTGAATGGTTGTTCATTAACAACCATATATGTATATTCTTTTTAACCCAATCCTAACTCAATTTCAGGGTCTAACTCTGCAGTCTAGCCAGGCTGTCAGTAATGCTAAGCGGCTTGGTTGGCCCCTCATTGAGGTTGGAAAGGCCCTCTATCTGGCTGAGGCTCCAGGAGGTTATCGCTTCTACCTGGTGGACAAAGAACAGCCTCCTAATGGTGGGTCAACATTGCTTTGCACAGAAGATCATTGCTGTAGTATACTGTAAAGTAGAGCAGTAGACCATAGTAGACCATGTTTATTTTAAAGTCCAGGAGGAAATGAATGAGCCTGGGTACCAGTCTGTTTGTGCCATCATGCCAATCCTTGCCATGCCATGTTTGGCTTGCATGGAGTAGGCAAGAGCACAAACAGATCTGGAACCAGTCTAGATATGAATACTCCTTATATTCAGGTAACTGCCAAAATAAAGTAAACACTAACATAGTGTTTTAATAGGGTGTTGAGTCCCCACAACCTGACAGAACAGCTTCAATGCGCCTTGGCATAGATTCTACAAGTGTCTGGAACTTATTGGAGGGATGTGACCTTCATTCTTCTACAAGAAATTCCATAATTTGGTGTTTTGTTGAAGGTGGTGGAAAATGCTGTCTCAGGCACCACTCCAGAATATCCCAGAAGTGTTCAATTAAGTTGAGATCTGGTGACTGACACACACACCCACCCACCCCTTTAAAACCCCTATGCTCCTTTGATAGCCCTCTTTCAAAGTCACAGATCAAATGTATTTATATAGCCCTTCTTACATCAGCTGATATCTCAAAGTGCTGTACAGAAACCCAGCCTAAAACCCCAAACAGCAAGCAATGCAGGTGTAGAAGCACGGTGGCTAGGAAAAACTCCCTAGAAAGGTCAAAACCTAGGAAGAAACCTAGAGAGGAACCAGGCTATGAGGGGTGGCCAGTCTTCATCTGGCTGTGCCAGGCGGAGATAACAGAACATGGCCACAATGTTCATAAATGACCAGCATGGTCAAATAATAATAATCACAGTAGTTGTCGAGGGTGCAGCAAGTCATCACCTCAGGAGTAAATGTCAGTTGGCTTTTCATAGCCGATCATTAAGAGTCTCTACCGCTCCCGCTGTCTCTAGAGAGTTGAAAACAGCAGGTCTGGGACAGGTAGCATGTTCAGGGTTCCATAAGCAGGTTCTATAGACAGGCAGAACAGTTGAAACTGGAGCAGCAGCACAGCCAGGTGGACTGGGGACAGCAAGGAGTCATCATGCCAGGTAGTCCTGAGGCATGGTCCTAGGGCTCAGGTCCTCAGAGAGAGAATTAGAGAGAGCATAGTTAAATTCACACAGGACACAGGATAAGACAGGAGAAGTACTCCAGATATAACAAACTGACCCTAGCCCCAGACACAAACTACTGCAGCATAAATACTGGAGGCTGAGACAGGAGGGGCCAGGAGACACTGTGGCCCCATCCGATGATACCCCCGGACAGGGCCAAACAGGAAGGATATAACCCCACCCACTTAGCCAAAGCACAGCCCCCACACCACTAGAGGGATATCTTCAACCACCAACTTACCATCCTGAGACAAGGCAGAGTATAGCCCACAAAGATCTCCGCCACGGCACAACCCAAGGGGGGGGGCGCCAACCCAGACAGGAAGATCACATCAGTGACTCAACCCACTCAAGTGACTCACCCCTCCTAGGGACGGCATGAAAGAGCACCAGTAAGTAAGCCAGTGACTCAGCCCCTGTAATAGGGTTAGAGGTAGAGAATCCCAGTGGAGAGAGGGGAACCGGCCAGGCAGAGATAGCAAGGGCGGTTCATTGCAACAGAGCCTTTCCGTTCACCTTCACACTCCTGGGCCAGACTACACTCAATCATATGACCCACTGAAGAGATGAGTCTTCAGTAAAGACAGATCTCTTCTGCTAGCCATGGTAGCCAAAATAATGGGCAACTGAGCATTTTATACGTGACCCTAAGCATGATGGGATGTTAAATGCTTAATTAACTCAAGAACCCCACCTGTTTGCAAGCACCTGCTTTCAGAATACTTTGTGTCCCTCGTTTCCTTTAAATTGGCATGTACCTGTATATTGTGAATGTTTATCTGTTTTTCACTTGGTTAAAGATCCTGTACAGAAGGTGTGTCTGGCAGTGTCTGACCTGCAGAAATCAACACACTACTGGTCCTCCCTTTTGGGGATGAAGGTGATAGAGAGACATGAGGAGAAGACTGTGCTGATGGGATTCGCAGACACTCAGGTCCGTGGTGGTACCTTAATTGGGGAGGACGAACTCGTGGTAATGGCTGGAGTGGAATGGTATCAAATACATCAAACAAAAGGTTTCCATGTGGTTGATGCCATTCCATTTGCTCCGTTATGGACATTATGAGCCTTCCTCCCCTCAGCAGCCTCCTGTGTTCTACACTTAGAATGCGACTGTGTTTTTGCAGGAATTAGTAAGATGGTGCTAATGCTAGGTGTGTGTTTTTCTCTATATTTGCAGTGTAAACTAGAGCTTCACAACATTGGTGGGACAGTAGATCATGGGACAGCCTTCGGGCGGATAGCGTTCTCTTGTCCACGTGAGCAGGTGAAGTAATAGATCCTTTTCCAGTACATGACACACTGACGTCACGCGCAGATGCGCCCAACTCTTGGCTGCAGTAAGAAAGCCATTGCCATCTGCGCCCATTCAACAAAGCCTTTTTTGGGTTCTCATACGCATACAATTATGTTTTGATTCTTGCTTGAACAGTCACTACGATTATATTTGGTTGTGGTCTTAGCAAAATAACTATTTTGGATGCAGCAGTTGTTAGCTACAATACTAACACTCATTGATACAGGCTGTAGCAAAAGCTAGCCAAAGAGCCATTTTACTGGTTGAAGTTTGTGTTTAAGTATAATGCAGTTTATTTTGGGCCTCCCGGGTGGCGCAGTGGTTAAGGGCGCTGTACTGCAGTGCCAGCTGTGTCATCAGAGTCCCTGGGTTCGCGCCCAGGCTCTGTCGTAACCGGCCGCGACCGGGAGGTCCGTGGGGCGACGCACAATTGGCCTAGCGTCGCCCGGATTAGGGAGTGCAACTGAGCATTTTTATACGTGACCCTATGGATGTTAAATGCTTAATTAACTCAAGAACCCCACCTGTTTGCAAGCACCTGCTTTCAGAATACTTTGTGTCCCTTGTTTCCTTTAAATTGGCATGTATATTGTGAACCCCTGCGGTAGGGGTGTCCTTGTCTCATCGCGCACCAGCGACTCCTGTGGCGGGCTGGGCGCTAACCAAGGTGGCCAGGTGCACAGTGTTTCCTCCGGCGCATTGGTGCGGCTGGCTTCCGGCTTGGATGCGTGCTGTGTTAAGAAGCAGTGCGGCTTGGTTGGGTTGTGTATCGGAGGACGCATGACTTTCAACCTTCGTCTCTCCCGAGCCCGTACGGGAGTTGTAGCGATGAGACAAGATAGTAGCTACTACAACAATTGGATACCACGAAATTGGGGAGAAAAAGGGGAATTTTTTAATTTATTTTTTAAATGAACTAAAATCCAATTACAATCCAAAAGTAGTGTGAATTGCACTCGTAAGCAACGTACAGTTCCTTGCAAAAGTATCCATCCCCCTTGTAGTTTTTCCTATTTTGTTGCAATTTAAAATTATTTTTATTTGGACATACACAAATTGTCCAAATTGGTGTAGTTTCAAAATTGAAAAGTGGTGCGAGTCCCCCTTTGCTATGAAGCCCCTAAATAAGATCTGGTGCAACCAATTACCTTCAGAAGTCACATAATTAGTTAAATAAAGTCCACCTGTGTGCAATCTAAGTGTCACATGATCTGTCACATGTTCTCAGTGTATATCTGTAAACCTGTTCTGAAAGGCCCTAGAGTCTGCGGCACCAGGAAGACCAAGGAGTTCTCCAAACAGGTCAGGGACAAAGTTCTGGAGAAGTACAAACAGGTCAGGGACAAAGTTCTGGAGAAGTACAAATTAGGGTTGGGTTATAAAAAAATATCCAAAACTTTGAACATCCCATGGAGCACCATTAAATCCATTTATTTAAAAATGAAAAGAATATGGCACAACAAACCTGCCAAGAGAGGGCTGCCCACCAAATCTCATGGACCAGGCAAGGAGGGCATTAATCAGAGAGGCGACAAAGAGATGAAAGATAACCCTGAAGGAGCTGTAAAGCTCCACAGCGGAGATTGGAGTATCTGTCCATAGGACCGCTTTATGGAAGTGGCCAGAAAAAAGCCATTGCTTAAATAAAAAAATAAGCAAACACGTTTGGTGTTTGCCAAAAGGCATGTGGGAGAGTCCCCAAACATATGGAAGAAGGTACTCTGGTCAGATGAGACTAAAATTGAGCTTTTTGGCCATCAAGCACAACGCTATGTCTGGCGCAAATCCAACACCTCACCATCGGCAGGGACCGGGAAACTGGTCCGAATTGAAGGAATGATGGGTGGTGCTATGTACAGGGAAATTCTTGAGGGAAACCTGTTTCAGTCTTCCAGAGATTTGACACTGGGACAGAGGTTCACCTTCCAGCAGGACAATGACCCTAAGCATACTGCTAAAGCAACACTTGAGTGGTTTAAGGGGAAACATTTAAATGTTTTGAAATGGCTAGTCAAAGCTCAGACCTCAATCCAATTGAGAATCTGTGGTATGATTTAAAGATTGCTGTATGCCAGCGGAACCCATCCAACTTGAAGGAGCGGGAGCAGTTTTGCCTTGCAGAATGGGCAAAAATCCTAGTGGCTAGATGTGCCAAGCTTATAGACACCCCTAGAGACTTGCAGCTATAATTGCTGCAAAAGGTGGCTTTACAAAGTACTGGGGGAGGGGTGAATAGTTATGCACGCTCAAGTTTTCAGATTTTTTTTTTGTCTTTTATTTCTTGTTTGTTTCACAAATATTTTGCATCTTCAAAGTGGTAGGCATGTTGTGTAAATCAAATGATACAAAACCCCCAAAAATCAATTTTAATACCAGGTTGTAAGGCAACAAAATAGGAAAAATGCCAACGGGGGTGAATACTTTCGTAAGCCACTGTAAATGGAGGCAATTTTTTTCTGCCGTTCTATAAAAACCCCCCCTTGTTCTGCCACCAACTTGCGCACATCGCCCTTGTGCGGCAAAGTTAGCAAAACAAAGTGGTCTATACAATGCTTTAAATTCTTAAATTATTTGCCCCACTGATTCTTTACATACATGCACACAGAAAGCAATATTCAACTATTTGTTTATTATTTTTAGTTGGCAGATCTTGAAGCCCTGATGACAAAAGAGAACCAGAAAATCCTTACTCCCTTGATTAGCCTGGACACCCCTGGGAAGGCAACAGTAGAAGTGGTCATTTTGGCTGATCCAGTGAGTGCCTTACCAAATTATTAACATGGGTAGACTTGATTCATTATAAATTCTCACATAACTGTGGTCATCTGTCTTCTAGGATGCCCATGAGATCTGCTTTGTGGGAGATGAGGCATTCAGACAACTCTCCCAGATGGACCCCAGTGGAAATGCATTGCTGGATAAGGTTGGTATTTAGAAATATTATACAAATGAAACAATACTTTTTGCATTATCACAGAGTACATGCTCTTAATCTTTTACCCTAATTTATTTTCAGGCTATGGCTGAAGATAAAAGCGATGACTGGTTTGCCAAGCACAACAAGCAGAAGGCTTCAGCATAAGTGTGAAGAACATAGCTTAGCCATCATTGGTCTTCTGGACATGTCCAACCTTTTGCCCCATAAATGGCATTACCCTTCCAGCGGCACAATGTCAGTAGATTTTACTCAACCAGAAGTATTATTTTGAGATGCTTAGAATGAGACTGAAAGTGTAGCTGTATTTGAGTCATACTGTGGCAGACGCTTGATGATCATAGACCACTTATATTAACCTTGTTTGTGTATGCATTGAAAATAATTGTACCTCTTCAGCTCAATGACATGAGTAAAACACTAATACTTGTGACTTCATGAGAACAGTGCATTTATGGTGAAGAGTAATATCCATGTGAAGTCCTCACACTGCCAAATTGTAGGTAAAGTTTTGTGAAATGTGCAGACATTGGTGGGCGGCCCTTGGTTGAAAAAACAATGAAACGAGGGGGTATATGCATATCTCTTGTGGTGTAGAAGCTGTGTCATGTCATGCTCATTGAACTATAATATGGGAAAATCAAACTGAGCAATATCAAAAGGGGATGGCATGAACATTTTCTTAAAGATGGGAGAATTGCCTCACCTTTGCTAACAACTCACTCCAACTACCATTTTCTAGTGATCCCCTTTCTTTGGTATGAGATGAATGACACTGAATAAGAAAGTGTCTAGTTCATTTTTAAACTAGCTGTTCTTGAGTGGTTATGCTGCATAATAAAGGGAGAAAGCAAAGGGAGAAGCATAGTAAATAATTGTTCACTGATTGAAAAAGATTAAGTGCAATGTGGCTAGGTGAAAGGTGGGTTGAGTGTGAGGCGTTTCATACTCCGGGTTACAAATTAGTCGACCATTGACTTTTTGGTTGTTTTTTTCTCATCGCGCCTCTGTTTACAGTGTAGACAACACACCTAGAAGATGATGCTGATGCTGCTTTGCCACTGAAAATGTAATGAAGATAAGAACCCTCCGGGCGGGATGAAAACATTTGACACATTCAGATTTTCGACAAGCTGAAAAGGGGATAATACTTGTTAGCTAGCCCCCTAATTACCAAGTTTGCCAACATTGGTTTCAATTGACGCGGTAGCTAGCTAATGTTACGAGGCTATTTACCTAGCCAACTAACGTTAGTTAGCTAGTAACTGACTACTGTTAGTGATGCGAGTATAGTTAGCTAACTCGCTACTCAAAACGGTGAACCATTGCTAGCGTTCCATCTTTCTTAGCCAGCTAGCTAACGTCATCGTTTCCTTCAAACTTTTTTGTGACAGGTACTGAAGCCAGTTAGCGAACGTTAGCTTACCACAGTCTGGCCCTAGAGCTAGCAAAGTGTAACTTAGTTATCAGATTTTACAGACTAGACATACCAACGTTAACTGGCATATGTTATTTAATTGCTCTTGAATAGTGTCTTGCATGCATTTAAATCCTTCGCTAACAAGACATAACGTGGCATTAAACTCGAGGTCTCCGGGCTTCAAAGAGGAGCAAAGCTGTCTATTAATTAACCACCGCGTGGCATGGAAATCAAAGGAACCAGCCGCATGACCACAGGTTGTGTGTGACAGAGGGCGCAACATAAGGACAGAATATATCTCCTGCTCATTGTCTTACTAGTACTTCTGCTCCTGATACTGTCTGTCCTACTCTTCAGGTAAGAAGACATGCCTTAAATGGGGGAAGGACACTTACACAACATTCCTGTCCGATATGCTTCTTTCTGTTGCCAAAACAACTCTTGCCATTTCATCAAATACTGCAGCTGTGCCCTTTTCTGAAAGTATCTATGCATATCTTTAATTTGGAATACCTGATTCTTGCTACCTCTGAAAATCCCTATTCATGTGACTTGAAAAATGTAGAGGACCCACAGTTACAACTGAACTGCTGAAGCTTTGTTGTATGAGTTGGGTAAACAATGTCCTGTCTTTGTGCACTAACACAAGTGCCAGCTTGTCCTTTGATGGAACTCAATATGACAGGCAAACAAATGCACACAGCTCTGTTGATGGAGAAGTGAGAGACAAGATTAATCGTGGCTGATAGGTGGCACGATAATGATGGGAGCATCCCAAAATTACACTCTATTCCCTATGTAGTGCAGTCCTTTTGACCAGTACCCATATCAAAATAAGTGCACTATATAGGAAACAGGGTGCCATTTGGGATGCTGATGATAACTGACCCATGTATAATTTATTTATGACTGGTGTCATGACGTTGGCCTGGGGGTAGGTTTATGACAGTCATAAATACCTCTTCCGACCCCTTTTTCCTCTCTCTACCCTACTGATGTTACATTTGCAAACCCCTTGGTTAACATAAAGATTCTGGGAACATCAGAAGGTGGGGGAAATGAACAATATTCTGGTAATCCAACCAATTGAACATGGTGGTACTTAATGAATATGATGTCAGTTAGGTTGTCATCTGAGACATTCTCATCAATGATAAGATGACAAAATCTACAGTGGAAAGTCTATACATCAGAGTTATCGGATTCACATGGAATTGTTGTTCAATTTAAATGTTTGAATATTAAATTATTTGTGATGGGATGAAATGTGATTTTAGCTTCTAAAATGTGAGAATTGGGTTTTCATAAGGTTAGGGCTCTGCTCAATCAGTGGCCCGCCCCTGTGAATAGTCATGGGTTATAAAACTTTTCAGACACACCCTTCTCGCTCCACTATATAAAGCCTTGACGACAATATAACCTCCTGTTCCGAGGATGTGAGGACTACGGTCCGATGTCAGAATGGTTCAGATAATAACTACAGAACGAAGCCAACATCAGCGTGAGTTTTGGTTGTGAATGGTATGAACTTTGGACTCTTATTGAGTTTGTTGAGTTTATTTGTATTTACAGGGACTGCACATTAATCAACGTTTCAGTAAAAGTGCCGGTTTTAGCCAGCCGGCTAATTTTCAACCGCAGTCCCTGGGAAGGTTATTAAAAACAATTACAGTATAGGCAATAGCAACATAGGACAAGCAAGACATAGCATACAGACAGAGCAACATAGGACAAGCAAGACGTAGCAACATAGAACAAAAAGCAGCAAGACAAAATTCATAAAAGCAACTAAGTGTTTCCACACCTCACAAGCTACAGACAACAGACAACATGGAAAGCAGCAACACACAGCTAGGGACCATGTTCACAAATCTGATTGACCTTTAGCCATGTCTTCAAGCATTTTGTGAAAGTGTGATATGTGGTGCAGTTATGTGTCTGATGGCAGTGTATTCCAGACATGGGAAGCTCTCACAGAGAAAGCGGATTTACTAAAGGTGCTTTTCGTTAAGGGAACTATACAGTCACCTCTCATGGCAGACCTTGTGGATCTGCTGCCATATGTTTGGGTTTTCTGTTTAACAAAAACACTGAGTGGAGGGGGAGCCAGGCCATTTAGGATCTTGAATACAAGACATACGTCTGTGTATTGCACAAGATTTTCCCAACTCAGGAGCTCATGCTTTCTGAGGATGTAACAGTGATGATGGCTATTGGGCTTCCTATCAAGCACTTTGAGAGCCTGTTTATAGACAGACTGAATAGGTCTTACTGTTGTACAGCAAGCTTGGGCCCAACTAGTCAAGCAGTATGTTAAGTGGGGGAGTATCATACATTTGAAGTACAGTTTTGCTACCTCTGTAGTCAAACAATTTCGTATAAATCGGAAATTAGCTAGGTTGAATTTGGTTATTTGAATTACCTTTTTCACATGCTTTTTAAAAGAGAGGTTGGAATCAAGTATGATGCCAAGGTACTTAAAATCAGATACCACCTGGAGCTTCACCCCTGACACATAGACATATGGCTCAGTAGCATCTGTTGCCCTCTTTGTGAAGAACATGCAAACAGGTTTTTTCACATTGAGATGCAAACATGAGTCACTGAGCCACTTTGTAACCTGGACCATTACAGTAGTGAGTTCTTGTGCAGCTTGTTGTTTGCTCTTTCATGCACATCTATCACTGTATCATCTGCATACATTTGAACTTCAGACCCAGTACAGACAGAAGGCAGATCATTAATGTACAGGCTGAACAGGAGGAGCCCCAGTATTGACCCTTGGGGCACGCCCACATCATAGCTAAGAGTGGGCGACAGCTCATTGCTCACTCTGACACACTGAGTTCTGTCTTCATGGTATGATTTCATCCATCTCAAGGCATCAAGGGAAAAGTTGAACTTGGACAATTTTGTGATGAGAATCTCATGGTTAACAGTATCAAAAGCCTTCCTTAGGTCCAGAAACACAGCCCCAACAACGCCCCCTTTGTCCATCTTGGACTTCACATTTTCCAGAAGAAAGCAGTTGGCCGTTTCTGTGGAGTGTTTCGCTCTGAAGCCAAACTGCATGGAGTGTAATGTGAAGGGGCTGTTGTTGAGGTGGGCAATCAGTTGTTCTGCTACACACCTTTCAACAACCTTTGACACCACAGGTAGTATACTAATGGGCCTGTAGTTACTCACGTCAGCAGGGTCGCCTGATTTAAAGATGGCCGTTATTATGGCTGACTTCCATACCCTTGGAAACACCCCGAGACCAATAGTTGTGTTGGTGACCTTAGTAATGGGGCCAATGAGTGACTCTTTGTAGTTTTTAAGAAAGGTAGAGTCGGGCCCAAACACATCTTTGGCTTTAGAGTTCTTTAGTGAGCTAATCACCTTGTTCACCTTTGACTCAGAAACCTCCCTTATGATGAAGACAGGTTGAGCATCATTTACTAGCACTGAGCCCAAGAAACCAGTGGAGGGGTTCTGTGTCAGTACCCTGACAGGGTCAATAAAGTAGGAATTGAAGGCTATTGCTATTTCGACTGCATCCTGTGTTAGATTGTTATTCACCATGATTTCTAGTCTTTTTGCAGTGTTACTATGGTCTTTCCCTGTTAACTTTTTTAGATTCTCCCAGATCAGTTTAGAATTTCCCTTTGCTTCACCAATTATGTTAAGAAAAAAGTTTGCCTTGGCCTGTCTGATTTCTTTCATCATCTTATTTCTCAACATGGTAAACCTACGTCTGTCATGCTCTAATTTGGATATTAGGGCTATTTTTAGAGCATAATCTCGTTCTTTCATCAATTTCCAGATTTCTCCATTCAGCCAAGGAAGAGTGCTCTTTTGGCCAGGTTCGGATTTGATTTTCTTAAGGAAACCATTTATTGTAGTCTGGATTGTGGATAGAAAAACCTGACTATCAGCTTCCACATCTGTATAGGACAAGTGATCATTCCAGTTAATTCCCTTAATTTGCTGTTTCAAAATAGCTTAATTCACTCTTAGGTATTCTTAGTTGATCCGGCTTTCTAACAGTAGAGAGGTTAAACCTGCTCTTAGACAGCTTTCTGGCTATAAGTGTCAGATTATGATCAGATAGCCCAGTTACCATATTGAATGATTTAGTCACTCTCTCTGGTTTATTACTGAACACCAAATCAATCTGTGTTTTAGAGCAACAAGTCACCCTGGTTGGCCCTTTAACTAGCTGTGTAAGGCCAAAGGTATTAGTGATCCGTTTGAAGGATTCCTACAACACTTGTCTTCATAATTAATGTTAAAATCTCCCATTAAGATTACCTCTTTCCCAAAGTCACATTCCCTAAGCATGTTATTAAACTGATCAAAAAACACACTTTTGATGGAAGGTGGCCTATACATTCCAATAAGGGTAAAAGACATTTGGGGAGACAGTGTAACGTTCAGGCCAATACATTCTAGTTTATTATCACATGACCACTCAATTTGTTTACATCGGATATGTTCTTTAATGTAAATCATCACACCCCCTCCTCTTCCTTCAATCCTGTCTCTCCTGAAGACATTGTAGCCAATCACAATCAAAGCAGCATATGGAGAGGTTTTATGGAGCCATGTCTCTGAGAGGCAGAGGAAGTCAAGGTTGGAGTCTGTGAGTGGATGTTGAATTTGGTCACTTTTTGGAATGACACTACGAATGTTCAAGTGCCCCCCTAGTAGTCCCTTGGGCATAGCTCGTGGGTCCCAGATGACTCGAGAGTGATTGACACATTGAAAAAAGTTACATTTTCTGTATTTTCTGATGGCTGGGTTTAGGCCGTTTTGTTTCGTTTTGATTAGGGGCAGTTCGGTAGCGCAATTAACAATCCCTCCTGCCTGCACTGGATGCAGGGAACTAATTAAAACAGCTTGGGTACCAGAAGTAGAGTCAGGAATCGCATATCGCGACTTGGGTATGTTTGAAGAGTCAAAATCTATCCTGGAGCCGGGTGAGTCGAGAGAAACCATGGGACCATAGCACTCACCCACTTTCACAGCGGCGACGATCAGTGGACGAGGCCATCAACCGCTTTTCACTCCGGTGAGTGTGGATCGTCCACTATTCACGACAGAAGTCATACCTCCTAGCTGTTGAGTTAGCAACAGCAGCTGCAAACGATGGTTAGGAAGGAACAGGTGCATTTCTCCGTGTTTATTTCAGGATATGGATTTCAAGCAAACTTTTAAACCAGAACCTGCCCGTGAGTGTATAAACATGTCTTCAAAACAATCTTATGACCTCATATCTCATAACATAATTGCATATCTCTCAGCCTTCTTGCCCTTTTAAGGGAAAGGGCCCGTGAATCATTCAACAGTACAAGGTTGTGAACAGTGTGTTTGTTCCTCAGGAGGTGCCTGGCGTTGTGTGTGGGCGAGACCAGAGTGAGAGTGGACCTGCAACAGCCTCTGAGACCTTGGGCGCCTAAGAGCTGTGATGGAGGAGAGTCAGGGAAGGTTCCTCTTAGCCCCGCAACCCTGCGGTTTATCTCCCAGGTAGGGACCAACACAGAACTGTTTATGTAAGAATGCTACTCACAAAATATTTCATGAAATAAGTGTTCTCAGTTCACTCTGCTGCTGTCTGTCTCTTCTCTCAGCTGCTGTCCTTCCATATTGACCTAGCCCTGTCAGAGTCTCTATGGTACATGACCACCTCAAGTATTGACCTACTGCTCAACCATCAGGGCAAAAGGTATTAAACCTCCACACACTCTAAAGTCATCTAAACAGATCGGTCTTATCTTAGCCTGACTGTTTAAATGTTCATGATTTTTCATATCAATTTCTCAAACTTTCATTA
Organism: Oncorhynchus clarkii lewisi; assembly: GCF_045791955.1. Classification (NCBI taxonomy): domain Eukaryota; kingdom Metazoa; phylum Chordata; class Actinopteri; order Salmoniformes; family Salmonidae; genus Oncorhynchus; species Oncorhynchus clarkii. The sequence continues at coordinate 20,250,568 of NC_092173.1, read as the reverse complement.
CAGGTTGGCCTGGGACTTTTTCTGTGGGGCAGCTAAGCAGTAAAGTGCTTAAAATCAGTCAATTGGTAAGTGGAGTTTTTTCCCATGTAAACATAGCAGTCTTTTGAGTGTCTCTCTTTAAAGAAGTGTTACCTAACAGAATGTATTTCACTGCATTGTCTCAACTCACTGCTCAGCAGGATACATGTCTGCCAGAGACGTCCCTGAGCCTGGTGCTGTCTGGGGATGTCAGCCTACCAGAGCTGGGTCCAGGCCGAACGGCCCTGTGTGTGAGAACACTGCTGGCTGAGCTGCACGAGGGCTTGTTCCTCAGCCAGCTACTGCTTCCACCTCCTCCTCTGGAGAGCACTCTCTCTGCAGATGGTGAGAAAGGGCAATGGGTTGCGTCCCAAGGGCACCTTATTCCCTATATAGTGCACTACTTTAGGGAGAAATGTGCCATTTGACATGCAGACATGGTGTTATTGTATGGTTGCTGTGAGGTAATTTTGAGAACCATTCGGAGATGCATTATTCACAACCACTTCTGTCTGTCATTTTCTTTTAGAATGTGGAAAGGACGAGTTTTTCCAGACCGAAGCAGTGGAGCAGTTTCATCAGCTGGTGCCCCAGAAGGTCAGCGTGGAGTTAGAGAATACTAGTATAACACTGTCCATGCACAGCCAGAAAAGGTGAGTCATAGGACATGGAGTTAGTATGAATTATATTTTATGTGTTGGTTTGTGTTTCTGTTATTCCATTTTCTTCATCCTTTGACTATCTGAATCATCGGACGTGAGGACGAGCAGCTGTCGCTCAGGAGCTTCACCCCTGAGATGTGCTTCCCTCAGAGCAGCCTGGAGCTACTTCTGGAGGGTGAGTGGAGAGCTTGGCACCAGAAAGAAGTGTGTCACAAATGGCAATCTATTCCCTACATAGTGCACTATATAGGGAATAGGTTGCCATTTTGGATGTAGCCATAGAGGAGGGGATGAGAGGGTCTGGGAGGGTGGGGAAAATATCCATTCCTTGTTTGTGTATCATCAGATGGGCAGACAGAGAATCCTTTGCCTTAACACCCTCAGACTGTCTTGCAAGTGAGTGGTGTGGATTTGATTGATATGGTTACTAGTTTTCATAGTTGCATTGCATCAACATAGCTTTTTGCAAATATGTTTGACATTTGATCTCTCGTAAGAAATACGTTTGTTCTGAAGTCTCCTGCTTATCTCCCACTCATGTCCCCAGGTGACATCAGTGGACATTTCAGGGCCAGTCACAGTCAACACCTGCATCATCCACTACCGTCACCAGGAGTTCTCCCATTGGCTAGACCTGTTTCCATGGGAACAGCTTATTCATAGGAAAACAGCTCATAGAAAGAGGTATGAGCATTTTCAACTGACAAACCAGACTGGCGAATGTCAAGCACACCAGTTGATTGCTTGAAACGGATGTAATGACAATATCCAAAAACATACATTACTAACTTGGCCCTATAACATGGTTTCTTTTTGATATTGATTAACACTCTAATCCTCTCCTGTCTGCTTCCTCATGTTTCTGTTGTGTCTGGGGGTATATTGTGGTGTGTAGTCCAGTGGAGTATTTGCATACCCTCCCGTCCTACAGGAACTTCCCCCACCTGGACACCCCAGTGATGATCAGCTCCTCAGTGTCCAATGTCAATGTGTCTGGGAGACACTCCTCCCTTCGCCCTGGGCTTCATCTCAGTCAGCACAGGTACAGCACAACACACACTCGCACAAGGCATGGTCAAAATATACTCCTGTTGCATTAAAGGTCAAGAATATGTTGTGGGAACACAAAGTTTAGTCTTGCCTGGAGAGGAATGACAGGAATGCTAATGAACAGCAGTGGGTGTTTTTCTTCAGTTCATTCTGCTTTCAACATTGCAGTGGTTTCAGGAAGCCATGGTGCTGGAGCTGTTGAATCAACCCTTTCCAAACATACCCAGCCCTGATAGATTAGATTCCTCTATATATGGTAATCAAATGCAATAACCTTTTACATCACAGAATCATCACACACCTACACATAGTGAGTAGAGTTAGAGTTGCATACCAAAGTGTAGTAATGTGACTTGTGATCTTCAGTAGATCTGAATATGTCATGTATAATATAGAGATGCAGCACTTCCTGAACATCAGCACAAATGCAGAGAGCCTCAATTTCCAGAATGTTCACCGCCACCTCTCTATGTCCCTGACAAACACGTGTGGGGGGGGAAGCCCTCATCCTCGACTCCCTTACACTGCAGGCATACAAGGTAGGCAATAACTATTTAGGGTTACTCACTCACTACTACTCCCCAAGGTTTCAGCTGGGTTCCAATGATGTGATGAAGAACACCAAAATCAGGCTACAGGAATTCCTACTTATCTGAAATGACCATCTATTCATAAATCGTTGAAGTTGACCTCTAAACCACGGGTCAAACTCATTCCACAGAGTGCCGGGTGTCTGTGGGTTTTCACTTCTCCCTTATACTTGATTGATGACATAAGGTCACTAATAGTAAGGAACTCTCCTCACCTGGTTGTCTAGGTCTTCATCGAAAGGAAAAACCTAAAACCCCCAGACACTAGGCTCTCCTTAGAATGAGTTTGACACCCCTGCTCTAAAAACACCCTTCTTTTCCTCTATTGACCTGATGATCACAGCCCTGATTTAGTATTTGACCAATACTACACCAGCCATTGTTGTTATCTTTGTTGTCTCTGTCACCCCAGGGGAGCTTCAACAAGCCCCAGAGTGAGTCCAGTAGCCAGAGTGTGAGTGTGAGCCAGAGTGTGAGTGTGGAGTCCAGTGTGAGGGGACTACAGCTGGATGTGTCAGAGACCTGTGCCCTCTGGCTGTCCCGCCTACTGTCCCTCTGTAACCTAGACAGCTGCTGGAGGCCTCAGAGCAGTCAGATGTGGTGCCTGTACCTGTCCTTGTTGATGGGACAACCTCCCCCAGTCATGGCGCCTTTTATTTTAAGATTGAGTGTAACCTGGAGGATGTCAACTTGTTCACACTCTCCAATGTAGCAGGTAAGTTAAATGGGAAGTGCTGTTTAGGGTTTGCATCCAAAATGGCACCCTATCCCCTATATAGTTCACTACTTTTGACCACAACCCTATGGCCCCTGGTCAAAATTAGTGCACTATATAGGGCAGGGGTACTCAACTCTTACCGTACGAGGTCCGGAGCCTGCAGGTTTTCTGCACATGGTGTCCAAGTTCTAAATCACTCTCTGATTTAGAGGGGAACAATGGAAAAAATGCAGTGGCACTGGCTTCCAGTCCAGAGTTGAGTTTGAGGGATATAAGAAATAAGGTGCATTTTGGATGGACCTTTTAATATCCATCTCTGACTAGGCCGACATTGAGTATGGTAATTGACTCCTGTGTTGTACTAGGAGCTGTGTCTTTGTGGGTGGACACAGTGAAGGCCCAAGACTCGGCAGAAAGCTCCACGGTGTCTGTCCAGGGTGTGTGCGTGTCTGTGGTGAAGGCTCTCACAGAGACCATTGAGCCCGCCTGTCCCTCAGCCCAAACCCCCAACCCTATCCTCAGCCTCTCCATCCTGGCCGTCTGCTACCACATCACCACCGGGAACGTGGAGGTAGCTTACAGTTACTCATCCTACCATCAGTCCATCAGGCTTATCAGTCCTATTCCTTCTTCTTGATTGACAGTGTTATTCAGATAAGTTTGCATGCATCGTTCTCTTCCCTTGTGCAGGTCCAGTGTGAAGAGGAGCTGGCACTGCAGTGGACGCCATCAGACCACATGTTTATGTATCACCACGTGACAGAGAGCCAGGGTTGCTGGGATACTCTGTGTGACTCTCTAGGCCTGACAGAGGAAAGGGAGAGTTTAGCAGATCCACCAGAGACTGGATCTACTAAGACTTCTACATCCCACAGCAAGGTCAAGGACCTGTCTGTGTGTAGAACTGGGCAGAACCTGCTTCACAGCCTAGGTAACGGAGCACAACTACCTTCTGCAGCACACAGACGCCCTGTCCCCCTCCACTCACTCCGGCTCCATGAACGTCCGCTCGCCCCACATGTTTCTCAACTTCGACGGCAACAACATATTCTCCTTCAAGGGCTTGGAGGTCCAGACGCACCCTAATCAGGCCATGGACCAACGCCACCTCTTTCCCTTCCTCTCCACCTGACACAACCGTGTCTGGGTGTTCACCTGCCTCTGCCTGGCTGTGGAGTTCCCCTACCAGTACAACTTCTCCAACTCCTTTGACAAGTTCATCAGCATTCAGAAGTTGCTCAAGTCCCTGCACATCAGCCCCTGCCAGACCCCAGGCCTCCAGCGTCTGCCCCCAGATCTGGTCTTCAAGATCAGACAGTTCTCCTTCGTCTTCCTGGATGACGTGTTTGAGATCAAGCTTAGGGACAACTACGAGCTGATGAAGGACGAGAGCAAGCAGAGCTCCAAGAGGCTCAGCTGCTGGACAAGAAAGTGGCTGACCTACCGAAGCAGCACAGAGAACTGCTGCCTGCGCATAGAGATCTACATCCAGCGCTCCCGTCGCCTCTACTCCAACACGCCCATGAGGAAGTCTCTTCTGACCTGGAGCTGGTGGCCCTGGCCGACCAGTCCTTCCACGGGCCGGAGCGCGTCCGCGAGCAGCTGAGGGACATCGATGGAGTCAGCCCCTTCCCCAGAGACGGGCTCCCCCTCGTGGTGCCGGGCAATCAAGTTCAACCTCACTGCCTTCTTGGGTGAGTGATGGGATTGTGTCCCAAATGGAACCCAATTACCTTTTTATAGTGCACTACATTTGACCATTGCTCCATACCTTAATTATTTATATTAATATTGATAATATTATCTTTATAATATTATCTTAACAAAACATTTCTGCAGCACTGAAGTTCCCCAAGAACGCCGTGGCCTTCATCATTCTTAAATGGAAGAAGTTTGGAACCCCCAAGACTCTTCCTAGAGCTGGCCGCCCGGCCAAACTGAGCGAAGGGCCTTGGTCAGGGCGGTGACCAAAAACCCAATGGTCACTCTGACAGAGCTCCAGAGTTCCTCTGGAGATGAGAGAACCTTCCAGATGGACAACCATCTCTGCAACACTCCACCAATCAGGCCTGAGTGGTAGAGTGGGCAGATGGAAGCCACTCCTCAGTAAAAGGCACATGACCGCCCACCAAAAGGCACCTAAAGGACTCTGACCAAGAGAAACAAGATTATCTGGTCTAATGAAACCAAGATTGAACTCTTTGGCCTGAATGCCAAGCGTCACGTCTGGAGGAAACCTGGCACCATCCCTACGATGAAGCATGGTGGTGGCAACATCATGCTGTGGGGATGTTTTACAGAAGCATGGTGGTGGCAGCATCATGCTGTGGGGATGTTTTTTCAGCAACGGACTGAGACTAGTTAGGATTGAGGGAAAGTTAAAGGGTCCAAAGTACAGAGAGATCCTTGAAGACCTGCTCCAGAGCACTCGGGACAATGACCCTAAGACAATGATCCCAATGACCTCCCCAGGTGCATTACTGGGCCTTCTTTGCTCAGTAGAGGGGCATCCAGGTGGAGTGCAGCAAAGGCCACGTCTTCACCAGAGGGGCTCAGAGACTCATCCCACAGGGTAAAAAGAGCTGGCACAACACAGGCATAGTAATGTCACACTCTATTTATACACTCACGCAATGTTTTTAGGCCCAATGTTTTATTACATCTTCCCATATACATTAGTGCCCTACTAAAGTAGTGCACTATATTTGGAATTGGGTATTATTTGAGACTGAGTTGTTGAACAGCCTACCTGTTGGTCTAACTCGTGAGTGTGTCTGTGCACGTCGTCTGTCTGTCCTCTCAGCGGGCACGGTGATGAGGCTGATCTCAGAGTGGAACGTGACCCAGATGGTTTCAGAGCTGTCCCTGATGACGGTGCACCTCATGGCCTCCGCCTGGGACTAGACGGCCGACCACCAGATCAACGCCCAGGTGAAGAAGACCCACTTGCTCGGCCTGTCCTCCTTCAGTTACCAGCGCCAGAGCAACCGCATGGAGGAGGTAAGACAACGGGGAGGGGATGGTAGACACCCCAAAGTTGATGGCACAGACTGCGTCTCCATTTGCACCCTATTCCCTATGTCGTTCACTACTTTTGACCAGGGACATTGGGGTGCCAGTTGGGACACAAACACAGTAGTTTTAAATGAATTATATTTGTTCTGTGTCTCAACCCTTCATTTGTAGTTCTCCAATCAAAAGGCATAGCTAGATCTCTTGTAAAAATGTGAAGTGTATAAATGGTGTTTCTCATTGTGGCAGGAGGTGAACCCAAAAGATGAGGTGAATGCCCCGTACACCCACAAGCTGTGCCTGGTTGACCTGCGAGCCGCCTGGACCACCACTAACAGGAACATAGCGGTCGGTCTGTACGACGGCTACAAGAAGGCAGCTGTTCTCAAGAGGAACCTCTCCACAGAGGCTCTGAAGGGCCTGAGGATAGACGCTACACTGCAAGCTGCCAAGAAGCTCAAGCGCTCTTTGTCCAACTACTCTGGCGGCCACAGCACAGCCCCCTCCACCCCAACCAAGCCCAGCACCAGCCGCCCTGAGAAGATCCCGTACGAAGGTAGGATGTTTCCCCTGGAGTAACAGAAGTGCAGCCTAATTCCTTGTGAATGAATGGTCTTTCATGTGATTTTCTTTTAAGGGATTTTCAGATTTTATTGAACAGATGGTGAGAGGATGACAGTGGACAAATAAAGAGAGGGGTTCGAAACCGGCCTTTGGTACATATGTCAACACTAGAAATGTATGCCAGATGCTGCAGCATTACTGTTAGACCAGCCAGGCCATATGAATGGTCTTTCAATGTGATAAGTTACTACCTCTGTTTCTTCAACTCTTCCTTCCTCCTCTCTCTGCAGGGACATCCATGCTGCAGAAGCTAATTGCAGAGACTGATACGTTGGTGGTGTTCTCAGAGGAGGACTCTGGTGTGAGTGATCAGCTGTGTGGCATCGCTGCCTGCCAGACAGACGACGTCTACATCCGCAACTGGTTCATTTGAGCTGGTCAACTGTCAGGTACAACTAGTCTGGGACTTTAGGTTCATGGCAAATCAGATTAAGATTGTAAAGAGCAGTGGGCCAATCACACTTTTAATGCCCCAGAAGTTAACAATTCTGTTTGCTAACAGGACCTTATTGGACAAAGACAAATATGGAAAGAATGTTCTGCGTCTCAGTCATTTCGGATCCTTAGCGATACAGAAAACAGAACTTGTTCTATTTTTTAGCAACATTCTAATATAAAATGTTCTGCCAATCTAGCATTTTATTTAGCATGTGACACTCCAGTCCCCAGTGTTATAATCCTGCTCTGCTGTCTGTCTGTAGATAATGTTGTGTGGCACAGAGACAGCTGGCTGACGGCTGGTGTCTGCTGCCAAGGCCCAGGTGCTGCAGTGTGAGCACCACCCGGCCTGGTACAGCGACACCCTCAAGCAGAAGACCACCTGGACCTGTCTGCTGGACCGCATGCAGTACTTTGCCACCATGGAACCCAACCCCTCAGAGCAGGAGGACTGGCAGCTGTGGCTTGAGGTGGGGCAGTGAAACCATTATTAACAGGCTCTGAAAGATGCACTATGCAGAAATCGCTCCGCCATTTCCTGGTTTCTAAAGTTCTAATAGTTTGCCTAGTTTCAGTTTGCGACAAAGCAAGTATAGTGTTGAGAATCATTGTAACATCTAAACCACTGTGAAATATATTTTCCATAACCAAAAATGTTGAATTTTCAGCTGTAAAAAAAAAAAAAAAGTAAAACGCAAAAACAGAACTTAAGACAGGGGAAGCATAGCGTAGAACAGATCTAACTGTTCAATGAGTGACAGATCTGACTCACATTTCTATATAAATTTGGTCAGGTTGCCCAAAAAGTTATATTGCCACTTTAACAGGAACTACCATAAATTATCATCTGTAGCATTGAATGTAGCATTGAGCATATGTGTTGCATATGGCTCATGATGGCTTACATTCAGGCTCAAGTCCAAGTTACAGAGAGCATATTTGTGCAGTTAGTCTTTCAGATTCAGGGTGCTGTCATAACTTTGACCATGTGTCTTTTCCTTGGTTGTGTGTGATGCGTCTGAAAAACATTGAGGAGCACAGGAAGCGTCACCTGGACTCCATGCTGGAGCTGATGGAGAGTGGTCAGGCTGTTGGAGGCATGGTCAGCACCACCACAGGTACTTCTGCTCCTCACACATCCACTCTACTTCATAGAATGCTCTCTGTTTAAACCATGGCCCTGCAAAGCTGAACATCTCAACTTGATCTGAATCTTTCCTTAAAGGGGGAATTCCCAAAAAATTTACATTTATATTCACCATCTCCAGCACCATAAGTATCGACATATTTGTAAACTGCACATTTTATGTTATGTAGTTTAAAAGTTCCACATGATGATGATGATGATAAGGTTAAAAAGTGGTGGAATTGCCTTTTTAACTTGTTTCAAGGTAAATGTAACACTTCCTCTCTGTTCTGTGTATCCAGACTGGAACCAGCCGGCCCAGGTGAATGACACCCAGCAGGTCCAGCGTATCATCTCTCGTTGCATCTGTCGCATGTACTACATCGGCTACAGCCACGACATCGACCCTGAGCTGGCCACGCAGATCAAACCCCCAGAGCTACGACGCAACGAGAAGGAAGACCTGCTGTGTTCTATTTCATTCTGAGGCAACCTACATCCTCAAATACAGTGTTGGAACATGCTGACCGTTTTTTGCTGTGTTATTGAGTGTAAAGGCTTGAGCCCTTTGACTTAGTAGAGTGGGAGGAAACATACCATCAGGGGCTGTGGACACCTTCACCCTCATTCACCATGACCTGGAGATCTCCACCAACCTTGTGCAGTATGCTATGATCCTGGACATCGTCAACAACCTACTGCTGCACGTTGAGCCCAAACGCAAGGTAACGAGATGTCAGCATCTGACTAGGCAGTGTTTTGTCCTATAGCATTTGCAACTGTGTAAGGGGTGAATCCTAACTCCCACTTAAGTCAAATTTTCACTTAGTCATGCATTGAGGTCAATGGGAGACTAAGTGAAATTTTTACTTGAAACGAACTTTGGATTCACCCCTTACTTTATGATAGCTGAATCTCTTAACTCTACAAGTCCCTTTGCGTCCCAAATGGCATGATATTCTCTATGTAGTGCATGACTTTTGACGAGGGCTTTAAATAAGGTGCCATTTGGGATGCCTCCTGTCCTATCCTCTAACCATGTTGTGTGTGGGCTCTGTCCTCAGGAGCACAGTGAGAAGAAGCAGCAAGTGCGTTTCCAGCTGGAGATCTCCAGTAACCCAGAGGAGCAGCGCAGCAGCATTCTATACCTGCAGGAGGCTGTCAGGCAGCACATGGCCCAAATCAGACTCCTGGAGAAACAGATCTACTCCAATATCAGGATGAGCCATTGGACAGACTGACATACACACTCTTCTCATAGGCCCTGTGTGTGGAGGCAATGGCTGATTTCAACACTGTTACTTGTGAGGTGAAAGTTGAAGGTAATTCCGATGGGAGAGACAATACAGTTGTATTCGATCTAGTTTACTTTATTCAATTATAATCTAGAGTGGGAATAAACACATCCCTGAGTTATGAATCCCTAAACACTGTAATATCTACTTGGTGAGTGTGTATTTGACCTGTGTGGTGTGTGTATGACCTCCCTCAGGCCCAGCCTGTGGAGATGAGCAGTCAGAGATCAACGTGAGGCTGCAGAACCAGCTCAACCAGGAGAAGACTGACATGCAGATGAAGAGTGAGGAGCTCAACATCCTCATCAGGTCAGCCCAACACCGCCACACACACACACACACCATAATTTCAAGGACTAGAAAACTACTCAGCCAACCATGGGAAGTTCTGCCAACGACACTCACGTCTCCTGTGTTCTTCTCTGTATGTCTCGCTCTGCTCCCAGATGTTTTAAAGACTTCCTGCTGCAGAGGGCCAGTAAGCTGGAGCTGCGTAAGCCCCCGGAGGACGTGAGTGTGGTTCGCAGGACAGAGATCTGCTTTGCCCTGGTGTCTCACTGAGGAGGATGGACAGCTGGGCATTGCTGAGCTGGAGCTGCAGAGGTTCATGTACAGCAAGGTGTGTGGGCATGGGGCAGGGAGGACACTGCTCTGTCCTTACAAGGAGATGACCCTAACTCTTTTCATGCTGTGCTTCGGCAAGAGAGCTGGGCCCATATTCACCAAAAGTCTCAGATTAGTAGTGCTGAAATTAGGATCAGTTTTGCCTTCTAGATAGTAATGAATGAGATGATATAGACAAGGGGGTACCTGATCCTAGATTAGTACTCCTACTCTGAGACGCTTTATGAATGCGGGCCCTGATGTTGACGCTAAACATCTGTTAAACTGTCTCCTCCCACAACTGAACAAGTCAGACGACACAGCAGAGCATCTCCTGGAACTGGGCTGGTTCACCATGAACAACCTGCTCCCCAACGCTGCATACAAGGTCAGGAAATAGTGCTAATCTGACCTTTTCTTTGGTAAGGGCAGTCTGCAGCTCAATCCGTGTATCGTTTTGGATACATTTTTACAACATGAGCTATGAACCTGTGAAGCTTACAAATATGTCCTCTAAAAGGGATCTCTGATAGGGCAAGCCTTTTTGTTTAGTTTTTTCAATATTTTGTCAGAAGTTTTGATCTCCTGCTGTTACTGATCCAATGATTCCAGGCCATGCTGCACCCAACATGTAGTGCTCACAAATAACTCTAATGCAGTGTTTGCTTGTGTTGTTAACTCTACTTGTTAACTTTACCCTGTGCAGCACGTGAGGTTATGTATGGTGCTGGTACAGTAACTGGGAGTTCATGTCACTGTTGTTGAACAGTATGGTGTCAGCATCAAGGAAATCCCACTCAGAATATTATGGTTGTCTCCCAAATGGCACCCTATTCCCTATATAGTGCACTACTTTTGACCTGGGTCCTGGCTAATAGTAGTGCTCTATTAATGGAATATGGTGCCATTTGGGACTCAGGCTTTGTTATTCAGCATTGCATGTCCATCATGGGACTGGGTCACCAGAATGCCCAGATCCACAGTTCTTCTTCTTATTGTGTGCCCCTCGTTGCATTTGCACCGTCATCTGAGTGCTGTATGTAACCATGCCTTGCATCGCTGTATGAGTCATGTTTGTTTTGCAGATTTTCTTTCCCGCTCATACGGGATATTTGGAGGTAAAATCCATATAGCTGTGAATTGATTCATTTATCCTCACAATTCATGCTGTATGGACACATGTTCAGATTCATTGTATTATCTTTACAAAATATTCTGAATTTGATTTGGTTTCCTACATTACAGGAAACATATTTTGGGGTTGCTTCGTGAGTCCGAGGTTAGGAGCATGTTTACGTCCCGAATGACACCATATTCCCTATATAGTGCACTACTTTCGGTGCCATTTGGGATGCAACTTCTGTGACTTAACTTCATGAAACCTGTCTCCTAGGTGGTGTTGCGTCCTCAGATCCCGTGTCATTCTGGCCGTCAGTTTGCCCTGCGCATCTTCAGTAAGGCCCGCCCCCAAGTGGGAGGTATCTCAGTCAAGGAGCACTTTGAGGTGAGGAGGAAGCATGTGATCATAACATTAGAGATGTCATAAGGTATGTATGTGGTCATAACATTGAAGATGTCGTAACATGATCATAACATTTAATTATGAAAGCATTGGCAGCATACAGTTAAACGTGTTTCTCTGTTGTAATGTGTTTGTGTCACCAGGTGAATGTGGTTCCTCTCACCATCCAGCTCATATACCCGTTCTTCAAAAGGATGATGGGATTCTTTTTCCCAGGAAGGAACGTGGAGGAGGAGGAAGTTGCTGATGAGGAAGACAAGTCCCGAATGGTCACTACTGGTATGTATTGTCTCTACCTGCTAGCATCCTGTCCAGGGGGTGTACTTGTACATCAAGCTACAGAAGCTGGGTGCCTGCCCTATGGGCCATTCTGACTCGGACAAGGCTTACTTACCAGTTATTGATGTGCAACAGTTATGCTTTACTATATAATACATTTACTTGCCCTCAAGTCTCCATCCATCCGCTACATGTTGACCAGCCTGAAATCCACACCTGTCTCCACCCAACCAATATTACTTTCCATTGTCTGCCAATTCTTGTGTGGTATTCTATAGGTAGTTGCTGCGTCACCCCTGGTGTCTATTAAAAGCCTGGGTCTAGTGTGACCTTAAGGGCTGTGTGAGAGTGTGCATCCCACATGGCACCCTATTCCCTAAATTGTGCACTATGGGCCCTGGTCAAAAGTAGTGCACAATAAAGGGGATAGGGTGCCATTTTGGAAAGTACAGGAGTGTAGGGTGTGGACTCTAGAGTGGTAGTCGTTCAGAGGCCGTGGTGGTGCTGCTGCTGTCTTTCTTGAACTCACATCCACACTGTCTTGGTGCGTTGCTCTGCCACTTCTCACAATGATGCTTGTTTAGTAAAGTTAGATCAAAGAAGAATCAATGTCTTGAAAGATCACATAATGAATCATTAGTATGCTACATAACCAAATCAAATATAATCGCATAGTATGTTACTATTATACCAACAACACTACGTCATTTTTTGACATTTTAGGATGGTTAGCTAAATGGTAGGAAAAAATGATCGTGCGACCAACTCAACAACGCGCCTCTAGGTAGAAGGTACTCACGAAACAGTAATTCAAGAAGATCTAAATGCATATGCTGCCATTTTTTTTGTATTAATGTAGGCTACACTGTCCCACAAAATTATCCTGTTGTCTCGCATTTGGGTGTTTTAAATGTGGTCACACTATGCATGTGTCTGTACACTTTCCCTACGCTGTAAACCGAACACACGAAAGCAGCGCAATTGACTTTGAATTCACGGATGCTCGCGTGTCGTGCTGTAATTTCATAAAGTAGATCACTCAACTGTTGAGTAATTTTATACTCCCTTGTGTGTCCTATTGTTCTTAGTAGTAATGTGTACCCGCTTGTAAATCCTTTATATTTGAACTTTTTGACAACCAAGATGTCAGTTTCCGTAGTCTAAAGCAATGACCCTTCGGAACCGAAACTTGGCATGGACATTTAGTCTACAACACATTTAAACTTTCGGTCTGGTAGAAGATTCGGTCAGTGCCATTAGTGACGATATGATGCAGTGCATTGCCTGGTTTATGCCTCGTGTGTGTGGATCTGGGAAGAGTGGTGTATGTGGCAATGCACTGCAGTTGGAGGTGAGGCACGTTGGCAGTGACGTGTAGTGCAACGCATTGCGGGCTGTATGGAAGCGGGCCAAAATGAATTGACAAACCAAATCATTGCGTGGGCTGGTTAGAAATGTGTCATGGTCCATGTTTGACACGTCTGTTCTAAGTTATTTTATTTTATTGTAAATTGTATCTCAGGCATGCCTGTCACCAAGCCTAGGCAGCTCTCAGAGGACACCATGGGGGTCACCCAGGGCTTGAACGGCACCTCAGGGGTCAGGAGGTCCTTCCGAAAGGCTGTTGAGGTATCTTTTATTTTAAATTAGATATGAGCAATTCATCTTTGTGTTTATGATTCCCCAAATGTTCATACTTCATACCCGTACTACATTGCAGGGGCGCAACTTTAGTTTTAGAAGTGGGGGGGACATAATTAATGCATGCATACGTTCAAAAGTTTGGGGTCACTTAGAAATATCCTTGATTTTGAAAGAAAAGTACTTAAAAAAAAACAAAAAAACAATAGAAAGAGTGAGGCCCCAGTGCACAACTGAGCAAGAGGACAAGTACATTAGAGTGTCTGGTTTGACAAACAGATGCCTCCCAAGTCCTCAACTGGCAGCTTCATTAAACGGTAGCCGCAAAACACCAGTCTCAACGTCAACAGTGACGAGGCGACTCCGGGATTCTGGCCTTCTATGCAGAGTTCCTCTGTCCAGTGTCTGTTCTTTTTTTCTTTTTTTGGCCAGTCTGAGAGATGGCTTTTTCTTTGCAACTCTGCTTAGAAGGCTAGCATCCCCTAGTCGCCTCTTCACTGTTGACGTTGAGACTGGTGTTTTGCGGCTACCGTTTAATGAAGCTGCCACTTGTGAGGCATCTGTTTCACAAACTAGACACTCGAATGTACTTGTCCTCTTGCTCAGTTGTGCACTGGGGCCTCCCACTCTTTCTCTTCTGGTTAGAGCCCGTTTGTGCTGTTCTGTGAAGGGAGTAGTACACAGCGTTGTATGAGCTCTTCAGTTTCATGGCAATTTCTCACATGGAATAGCCTTCATTTCTCAGATCAAGAATTAAATGACGAGTTTCAGAAGAAAGTTATTTGTTCCTGGCCATTTTGAGCCTGTAATTGAACCCACAAATCCTGATGCTCCAGATACTCAACTAGTCTAAAGAAGGCCAGTTTTATTGCTTCTTTAATCAGAACAACAGTTTTCAGCTGTGCTAACATGATTGCAAAAGGGTTTTGTAATAATCAATTAGCCTGTTAAAATGATCAACTTGGCTTAGCTAACACAATGTGCCATTGAAACACAGGAGTGATGGTTGCTGATAATGGTCCTCTATGCGAATGTAGATATTCCATTAAAAATCAGCTGTTTCCAGCGACAATAGTCATTTACAACATTGACAATGTCTACACTGTATTTCTGATCAGTTTTATTTTAATGGACAATTTTGGTTTAAATCTTATTTCGAAGTGTGTGTGTGTGTGTAAGTAATTATCCAGTCTGATAAACAATCTACCCGACCACTCGGAGGCGTCCGCTTGTTAATGCAATTTCAGAATGTGGGGGGGTCATGACCCCAGTGAAAGTTGTCCCTGCTACTTTGCCAACTAGCTACATCTGCTGGTGGAATTGGCTTGTTGTTTCACAAGTACTTCCCAACTTTCTCGCTAAAGTTATGCAGCTTCAGATATGGCATCCTATACCTTATATTGTGCCCTACTTTTCACCAGAGCTCTATGGACCCTGGTCAAAAGAAGTGCACTATGATGAGGATTAGGGTGCCATTTCAGACACGGCCTTAGGTTTTTCATACCGTATTGAAACTGAAGTATGTCTCATTTTCCTGTCTAGCATCCTGTTGATGACATCGACAAGATGGAGAGAGCAGCCATGAATAACTCCTTCATCTACATCAAGATCCCCCAGGTCCTCCTCTGTGTCAGCTACAAGGTAGGTATCACCATGTGCTAAAGTCAAGAGTAGCAAAATTCCAGTGATTTCCAGAAATCCCAGTTGGATGATTTCCTGCGCATTCCCTCCTGATTCCAGGAATCGTCCAACCAGGATATCAGGCAATTTCCAGATTTTCCAGGATTTTAGAACTAGCTAAAGTACAACTGTATTCAATACTTGGATTCCAGACAGTTATTGATTCTATATACATGTCAGTGAGTTTATAAATAAACATTCCCCTCGAAGGGAGATGTTTAATCTCACTCAGCCATTATTAGATAGAGTGATGGCATCAGGTCACATGTTTTGTTCTCAGACTGAAAATAAATACCTCAACATCTACAGTGTTGTCATGTGTTTTGTCTGTTTGTATATGTAAACCATCTCAAACTGTTAGCTTGTTTGTGACATGGATGTAATTTCTAATCCATCTCAGTTTTTCAATTTCATGTTTTCAGGGATTTGCAAAATAATCGTTATTGTCCAATGACAGCATTATCTTGCCTTCCAGATTGCATAATGCTTGGTATTATCAACCATGGGGTTTCAATCCTTTTTCATAGCTGATTTGAGTAAATGTTTAATAAATTATAATGAAAATGTAATATTTGTATATGAATATGTAATATCATTAAACAGGAGATCAATGAACACACACAGACATGTCACGAAGGCATGATTATTGAATCCAATTTTCTCATCAGAATTATATGAACAACGATGGTACTTTTTAACTCCCAGTCAATGTAGTTTCATTATGTATTGTGTCCACCATAGGGAGAGAAAAGCAGTGTTGACTGGAAGGATCTGAACCTGGTTCTGCCTTGTCTGGAGTACCACAACAACACGTGGACCTGGCTGGACTTTTCCATGGCTGTGAAGAGGGACAGCAGGAAAGCCCTGGTAGCACAGGTACTGCACTGAACCCTGTCCCGCTTATTACTAACCCAACCGCTGCAGGTCAAAGTTCCCCCCTAGAAACAGATCTAGGATCAACCTCTCCTCCCCCTTGACCCATTATTGGGAAAAATGTAAAACTGACCCAGGGTCAGCATGTAGGGGAAACTTAATTCTACTCCGTACTGCACAGGACGCTGGCCCCTCCAATTACCAAAACATACATGCCCTACAGTAGCAGTTAGATGGCAAAAATGGCACTTCTACCATCATGATGTTCCAAGCCGCCAAAATGACAATCCCTGCCTAAAGCTATTTTGATGTTACAATATAGAACTATGTATAGTTGACTTCATTCATATGTCCTATATACAGTGGGGCAAAAACGTATTTAGTCAGCCACCAATTGTGCAAGTTCTCCCACTTAAAAAGATGAGAGGCCTGTAATTTTCATCATATGTACACTTCAACTATGACAGACAAAATAAGAAAAAAAAATCCAGAAAATCACATTGTGGGATTTTTTAATGAATTTATTTGCAAATTATAGTGGAAAATAAGTATTTGGTCACCTACAAACAAGCAAGATTTCTGGCTCTCACAGATCTGTAACTTCTTCTTTAAGAGGCTCCCCTGTCCTCCACTCGTTACCTGTATTAATGGCACCTGTTTGAACTTGTTATCAGTATAAAAGACACCTGTCCAAAACCTCAAACAGTCACACTCCAAACTCCACTATGGCCAAGACCAAAGAGCTGTCAAAGGACACCAGAAACAAAATTGTAGACCTGCACCAGGCTGGGAAGACTGAATCTGCAATAGGTAAGCAGCTTGGTTTGAAGAAATCAACTGTGGGAGCAATTATTAGGAAATGGAAGACCTACAAGACCACTGATAATCTCCCTCGATCTGGGGCTCCACGCAAGATCTCACCCCGAGGGGTCAAAATTATCACAAGAACGGTGAGCAAAAATCCATGAACCACACGGGGGGACCTAGTGAATGACCCGCAGAAAGCTGGGACCAAAGCAACAAAGCCTACCATCAGTAACACACTACGCCGCCAGGGACTCAAATCCTGCAGTGCCAGACGTGTCCCCCTGCTTAAGCCAGTACATGTCCAGGCCCGTCTGAAGTTTGCTAGAGAGCATTTGGATGATCCAGAAGAAGATTGGGAGAATGTCATATGGTCAGATGAAACCAAAATATAACTTTTTGGTGGTAACTCAACTCGTCGTGTTTGGAGGACAAAGAATGCTGAGTTGCATCCAAAGAACACCATACCTACTGTGAAGCATGGGGGTGGAAACATCATGCTTTGGGGCTGTTTTCCTGTAAAGGGACCAGGACGACTGATCCGTGTAAAGGAAAGAATGAATGGGACCATGTATCGTGAGATTTTGAGTGAAAACCTCCTTCCATCAGCAAGGGCATTGAAGTTGAAACGTGGCTGGGTCTTTCAGCGTGACAATGATCCCAAACACCCCGCCCATGCAACGAAGGAGTGGCTTCGTAAGAAGCATTTCAAGGTCCTGGAGTGGCCTAGCCAGTCTCCAGATCTCAACCCCATAGAAAATCTTTGGAGGGAGTTGAAAGTCTGTGTTGCCCAGCAACAGCCCCAAAACATCACTGCTCTAGAGGAGATCTGCATGGAAGGAATGGGCCAAAATACCAGCTACAGTGTGTGAAAACCTTGTGAAGACTTACAGAAAAGTTTGACCTCTGTCATTGCCAACAAAGGGTATATAACAAAGTATTGAGAAACTTTTGTTATTGACCAAATACTTATTTTCCACCATAATTTTCAAATAAATTCATTAAAAATCCTACAATGTGATTTTCTGGATTTGTTTTCTCCTTTTGCCTGTCATAGTTGAAGTGTACCTATGATGAAAATGACAGGCCTCTCATCTTTTTAAGTGAGAGAACTTGCACAATTGGTGGCTGACTAAATACTTTTTTGCCCCACTGTATGCCACAGCAGACTTCTGTTTTACACTGTAGTTCCTCAACATATCTGTGCAATATATCACAACCAAGCAGCAAAAAATATGTCCTTGTTTTATATTTGATGGCACTTACAGCTTTGATAGGCTCTGCGAAAGTAATGTTGTTGCAGCTTGTCTCCGTAATGTTTTGTAATCTTAACACTACAGCTCTTTTTAATTAAGCAAAGTATTTCCGATATTTTTATAACCATGTTAATTATTTTAAATTACAGCTGTACCAACACCTTAGTTTGTTATTCAATTACATCTTCCTTGAAGTGCAAGATGTTAATTATTTCTGTCTAAATATTTCAAGAAACATTTATTATAGCTCAATGAAGTGAGTTGTTTCTTAACGCTTTTTCTTATCACCATGCATGTAACTATGTTTGTCAATAAAATGTTCTAATGTCTCTTAAAGCTGAATGTGTCATGTATGTTCTCAAGTTCACTACACCGTCAACTTATAATTGATTTCGTAATTATTAATAGATGTGTAACAGAAATGTGGAGTTTTGGTTTTAGCTGTTATTTCCAGTGATCATATGACAGGCTCAACTGGAGCGGAACTTCGCCTTCTGCAGAATAACATCGAATGGGAGGTTATCATTCGTTGCTATAGATGACGATCAAACCCCGCGCGCCGCTCGGTCATGGCGAGTCAGCAACGTGCACTCGATGTTTTACACCGCAGTGTAAAAGATAATAGAAAATAGTAATGTGGGGTTGATCGAGGCTTACCAAATAATGTGATGGGCAGCGACTCAAGTAAAAGGTAAGATATCTTCAGACGTAGCCTACACCTATGAAGTTATCAGATTGTATCACCTTTTTAGACAGTTTGCGCAGTATACTGCTTTAGCCTACTAATTAATCTACATTCTGATCTACATAAGTGATACATTTATATAGGAGGCTCGCAACAATATTGACATGTGGATACATGTACGTCTCTGCGTGCAGGGAATAGAAACAGGTGATGAGCGCCTATATATTTGAACAGTTTTAAATGTATGGATATGTATTCGAATAATGAACAGATTAATGAAATGTACGTAAACAGAAAAATGTGTTTTTAAATACAATTTAAAGTAAGTCTTACAATAAAATTTCGGAGGCATATGGAACTGGCCAGTATGTTATGAGTGCACTGAGCTGTTTTTAATGCAAGGAAACTACTGGTCTGTGGGGAGTTCTATTAAAAGGGAGGGGGGAGTGGCTCACTGTGGCTGCTGTGAACTTCTCTTGTTGTTGTGCCTGGAGTAGAATGTACTAAAAGCAATTCAAACAAACTGGACTCAGATCATCTACATGAAAATACCATTAATGAATGTCTTCAATATTCGTTTATTTATTTATTTTGGTTTCATATAATACAGTATCTCCTCTATCCAATGCTGATTTACTCCTGCATGATTCTAGTGTGGCATATGCCAGTAAGTAACCTCAAGATGTTTGACATTTAATTGTAGTTACTTGCTGCACACAGCAAAACGTATAATTTGAGCCATCACTAATTAGAAAGCCACTGTCCTCAATGGAGAGACAGGCGCCAAGCCAAGAGAGACGACACTATCAAGCCTGGCATGGTCTCCAATATGGGAATATCCTTTGCTGACGGAATTCGCCACCTTGGCCCACCTGGTCTGGCAACACAGTGCATGGTGCCCGGCAGTGGAGCCCCAATCCCTGAGGACCTCAGGTGTGTAACCTACCTGTGATGATACTAACATTTAATACTATTGCAACATTTGAATCTCTCTTTCTCTCCATGACATTCAGATCCTGGGCTTCATAGCTAAAGGCTCCTTTGGTCCTATCTTGAAAGTAAAGGACAGGTCGAAGGAGTAGACGTATGCCGTTAAGGTGAATCTCTCCTCAGCCTCCTGCCACATCACATTTAACCAGCACTATATTTCATGTGACATCTACACACATCTAGTTTATTCTATTTCCACTGTATTTAATGTTCTTATATTGTGTTGCTCTACAGGTTTTATCCAAGTCTGAGATACTGAAGCATGGCATCCTGGAACAGTCAAAGGAGGAGGTCATCATTCAGGTAGGTCACACTGCAGGATGACCTGTGAAGCTGCTATCCTGAGCAGGCTTTAGCTTAGGGCCTGACTTCGTTTAGGGGATAACATGCTGGAAACAATGACTCACTGAGCTCTAATAATGACTATGCCAATTATTCCTAAGAACTTCTGTGCAACAAGAAGCATGGTCCCATGGAGCTTTTGCTGTAAGAAAAACAACCTTTACCATCATTCAAGATACCTGGTTGCATTCAGATCCCTCCTAAATCACATTGTTCTACTGAGTGTCTTTGCTGACATCCACACTTGTTGCTGCTGTTGTGTGTTGCCTGTTGTGTTGCAGCGGCAGGTCAGCCACCCATTCCTCCACAATCTGCAGGATTGCTGGCAGAACAAGCGTCACCTCTTCATTAGTGAGTGACTAATGTGATCTAACTAGATCCCTCCTTCCCCTTTGTTTTATCCTCTCTTCTCTTTACCCTCCCTGTGTCTCACATAGGAGCTTCCCACTGGGAAGCATTGGTTCAACGTAGTTTCATTGAAATGTCGTGGAAACAACATTAATTCAACCAGTGTGTTGTCTCACTCTCCCTAGCAGGAGCGTCTACTATGGCATTGACTGGCCTTGCTGCTATTTAGTGTTGTCTCCCTCAGTTTGAGCCTCATGACTCATCTGAATAATTATACTGCCATCTGCTGAGATCTCAGGGTGTAGCATACAATCATGTGGCCTCTGAAACTGGTATCCCCTTCCTTTGATTTATTAATAACACCCTTATTAGTGGATAAAGGCATATTTGAGTTAATTGTCTCTGACTGACACACATATCCTTACCCAACATAACCCCTTTCCCCTCCCACGCTTCCCCCAGCCTTAAAAAACTTGCCACTGTGTGACTTCTGACAATTAAATGTTTTCCTGTTGCTTCTCTCCTCCATTGCTTCTTCCTTTTCAAGTGCGTGTGTTTTAGGAGGGGTCATCTAGTCCCAGCCCTGGATCAGTGTACTGTACATATCCTTGTTACTAAGATGGTTAATTGTGTGTGACTGTGTCTGTCTTCCCACAGTGTGAATACTGCAGTACTGGAGACCTGTATACCTACTGGTTACTGAAGGGCTAGTTTGGGGAGGATGAGGCTCGGGTGTTTGCTGCAGAGCTAGGCTGTGCTTGGGGTGAGTGTACCTCAAGTGTATATGCACAATATAGTTCTGCAAAATGTGTATGAAATCTGTCAGGACCCGGTTACGAACTCGGGTCTCCGGTGTGAGAAACAGTCACTTAGTAAACTGAGCCACTAATAGTCGGCAGAACCCAGAAGATGAGGCAGACACAGCAGTACTAGAGACGGTGATTTAATAAAGAAAAAAGGAAAAGATCTTCAGGCAAAAATATAAATCCACAACGTCAAAAGTAATTCCAAGAGAAAAAATGTATATCCTCCAAGACACAAGGAAAATCCACAAAGTGGTAAGAACAGCAGGGAAAAAACAAACCTCAAAAGAATAATAAAAAAATAAATAAGAACAAAACCAGAGTACCTCAAGAAAATCCAACTAGAGAAACTAAAGTTCACACCATGGCTGGGTGCTAACATACAAACACAGAGCAAAGAACTGAGGAACATTAAGGGTTTAAATACATTCAAGGGAAATGAGGCACAGGTGCAACTAATAACTAGAACAAGGGAAAAACAAAAGGGTCAAAAAGCACAATGGGGGCATCTAGTGACCAAAACTGAACAATCCTGGCCAAATCCTGACAAAATCATTGTTTAAGTTTCACCTTTACTTGGATTATAATGTGTGTCCCGATCGGTAGGTTTCCTTCACAACTTTGGGATCATGCATAGGGATGGGAAAGTATGAACATTTGTTTTGATAATGAACATTATACTTTATACATAATTTATGCATTCTTTAATCTAAATAACATATATTTATAACTTCACAGAAAATATTATAATCATCTGATTATTCTGGATTTTTTAGATGGAGAATGTCCTGTCTGACCAAGGTAATGCTGGCTAAAATAAAATAATATATTTATATATATATAATATTTGCCATTTAGCAGACACTTTTATCCAAAGCGACTTAGTCATGCATGTGTAGCACATGGGGATGTGTGAAACGTACTCCTCAGCCTTAAGTGTCCCGCTTGCACCACCTCATTAGCTATCATTTGAGGTGGGTTGGCTGAGACGCTTGAGGGAGGACTGTCATATGTGTTTGTGAGGCAGAGATCCTGAGTTGGCGCCAGGTATGGGCCAAATCGGGGGCAAGTGGTCCCCGCTAAGCAAGCAGTGTGATGTCTTTTACACATGCATACATTTTACTTAGGGTTTAGTTTACTTTCTACTACAATAAAATATAAGAGAACACTAGAGGGCCTTATAATAAAGTGGACACTTCAGGATTGTTGTTGTATGGAAGATATAGTTCTATAGTGAAACTAATTTAAACTTCATATTAGACAGGTAGAACAACCAGAATCGGATTTGTGAAGTACTGTACATAAACTACTACTGTATCTATTTGATGCAGGTCATCTGCGTTTAACTGACTTTGGACTCTCTCGCCGTCTTGAGCGGGGCGCAAGAGCATTTACAATTTGTGGGACAATCCAATACATGGGTGAGATGCATGGGATCAGGCAAAGTTAATGATTACTACACATTAAGCACATATTATAATCTCACTGTGATGGTCCTCTGTCTGAACAGCTCCTGAAGTCCTGAGTGGGGGTCCCTACAGACATGCTGATTGGTGGTCTCTCGGGGTTCTGTTCTCATTGGTGACTGGAAAGGTGCAGTAACCACCACAGTTCATCTTAACTGAATATGTAATGATTTAATAGTTGTTAGAAAGGTGGTTTTTCTTATTTTTTTGAGCTCAGTCCTGTCTTGCAAATCTAAATCTAAAGATGTTGCTAATTCTGTCCTTGTCACCTACATATTTCCCTGTGCCTCCAGAACCAGACCACTCCAACATGCTGAGAAAGGTCAGAGATTGCCCATACTCCATGCCCAATACCTTCTACCCTGCACTGACCCTTCTGCTCACAGAGGTCAGAGGTCATGTGTAGTTGGATTGTCTCAGATTAGGAAACACATTTACCTTTTAAACAGAATATCAACAAATTCTCAATGCTCTTATTTCTTTCTCTATCCTATTTGTGACTCTAGCTCCTATGCAAGAACCCAGCTCATCGCCTGCGTAGCCTGGAGCTCTTCCAAAGGCAGACATTTTTCCGTGGCATTTCCTTTGACTCTCAACTGCTACAGAAGAGACCCGTTGAACTAATTCTAGAACTGAAGAACCATCCTGATCGTCCAGCCATAGCCATGTGAGGCCTGTCTATGGACTGCTTCCAGAACTTTGACTGTGACATACTCCACTCCCCTACCAGCTCAACTGACATGTCACCTACTTTGGCCAACATTGACCTGAGCTAGACTCTGGCTACAGCTCAGGGTTTTAGTGCATGAGATGTGCCTGTGCTACTATGACTCAATACTGACTGTAGTGGAAACAAGTATGGACATGTATTTGATATATACATTTTGTGAAAAAGCTCCTGTATGTTTTCTTTATTTACATGGCCTATTTGGCTCCCTCTCTTCCTCTGTATACCTCTTTGCATACCCATTTAATGGGGTGATAATTATAGATGAGCTTAAATGCATTTAAAACCACCACTTACCAAAAAAGGTTTAGAGCATTTCTATTTCCCATTCAGTACCGCAACTCAAAGCCTCACAAAGCTCTGCCAAATGGCACTTTCCACATGTGGATCAACCACTTGCATGTTTAACATTTTACCTTTGTTATTACATTTGTATAAGATCTCTATTTTCCTGAAAATCCTTTCACATATATTTTTTTAACAAAGTAATTATTTAATTCTGTAGGTTTGATTGCTTAGGCCATCTGATTATTTGATTGACTGTTGTGTGTGATCACAATGTCTTTGACTGTTCACAAAGTCCTGCTCTATACCCATCTCTCATTAGATTTCACTAACTGTTGTTGTGTTTTACCCAACCACAGTGACATCTGAAAAATGAAAGCCCCTATGAACTCATGGTGGGGTTGTCTCCTGTCATGATATACTAGGAGAAATATCAAAGGATCTATCAAATATCAAATCTTTCATTTGGAATCTCAAATGTTTTTTCACCTGAAATCTGTGTGGTTCAGTTGGTAGAGCATGGAGGTTGCAACGTCCCGGTCATGGGTTCGAGTCCCGTGGGATCCTGGACACCCATATGAAAATGTATGGATGATGCACTACTGCAAGTCCTTTTGGATAAACGCGTCTGCTAAATGGCATATATCATATATTATGTTAATAACACATACTGTACATTATTTGTATTGCACTACAACTGGATACATAAAGACAACTTTTTCCTCAGACTTTAGTGTGATGGTGACCTATTTGGTAAAACACCAAGAAACCCTTAAGGGAGCAACCTTAATAGGACAGAAAATTAAAGAACAGATAAAGCATAATCATTAAATGTTTTAATTAGGTTCAAACAGAAAAAAATAGCTACTGCCCCAATGGAGATGGCTAAATATAATCTAAGCACAAGACCCAGTCATCTTGCTAAAATGTCTCCTGAATAGGAAGGTCTAGTGGGCTTCTCTCTCTCTGCGGTCTGACAATGAAATTCCCCTTTAGGCCCTTGTCTTAAACAGGTCTGGTATAGTATGTCTGTGGCGTTAGTCCAGTGACCCACATCTTTACATTGGTGGACACCTCTAGCACACTGACTCAATTATAGAGAGAGGGATGGAGAAGTCCCATAAAATAACTAGAACAAGTGAGATGTCTTAAAGTGGAAAACATATTTTCTCACTTCTATACAGAAAAGGGGCAGAGGGAGATAAACGTCCCAAATAAAGGATCAAATACTTGATGAGAATTAAGTATTTACTGTCAAATACAAGTCATTCTTGGTAGAATTATCTACACATTTTATCCAACGACTTTGAGTGAAAATGTAACAACTGAATATGCCACCATAAAGCCAATGTAGCATATCACTGTTGATCTTCATGTGATGAACCTGATCTCGAGTATCAACCTATGTAAAGTACTCAAACATTGATTGTTATATCTTGTTCACAGAAAGAAAATACATTCTGACCCCATTTCTCTAATCTATGTCCCAGTTCTATATTTGGTCATGTACTGTATATACACTGGAAACACCATTTCTGAACCTATTAATACCCATGATTTCCTACTAATGCATAATGCAGATATGCATAGGGGTGTTTGAATTGCTCTGAGACTGAGCTTTTCCTCTGGGTCTTAGGGGATGTCCGAATTGCCAAGAGATTCAGAAATGTGCCCTAGGCATAGTTCAACCCAATTACATAAGTCTATGATTCCAACTAATTAGCAGAAATTAGTGAGCAACGAGGTTGTGGTTTAACCCTTAAATGAGGTTGTGCTGAAGGGTTATTATAGCTTCAGAAGAAGTTATTGGGCCAACATACTGTAATAAACCTGGGTGTACACAATAGTGCTGTTTTAAGTAGCCAAACTTCATGAAATATAACATCTATGTATATAAAATTAAGAGAAAAACAAAACTGTTGTTTGGAATGATTAATTAGCTTAATATTTAATCCACTTAATTATTGATTGAACTTGCAAGACAAGTGTATCGTTATTATTGTAATGACTTGGAATGATGGATTAGTTTTAGTTGAATACAGAGGCTGGTGGAGGAAACTGTAGGAGGACAAGCTCATTGTAATGGCTGTAATGGAATCAATGGAATGGTACCAAACACATCAAACATATGGAAACAACGTGTTTGAGTCCATTCCATTGATACCATTCCAGCCATTACAATGAGCCTGTTCTCCTATAGCTCCTCCCACCAGCCTCCTCTGGTTGAATGCATTCGTCCATATTTATTTATTATCCATCAATAAGCCCCACCCCATCGTTAAGCCCCGCCCTAGAGGTATTGAGTGGGATACAAGGGAGCAGCAGTCTGTCAGACATTGCAGTGGCCATCACTTCTCCAGTGAACAAGTGAATTCTGAATTTGCATCCTATCAGGTAAGGTTCTCAAGTTTTCTTGACATTCACTTTTCATTTCAGCAAGCTTTAGTAAACATGATAGATAATATGATATTTAGAAATGTTCAACTATATGTAATGAGTGGGACCCAGATATGCTATTAAGTTAATGATTTTGATGTTTTATTTGGAAAACTAAAGATGTTTTTAATTCACTAAACCAATATAAAGGAGTGGATTGGAGTTACATGATAGGTCAATGCATGAAAGGTAAACATTTTTACTGGCTATTGTCGTATTTTTCCCCGGTTATTGCAGACAGTGGAGTGGTCTGTGTTTACATGGTGATTTGCCATACCCAATATCAAGGGGTGTGATATGAATGCACAAATCAACAAGTGCATTGTACTACCCCCACAGATCCCTGTAGTCAGCACTGCTGCATCAGCAAGTGGGAAGTGTGATTAGTGGCCTCCTGCTTTCAATAAACAGTACTCATACAGTAGAAATATATAGCCTCTATGTGAATGATACAGTTGAAGTTGGAAGTTTACATACACCTTATCCAAATACATTTAAACTCAGTTTTTCACAATTCCTGACATTTAATCAGAGTAAAAATGTCCTGTCTTAGGTCAGTTAGGATCACCACTTAATTTTAAGAATGTGAAATGTCAGAATAATAGTAGAGAGAACTATTTATTTAAGCTTTTATTTATTTCACATTCCCAGTGGGTCAGAAGTTTACATACACTCAATTAGTTTTTGGTAGCATTGCCTTTAAATTGTTTTACTTGGATCAAACATTGTGTAGCCTTCCACAATAAGTTGGGTGAATTTTGGCCCATTCCTCCTTAAAAAACTGGTGTGAGTCAGGTTTGAAGGCATCCTTGCTCACAAGAGCTTTTTCAGTTCTGCACACAAATTTTCTATAGGATTGAGGTCAGGGCTTTGTGATGGCCACTCCAATACCTTGACTTTATTGTCCTTAAGCCATTTTCCCACAACTTTGGAAGTATGCTATTGGCCATTGTCCATTTGGAAGACCCATTTGCGACCAAGCTTTAACTTCCTGACTGATGTCTTGAGATGTTTCCTACCTCATGATGCCATCTATTTTGTGAAGTGCACCAGTCCCTCCTGCAGCAAAGCACCCCCACAACATGATGCTGCCACCCCATGCTTCACAGTTGGGATGGTGTTCTTTGGCTTTTTCCTCCAAACATAACAATGGTCATTATGGCCAAGCAGTTATATTTTTGTTTCATCAGACCAGAGGACATTGCTACAAAAAGTGTTGGAAAATTGGTTTCTTCCTTGCTGAACGGCCTCTCAGGTTATGTCGATATAGGACTTGTTTTACTGTGGATATAGATACTTTTGTACCCGTTTCCTCCAACATCTTCACAAAGTCCTTTGCTGTTGTTCTGGTTGATTTGCACTTTTTGCACAAAAGTACGTTCATCTCTAGGACACAAAACGCGTTTCCTTCCAGAGTGGTATGACGGCTGTGTGGTCCCATGGTGTTTATACTTGCGTACTATTGTTTGTACAGATGAACGTGGTACCTTCAGGTGTTTGGAAATTGCTCCCAAGGATGAACCAGACTTGTGGAGGTCTACCATTTTTTTTCTGAGCTCTTGGCTGATTTCTTTGGATTTCACCATAATGTCAAGCAAGGAGGCACTGAGTTTGAAGGTAGGCCTTGAAATACATCCACAGGTACACCTACAATTGACTCAAATTATGTCAATTAGCCTATCAGAAGCTTCTAAAGCCATGACATCATTTTCTGGAATTTTCCAAGCTGTTTAAAGGCACAGTCAACTTAGTGTATGTTAACTTCTGACCCACTGGAATTGTGATACAGTGAACTATAAGTGAAATAATCTGTCTGTAAACAATTGTTGGAAAAATGACTTGTGTCATGCACAAAGTAGATGTCCTAACTGACTTGCCAAAACTACAGTTTGTTAACAAGAAACTGCAAAACTGAAAACTTCACAGTTGGGATGGTATGTATTAATTACTACATCATCATTTTTTATTTCACTTGCCTATTTGATATTGCTATTACAGCTACACAGAACCAGGGTAATATATCTGAAAAATCTCTGGTTTAGACTGACAAAATTCCCTCACCTTTCTTGTACCTCCTGGGATATTTGTCAGTAGCGCCCACCTCAACAGTGACCACATGCCGAAGGTTGTCTGGATTACTGAGTTGTTGGCTGAGAAAGTTGTATATTTCAGCTCTGACTGTGTCTCTTAGCTGTACTTTAGAGTGTGGGAAAGAGAGAGGGAGTTGAGAGAAATACATTTTGGTGGAATGAAAATGCTTGAAGAGATTGAAAACAAGCAAGCAACAATCGATGAGGGAAATGTGTTGGGGTATCTATTTCGGACAAAGAAGCTGGACAGATTTCTCCATTGGTTGTCATCATTGGCATCAAGTCATTCTTATATTTTAAATTTTTTATTTAACTAGGCAAGTCAGTTAAAAACAAATTCTTATTTACAATATCGGCTAAACCCGGATGATGCTGGGCCAATTGTGCACCGCCCTATGGGACTCCTAATCACGGTCGGTTGTGATACAGCCTGTGTAGTCCTTGACTTTTTCTTATTAAATAGTTATTTTTGATTGTTTATGAGACCCCAACAGAGAAAATGTAAATCCTTCCGGACATAAAGACTTGCATGGCCCCTTTTTTGGTGGTCTGCATAGTCAGCACAGTGGTCCACACATTCCTAATCCCAGTTGACAATATGCCAACAAGGACAGCCACTTTGCCAAAATCCCTGGGATTTGAAAGGACGGGAGAGATATAACCTTACTGTTGATGTATTTCTCTAGCTAAATATTTCCCTGAGTGAATATTGATCAATATAGACCAGAAAATATGTGCACAATCTGATATCCCTATGCAGGTTGTGTGATCGACCATCTCTCAGGATGACGCACCAATTCCCAGCCCTCTCCAGTGGTCAGAAGCAGGAGCTCCAGGAGATTGCCCTTCGTATCGTCACTCCAGGGAAGGGCATCCTGGCTGCTGATGAGTCTGTTGGTTAGTAGGGAGCTCTGTATGTTCTCTCTGCACTGGAAAACAGTTGAAATGAAAATGATTACGTAACAATCTACATGTATGTATGGTATTAACAATAACAGAGGGACCTACTTTCAAGAAATCAGACAAATGTTAATTTCCAGTAGTGCTTACCAAAACCCTCTACAAAGCAGTGGTACAGGATGGTATCCAATAGATTATTCAGTTTTTATAAATGTAGGTTTACCAGAGTGTGAACATGTTTGTTTCTAATGTTCCTGGAAACAGGCAGCATGGCAAAGCGCCTTAACCAGATAGGGGTTGAGAACACTGAGGAGAACCGCCGGCAGTACCGCCAGATCCTCTTCAGGGCTGACGACCGCATCAACAGCTGCATCGGAGGAGTCATCTTCTTCCATGAGACGCTGTACCAGCACGCTGATGATGGCACGCCCTTTGTCAAGATGATCAAGGACAGGGGCATCACTGTGGGAATCAAGGTACTGTTCGAGCAAAGCAGTCATAGGGGCCAATGGTGATATCTGAAGTATGTTTTATGTCTCTGGTCTTTAGCTTGGGCAAGAATACCTCTCGACCCTACTTCTACTGTATATAACATTATCGAGGGAAGGAATGAGAATGTAGAACATAAGGCTACTTGATATGCTCCAATAGACAGTTCCAGGAAGGGAACATGTTTCAACATTAGAGGCCAAAAGGTAGCACAGATACACTCGGATCAGGAGTTCTACCCCTGATGGGGTAGATGGTGCAGTGCTATGGGTTGAATGGCTGCTATTAATATCAACACCATCTGGAGGAAAATAAGCTGGCTTTAAGACATGGAGAAGATCAGTGTGAAGGGGAGGGATTCTTGTTTTTGATCTGCTTTATCTTTTTCTTCAGGTTGACAAGGGTGTTGTCCCCTTGGCAGGAACCAATGGAGAATCTACCACTCAGGGTAGGGCTAAGACCCCTTGGGTTCTAGTCAATCTGATCATCATAACTATCTGAATTTGACAGTTACAAAAGTAGTCTGCCACTCATTGGTGAATCCCAATCCTTACCAGCCTTCTTAATTTATTTTTCATCCTATAGGACTGGATGGGCTCTCAGAACGCTGTGTTCAGTATAAGAAGGATGGAGCAAACTTTGCTAAGTGGCGCTGTGTGTTCAAGATCAGTGAGACCACCCCCTCTAAACTGTCCATTGAAGAGAATGCAAATGTCCTGGCTCGATATTCAAGCATTTGCCAGCAGGTAAGGACTCCACAAATGCAGATGAAAGGCACAATATCAAGTATGATGAAATATCATAATTGCAGGAGGTAACATCAGCAACGCCTTCTAATCATGCGGATTATGTCATTTTTCTTTCACCCAGCATGGGATTGTGCCTATTGTGGAGCCAGAGATTTTGTCTGATGGAGATCATGATCTGAGGCGTTGTCAGTATGTCACAGAGAAGGTGGGACCGTACCCCAACTCTTAACCTGTTAGTATGTAAATGTATTTCTAACATTGCCAGTTTATTATGTTCCTTGTGTTCCCCTGTGTTGTGCAGGTGCTAGCTGCATTGTACAAGGCCATGTCTGACCATCATGTGTACCTGGAGGGCACTCTGCTCAAGCCCAATATGGCCACTCCTGGCCACAGCTGCCCCACCAAATACAGCGCAGAGGAGGTCGCCATGGCAACGGTTACAGCCTTGCGCCGTACCGTCCCTCCTGCTGTCACGGGTAAGGTCATAGGCCATTGACCAGTTATATTGCCTCTCACTCTCAATGAAGCTCAGAAAGAGAGTACATGCAATACCCGTGTCAGATTCAGTCACTATACCAGTGATTTGGCATTATGAACATATATTAATTTATTGGCAGTTTGTAAAGCACTTATGGTGCTGATAGAAATCCATTAACTGTTCACTCACAGCGATTTCTATTTATTTTCTGTGTGTGCAGGAGTAACGTTCCTTTCTGGGGGTCAGAGTGAAGAGGAGGCCTCTGTCCACCTGAATGCCATCAACAACTGCTCCCTGGTGAAGCCCTGGGCCCTCACCTTCTCGTACGGCCGAGCCCTTCAGGTCTCCGCACTCAAAACCTGGCGTGGACATAAAGAGAATGAGAGTGCTGCCACTGAGCAGTTTATCAAGAGAGCAGAGGCATGTACATCACTTTGTTTTCAGCCTCATGATCAATCTTTTAGCACTTAGTGTTGTAGAGGAACATATATATATATATTTTTGCATTTCACCATTTTCCGTGTGGAACGGTCATCTGAGGAAGTGATCTATGTATTCAGCTGACATGAAGTGAGTTTCACCCCTAACAGTGTTTGCGTGTTTGCCCCTCATACCCCCATCCCCTTTCTCTCACTATCAGGTGAATGGCTTGGCCTGTCAGGGGAAGTACACTGGTGGCGGGGACAGTGAATCTGACCAGATCTATGTGGCCAATCATGCATACTGAAGAGCCAGTGATGCCTCACATTACAGCTTTGGCTAACCAATAGCATCGTCCACTGTCACTGCTATACCAGTAGCCAATCACAGGCATGTGCTGTCTACAATCTGTATTCTAGGAGTCATAATATAGTTACTTGAGTGTACACACTTGTTATTAAAAAATGTTGCACATTGGTGGACCCACTAGATGTAAGGGTCTAATGAAATTAGTCATTAACGGATGTCCTTTGATTAGACACTTTCAACAATATTATTGTAACCTTTGAGATGACAACATATTCTTGTGGTAGTAGCAAAATGAAACCTAACTGATGTTTGGTTGTTTCATTATTTATTTTGAAGAGATCCAGAATCAACTTTTGCCATGTAAAGCCACTTTCCAAACTGCTGCACTAAGCATTAGATAGGGTGCGTGGTGTAGGCCTATTGTGTGTGACGAGAATGGAGAATTCTAGCTTTCTTGAAAAGACCATATTGCCATTCCAAATTCTGGATTAATGATGGGATATGTGTGTCTAAACAAAATAGCTGTGTGAAGTTACTATTTTGTAGAAATTGTGTGTGTGTTCTTGCATAGAGGCAGAAAGTTCCAAAGACGTGGTTTTGGATGAACTAATGGACAGCTGGACTTACAGTAAATAGTGTTGTTGGAAAAATGTTATTTTTGTGACTTAGCTAAGTATTGTTCTCTATGCAACTGATTATCAAATACTGTAGTGCAAAA
The DNA here is from genome assembly GCF_045791955.1 of Oncorhynchus clarkii lewisi. Classification (NCBI taxonomy): domain Eukaryota; kingdom Metazoa; phylum Chordata; class Actinopteri; order Salmoniformes; family Salmonidae; genus Oncorhynchus; species Oncorhynchus clarkii. The sequence goes on along the minus strand of NC_092173.1, from coordinate 20,218,142 downwards.
GTAATAACAATAAATTGTGTTGAGTTGAAACAATCTGGTAATTCTGGTTTTATTTCTCATAAATTAATCTTGGTTAAACCAGAATTAAAATATCCCATAATTTGGTCAGATGCTCATGCTCCATAGTCTGTCCATGAAGACTAGGCCTACTCACAAATATATCTTTTTTTTAACTGCACCAAAGAGTAGGCCTACCTACACATTGCATGATTTTTACATTATTTTCTGCAGTAGTCAAACTCTGATAATGTTATACAGTTCTTGATTTTAACAGAATTCTTAGTTAATTTATCCTCACCCATAAACTAGTAGGCTACTTGTAGCATGTCATCTGATTTGCTTTCCCATACCATGGTCCATGGCACCATCTACTGGCTTAAGCGTAGTTGATGATGATATATTAGGGTGTTTTCACATATTCCTCTTTAAAAAGAACACATCTCAGTCCTCTTTAGGGTGAACAAAAAAAGCTAAAGAACTCATTTATTGTTGTATTCACACTGCCCTTGCCTCTGAATGAGGACTACACTATTTTGCCAGTTCACTTCACCTATTTTGTGGACTGAGTCCTCTTTGCATTCACATTGATTTGTTTAGAAAGGAACCAAAATCTTTTTCCAACATGCACTCTGGGTTTTTACAAAGTGCAGGACAAGCCATTCAATCAGAATGTGTTATCGGACAGCTAGATATACCTACTTACATTTTGGAAGCTAATAGATTGCATTTCATTAAAATATCATACATAATAATTGTAATCAGAATATACTATTAACATATACATTTAATTGCTAACAGAATAAATAGCAACCGAATAACTGCAGAATAAATAATGCTGTAATTGAAAATTGTACACCCAATGTAGGCTACTGCCCCTTTAAGAGCTAGAATACTGTATATAGACTTCTTTTTTTTCTACTGTGTAATTGACTTGTTTATTGTGTTATTGGCTTGTTTATTGTTTACTCTATGTGTGTTGTCTGTGTCACACTGCTTTGCTTTATCTTGGCCAGGTCACAGTTGTAAATGAGAACGTGTTCTCAACTAGCCTACCTGGTTAAATAAAGGGGAAATAAAAAAATGTATTATGTACCCAACGTTGTGATTCTCACCAAATATATTGTCTTCTCACACTATTCAAACCCCCCAATCAATAAACAGTTGATTAAGCTATCTTAGCCTATAGATCAAATATTGCAAACAAATAACATGAACTAAAAACTCCACACATTCAACATCTTCTCTCTTGTGGCACCAATGTGAGTGTTTAGGGCAAAGGAAACTGTTGCAGTAGCCTAGTGTGTGGTGCGGGAATAATGACAAAAGAACCTGAGCTTTGCGTTCACATTGCCCCCCCCAAAAAAAAAAATTGGAACCCGATCGCGGAATTCAAGCGAACTCTCAGTTCGTTTCGCTTTTGGGGCGCTTGATGGGTCTGAGTTCCTTTGGAGCATCACACTGCACAGAAAATTAAGCGCACCGCACTGAGTTCACAAACATTCGTTGAAAGGGTCGGGACCAAGCGTGAAACATTAGGAAGGTCCTCATTCTTCTTGAGGTCCAAGAATGTCCTCATTCATAAACAATGTATGTGTGTATATACTTTGTAAATGCAATATTATTGGTGTAGGCCAGCCTATAATAATAGGTTGCTGGCCACTACTCATAAAGACAATTGATAAATTATGACGATTTAAAATGGCAAGGCGATAATGGCTAAACAATAACAATCGAATAATCTGCTCACCTGAAAACCTTCTTAGCTGAAATTATTCGCGTAATTATAAAAATACCCCACACCTGTGTTTATTGATTTAACATTTATTCTATTAGGGAGGTATACTGACACCCAGGTCTCTTTTACAGATGAGCCCTGTGGACTATTTTGTTTGGCGGAGGTAGGCATTTCTAGAGTTCTCTACTGGGTACATTTCCGGTATTCATGAATGTCCTCGCGAAGAAGCGCGGTTCTGCACCGGGAGAAGTGTAGCTAGCTAGTAGACAGCTTTAAGCGCGATTGATACCTTATTTCGTGTTTATGCACTATACTCATATGGTTTTCTAATCGGTTGTGATCTACTTGAATACCGTTTTGAAAAATCGTTTTTTATTTCAACTTAACGCTAAAATAAACTAGCTAACGTTAGCTACTATGTCGGGAGGCGTCGTGCGAGGCCCTGCAGGAAATAACGATTGTCGTATTTACGTCGGAAATCTACCCCCTGATATTCGCACCAAAGATGTCGAGGACGTCTTTTACAAATACGGAGCGATTCGCGACATCGACTTGAAAAATCGGAGAGGAGGACCTCCCTTTGCCTTTATCGAATTTGAAGATCCCAGGTAGCTAAAGGCTAGCTTGTTAGCAACTCGTGCACTGCTCTAACGTTACTATAATGTAACTTGAATATCTATGCTCATGCAACGTCGACTTTTAGTTTGCACATGTAACTAACGTTAACGTAACTATCCATTTTCGTTTTAAGAATGTAACGTTAATTGGCCTGACCGCTGGTTTCGTCTCTTTCTGCAGTGGCACATTGTGAAGTTGTCTTTGTTTGTGTCTAGCCAACTAAACGCCACGAGTTAAAGTAAATTCTTGAGTTTAGCCGGCGAATGAGTTACGCCACAGGGTGCTGTGTGGACGATTGTTTAACTAACATTTTCTATCACTTTTTCAGGGATGCCGACGATGCAGTGTACGGACGAGACGGCTATGACTACGACGGTTATCGGCTGCGAGTTGAATTCCCTCGGAGCGGCAGGGGTGGGGGGAGAGGCGGCTTTGGTGGTGGTGGTGGGGGGGTTGGTGGCGCCCCTAGAGGCAGATACGGGCCGCCATCCAGACGCTCGGAGTACAGGGTCATTGTCTCAGGTGAGTTGTGTAAACTTACCGTTGCTGAGGTCTCATTTTCAAGTGATCGAAAAGGGTCGCCCCTGGTCAATGATGGCACAGAATCATCTGTCTGGAGACTTAATTTCAACACGATCTGTCCAATACCTCAAGATAAGGGTTGTCATATTCTAATGACATTTTCAGGGCTGATGTAGAACAGAGTAGATATTATGCAAATTAGGCAGTACGGAATACATCATTACAATTTAAGACAGTTGTCATATGAACAAATATTTGTGCTTTGTGAAACAGCGTATGTAACAATTTACTTTTGACTTTATGCAAAGTAGCTACTTAATATGCTAATTCTTATTTTCAGAAGAAAATGACAGCATAGCATGTTAAACCCATTAATTTAAAGTACCAATCTTATGCAACGGTACCAAATGTAACACACTAATTTGAGTGTCCCTGACTTACTTCTAGTCAGGGCATTCTGGAACATAGGAGGGGAAGGAAAGACGTACCTTTACTTCCGCCCAAGGACATCTGATGACCGTAAAACGCCCTCAGGACTTTCCCGTACTTGTTTGCAATACAATGTCACATCGATCTTACTCTGGTAGAGTGAGGAATACTCAGTGCAAAGAGCAAATATGAACACCAATTTCAAAGGTTTCATTAAAAAATGCTGTCCCACAGCATAGCGCCACTGTCAAATAATATTACTAGAAAATATTAATGAAATCACAAGTGCAATATTGCAAAACACAGCTTAGCCTTTTGTTAATCCACTTGTTGTCTCAGATTTTGAAATTATGCTTTACAGCGAAAGCAATACAAGTGTTTGTGTAGCATCAGGCAACTTGGTCACGAAAATCAGAAAAGCAATCAAATTAATCGTTTACCTTTGATCTTCGGATGTTTTCACTCACGAGACTCCCAGTTAGACCACAAATGTTCCTTTTGTTCCATAAAGATATTTTTTATATCCAAATACTTCCGTTAGTTTGGTGCGTTATGCCCAGGAATCCACCGGAAAGAGCGGTCACGACAACGCAGACAAAAATTCCAAATTATATCTATAATGTCCACATAAACATGTCAAATGTTTTTTTATAATCAATCCTCAGGGTGTTTTTCAAATATCTATCGATAATATATCAACTGGGACAGTTGGCTTTTCACTAGGACCGGGAGTAACAATGGCCGCCTTTCTCTTTTGCGCACAACTCACTCTGAGAGCCCCCACCTATCCACTTACGCAATGTGGTCATTCCTGCTCATTCTTCAAAATAAAAGCCTGAAACTATGTCTGAAGACTGTTGACACCTCGAGGAAGCGATAGGAAAATGAATGTGGTTGATATCTCTTTAAATGGAGCAATGGGAGGGTATGGAACATGGAGTTTTCAAAATAGAAGCCACTTCCTGGTTTGATTTTTCTCAGGGTTTTGCCAGCAATATCAGTTCTGTTATACTCACAGACAATATTTTGACAGTTTTGGAAACTTTAGTGTTTGCTATCCTAATCTGTCAATTATATGCCTATTCTAGCATCTGGTCCTGAGAAATAGGCCGTTTACTTTGGGAACGTTATTTTTCCAAACATAAAAATAGTGCCCCTAGCTTCAAGAGGTTATTAACAGGCACCGGTGTATTGCAAAATTGATTATATGCAATGCAGGACAAGCTAGTTTTAAACTAGTAATATCATCAACCATGTGTAGCTAACTAGTGATTATGTTAAGATGGATTGTTTTTTATAAGATAAGTAGCTAGCTAGCATTTAACTTATTCCTTGCTGCACTCGCGTAACAGTTGGTCAGCCTCCCATGAAGTCTCCTTGTGGATTGCAATATAATCGGTGTCCAAAAATGCCGGCTACCAATTGTTATGCACATTTGAAATCGGTCCAAATTAATCGTCAGGCCGATTAATCGGTCAACCTCTAGTTGATATACGTCACTGGTAACTTACCAGTCTTTAATATTTCAACACCACTGTGCTGGTGGTCTTCTGTATTTCACTAACAAATGGACTCCCTGTGTTAACATAGCAGGTGTAAAGTAATCGCCTGAAACTAGGTCCCCTACATACTGGGCTGCATTCAGTATGACCAGTTGAAAAACTGGGAGGGGTTGGGGAACGCTGTGAACATGGCCACTGCCCTTTTATATACTCGCCATACCCTGCAAACGTAACTTAGTTCAAGAATGTATCAAACGTCGAAGTGAACTGAACGCACCTCGGGTCTTGGCGAGAAGGAAAATAAACTGTTGGGCAGACCTCTTCTGCACTGTTCAACCAATCCAGTAAATGTGGAGGAGTTGTTAAGATGGAGTATCGCTGGAACATCTGGTTTTTGGGTACTCTGCAGAGGCTGATTGGCTAGTTACTTTTTCACAAGACGGAAGCGGTGGTCTTTTGGTCCACTAAATATTGATAATTAATTCATATCCATGTCTTCTACATTAGTTCATTGTTTCTGGTGGAGTAGAACCAGCCTGGTTTAGTTATTCTCTGTGCAGACTCTGAATTATACTGCTATGCCACAGATCTATTGAGCAAGCTTGTACCATTGAGCAAGTGTTGAAAGTTATCATTGAGTAAAACATATCTAATTGATATGCTCTTCTCTCCAAAGGGCTTCCCCAGAGTGGCAGCTGGCAGGACCTCAAGGATCACATGCGTGAGGCTGGGGATGTATGTTATGCTGACGTTTTCAGAGATGGAACTGGGGTTGTGGAGTTTGTGCGCAAAGAAGACATGACCTACGCCGTTCGAAAGCTGGATAACACCAAATTCCGATCACACGAGGTATGCTTTCAGGTTTGATTGGTGGTTCATGGATTTGATTGTAAGGATATGATTCTATTTTTGTTAAAGATAACTAAAGTGACTAATAACACTTGAATCTTTCCCCTCAACCTTTCCCCACTTTCAATCCAGTGACTACTTGTGCAGCCTTTCAAGAACTGAGGCTTGTTTTGATGCAATGGAAGGAACCGTTTGAGGTGGAAATGCTTTTCGTTTCAACGTCCAGTTCTTTTTGTGTGTCTACCAGGGAGAGACCGCTTACGTTCGCGTGAAAGTAGATGGTCCCCGCAGCCCGAGCTATGGAAGATCACGTTCCAGGAGCCGCAGTCGAAGCAGGAGCCGCAGCGCAGCCAGTCGCAGCCGCAGCAACTCTCGCGGTGGTGGTACCCGTGGTGGCAGAGGATCTCCTCGCTACTCTCCACGCCATAGCCGCTCTCGCTCCCGTTCCTAAACTATGTTGCCCTTTTGGTGGATCCCCTGTAAACAGTTCCCCTCTCCACTTGTTTTTACCCCCTTTTGAGTTTTTCCAGAAGTCAACTATAGATTTGAATTTTTGCATTGCATCTCCTGATGTCCTAGTGGAAGGTCTTGGTATGTAGGTGTATCACCTTTCCTCCCTCCCCTGACCCTCCCTACTTTAGTCCTTTTGTTTTGATCCCTTTCAATTAATTTTGATTTACCTATTGTCTGTCAATATTTTGCAACACTTGAAACCCGGTTCTTTTTAATGAGATCAATGTTTTTGTAAGTGTTGGAAAATTGAGATGTACTTTTTCATGGGATGGCGGGAGTTCATTGCTAAACTGTTTTACCCTTGTGTCTTCCTTTAGACATCTGAAGATAAGGATTAAAGAGTGATTTGGAATAAAAGTTGTGGAGCACATTTCATTTGTTTGATCAGGATAGGACATCTTAGGAGGAGTCAGGTCGAGGCAATGGTATGCTTTAGTCTTGATTATTTGCATCTATCGATAAAATGGTTGCTACAAGATGCATGATTGTCTCTTGAATGTAGCACAATTTTCTATATCATATATACTTATTGTTTGGCAACCTTATTTAAGCACTGATAAACAGTGCATGTATTTGGTTTTGTGCCAGGACAAATGTCCTGAGGTGTACCTTTTCAACTTTAATGTTACATAGGAACCCTTTTTTATTTTATAGATGCTGGTTTAATTAGACAGGGGCTCTGGGCTTGTTTCAGCTCAAACATTGAGAAATATAAAACAAAAAAATTGATCATTAGTAGTGACATGTCATGAGTGCACAATATAAGAAGTGGGCTGGGCCCAAATTAGACATGATTCTAATGGTTTCCCTCTGATTTTTTTTCCTGGTATTTCAAGGTTTTGATTGGAGGAGTGGCTCAGTGGATCCCAATCCTTGGAGACGGATCAGAGGAGCGTTTAGGGAAGGAATAGGCAAGAATGGATGCTTGGAACGGGATCCATTTTCCAGGAATCAAATCAATTGAACTAATTAAGGAATCCTAGATGCAACTTTTTGAATGGCCCAGTTTATTTCAATTTTTGAGCGGTAAATATGCGCAGAGTCAAAGGATAAGGATTATTTACGTTTTTGGAGTAAGAAAAGGAAACTGAGGACCAGGAAGTTGGATCAAAGGATGCAAGGAGTCTGGTAAATAAGGCATTAAAATGTGGGATGGTTGGGGATTATATTTAGTATAGTTAGTCTGTCTTTATTAAATTTACTTTACTCTTTCAGTTTAGCATTTTCAATAAAATCCTGAAAAGACATACCTGGTTTTTCTTTTTTTTCTTTTGAATGAATGTTAAAGCTGATTTTCATGGCCCTATGATGTAATAAGAGATGATAAATGCTTATTTGTAGACCTAATTGAAAACCCCAATAAACCATGTACTCCAATGTATTACATTTTACATCGTGGGGCGGTTTCCCGGACACAGATTAATTTTAGTCCTGGACTAAACTTTCAATGGAGATTCATAATTTACTGTATGTTTTAGTCCGGGACTAGGTTTAATCAAGAAATAACTGAATATAAACTCTGAAATAAGTGATGATAGGAGCCTATTAAGAGTTGTATGCGGTAGTGAGGAAATGTCATTCCAAGCAGATGTTTATATACATCTCACACAGACAAACATGGATTATATTTTTATGAAATTAATATCAGCCTATATAATCTCTCATACATTCATTGGTGCTGATATCAATAAACTAACACATCGAGCATAATAAATACTCCGTACAGCTGAGTTTGTGAGGAGGCCTTCTCTACTTACCTCACCGTGTATTGTTAACGATGCATTGTGGGATGAAATAAGATGCTGGCAGAGAAGAGCTGCTAGAAAATGCTCAAAACACAAGAAGAGGTGGCAGCTCAGCCAATGGCAGGGTAAGTTGTGTAGGGCGGGGGAGGTATTTTACGAGGGCAGTTTCCCCACATATTTGCGTTGAGTAAATCTTGTAAAATAATTTGTCGCAGCACGATCCATCAAGTAAGCAAAGCTTGATATCCACTAAGGGGAATTACCTGATTACGAAGGGGATAGTATCAGCATCTCCTAAATAAGGTGAGCGACAATGTTTAGTAGCCTGCACGCACTCACACTTGACTTGCATGGTGATTCAGGTTGTCTAATTGAAGCGAAGTTTCTCGTACAAGGTAGCCTACTTTCTATTGTGAATTTAAATCGAAATAATGAACTAATGCGCAATCACTACCACCTGCAGGCTATTGGTACGAATCCGATCACCCTCGGACCCGTTAAATCATCCATAATTTAAAGGAATGATATGTAGAAATTAAACTAATAGTTGATGTATCTGGATGTTTGAAATAGACTAGAATTGTGCATTTCAGGGGACAGATTCCTAATTGTATAAATGTAATGTCGCCATGTGGTTTTTAATTATACCTGTATCGAGTTTCTTCCGCAACCTATTTGTATTGTACCTAACCAGCACAGGGTCGTAGTCACTCAACGTAGTCTGGTGCCGAAATATAGACCAGCTATTATCCCAGTACATTCGGAAACACTGATAGAACCGCGTTGATTGCAACATTGTATCATATCTGCATTTGATTGGCCTATCCTTTGATTTTCATCGTAAACCGCACGGTACGGTGAAGACGGGGTAAACCAATCATAGCTGCACGTGTTACCTGTGAAATTCCGGCTTTATCACCTCACTAAACTTGTCATTTTGTATCTGTAATTATGTTAGTTTAGACTTGTTTATTTTTGTTGTCCTTGTTTGCAGGCATGACTGACAGGAAGGCAGTAATCAAGAATGCTGACATGTCTGAGGACATGCAGCAGGATGCAGTGGACTGTGCTACCCAGGCCATGGAGAAGTACAATATAGAAAAGGACATTGCAGCCTACATAAAGAAGGTGAAATGTGAATACTGTGTTGTCAGGCCTTTGGCCTATGTATTCCAATTAGAAGTCTTCCATGGTGCAAGCTGTTTAAATACGATGACCAGGCTAGGCTGCAAGATGTGCATGCCATGAGGTCATTTTCTTCCTCATGCAGTCATTGATTACTAAAGCCCTGCTTTTTAAATCCCTATAGGAATTTGACAAGAAGTATAACCCTACATGGCATTGCATTGTTGGAAGGAACTTCGGCAGCTACGTCACTCATGAGACAAAGCATTTCATCTACTTCTACTTAGGGCAGGTGGCCATCCTCCTCTTCAAGTCTGGCTGAGTTCTCGTTGAGGCCTGGAGTGCCTCTCTTCCCAACATGGACTGTAATGCACTGGTGGCTGATGTCACAACTTCCCATACACTTCAAATATTAAAATTAAAACATACCATGATACACAACTGGCTGTGCGCAACTGCATGGACTAAGATGTACCATATTTAATGTGTATATGTTACAGTAAAAATATTACTTTTCACTAGTTTCCATAAAATGCAACTGGAAGAGATTTTTGTTAATGCTACATTTTGTTAATTAATTTGTAAATGCTTTAACAGTGGCCTTTGATTGTATAATAAAGGAAAGCTAGAGATTGTAGTTGTGCATCTGCTTTCCCCCAGAGCTGTTTTGTTTTTAGTGACTTCTGTCCTGTCATTTTAAATGTGTTTAGTTGCTCAAGACGTTGACCTACTACAGCAGTTTGTTATACCTGTATATTGCCAGAGGTACAAGTGAGCCTAGCGCAGTGTATTTGGACATGTCGTCCCAGATTTGCAACTGCTGTTATCGATCCCATTATCTCACAATCTTATTTCATGAGCTGGACTGTCATCTGGCATTTTTCTATTGCTATTTGTATTCCAAGCTAGTAGAGTTCCTATGCTAACTTGTTTAGATGCTTGGAGGTTCCATTTGCAGAGGGTTGACACCATCCACACTTGAACCTATTCTGGCTGTGCAACAAAGGACTGAATGTTGGTGTTCAGGTCCTTTTGTAGACTTTCAAATTGTAAGAAAATATTAATCATTAGTGGTTACATTTTTTTTTTACTGTATTTGCTATGTTGGTTGTTTCTGTTTATAGTATAATGCAAATTGCTGTATGATTTGCACAGACGTACCTCTTATTGTTCTCAGTTCATGGGCACCTGAACTCAATTGCACTTCACTAAAGGGATATTTCGGCAATGAGGCCCTAGATCTACTCTCCCAGAGTCCGATTCACTTGATACCATTATGTCTGTCCAGTGTGGGGGAAGTTGGTAGTTTCGTGAGCTACCGCTAACTAGTGTTGGTGTAATGACTTGAAGTTGCTAGTAGTTAGCGCGATGACTGGAAGTCTATGGTTAACGGATCAATGTTATAATTGACTCCCGGCAAGTAGCTAAAGGGCCTCGTTACCAAAATGCTGAAGTGTCCCTTTTAAAGGTGTCCAGTAAACTTGGAAACTTTAATATAGTCAATGTATAATCAAGCCAATGATTAAACGTTTCATTGTATCCTGATCACGTTCAATAGTTTTGTGATTACTTAACCATGTCTTTGACAATGCAGTCAAATGTGTAGCTATTGTTTCAAAACCATGGACAGTTACAGTGGGTGGAGCCCACCACATATTATTTGGGCAATTGGCCATTAAGATTTCATTAAGGTTGTTCCTGTTTGGAGGTGTAGCAATGTAGGGACAGATATTGGCTGGCAAATTAATTAACCTCGGAGGCAGCATGTTATATACAGTATGTGCTGCTTGGGATCTTTTCAGTACTCGAGTGCAAACACTACGTGACAACCTGAGTGTAGTGTAGTTCAGCAACTGAGCAGTAATATTGATTAGTGGAAAATATTGATGCAACCAATTAGCAGTATATTACCCTTCCTAGTTCCAAAGACATTCGTTCTGCATAGAGGTCAATTGGAGGCAAGACTACAGAAGACAAAGTGAAGGACAAGTGACTGATAAATTATTAGTGGGTACAGACCACAAATACTACCCTAGGCTTCACAGGGAAACACACTGACTGAATCAATGTTCTCGTTTTTTATAGAATTATAGACACGCATGTGGTTATTCTAAAAATGATGTGCCTTTTGATTCTCAGCGTGGTAACCATTCTCCACTCCAGTGGCACATCCTGTTCACTGCACCTCAGCGTTTGGTCCGTTACCTGACAGCCAGGTGAGGGAAGCATTCAGTAAGGATCTGTCCTTCCACTGCTAATCTATCCAAGGCTTGAATGACAAAAGAGCTAGATGATGGATGAGATACATTACATTGAAGTGAGTTGCACCAGACTCAATAGCCTGTGGTTGTACAGTTCTGGAATGCCATGTAATTTAGATCAAGGTTTCCCAAACTCAGTCCTGGGGCCCCCACCCACCTGGGTGCATGTTTTTGCCCCAGCACTACACAGCTGATTCAAATAAATAAATTGTAAATATTCAAGGAACAGTCCTGAAAAGCAGACAGCCGATAGAGCTAGTTATTCATCACGTGTTAAGCTCAGTAGAATCATGGTGCCATATGCAATATGCAGTACCAGTCAAAAGTTTGGACCCTCATTCAAGGGTTTTTCTTTTTTTAAAACTTTTTTCTACATTGTAGAATAATAGTGAAGACATCAAACCTATGAAATAACATATGGAATCATGTAGTAACCAAAAAAGTGTTCAACAAATCAAAATATATTTGAGATTCTTCAAAGTAGCCACCCTTTGCCTTGATGAAAGCTTGGCACACTCTTGGAAAATTCTCTCAACCAGCTTCATGAGGTAGCCACCTGGAATGCATTTCAATTAACATGTGTGCCTTGCTAAAAGTTAATTTGTGGAATTTCTTTCCTTCTTAATGCATTTGAGCCAATCAGTTGTGTTGTGACAAGGTAGGGCTGGTATACAGAAGATATCCCTATTTGGTAAAAGACCTAGTCCATATTATGGCAAGAACAGTTCAAATAAGCAAAAGGAAACAAAAGTCCATCATTACTTTAAGACATGAAGGTCAATCAATCAGGAAAATTCCAGGTTTCTTGAAGTGCAGTTGCAAAAACCATCAAGCGCTATGATGAAACTGGCTCTCATGAGGACCGCCACAGGAAAGTAAGACCCAGAGTTACCTCTGCTTCAGAGGATACCTTTATTAGAGTTACCAGCCTCAGAAATTGCAGCCCATATAAATGTTTCACAGAGTTCAAGAAACAGACACATCTCAATGTCAATAGTTCGGAGACTGTGTGAATCAGACCTTTATGGTTGAATTGCTACAAAGAAACCACTACTAAAGGACACCAATAAGAAGAAGAGACTTGCTTGGGCCAAGAAACACGAGCAATGGACATTAGACCGGTGGAAATATTTCCTTTGGTCTGATGAGTCCAAATTTGAGATTTTTGGTTCCAACCGCCGTGTCTTTGTGAGATGCAGATTAGGTGAACGGAGGATCTCCGCATGTGTGGTTCCCACCGTGTCAGTTATGTATTTGTAATTCAGGGCACACTTAACCAGCATGGCTACCACAGCATCCTGCATCGATACGCCATCCCATCTGGTTTGCGCTTAGTAGAACTATAATTTGTTTTTCAACAGGACAATGACCCAACACACCTCTGGGCTGTGTAAGGGCTATTTGACCAATAAGGAGAGTGATGGAGTGCTGCATCAGATGACCTGACCTCCACAATCACCAAACCTCAACCCAATTGAGATGATTTGGGTGCTCAGCATATGTGGGAACTCATTCAAGACTATTGGAAAAGCATTCCAGGTGAAGCTGGTTGAGAGAATGCCAAGAGTGTGCAAAGCTGCCATCGAGGCAAAGGGTGGCTACTTTGAAGAATTTAAAATATAAAATATATTTAGATTTGTTTACCACTTTACCACTTTTTTAGGTAATACATGACTCCATATGGGTTATTTCATAGTTTTGATGTCTTCACTATTATTCTACAATGTAGAAAATAGTAAAAATAAAGAAAAACCCTTGAATCAATAGGTGTGTCCAAACGTTTGACTGGTACTGTATATCTATGCAATTTCTATCCTGTTGCCTCGTCACTTCACCTCTACCTATATTTAGATATCGATCTCAGCTACCTCGTACCCCTGCACATCAACTCGGTACTGGTACTCCATTTACAGTATATAGCCAAGTACACGTTACTCATGTTGTAAATTTTTCAAAATGTTTTAATTTATTTGTATCTCTGCATTATTGGGAAGGGCCCGTAAGTAAGCATTTCACTGTAGGTCTACCCCTTTACGAAGCGTGACAAATACAATTTCATTTGATGCCACGTGATATGGGTCAGATATACGTGAAATTGTTCTCATACAAATTATATACGTGAAAAGGCTGTTAAAAAATGTATACATGCTAATGTCCCTGGTCCCAGGCAGCTTGTTATGTACTGGACGCTATGCTTCCTTCCGATGTCCGATCTCCGCTCTTACCCCACTGTACGTTGCCAACTCAATGCCCTGCGACTGGGCACTGGCTCATCAACGTGTGTGACTGTGTGTTCCTTTTTGTCTTCTTACATGCACACCCACACAACAATGGATGATAATCGTTAATTTCCATGCATATACTCAGATGGACTTGAGTGTTGTGTTACGTTGGTCATACACTCAATTGCCAGTTTATTAGGTAGACCACCGTGTTCACGAAAATGGTTTGCTTCTACAGGCAGTGAGTCGTTATGTAAAGCAGGCAGACAGAGATCGAGGCTAGTGATGGGCATTCCGTCTCTTTTCAGTGAACCGGCTCGTTCGCCTCAGCTCACCAAAAACAGCCTGCTATTTTGGCTCCCAAACGCTCTTTAAAAATAATATGTTTTGTATTTTTTCAAGTCAAACAGTTTGCGATAATTTGACTATGATTGGTGTTAAAACAATTCTAATTAAATTATTAAATGAAATCATTCTCTACCTTAACTACAATGTATTTAAAAATGCATTGGTTTGTTAATGCTATTAAACATTTTCTTTTTAATGTATATAAACAAAGTGCATATAAATCTAATCATTCAAAACGAACACAATCTGAACAGTATAATAGAATATTGCACCATATCAAAGAAAAATAAATAACAATTTGCAGAACTGCAGCATCCCACAAATTGAAATAGATGTAAAAAAAAATAAGGATGTTATTACACATGTGCATTTAAAGTTTAACTTTTTTAATGTATATAAACAAAGTGCATATAAATGTAACAATTCAAAACGAATACAATCTGAACAACATAATAATAGAAACTGCAAAACTACAGCATCCCACTTAAAACATTAAAATGGTCCCTGTTTTTCTCTCTACTTTATTGCCATGTTACAACCAGCAGCACAAAGCAATGCTGACCATACTTTGCTTTTATGAGAGATTTGCATTCAGAAATACAAGCTGCCTCACTTTCGAGGGGCTGATGTGGTTTCTTCTCTCAATAATTATTTGTCCCGTTTTCGAGAAGAACCTCTCAGAGGGAACGGATGTGGCCACTATGTAGAGTCTCCCTGTCATGACTTTAGTAAGCCGTGGGTAGACAGAGGCCTTGTTCTTCCACCAGCTCAGAGGAGGAGCTCCTCCAAATAGGGACGGACCTCCATTATGGCATCTGCTGAGAGATTCCTTCATGCTGCATCCCCAGTTGCTCTCTCGTCAAACAGCATCCAAACAGCAGACGTTTGTGGCACTACTGATGGTGCTTATGCTCCATCTGATCCCTCTTCTTCCTGTTGCCCTGGTGCTGGTATCACTGAAGGCTAACTTATTAAACCTCAAGTCAAGTGCAGCTGTTTTGTCTACTGATACTACATTCTCATCTACTGCTCATATACATTATTAATACTGGATAAAATAATGATGTAGTAATAAGTGCTTACTGTACCTCTCTCCACTGATCTCCACAATGACCTGCTCAAAGGGTTCCAGGACTCCATCTCCTCCACCACCTCCCATTCCTCTTGGGTCAGAGCATCAACAGGTGCATTGACAATGGCCAGGGTAGAGATGATGGCATCCTTTGACTCAAGAAACCGCTTCAACATATAAAATGTTGAATTCCACCTTGTAGTGCAGTCTTGTTTAGGCCTAAACTCAGGCATCCCCATCTGGCGTTGTGTAGACTTTAGTTTTTCAGCACCTACTGCGCTCCTGTGGAAGTATTCTACAGCTACTTTCACTTTGTCCACAGTGGGCTTCATCACCTTCAGAGCATCTCTTACAATCAGGTTGACTGTGTCGACATGGATGATGGGTCTATTTAAACATTTTCATGGATTTGGTTATGTTAGCCGCATTGTCGCTAACAAAACAGACCACTTTTCCATCTACGATCAAAAATGCCTGGAAATCGGTGGCAATCATTTTAGCCAATGCAATATCAATTTGACCTTGTTTTGCTACAGACATAGACTTTGGCATAAACTGGTCCATAGAAGACTGAGTTGCTGTGGGTCGCGGAGTAGGCCTACTTGACTGAGTGGATACATCACATGTGGAGGTGCTGGCTCCACCACTATCACTAGCAGGCCCGCTAGTTTCTCGAAGCTCCGCTACAGCTAGCTTCACAGTTGGGTGCACGACTCATTTACGACTCATTTTCCAGCTGTTGTTTTCACAGCTGTCCTTCATCTCTATCCTCGTCTGCTAAGTGTGTGACTGTGAGTGTGTTTGCTCGGCCCTCCCTCACACATCTTTGGTTCATTGGTTGACACTGCGTGTCTGATTGACAGGAACAACAGGTGAGGCTGTTAGTCTGAGCAGACAGTCTATGTGTGTGCGCTTGTGCATTTAGGCCTATATTATTATTAATATTTTTTTTGTTCTTTGAATTAGTTAATTATATTCATTTAAATATTTTGATTATTCATATCTTAATTTTTAAAATATTTTTATAAGTGGATTCGGCTCTTCTGATATGCGAGCGTGCTCCCAATGTTCACCTACAAGAGCCGGCTCTTAGAGCCAACTCGTTCGCGAACGACCCATCACTAATCGAGGCACTCAGTTATTGTTCGATTGAACATTAGAACGGGCATATCAAGTGACCTAAGCGACTGAGCGCTGTATGATCGTCCGTGCCAGATGAGCCGGTTCCGGTATCTCAGAAACGGCTGGCCTGGGCTTTTGACGCATAATTGTGTCTAGACTTTACCGATAATGGTGCGACAAACAAAAAACATCCAGTCAGCGGCAGTCCTGTAGGCGAAAACATCTTGTGGATGAGAATGGCAAGAGTTGCGCAAGCTAACAGGCAGGCCACAAACAGGCATATAACGGCACAGTTCAACAGTGGTGTGCAGAACGCACAACTCGTCGGTCCTTGTCACGAATGGGCTATTGCAGCCGACGACCTCACCGGGTTCCACTCCTATTATCTAAAAACAAGAAGAAATGGCGATCGTCACAGGCGGCCAGTGGCACCTTAATTTGGGAGGACAGGCTCATAGTAAGGGCTTGAACGGAATAAATTTAATGGTATCAAACACATCAAGCACATGGTTTCCATTCATTCCGTTCCAACCATTATCCAACCAGTCATCTTCCCCTCAGCAGCCTCTTGTGGCGATCATCAGTACTGGACAATTGAGGAATGGAAACACATTGCCTGGTCTGACGAATCCCGTTTCCTGTTGTGTCATGCTGATGGCAGAGTCAGGATTTGTTATAAGGAGCATGAGTCCATTGCCCCATCCTGCTTGCTGTCAATGGTACATGCTGGTGGCGGTGATGTAATGGTGTGGGGAATGTTTTCCTGGCACACGTTAGGTCCTTTGATACCAATTGAGCAACGTTTCCATGCTCCGAGGATTTCAGGCTGTTATGAGGCAAAGGGGGATCCAACCCAGTACTTGATGTGTGTACCTAATAAATTGGGTGTACTGAGTGTACATGGAAACATTTTATTAAAAATGGCATCTCTTTTAACACACTCTTTCTTCCTCATAGGCACGTGCATGTGCACACACAGACCTGACGCACAGACAGAGTAAGACTTTGATGTTTGTAAATGTGTTCCTCCAGGACTGGCCTATCTCAGAGGATGCTAATGTTCTTCCTCCTATCTTGCGCTCCAGTGACATGAGGATGTTGAAAGTTTGGGGAGAATCAGCATTTTATTCACCTCTCACCAGGCAGCAGGCTTGTACACTGGGTATACAAAACATTGAGAATTACCTGTTCTGTGGCCTCCAAGTGGCGCAGTGGTCTAGCTATGCCAGTAGAGATTTTGGGTTCGAGTCCAGGCTCTGTCCCAGCCGGCCGCACAATTGTCCCAGCGCCGTCCGGGTTAGGGGAAGGTTTGTCCGGACAAACCTTCCCTTGAGACAGGGATGTCCTTGTCCCATCGAGCACTAGTGACGCCTGTGGCGGGCCGGACGCAGTGCATGCTGACACGGTCGCCAGGTGTACAGTGTTTGGTGAGGCTGGCTTCCGGGTTAAGTGGGCATTGTGTCAAGAAACAGTGCGGCTTGGTTGGGTTGTGTTTTGGAGGATGCACGGCTCTTGACCTTCACCTCTCCCGAGTCCGTACGGGAGTTGTAGAGATGAGACAAGACTGTAACTACCAATTGGATACCACGAAATTGGAGAGAAAAGGGGGTAAAAAAGAATACCTGCTCTTTCTATGAAATAGACAGACCATGTGAATCCAGGTGAAAGCTATGATCCCTTATCAGTGGTGTAAAGTACTTGTAAAAGATAATACTTTCAAGTACTAATAATTTTTTTTGGGGGGGGTGTCTGTACTTTACTATTAATATTTTTGACTACTTTTACTTTTCTACATTCCTAAAAAAAGTATGTACTTTTTACTCCATACATTTTCCCTGACACCCAAAAGTACTAGTTGCATTTTGAATGCTTAGCAGGACATGAACATGGTCTAATTCCCACACATATCTAGAGAACATTCCTGGTCATCCCTACTGCCTCTGATCTGGTGGACTCACTAAACACCTGCCTTATTTGTAAATTATGTACGAGTTGGAGCGTACCCTTGTCTATCCGTAAATAAATAAAAAACTTGAAAATGTTGTCAGCTGCTTTGCTAAGGAATTTGAAATTATTTATACTTTTACTTTTGATACTTAAGTACATTTTAGCAATTGCATTTACTTTTGATACTTAAGTATATTTAAAACCAAATACTTTTAGACTTATACTCAAGTAGTATTTTACTGGGTGCCTTTCACTTAATTGATTTTCTATTAAGGTATCTTTACTTTTACTCAAGTATGACAATTGAATACTTTTTCCACCACTGTCCCTTATTGATGTCACTTGTTAAATCCACTGCAATCAGTGTAGATGAAGGGGAGGAGACAGGTTAAAGAAGGATTTTTAAACCTTGAGACATGGGTTGTGTAATGTGTATACTTGCCATTCGGAGGGTGAATGGGCAAGACAAAATATTAAAGTGCCTTTGAACGGGGTACGGTGCCAGGCACACCGGTTTGTGTCTAGAACTCCAACGCTGCTTAGTTTTTCATGCTTAACAGTCTCCCGTGTGTATCAACAAGTGTCCACCACCCAATGGACATCCATCAATATTAGGAAGGTATATGCTGTGCAGGTAGGATAGTCTACAGTACACGATGAGATTATGGATAAGAGCAGTGGTGATGTTAGCATGTAAATCTTGGTGGGGCAAAGCCACTACACAACACAACACTAAACAATACATTAATTGCAGTTTAATGGTGACAAACGGTGCCCACAAACTGTTAGGGCCTACTTAAAGCTGTCCCAACAGCAGAGCTTTCTTTTCAACACAATGCAGTGAATCGTTACCACTGCTACACCTGGCTATCAGCGGAGCCTTGTCTGGTGGCAAAAAGTTGATTCAGCCTCATTTACTGCCTTTAAAAACACATCGCTGATATGGCTGACCTGTTTCAACAAATGGGGTTTCTACATTTGAGATGTACAAACTATGGCATAAGGGGTTGACGAGCGGATAAGAGGAAATCCATCATTTCGATGAAGACATTAACGAGCAAGCTAGGACGGATGTAGTCAATATAACTATTTGTTCAGCACTTTTGAAATGTACAACGACAGAATTCAGAACATGGGTTGTTCTTACAGTATTCTCACTGTACACCAAGTCAGAACCGTAAGATAAATAAAGGTGGCATTAGCAGACAATGAAAGCTATTACAATATTCAATGATTACATTTCTCTAAAACAGACTATAGGCTACATGTGCACCACCAAGTCAGAACAGTAGGCTAAATTATGAGGGCAAAATGGACCAAATTATTAGGGTGAGGCACATAGGCTGCTAACAGCTTACTACACAACATACATGTAGTATTACTTTCTTAGCTACAGTATACATATCTCCCTGGCATAAAACATAATTTATGCAGCAGCTTACAATACATTTTTGGACTCACCTGGTTGTGCTGTGCTCACTTGAACAGGAAGGTCGCAAGACTAAGGCTTGGCTAATTTTGTCATTCACCTCTAGCATTCTCTGGATTTATGGTGCTTTCAACACAACTGGGAACTCTGAAAAAAACAAGGTAGAATCATGACGTCTGCAAAATTCAGCTCGGAACTCTAGAAAGAGTTCCAAGTTGGAAACATATTTTCCCAGTCGGAGCTAGTTCCCAGTTGTCTTGAACTCACTGAAGTCTGAGATTTCCTCAGTTCCTACTTTTCAGTTGTTTTGAACATGGCAGAAGTCATGCTGGATTGACAGCATGGCCAATCTATTCAACCTTTTCTGGCCCATGGTGTTGAATGTTTATAATTTTAAGCTTGGAAAAGAGACCCTTAAACCAAGACTTGAACCACACACCCGCTCATCTGAATAGCAGGATAGTGATTTATTTGTAATGCTTGCAGTTAGCCACTGATTTCTTCCAAACCACTTATTGTTGAATTTGCGATTTCCAACTTGTTGTGTAATGTTTATGGCCAATGGCTGATGAGCACTGACACATTTATCAATGATTAATTTTAATATTGAAAAGGATTTGCCAGTAGATTGTCAACGTGATTCATGATGGTGACTGCTTGTCTAGGTTGCTAAGGTTTTGAAAGTATGATGTTGATGCGATCAGTCCAATCAAAGCTACGGTAGCTATAACGTGATTTGAGGTCATTTTATCTGTGGCCAATGACCTTGAGACTTCTTGGATGGGCACTTCTAATGTAACTCAATGGCAGCACCCAAGGGGCTTGGATTTTTGAGCTCTCCCCATAGATTTGCGTTGACGTAGTGTCCCCATGAGTGATAGAACACTGAGCCAATCCCGGCGCAACTAGAGAACATTAACCAACCCCTACGCTCTGTATTTTTCGCTGGCTGCCCCAACATCACAGAAAGCACCGAGCTGGGCCGAAACACTTGCATTTTGGAGCTGTCTTATTCAAAAAAGATAACATGTTTGTATGCAGATTTTTATTTATTTTTTACAATGTTTGCAAACTGATATGTGACACGTATTAATGCCAAAACAACATGCAAAACAGGCTCTGCCCCACCTGCCCTTAATGACTGGTCGCCACTGCTCAGTTTACTCAACTCAACTAGCTAGCTTAATAGCTAAAATTATTCATAAACGAAGGACCAAATGTCCATCCAGGCTCAACTGTCCTGTGCATGTTCCCTGTCTTAACCAGTTATCCACACATTTATGTTGATCATGATCCTTTTGATACTTAGATTATTATATTACATCAAATAATTATGTCTCGACTCTAGAAACGTCATACACTAAATAGCCACTAGATGGTGGTAGAAGAAAATAAATCATAGGCTCTGCAGGAAAAGATGAGTCTTTATCATGGACCGGGAGAGTGGAAGTGAGACTGATCCGTTTCAGCTGTCACTCATGGGTGCTATATGATGCTTAGCTCATATTTTACAATGAAAACCCTCTGCTCCAGCTCTGTTCACCATGCTGATTTGGGAGGACAAAATATGGAGAATGTATCCTTCCTGTATCAGATTTGTCCTTTTTTTGCACAACCCCGAAAATGATGTGCACATGACTGAGGCATAATCTATAGAATATTTATTATAATCATACACTGGGTGTATTGTGTGATTAATGGTGTTGCTATGGGCCACTAACCTCAGTATTGCCATCAGTAAGCTATTAACGAGAAATACGAGGTGTAGTGTTTGTGTGTGTGATACATACGGCAGCCAAGCAGAAATAGATTCGTGGAAATAATACCACTACCTCAAACAAATGATCAGAGGAAATGGCACTGCATCTAAAATGGTCTGTAAATGTAATAATCACAGTCATTTTTGTCATGGAGAGAGTGCAAGGACTGTGTGTAATAGCAGGGATATGTGTGAAATACTGGATAGAGTTCTGAATTAAGCGTGTTAGTATGTGTGAAATGGCCCTAATTTCTGGGTGTGAAATGGGAAATACAGGATGTTTACTGTACAGCAGGCTACTGGGTCTAAAATGCTGCCTGTAAAAATGCTGCATGTACATTAATTCACTTGTTATTACCTGTGTGTGTGTGTGTGTGTGTGTGTGTGTGTGTGTGTGTGTGTGTGTGTGTGTGTGTGTGTGTGTGTGTGTGTGTGTGTGTGTGTGTGTGTGTGTGTGTGTGTGTGTGTGTGTGTGTGTGTGTGTGTGTTAAAAGCTGTCAGGGTAGATCACTGGTCTATAGTGCTCCTGACAGAGTGTGTTTGCATCATTAGGGCTCTATTTAGAGGGGGAGAGATCTGATGTACAGTCACCTCACAGTCACCTGATTTGGTGCATCATCCGTAAACACCATGTATTCTGTCCAAACTGATCTGTAGAAGCTCAGTGATTGACGTGCCCTCCTCTTTTCTCCTTCTTCCAGGTTCTCAGCTGATGAGGCCAGGGATCCAGAGGTCCAGAGGTACCTAACGGAGCACCCTGTCCCCAACAATGAGAACATTGGCCCAGAGATGCCAGGATGAGACTGATAAAGAACAAAGTCAACCTGTTAGTTCCCTTCCCCATGTTGCTTGATCTTTAAGATGGTGTTCATATGGAAAAGTGATGAAATAGTTAAGAAAAAATTATATACTTATGTTAGATATTTTCCCTGCTTCACCGATGTTGGGATTCTGGTTATTGCAGCTATGTTTACACCTCAGAAGTCAGCATTGTGTCAGTTGAGCTCTGCAGAATCACTGCATTTTCAACTTAACTATGTTTCTACCAGCTTGAATGGGAGGAACAGCGATATTCATATCTTGTGAAATAATAGTTGACCCTCCATCTCTGTAACTGTCCGGGGTCGTGCTGTGTTCTAGTAGCCCTTTCCTGCAGTCAAATGACCTAGTGGCCTCATGGATGGAATGTTTTTCATAATTAATATTGTGGTAATTATTTTTTTGCATAAAATCCAGTGTTTCTATGTCAAACATTTATTTTTAAATATTACAGTCTTCTGTGATGTACAGTATATAAAATGTAATATTGGGATGCAAACTCAACATTTAATACATTTCAACTCTATATCTGACATAGTACAGGCGTCTTCTTTTATAGCCCATAACCATGTGTGTGAGGTGTATACTTTTGTTTCAAAGTAGATTTGTTTAAGACTAGCAAAAAACACTCTGTGTGACCCTGATTTAGCTGCAGTAAAAGGTTAAGAACCGCCTGCTTCGCTCTGTGACCATGCATGGTCCTGTGGTAGAACAGCTTTGTGTCCGTCTGCAACAAAGACAACCATAACCTGCTCTTCAACATGTGTGGTTTCAAATGCTGCATCCTGCCCAAGTGTCACACCAGCTACGAGGAGTTCACCCACAAGGACGGAGTCTGGAACCTGCAGAACGAGGGCAGAGGGGAAACGGAGGGATGAAGGGATGGAGAGAGAAGGGCTGGAGGAAGAGGGATGTTACATGGTTAAAACTTCGTTTTTCAGTTGGCCCTGTCCTGCGTCTCCATGGCAATACAGGGAGACAGTGATGTGCTAAATAATCATGGCAGCCGTCACCAGAAACAGTCAGACCTTCATCACTGTGGCTGACTGATATGCTTCAGTCTCTACAAACCATAAATACTTTAGATGGATATCAAACCAGGGCTACCTGACATACAGTATCTTTTTGTGTTACTTAGTGGTTTTATTGACGTAATGGCAGTAATGCCAAATTCAAAGGTTTCATCAAATCATTTTCACATATGTTTCTTATACCCCCTGAATCAAATAGCTTAAATGTAATACTATCTTAACACAATTATATGTGTTAAGGTAGTAGATAAAGAAAACACATACAAAAATGCGTGTTTTTAATAAAAAAAAGTGATGGGTAATTATTTTTTACCCAAATGGTCCCCAGAGGAAGAAAGCCATGCTTGCCGCTCCCAAGCACAAAAATAGTTTGAGAAATGCTGAAAGAAACCATGTTTCTTTACTGTGAAAAATGTCAAAGAAGACAGAGGCCAGTAATGGACCTAAACTCAAACACTCATAAAAACATTTGTCTAAATCAAAAAATGTCCTTCAGGCCATAAAAATGCTTTCATATAAGTTATAGAAATAAACATTTCCAAATCAGTGGCCTTGTGGTTAAAGTCTCGCCTCCGAGATTGGAAGGATGGGTGTTCCATCCCCAGGTTTAGTCCTACCAAAAACTTAAAATGGGAGCTGATGTCTATCTGCTTGCCACTGAGCATTAAGATGGATTTGGGGGGGTAAGGCCCTTTGACAGACTAGTGTCCTGTCCAGGAGATGTACTTGCACATCAAGCTGCTTCACGCTACAAAAACAGAATATGGGCTCTTGTCCCTATGGGCCGTTCTAGCTCTACTTACTGACACCTGGGCCATGTTATGGTGAAAACCTATACAGACCGATTTGTATATAAATGTAATATTGGGATGTAAACAAACTTAAATACATTTAATCTCAATATGACATGATATACAGTAGGTGTCTTCTTCAATTTGAATAACTATGTGTGTGAAGTGTATACTTTTATACCATTAAGATATGTTAGACTACCAAAAAACACCCTGTGAGACTTTTCAGCATGACCGGAACCTGGCACATTTTTCAAATCTGTGGGTGGCAAGCCAACCCAATGAAATCACTTTTAAAAGCTCTCTGAAATTTTGTAAGTAAACATTTTTTCAGACCCATTGTCTTTTCTATATTGTCCATAAAGGATATATTTTTTTTTTTACAATCCTCGTTGTGCGCTATAGGGGCTCTGAAAAAACATGAACAAAGGCTCCAAAAACACCCAGACACATCATTTTAGAAACAGAAAATCTCCCAGTATAGTGATGCAGGTCTTTACACTTTATACACATGAAATTGTGTCATTCCGAACTTTATCTGCTACGTTATATTCCATTTTTTAGCGACTCCTGTGATACCTCTCCTTCCATTCTACAGGTTACTGTTAAAATACAGGAAACACTTGAGTAAATGAGGGATACTAAGTATAAAGCAGGTGCTTGCACACAAGAAGTTCGAGACACTTGTAGAATCTATGCCAAGGCGCATTGAAGCTGATCTGGCTCGTGGTGGCCCAACCCACACTTTATGTTGGGGATTCTTTTATTTTGGGAGTTACCTGTAGCAGTAGGCTACACTGAGAATGGAACAGCTGGATAGGGGAAACGGCTCGAGTCGCACAAAATGTGGCGCATGCGATGGTCTCAGATATGCAATGAATGGCAATATCACCACCGTTGGGGAATGCTTTTCCTTTGACCCTAGGGATAGTCTACCAGCAGAAGCCTCCACAATGGGGGCCACTGCGTCATCACCCCTGAACTGAATGCTTTCCTGTTGGCTGAATACAACGGCAAAACCAGCCATATCCTTCAGAACATTCTGTATGTTGATGAAGAGCATCGATTGGAGCTGGAAAGGGGTGATTACTTTCACCCTTCCAGCTGGGAGTGAATGTCAGGTGACCCATGACTAGGGCTGTGGCGGTCACAACATTTCGTCAGCTGGTGATTATCAAGCAAATAACTGCAATCAAATAACTGTCGGTCTCACGGTAATTGAACGTTAATTAACAAACACGTTTAGAATTTCCTGGCTTCCACACAGCCTACAAGCCACTGATGCAGACCTTTGGAACATCTACATTTTAAAAAGTCTAATAAATCCATGTAATATAGCCTACACCTTCACAATAAATCCATGTAATATAGCCTACACCTTCACAATAAATACATGTAATATAGCCTACACCGTCACAATAAATACATGTAATATAGCCTACACCTTCACAATAAATACATGATTTATTTAGGTCTAAAGAATCATGATATGAAGAAAATGTAGTGTATTTCTGTTACGTGCCTCCTAGCGGAGGGAGGTGCAGGAATCAGGAGCAGGAGAGCAAGGAAATCCCAGTGGCAAAATAGTTTATTGAGCAGTCCCAACTCAACTACAACATGGGACTGAAACACGCCCAAACGAGGTTGCCACACACACAGGGACTATAGCGCTACACACGGAGGAGAAACCTCTACTCCTAAACTCAATACCAAACGGCACAACTGCTGTGAGAAAAGAAACCCCGTGGTGCAGACACGCACCCCTAACAAAGTAACCACAGCAACCAATCCCGCACAAAGACTAGCAGGCAGCAGAGGTTAATAAACCCACCGAAATCAACTAATTGGACACAGGTGTAAACAAAACAGACAGACACAAAGGAAAAATGGATCGGTGGCAGCTAGTAGGCCGGCGACGATGACCGCCGAGACCGCCCGAACAGGGAGAGGAGCCACCTTCGGTGGAAGTCGTGACAATTTCAGAAGAACAGAAAATAATACTCTGAGCTCTCCTTATGTTAGGTCCTGATCTGGCTATGCCAAATGGCGGTGCGCTACAGTAGTTAATTTAGCAGACAAGATTTGGTTAGAATTATGTGCCATTATTTTATTGTATGAATAATACTATTGAACTAATCTGAATAAAATAAAAATGGTATTTTCTCCAAACGATTTGAGGGAGTGCTCACATGCGGCTATTTCGTGTTGAGAAGTTAACAAATTAGGTAGTCCTATATTAATTTAGAGTTATTAATGTAACTTTAGTTGTTCTACTAACGTTGAGCTATATGTTTGAATTTTTAATACATTGTAAGGCTGCATGACACGACATGACATGATGATTTGGAAAAAGTAGCTTGAAAGGCATGAGCTTTGCTTAGTTTTTTTGCGCAGGCTGTACACACTTCATCAGTCTCTCATTCACAACTTGACAAGCACTTGATAATGCCTCGAACTTCCTGGCGGTATCCCCTTTGTGTGGCCGTAATGCACTCTAAACAAATCCATGCCTTTTGCGGCCACTGGCCCGCTGCTCCCTCCTCGTGCTCTGAATAACCTCTCACTCACATGGCTCTCCATCACGTGATCTGGTCTTTCTCACAGGCTACAAGTGAAGACAGACACTTTGGGGACAACTGCTTGTGTCCTTATTCAATTCAGAGGTGCGTGTTGAAGATTTTGGAAGAACTGTCCACATTTACTTTTCGTCAGCCAACAAGATGAGTAGGCCTAACGAACAGCAAAGGCACTAGCCTATGTCAATCTACTCTCCCCCATAGTACAAAAGTTGAACTATTCTGTGAAAGAAAGAAATATTCCAAACATACTCTGGGACAGTTGTGGGATGCGATAGATCCCAAATTAGTACAACCACTAGCATCAACAAAATATTTTTTATACAATGAGGCTGATGCAACAGATCAGAACATTTAACTTAAAATGTGATAAACTATTAGGCTACTTCTTCACATTATAAGTGCAGCAATGTGCACATGGTAGTAGGCTATAAGCGCGAATGTTCCATTATCAGAAAACACCATTATCAAAGTGACCACAAATGTGATTATGCATTTTTATGGTGAAAATGATCTTCCCCAAACTTGAAACTCACGCGATGCTTATGTATGCCAGTTAGGCTCTACACCCCTTGTAAAGCAGATGAATGTGCTTCATTTTAAGAAGTTATTTGGCCACTTTAGTTGTGATACAAACCTTATTAAAACGTATAGGCCTATGGGCTAGGCTACATGAGGTGTGTGACTATCATTCAAACAAGTCGCAAAAAAAAGGCATTGTTTCTTATGCTGGGCATCATTCACAAGTGATAATATATAATTCAAAAATTATAGGCTAATATTGTCACACATCAGACTTCTTGATTTAGTCTTGTCTTTACATATACTAAATAATATGTCTGAAATTTGTTTTGATTTAGAATGGACCATTGTCATGCACCTGTCTTGAAACAGGGGCAGGGGAAAAAAATACATGTCATCTATGCACTTAAATAGCGAATGGAGGACACTTTTCCTGTGGTTCATTTTCATGCCAGCCAGGTAGGCTATACTCCTGTTGTAAAGGTAAGCAATGTGCTTAATATTAGGAAGTTGAGAAATAAATATAGTAGGCCTAGCCTATAGAAAGACAGGATCCTCCTCTTTTTAATAAAGGCCACCACTCTTTTTTTCATGCATTTGCATAGCCTACAGAAATGTTGCGCAACATGAGCTCATGAAGTGTTTGATTAGATTTTCGATTACATTTGCATTGAGGTCAGAGTGATTGGAGGGACAATAGAGTGCTGACCATCAGCATCTTTAGAGCTTGGGGAGTCCTAATTCCTGTGACTAAATGGTCACATGGAATTTGACTGCCTTCATGACTCGTGACCGCTGGTATGGCGGTAATACAGTCACTGCAACAGCCCTATCCATGACCCCTTAGTTGATGTCTCTGACGGTCTCTAAGTTGATGACAGTAAACCTGTGGGCGCTGCGAAGCTGGATGTCTTCCTCAGCCGGGATCTCTCCCTGCAGGATGGAGGAAGCCATCTCCAGCAGGTCCTGCCTGGCCTCTTGGCCATATGAAGAAGCAACTCTCACCTCCTCCACCTTTTGGGCAGGGGATACAAATGCTGCCTTGGCTGAGGTAGAGGGCCCAGCCAGTATGGAGTGGCCGAAGATCCTCTCCAGCTTATGTGAGGGTTGGTCCACCACCTGAGTGGGACTCCCTACATGGCCCTCCTCATTGGCCCAAGTCCCAGAATCCAATCCCAAGAAAACAGTCACACTTAACTGTGTCCCGTCCACGGGACGGTTGAGCTAACGTAGACTAATGCAATTAGCATGAGGTTGTAAATAACAAGAAAATGTCCCAGGACATAGACAAATCTGATATTGTCAGAAAGCTTAAATTCTTGGTAATCTAACTGCACTGTCCAATTTACAGTAGCTATTACAGTGAAATAATACCATGCTATTGTTTGAGGAGAGTGCACAGTTTTGAACATGAAAAGTTATTAATAAACAAATCAGGCACATTTGGGAAGTCTTGATACAACCTTTTGGACAGAAATGCAATGGTTCATTGGATCAGTCTATAACTTTGCACATATACTGCTGCCATCTAGTGGCCAAAATCTAAATTGCCGCTGGGCTGGAATAATAGGTTATGGCCTTTCTCTTGCATTTTAAAAAAATACAAAAGAACGGTTGGTTTTGTTTTTGTATTATCTTTTACCAGATCTATTGTGTTATATTCTCATACATTCCCTTCACATTTCCACAAACTTCAAAGGGTTTCCTTTAAAATGCTACCAAGAATATGCATATCCTTGCTTCAGGTCCTGAGCTACAGGTAGTTCGATTTTGGTATGTCATTTTAGGCGACAATTGAAAAAAAAGGGGCGGATCCTTAACTGTTTTGAAGCTAAAACTTTTTGTTTACTGCTTAGCTCTATGGAGTATTTGACCAGACAGCAAATGTATTATGACCCCAAAACACCCTACATCTTCAATGTTACAACTTGGTATTACAGTCCTGAAGTGGGCCATCCAGTATGTGAAACAGCTTTTAAATGTAGCCTACCTTTATGGACAATGTCCCTGGCATTTTCAGGGTTGTTGCAGGTCTTCTGGAAGATGTCTTGCACCCTGGTGCTCAGAACCTGGCAGATGGCCCTTAACGCCTCCTGGTGGTCCTGGTTTAGGGATATCCAGGGAACTGTCCCTCACCAGAACGCCCCACAAGGTGTCACCCCACACGACCACTCCAAAAGCTGTTAAGTTATGTTTTGTCCTTAATAAAATAAAGTTGTAGTTCAGTCATGTCTCTTAAAAAAAACAATAATAATAATAAGCAGCTGGAAGAAGTTGGAAGGAACACTGTAGAATGGCAAAGCATTGATAACATACAATTAAGACAAACTACAACTTCTGTTTAAGAAGCCAACAGCCTGTTGCAAAACGTTTTGTCTGTTGCAAAACGTAGAATCGTCATAATGAATACACCCCAGGTGTTGTCGCTGTGCAGTGACTCATTACTGGATGAGGTGGACGCCCAATTGTCTTTCAAAATCAAGTTGTCATTCAACCAGGGTGCTTCTCCTGGCATGGTGTGTAGCAGACCCAAGTTGTTTTCCATAAGATTATTCATTGCTCTATGATGATATAGATCAGGTCTGTGAAGAACTCTTTGGATAGTCTGCAGTTGGCCGCCATGTTTTTGAGAACAGGCTCCGACTTGCTCTTGGCACCCGGCCTATCTTGGTGTCCAGGAGCAACTGGTACACCCTCCACTGTTGTTACTGTCAAGATCAGACCTGGCTGAAATAGGACTGATGGGAGTCCATCTCCCTAGCAGGGCTGCTGGCCTGCTGCACCTCCAAAGGCATCGATGCAAAGACAGGGTTGGACCACTCACTGAAGGCACCCCCCCCCCCCCCCCCAACACTGCCTCACTAATGGTGGACCGGATTGGGGTTACCTGAGGATGAACTCTCATGACCTCCAGCTCACTGGCCACATCCTCCACCAAGGTGTGGTTCAGGCACCGTACCAGCAGGGGGTAGCCTCCATGCCTACCTCTTCCTCCTCAATATTGTTTTCTGCACTGTATAATAATTTATAAGCATAACCATGACAATGTTACAGGCCACTATGACTTTGTCAACCAACAATTCTGCAGAGATGCTGGTCACAGTCAGGCGGAAACAACCAGGCTGGTCAACGAAAATTCCAATGACCCCCCTGACCAGCTCCAGTTTCTCCTCTGTGGAGCGAAGCTCACTTTGGATCTCCGATCCAGATGTGAAGACGGCATGGTCCATGACCGCCACAGAAATGGTCCCCTGGAGAGTGTGCTGGGTTGTCGAAGACGAATGGGTGGAGGCCCTTCCCTCTGAGGGCAGGGTAGCCGGGTTGTACTCCATATTCTGATCCAGAACTTCCGCTGTCACTGTAGTCTAGGCACCAAGTCATCTGTGAGAAGTGTAGAGGCCTTGAAGGGACAAAGTCCCAGGGGAGGACGGTCCTGCTTCGTTGCTGTCCACGAAGAGCTGAATGTTGTGCAGAATCACAGCCACGGTCATAGAAGCCCTTTTCTGGAGCTCATCCTCCATGTCTGAGGGGAAAACACAAGGATTATGTTTATTATATTGGACAATTACACAGTTCATAGCCAGAACAGGACTCATAGTTGTGACATCAGGTATTCAGCTACCGGTAACAAGTCCTCTATGTCCTCTACGAGCAATGTACGTGATACAGCCATGTGACATCATTCTTCTCCGTGCTCACTGGGTTACCCTGGGATGGAGGGGAATAACCCCTTTCCCCACCTTCAGGAGTCAGCTGGCGGCTTGGTGGCTCTGAAACAGAACAAGGTAATAATCATTAACAGTGTCTGATACCACCAGGGGGAAAGAGAAAGAGCGAGAGAGAGTGAGGGAGAACAGAATTGACGTGTGTGGTCGAGAGACAGGAAGCAACAGATAGTGTATGTAAAGGGAACCGGGAAGGTTTCTGTTTCAAAGTGAATGTTGGCTTTTTTCCTCAAGTCTCTTCTCATTGTCTCATCTCTCATTCTAGACCAACAATGCCTTCGGAAAGTATTCAGACCCCTTGACTTTTTCCACATTTTGTTACGTTAGAGCCTTATTCTAACATGGATTAAACATCAATCTACACACAATAACCCATAATGACAAAGCCAAAACTGGTTTATAGAAACATTTGCAAAAAACAGAAATACCTTATTTCCGTAAGTATTCAGACCCGTTGCTATGAAACTCGAAATTGAGCTCAGGTGCATCCTGTTTCCATTAATCATCCTTGAGATATTTCTACAACGTTATTGGAATCCACATGTGGTAAATTCAATTGATTTGACATGATTTGGAAAGGCACACACCTGTCTATATAAGGTCCCACAGTTGACAGTGCATGTCAAACCAAGCTATGAGTTCGAAGAAAATGTCCTTAGAGCCCCGAGATAGGATTATGTCAAGGCACAGATCTGGGTAAGGGTAAAAAACATTTCTGCATCATTGAAGGTCCCCAAGAACACAGTGGCCACCATCATTCTTAAATGGAAGAAGTTTGGAACCATCAAGACTCTTCCTAGAGCTGGTCATCTGGCCAAACTGAGCAATTGGGGGAGAAGGGCCTTATTCAGGGAGGTCTGATGAAACTCTTTGACCTGAATGCCAAGCGTCACATCTGGAGGAAACCTGGCACCATCCCTACGGTGAAGCATGGTGGTGGCAGCATCATGCTGTGGAATGCTTTTCAGCTGCAGGGACTGGGAGACTAGTCAAGATCCTGATGAAACCCTACTCCAGAGCGCTCAGGACCTCATACTGGGGCGAAGGTTCACCTTTGAAACAGGACAACGACCCTAAGCACACAGCCAAGACAACGCAGGAGCGGCTTCGGGACAAGTCTCTGGATGTCCTTGAGTGGCCCAACCAGAGCCCGGACTTGAACCCGATCTAATATCTTTGGAGAAACCTGAAAATAGCTGTGCAGCAACGCTCCCCGTCCAACTTGACAGAGCTTGAGAGGATCTGCAGAGAAGAATGGGAGAAACTCCCCAAATACAGGTGTGTCAAGCTTGTAGCGTCATAACTAAGAAGACTCAAGGTTGTAATCGCAGCCGAAGGTGCTTCAACAAAGTACTGAGTAAAGGGTCTGAATACTTATGTAAATGTGATATTTCAGTTTTAGCAAACATTTATAAGAACCTGTTTTTGCTTTGTCATTATAGGGTATTGCGTGTAGATTGATGAGGGAAAAAAACAATTGAATTAATTTAAGAATAAGGCTGTAACGTAACAAAATGTGCGAAAAGTCAAGGGGTCTGAATACCTTCCGAAGGCACTGTATGTCCAGCAGCCTTGTGGATAAAACAAGGACCTTGCATGGGGATATCAGTAGAAGTCCCTCACCTCTCCTTGCCTTCATTATGTTTGTATGAAGACAGTCTGTGTGGTTTGTCCTTGCATAGGAGACTGGGAGGTGATTAGGTTTCTAAATGTCATGCCCGGTCTGCTTTGCTGCCCCCGAGAGTCGTTTGTTCTAATGGCTTCCTCTGAATGGATTGGGCAGCCAACAGCCATGAGGCTCTTTGCAAAGCAATGCAGGAAGTAGTCTAAGGCAGTCACGCTATGCAGTTTCTCTCTGGTCCAGTATCACTCATGTGTTATGAACTCATTAATAAACCCATTTAGACTAATGAAAAAACAAAACGTTTGGCATTTTTGTGGGGACTTTTTGGTCATGCTAATGATGGTGTGAAGGGTGAGAGGAATTTAGGAACAACACCGACATGTTGTGCATCACTATGGGA
Organism: Oncorhynchus clarkii lewisi; assembly: GCF_045791955.1. NCBI lineage: Eukaryota > Metazoa > Chordata > Actinopteri > Salmoniformes > Salmonidae > Oncorhynchus > Oncorhynchus clarkii. Next base: position 20,185,456 of record NC_092173.1, on the reverse strand, counting down.
CAGTTCTCCCACTGATATGGTTTTTATAGTACAAAGGTGATCATAAAATGAATCTATAAAGGAGAAAGCAAACAACTTTAAAACACTTGAGAAAAGAAGCTCCAATCTGATTTCTGTCTTGATGGGATTAGCCAACATGGGGTTGCATGACGAGGTGGGAAGCAGGTTAAAGGTTGAAGAGGCTGTCTTTCATGGGGCCGCAACACTTGAATTTGATAGATATGTGCACTTTTATTATCTTGGCCACACACACAGAGCGAGGGAGAGAGAGAGAGACAGAGAAAGAAAAGCAGAGAAAGAAAGAGGGAGCGGGAGAGAGAGGGAGAAAGAGAAAGAGAGAGACTAACAGAGACAGAAACAGAAAGGGATATTTTTACATTTCCTTAAATTATGCTTATCAATGTGGTGACATTGAAAATTTGAATAGTTCACAGTGATACAGTAAGTATCTTCCAGTTTCAGATTATCCATAAGAAAACATAGTTGTTATTGACCTAAAGCCAGTTACCATTCCTCCCTCTCCCTCCCCCTCCCACACACCCACTTACAATCTGAGCCAAACTCTTTATGGGCCATCGTCTTGTAATACTGCCCCTTTTACTGCCCTCAGTGCAAGCTGCTGTCAAGGATAAGGCAATTAGCTTATCATAAAGACATAATTTATAGAATCTGCAAGCAACGAGGGCATTTCAGTGGTTTTACCATCCCCCTTACATTGAAGTGACATTTTCTGAACGGCAATGGGTCAGTACAGTGGGCTATTGGTTGACCTGTCCTCTGATAAAGACATGTAAGTAGGCCATGGTATAAAATAGACTGCTGATGTTAAGAGCCAGGAACAGACAAGCCTCATTCAGTGGGCTGTTTTTGGTGTAGTTGCCAGTAGAAAAATCAATACTTGGCTGTCGCTGCATCTTTTTTTGTCTCCTTTCTCTGATCTAATTGAGTTGTGAGACTGAGTAGTGGGACTGTGAGTAGTGGGACTGTGAGTAGTGGGACTGTGAGTAGTGGGACTGTGAGTAGTGGGACTGTGAGTAGTGGGACTGTGAGTAGTGGGACTGTGAGCAGTGGGACTGTGAGTAGTGAGACTGTGAGTAGTGGGACTGTGTAGCCAGAGAGCTCAGAACATGGCTCATTCTCTCCTCAGCCTTATCTCGGGCCACATCCAGGTAGTGGAGGCATGTGATGTTGAGCAACGGGGTCATAAAACCATGCAACTCTTTATGAGTGGGACAGACTGTAAAAGTGTGGCTCCGCTCGATGTCCTCTGCCTCCCAGGCTGCAGGGCCTACACTGCACTGCTCTGAAGTGGAGGCAGAGGCACTGAAGCAGTCCGCCAGCCAGGTCATCAGTGCCTCTGCCTCCCAGGCTGCAGGGCCTACACTGCACTGCTCTGAAGTGGAGGCAGAGGCACTGAAGCAGTCCGTCAGCCAGGTCATCAGTGCCTCTGCCTCCCAGGCTGCAGGGCCTACACTGCACTGCTCTGAAGTGGAGGCAGAGGCACTGAAGCAGTCCACCAGCCAGGTCATCAGTGCTGTTCACCCTCAGCCCATTTGGCTGCCCTTTCTTTCTTGGTTAAAGTTTCCAAGATTGAAGATTTATGTAAATGATTCCTGAATAGGACACATCCTCAAATACACAGTACATTTTCCTATAGCGTTGGAAAAATCTAACACTGTATACCTTGAGGGAAATGGTTAAAAACATTTAAATAGGTCATGCTGGGCAAGTCAGTTAAGAACAAATTCTTATTTACAATGAGGCCTACCGGGGAACAGTTCATGGGTAGAATGACATTTTTACCTTGTCAGCTCAGGGATTAGATCCAGTAACCTTTCGGTTACTGGCACAACGCTCTAGCCACTAGGCTACCTGCTGCCCCAAAATACTGACGAATGGAATATATGTTTAGTTACAAGACAATACAAGTGTTGTCAAAGATAATGTGGGGTCTAGATTGCTCTCCTACAATTATAAATGTGTCATAAAAGTGATATTTTATCTCATTAAGTTGTTACTTACCCATATTGTCCTCAAGTTTTGTTTGACCGTCTGTGCGTATGTGTATGTTGTGAGACTGAAGGGGTCATGTGGGGGGTTGGAAGAGCCAGGGAGCTGGGGAGTCACACAAGTTGGGGGTACTGACGCAGCTGGTGGGACTGTGCAGTCACCATGTCTCAATCTACGAGCCAATACTGCATGACTAGTCCTGGGTCATCGTTAATGGCACCCCAATTACACCCTCTCTGTCCTCCAGATAGCAGCCAGTGTAGCATGACCCAGCTCAATGACTCCATCCCTCTGCATGGACAGAGATATTTCGTCATTAGACAACAGCAAGGTTTTGTGAATGTGTTTTCTTGCACTAGAGGGGGTTGAAATGATGGTGCACAGTGACACAAAGCCCCCAATCCCAAAACCCCTGTAAGATGTTAGAGAGCAGGGAGAGATGAACAGGTGGTTAGGTATGTTATGTGTTGGCCCTGTATTGAAATGCAGATGAAACAAGCCTATAGCCAGGGGTGGGGGGGCTGAGGGTAGAGTTGGTAAGGTCAAACTGAGGTGGCACTGTTGAGCCACATAGGGACATTTGTTTCCGCCAGGATGCTTCCGTGGCCGGGGTTAATGTGATGTTAGAGGGACAGGGATGTGTGGATGAATTCATTTAAGGGATGAGCAGAGAAGCGTTGAGACAGAGCGGGCAGAGTCCATGGAGGTGGGTTGAGCAGAGGGGGGTTAGGGGCGGTTATGGGAGGGGGCTGATCTGGGCACTTCCATTGGCACCCATCCCCATCCTGATCACCGTCAGGTGGATCTGCCTACATGCTCCCTGACCCCCAGCGATCATCATGGCACTACACGCTTCGCTCGGGAAGATAGTGATGCCAACAATAACATACCCATTAAAATGAATCAGTTACCAACAGAAATGTGTCAGAGATGGGTACACATTATCCTGGCATAATTCTGCACATGGCACCATGGTACATGAAGAATATCGTAAACTGTTTTCACCAGGCTAACCCAAAAGACCACTGGCCAAGACCTTTAAGATGCTTTCCCATTGATAGAGACTGTCGTTGACCTAATCAGGTGTTTGTCATAGTCAACTGTAAGTTATGACGAAAAGGTTTTCATATGTGACGCTGTTGAAATACTTCAGTATTGCTATTATTCAAACAAGTCTTTCTTGAGTCAATATTTAATGATATTGTTTGTGTCTTATTTGAAATCAAGAAATAACTTTTATTTCCTCTTGTGCAAGATCATTGGCATTTGGCACAAGGTACAGGAAAGACTGAGCCTTATCTTAACAAAGAGTCATGTCCGGTGACAACACACACTCAGAGTGGAAGGTAACTGTAGGTGCTTCAAGCTGTCGGAGAAGGACACGACAGACAACATGGTTGATTGAGCTTTTCCATTTACTCATGTTACAATAGATAACTTGGGTTTCACATTAGGTGGCAAAGGGCCAGATAGGTATTTGTTCAAGTTCTTAACCAACTTAAACAAGCAAAGTAGACCCAAGGGGGCTCTTGAAGTATTTGTTACTTGTGATCAACATTAGAGCTTTGTAAATAGTAGGTCTATAGTATCCTACATTTTTAGAGAACAGTAGCTTCTAATTTCCTTTATTTCCATAAGAGGGGTCATGAATTTGTATTGAATTTAGAGTTCTCGATGCACTGCAGGCTTTAGAGGATTACATAGCCGACGGCTGCTGGTGTAGTGTACAGTAGACTTATGTTTACCTGCTCCATGTGGTCCTCTGTTTATCTTCTGATTGGAACAACACATTTATCAGACCTGTCCTTATTCCATCTGGAGTTATCACTTGGATGGTAGGCAGGAAACAGTACACTGCCAGCTGTTTTATGGTTAGATATTGTGTTTGTGCACATATGATTACATACAAATGTAATTGGTTCTTCTACATGTGAGATACATCTTTTGCATTCATTTTCTCATGTATAAAATACTTCTTAAGTCCTCATAGCACCAAAGGTGATTGTGGTCTACTATGTCTGGACGAGGATGAGGTACCAGTACAGTAAGTGAGTTCAACAATGCTCCCATTTAGTCCTCTCTTTGTGGGACCACGCCAGCATTGATTGGTGTCTGAGGTAAAAGTAAATGTGCTGATTCCTCACACATTTAGTGATTCATTAACATTGAGCAGAAAAACTAAATAAAAACAGCTTATAGACAGGGATAGATAACCTGCTACTGTGGCTGTCAGACCAGGCAAAAAATTGCTGACAGAAAAAAAACTTAACACAAAGGAACATAAAGGTCATTCTTGCTACTGTCACGTTTTCAGCTTATATTGTCCCGGTTTATAGCCAAAGTAAAAATCTCCTTTAAGAGCTGTAGAGTTCTAAGAGGTCTTGCTGTCGAGATTGATGGTTTTGAAATCAAATAAAACAATTACATGCAATATAGGAACAGTCCTAAGTAGCATTCAAAAATGGTTTATTTTAGCGAATCAGTGACATACATTATATATTCAAAAGTATATTTTCAAGTTATGTGGATACCCCTTTATTTGGCTAGTTCAGCCACACCCATTGCTGACAGGTGTATGAAATCGAGCAGACAGCCTTGCAATCTCCATATACAAACATTAGCAGTAGAATGGCCTTACTGAAGAGCTGTCTTTCATCATGACACCATCATAGGATGCCACCTTTCCAACAAGTCAGTTTGTCAGATTTGGCCCTGCTAGAACTGCCCCAGTCAACTGTAAGTGCTATTATTGTGAATTGGAAATATCTAGGAGCAACAACGGCTCAGCCGCGAAATGGTAGTCCACACAAGCTCACAGAACAGGACCGCCGTGTGCTGAAGCGCACAGCACGTAAAACTCCTCTGTCCTCGGTTGCAACCCTCACTACCGCGTTTCAAACTGCCTATGGAAGCAACTTCAGCACAATAACCATTCGTCAGAACATTCATGAAATGAGTTTCAATGGCCGAGCAGCTGCACACAAGCCTAAGATCACCAAGAACCAGACCAAGCGTCGGCTGGAGTGGTGTATAGCTTGCCACCATTGGACTCTGGAGCCGTGGAAACGCGTTCTCTGGAGTGATGAATCACGCTTCACCATCTGGCAGTCCGACAGACTAATCTGGATTTGGCGGATGCCAGGAGAACGCTACCTGCCAGAATGTATAGTGCTGACTAAGGTTTGGTGGAGGAGAAATAATGGTCTGGGGCTGTTTTTCATGGTTCGGGCTAGGCTCTGAGGGAAATCTTAACACTACAGTATACAATTACATTCTAGATGATTCTGTGCTTCCAACTTTGTGGCAACAGTTTGGGGAAGGCCTTTTCCTGTTTCAGCATGACAATGCCCTCAAGCACAAAGCGAGGTCCATACAGAAATTATTTGTCGAGATCGGTGTGGAAGAACTTGATTTGCCTGCACAGAGCCCTGACCTCAACCCCATCGAACACCTTTTGAATGAATTGGAATGATGACTGTGAGCCAGGCCTAATCACCCATCATCAGTGGCCAACCTCACTGATGCTCTTGTGGCTGAATGGAAGCAAGTCGCTGCAGCAATGTTCCAACATCTAGTGGAAAGCCTTCCCAGAAGAGTGGAGGCTGTTATAGCAAAGGGGGGAGCAACTCCATATTAATGCCCATGATTTTGGAATGAGATGTTCGACAAGCAGGTGTCCACATACACTACATGACCAAAAGTATCTTATAAAGAATCTAGAGCATGTTGTTTGGTGGCAATTCACAAGTAAAATGGGTACATTTTCCTTATATTGACAAGTTTAGAGTTTGTATTATGTATAAGGATGGATCAGTTGTCTTTTATGAATATCTTTGAAGGTGAACAAGGGTATGCTATAGCCTTGGACAGACCAGATAGCAGATAAGGCATGAGGCTTATACAGTAGGCCCATCATTTTGTCATTTACGTTCATGACATATTCAAATGGTTAACAATGTCATAAAGATAGTGTCTTTATTGCACCAGAAAAACATGCTTCTTAATGTCGATGTCCAAGAGCTCCCTCAACACATAGACAGAGTATACAAAACATTAAGAACACCTGCTCTTTCCATGACAGACTGACCAGGTGAATCTTAATATTTTTTTTATACTCAGTGTATCTAACCTATATCCTATCACATATAGGCCAATGTTGGCTGTTCCGGGGAATGTTGAATATGTGGCTGCATTTGAAATGCACTATAATTCCTTATACACTGAGTATACCAGCCTCAATTCGTCAGGGGATGGACTCTACAAGGTGTCGAAAGCGTTCCATAGGGATGATTGCCCACGTTGACCCCAATGCTTCCCACAATTGTGTCAAGTTGGTTGGATGTCCTATGGGTGGTGGACCATTCTTGTGTGTGTGTCTGTCTGTATGTGTGTGTGTACATGCTTGTGTGCGTGCATGCGTGTGTCACAGAGTGTGTGTGTGTGTGTGTGCCCATGTTTGCTCTGCAGGGTCTCAGTCAGAACATTCCACTTCTCATGGCTGCTAATGGCAGTGGTGTGTGCCTCTGCATTAATAAAGGGGCAGTGAACCCGGCTCTAATTGCAGAGGAAGCCAAGCAGTTAGTAACCTCTGAATCTTTCATTGTGGAGAGGAGGAGGAGGAGGAGGAGGAGGAGGAGAAAGGGAAACATTGGGCTGGAGGGGGAGGGAGGGAGGAGGGCAGGCGTAGGAGGAGGGTGGTGACCAAAATCACATGCACTCCTGATTCCTAGCCAGACCTCACCCTAACATGCATCAGTGGTCTGGTCAAGAGCATTGTGGGTCCTTCCTAAGTCACTGGAACTAGCCCGGGCACAGACCAACCAATGAGATTGCAAGTGTGCTTGGTGCATGGAGATGAGGGAGGATTCTGTCTCAGTGTATCCACCTGTTAGAATCAGTTCTGGGAGAATAAACTCTGCCCTGTCCCATTTATCTTGCACTCTCTCCCACCTCTTCTTCTGATTGTGTTATGCAAATCCACAACAGGAAATTGGATTACATTACATTAAGTACTGAGACTATTTCTCAAGAAAGCAAGAAAACATTTCACCTGTCTTATTTTCGCTGTGGCCATTGTGTCAATTTGTCAAATGGAGTGGATAATAACTATGCATCTACTTTAAGCGTATCATTAAATAAAGAGTGCTTTTAATGTGCTATACATTTTGTAACAGATTGTTTGCCTAACCATTGACAACAGGAGTTAATGGATTGGATCTGATTTGAATTCCTTTCATCTAACAACTCAAGTCCGAATTAGTTTTTTTCTGATGCGATTTTTAACAACTAACTGCCACACCTAGCTTGGTCTTGGCACACTGCTTTCAGTCTAATCTGATTGGGGTCAATAGAGGTACTGTATGTATTTATACATGTGTGAATCAGGGTTTGGATTAGCTTGTTGTGATACTTTAGCTGTGGCCTTACACACCTGGTTTTAGTGCAGCTATTTGGCTCATTCCTCAGTATATGGCAGCAGTGAGGCCATACTTAGTTTCAGTAGTACTCTACCTGATACCCTTTGTGACATCATATGTAGTAGAAAAGGAGCCCTATAGACTACAGTTGTTCAAGTGACCTATGAGGAATGGCCGTTGATTTGAACCCTGCATATTCCATCAAAGCACTGAAGAGCATTTGAATTAGAGGCAGAATCATGCAAATGCCTTCAGAGTTGACTAGTTCAGCGTCACCAATGGCTAACTCACAAATAAAAAAACAAAGGTTGCCTTTTTTACCACGGGCTCAGGGAAATGTGGGTCTTCCTCATTCTTTGCATGGTGTGAGAGCACTGCTCGCTGCAGGACACAGGTGCAGACTAATATCTACCATAGTAAGCAGCTTTAAAATATGCTCTGCATACAGTGGGACAAATTATTGTGTAAAATAAGTATTTGGTCACCTACAAACAAGCAAGACTTCTGCCTCTCACAGACCTGTAACTTCTTCTTTAAGAGGCTCCTCTGTCCTCCACTCGTTACCTGTATTAATGGCACCTGTTTGAACTTGTTATCAGTATAAAAGACACCTGTCCACAACCTCAAACAGTCACACTCCAAAACTCCACTATGGCCAAGACCAAAGAGCTGTCAAAGGACACCAGAAACAAAATTGTAGACCTGCACCAGGGAAGACTGAATCTGCAATAGGTAAGCAGCTTGGTTTGAAGAAATCAACTGTGGGAGCAATTATTAGGAAATGGAAGACATACAAGACCACTGATAATCTCCCTCGATCTGGGGCTCCACGCAAGATCTCACCCCATGGGGTCAAAATGATCACAAGAACGGTGAGCAAAAATCCCAGAACCACACGGGGGGGACCTAGTGAATGACCTGCAGAGAGCTGGGACCAAAGTAACAAAGCCTACCATCAGTAACACACTACGCCGCCAGGGACTCAAATCCCGCAGTGCCAGACGTGTCCCCCTGCTTAAGCCAGTACATGTCCAGGCCCGTCTGAAGTTTGCTAGAGAGCATTTGGATGATCCAGAAGAAGATTGGGAGAATGTCATATGGTTAGATGAAACCAAAATATAACTTTTTGGTAAAAACTCAACTCGTCGTGTTTGGAGGACAAAGAATGCTGAGTTGCATCCAAAGAACACCATACTTACTGTGAAGCATGGGGGTGGAAACATCATGCTTTGGGGCTGTTTTCCTGTAAAGGGACCAGGACGACTGATCCGTGTAAAGGAAAGAATGAATGGGGCCATGTATCGTGAGATTTTGAGTGAAAACCTCCTTCCATCAGCAAGGGCATTGAAGATGAAACGTGGCTGGGTCTTTCAGCATGACAATAATCCCAAACACACTGCCCGGGCAACGAAGGAGTGGCTTCTTAAGAAGCATTTCAAGGTCCTGGAGTGGCCTAGCCAGTCTCCAGATCTCAACCCCATAGAAAATCTTTGGAGGGAGTTGAAAGTCCGTGTTGCCCAGCAACAGCCCCAAAACGTCACTGCCCTAGAGGAGATCTGCATGGAGGAATGGGCCAAAATACCAGCAACAGTGTGTGAAAACCTTGTGAAGACTTACAGAAAACTTTTGACCTCTGTCATTGCCAACAAAGGGTATATAAGTATTGAGATAAACTTTTGTTATTGACCAAATACTTATTTTCCACCATAATTTGCAAATAAATTCATAAAAAATCCTACAATGTGATTTTCTGGATTTTTTTTTCTAATTTTGTCTGTCATAGTTGAAGTGTACCTATGATGAAAATTACAGGCCTCTCATCTTTTTAAGTGGGAGAACTTGCACAATTGGTGGCTGACTAAATACTTTTTTGCCCCACTGTAAGAGCGTCTGCTAAATGACTAAAATGTAAATGTAATATAATTTTGCTCTCAAAGGATGTAGACCTGACAATCTTATAGTCCATGTCTCATTTTGGAATAATGGAGGTCCCGTGTGTAATTGAGGCCTTAGGCTGGGATGGATAGGAACTGTTCTGAAACAAAGAGAAATGTGCAGCTTGCAGCTTTGTGGTGTAGTGGGTGATTTCTGCTTTGATGGATGAGGAAGGAGAAGAGCGTAGGTTGGCCTTGAGTGGGAGTTTGCACCAGGAGAGGTGTGATGTGGCCTCTTGGCTGTCTGCACAAGTCATCCATGACAAACAGTGTACAAGATCCAAACTCACATTTATCTCCTGGGACCTTTCAGTAAATGTTGGTGAATGAACACATTGTTTTTCACAAGAAGAAGAAAATGGGCTTTGGTTGTCCTGGATGGTGGTGGTCCACACACTTACCGTGATGTTTTTTCTCATGCCTCAATGTGCCCGTGTGTGTTTTTGGTCTCATTTGTTTTCCCTGAGTCACTCTGTTGGAGGTTGAGGTTGCGTCTCAAATGGCATCCTATATAGTGCACTTCTTTTGACCTGGGCCCATACCGCTCTGGTCAAAAGTAGTGCACGATAGGGAAAAGGGTGCCATTTGGGGTGGAACCTGACTGTTATTAACTTCTGTGCCAGGACCCTGATTAATTGGGCAGCATTAGTTGGTGTTCCTTTCTGCAGACCTGAAAGTGTTACACAGCACCAACTTTGACAGAATTACAGTTGAAGTATGACACACAAAGGTTAAGTCCTTCCTGTGAAGTGTGCGTACAATCTTTGCAATTAAATGCTTGGTCTAGGTCTCAATTTGATTGTAGAAATATTTTATTTCAGATATTCATTTCTTAGTCACTGTTGATTAGTTCTCGTGAATCAGTTGTTTGGAATTATACTGTTAATTGATGACCTACCTAGCAACTACTTCACTCTATTCTGATTGGTCAGATGTTTGTAATTGTGGGGAGAGAGCAGGGCTGCGTTTTTACATTCTGAGACGTTGAATTGAATGGAAACAGTGCTGTACTGAATGACCAGTTGAAAAACGGGGTGGGGTTGAGTTGTGGAACACTGTCAGCATGGCCACTGCCCTTTAAATACCTCACTTATTGCTTCAAGCCAGACCTCGCCACACCGACCAAAAGAGAGGAAAAGTACCTCAAAGTTTGTTCAAGAACGTTCAAGAATGTTTTGGTGAAACGTGTTGTTCAGTACAAACCGTTCCGCAACGTAGCAAACATTCAAGCAAACTCAACGCACCTCAGGAAGAAGTTGAATTGATGCCATAGAGAATGATAGAGGCCAACTTCATTGGTTGATCCCTCCTGGTGACCCTGTTGGAATCATGTTCAAACGGTTCATCAGGAAGGATCAGCGAATCATGAAGAAAAGACATGTACTACTTCAAAATGAAGATAGCCTCAATGGCGCTGTCCATGCTGTCACAGACGCTATAATGGCTCAGATACAAAGAGTCCTCTATCTCTATGGTTGAATCATGGCTGTAATTGTGGTCAGTTCATCAGTAAACCTGAAAAAGTGTAATCATTCTCCGTCTAGTTTGTCTACATGAAGGCCCAAATGGACCCCTACGCCCTACACCCTATGCACTTGTGGAGATCTGATAGGATGTGATTGGTAGTAGTAGTATGGTGAAACTTCCACTTAGTCTATTAGAGGGCAAGGGGGAGCTATTACCATATTGCTTACAACTGTCAAATCCTCTCAGTTCTCCACAAGTGCACAGGGTGCAGGGCATTTGCGATTGAGCCATCCATCCACCATCTAAAGAACCCTCTTAACTACATGAGCTTGGTCCCAGTGAAGGGTCATGAAATCAAACTCATCTCTTTGTAAGTTGTGCAAGCCATCATTGTGTGTCTCTCACTACCTTACACCATGCTAACCCCAAAGGTGTCAGTCCACTACCATGCTAACCCCAAAGGTGTCAGTCCACTACCATGCTAACCCCAAAGGTGTCAGTCCACTACCATGCTAACCCCAAAGGTGTCAGTCCACTACCATGCTAACCCCAAAGGAGTCAGTCCACTACCATGCTAACCCCAAAGGAGTCAGTTCACTACCCAAAGGAGTCAGTCCACTACCATGCTAACCCCAAAGGAGTCAGTTCACTACCCAAAGGAGTCAATCCACTACAGTCGACTACCATGCTAACCCCAAATGAGTCAGTCCACTACCCAAAGGAGTCAGTCCACTACCCAAAGGAGTCAGTCCACTACCATGCTAACCCCAAAGGAGTCAGTTCACTACCATGCTAACCCCAAATGAGTCAGTCCACTACCCAAAGGAGTCAGTCCACTACCATGCTAACCCCAAAGGAGTCAGTTCACTACCATGCTAACCCCAAAGGAGTCAGTCCACTACCCAAAGGAGTCAGTCGACTACCATGCTAACCCCAAAGGAGTCAGTTCACTACCCAAAGGAGTCAGTCCACTACCATGCTAACCCCAAAGGAGTCAGTTCACTACCCAAAGGAGTCAGTCCACTACCATGCTAACCCCAAAGGTGTCAGTCCACTACCATGCTAACCCCAAAGTAGTCAGTTCACTACCCAAAGGAGTCAGTCCACTACCATGCTAACCCCAAAGGAGTCAGTTGCCTCTCTGGGAGGAAATTGTTGCAGCTGTCTGGAAGGGGGTAACATCAGAGTTCAAGGGGAACCATTGTGCGTTTTAGATTGTATTACATGTTGTGCTTGTTGCCATCCCTGACTTGCAGCCGTAGGATAGCCAGCCATATTGCGTTTACACCTGGAGAGTCAGAGATACCGTCGCCGTCTCCCTATACTCTGACAAAGTGGCTGTTGCTTCAATCCCTGAATCAATATTGACCACCGGCAGACTGGCCTGCTTGCCAGAGAAACAGCAGCAGGTTGATTGCAGCTGGAGGCTAGAGAAGATGGGTGCAACAGCAGGGAAGGGGAAGGTGCTGTAGCTTCTACTGAGTGTACCATGTATGTTACACACAGACAGAGGTGTTCCTCAAATCTCCCCCTCACTGTGCATGGTGAATTTAAGATGTCATCTACTCAAATCTGTTTTGTATATTGGACTGTTATTTAGTGTGATGATGCGAACTCCATTAGAAAGTATTAAGGATACCATTCAAACTGAGGAATTGATTAAGCTGTGTAGCCCCGGCCCTATACAATAACACCAGCCCCCCTGAGAATCAGTATGAGGGGCCAAGTTTGAGCAGGGCTGCCCCAGTCAGCCCCAAGGCCGTCTGAATCAGTGCTTTGGTGTGGTGGTGTGTTGTACTGTAGTGTGCAGCCTGCCTGTCCTAGATGGTGCCAGGAGCAACCTGCTCCTGACTGTCGGGAAGGGAAGAGGAGGTGTACCGATTGGCATGCTAACATTACTGCACACATCTAACTCATGTTCTGGTCTTGGTTGCCAGTCATACAATTGAAGATGACTCTGGTCTACACAGTAAGAAAAATATTTGGAGAGATAAGAAGTCAGAGATAAGAAGTCAGGGATAAGAAGTCAGAGATAAGAAGTCAGAGATAAGAAGTCAGAGATAGAAGTCAGAGATAAGAAGTCAGAGAGAGAAGTCAGAGATAGAAGTCAGAGATAAGAAGTCAGAGAGAGAAGTCAGAGAGGTGAGTGAGTAATAAAAGAAAAGAGAAACTGTTTTCCCTGCATCTCTCTGATGTTGTATAAATGATTGGAGACAAGCGCAGGAATTCATAACAGGGGGTTTTAAAACTCCACCCAAAATATACAACATGCAATGAAAAGGCATGGGGACAAAGCCCAAAACAAACATGTATACAAAAACACAGAGATGTAACCCAAACAAAAGAGTGATGTTAAACCTCTAATAAATACACAGGACGAGACCCGTAATAACAAGTGCACAATACACGACAGAACAAAGCACAGGTACTCATAGACCAATGGACATGGGAACAATAACCGACAAGACAATGGTTAAAAGAGGGCACATATATGCAATTACTAATCAGGGGAATTAGAATCAGGTGTGCGTAATGAGTCTGTTCAGTGCTGCCTAGAGGCCGGTGACGTAGACCTCCAGAACTGGTGCACGGAATGAGCAGCAGTACGGGGGTAACCAATGACAGCAGCTCTCTGATGAATGACGGTGTGATCTCAAAACTTCCTTGATCTGACTGGATATAACAAAGAGAAAAAAAGGAAGAAAATAAGCAATACCTGACCAGAAACACCTCTTGTGCTCCATAAGAGCAAACATGACAGAGACTTTCATGTCTTGGGCCTGATACAAGAAAATCCCAAAGAATCGCACACCCTCTCCAGTGGGTGTTGACAGAGCTAACATTGTCCCTAGCTGACAGACAGTCAGGGCCTCAGTCAGGCCAGGATCATCCACAGGTCATGTTTAACAATAGGGAGGAGGGCCTGCCTAGATAACAGTAGCATTTTTCATCACTTTCCTCTTCGGTGTCCTACTGTATCACTTTATCAAGAAGTCAATAAGTAGTAGGCTACGCTGGTGTGTGCTGGTATCAGCCACATCACTGGCTGAACTCTCCCTGTGATTTACAGGGACAGTCATGAAATCCCATTCCTCTGTCAGAGATCAAAGCTGCTAATGTTTCAAATGGAAACTCAATGTTATGCACTTAAAGCCCTTCTGCCTCTCTAATCAATCAAATAACTGATTGATTTATCATTAGCATGAGATTGTCCCAGTTATTGATTGATTAATTACATTTTTGGTTTTATCTGGTCCCAACATCAGGAAAACTGGTGTAATGGAGGCGTGAATTGTATGATAATTGTGTTATAAAGCCACAACTCTTCTTACTATCTTGGAAAGGTGATTTTTTTATCTCAACGGGATCATTCTAGTTTAAATTAGGTAAATGTAGGTCATATTTTTGTTAATCATGCGATAAGCTGCAGTGATCTTTTTATGTGACAGATATAGATCCTATCATACTGTGCCAAAGCAGACGAAACACACCTTATGCTACTGAAACTGACTCTTTGTTATGTAGGTGTGAATGATTGCCCCTTCGATCCGTCCCATGCCAAGGTAAGACAACACCTATCTCCACATTTCCTTATACAAGGGGCATGGGTAAGAATAGTTGGTCATAGGTAAAACAGGGTCAACGTACTCATAAAACACAAAGATTGTTTTACTAAAAATTCAGTGTGAATTTTGTAACAGTATCTAATGCAGAAAGTCCTTTGAACATACAATGAAAGACCAGTGCTGAGTGTGAACAAATGACAAGAGACTCAAGCCATCTTCAGGAGGGAGAGATGAGCAGAGAGCGGTCAGGGAGTGCAGTGTGAGGAGGGTAAGGTCCAGGTTAGTCTGTGGAACGGGACATGGTCTCTGGTTCCTGGATCTCACGCACACGACATGCAGCCCTTGCCCTTTTCAGTCTGAGTTTCCAAATGTTCCGCTTTCTGCCCCAAACCCATCATAAAAGTTAGCGGGAGGAGGGTTGGGGGGAAGAGGTCACTGAAGACTGAAATGGCAGCCAAGCGCAGTTTGGGTCACCACCTGTACTCAGAGTTCATCTCAGAACCTTTGGACTCATCACACTTCCATTAAAACTGTAGACACCAAACTTACCTACACCGGATGGGTCCAGATCCCATACTAACTGTCATATCCTGGCTTGGCCCTTTTATAATCAATCCCACTTCTACACTAGGTGTTGATCCATTACATGATATCGTTGGTTTAATATATCTCAATCAGAATGTCTGTGATTTGTCAGTTGTATTGTCACTCCAGCTTTAGGGATTATTTCCTTATCAGCCCATGTTGAGTGATTCCCTGGTCTTCTCCCATCCTCTCAAGTGAATCCCATCCTCCCAACTGTCAGGGAACAATATGGAGACTACACATCTATCAATGTAGACTCTCTTATGGTTTTAATTAAGGTAAAAACCACATACAGTATGTGTTGACATGTGTAAACTATGTGGATAAATGTGCTACTGTTGTTCTATCTATGTTGTTTCATACAACTCCCAAGAGTTATTGAAGCAGTCCTGAATAATGTCACTGTTTTTAATTTGCATCCCAGTTTGTTAGGCCCTGTTAATATATATTTTGGGTAATGATTTGCATGCCCTTCGGTGTGGTGGTCCTTTTATTTCAGCTGAATCTGATTTCAATATTCTAATGAATACTGTAACAGTGGTACAGTCCATAACAGTCCAAAGTACAACCAAATATAGATAGTTATACTGAAGTGGTTTGAAGACCAAACTCCGAGGCCACTGCACTGCATATGACTGAGGTTGTAATAGGACTACTGCTGACGTCCTCTGATGGTCTTCATCCCAAATGACACCCTATTCCCTATAGAGTGCACTACTTTTGACAAGGCCTCATAGTAGTGCAGTGTAGTCAAACGTAGTGCACTATATAGGGAATACAGTGCCATTTGGGACACAGACATGGTCCCTGTCTCTGTTTCCCAACTGTCCCTGCCTGTGTCACTAACTCATATGAGAATCCTGTGTCCGTCAGTGTTATCCGCTATGCTCCAACACACAGTCTGCTTCTTTCACAACAGCCAAGCCAGATGATGCACTGTGTTTTGGATAAACAGCTTTTACTGCTTATTATTATTTGTTGTTAATAGTTGACAGATCTTTTGGAGGCATGTGAAAATAACAGGAACCTGCACCGTAGTCATTTCCAGCATCTACAAACATGAATCACTTCACTAATGACTTTCAGGAAATGTTACAATCATACCTGTTTTTATTTTCCTATTGAGTTATTTTTTACACTAATAATAATGAAAATGTATTCAACTTGTATAGCACTTTATAGCACTTTAAAGCAGAAAAAAGGCATGCAATTTTGAAAAACAAAGACAAATCATGAATGGATGATAATGTCAAAATAGAAAGTCTCAAAACACCATGATTGTGTAATGAAACTATGAAGTAGTGCACCTAAGCTGAGATCTGATGTTTGGATAGTGTTTAAACGTAAACCCAATGTAAGTGTTTTAATTCACAGAACGTGTTTTAAAACTGAAGTTAAATGTTTTAAAACTGAAACACCCAAAGTGGTTTTTCAACCTTAATATTGGTGTTTTTAAGAGAGTGTCATGAAAACACTTTTTGAGGGTTTCAGTACATGTAAATGGCAGCACCAAAACACAAAAACTGTGTTTCCCATACAGTCAATGGTTTGGAAATGCAAATGGTTTATTGCCTAAATATTGATTCATGATAAGGGTCAATGGAGAATATTTTTTGTGGAACATCACCTTTATTTTTTCAATGCTTTATTTAGACAGATTAAGATAGTATTTAGGCAGTAAAACGGCACATTTCGGCGGAATTTTACCCAGTTAACCACACTGTAAGAAATTATTCAGGGGTGAATTGAAATTGACAACAAAAAAACAACAACCAACATATACTTAATAAAAATGAACGCAGGTCGTGCAGAGCCCTTGGTCTAGTGATAACGCACCCGGATTAGACACGTTACCCCTCTTCCCATCGAAGACAGGGGTTAAATTCCCCGCTCCAACCCTCCAACCCAGCCTGTTTCTCCCACCTATCTCTTTGTAATTTCATCATTGTCTCAATAAAGGGTCAAGATACCCCCAAAATAGATATATTTTTAATGTATGCAAATTGTTTAAATTATTTGTTAATTTCATTTTACCAAAAACTATTTTCGAATAAATCGAACTAAATATGTTGCTCAAAATGTAAGTATCTTTCATGTGGATAACCAAAGAGAGAGACAATGGAGTGATTGAACTCATTTGAAGTCTTTGGTTTTAATCATCTTTAATTTCATATATCTTGGCACGTGACTTTGATTTTAGAAGATTGTGGGTAATTAAAACAATAATAAAACCGTCAGACAAAATGACATTCATTCATTCCCACATTCCCACCTTTATACAGTTTATATTATAATATTACAATATACAATGGTAAATTATAAAGTAATCTACATGTCCAAAAGTATGTGGACATTGTGAATTTCCACCAAACAACATGATATAGATTCTACAAGATACACAACATGACCAAAAGTATGTGGACAACTGTTTGTCGAACATCTCATTCCAAAATCATGGGCATTAATATGGAGTTGGTCCCCCTTTGCTGCTATAACAGCCTCCACTCTTCTGGGAAGGCTTTCCACTAGATGTTGGAACATTGCTGCGGGGACTTGCTTCAATTCAGCCACAAGAGCATTAGTGAGGTTAGGTACTGATCTTGGGCGATTAGGCCTGTCTCGCAGTCTGCGTTCCAATTCATCCCAAAGGTGTTCGATGGGGTTGAGGTTAGGGCTCTGTGCAAGCCAGTCAAGTTCTTCCACACCGATCTCAACAAACCATCTCTGTATACATGGGGTTATTGTCATTCTGAAACAGGAAAGGGCCTTCCCCAAACTGTTGCCACAAAGTTGAAAGCACAGAATAATCTAAAATGTCATTGTATGCTGTAGAGTTACGATTTCCATTCACTGGAAATAAGGGGTGTAGTGCGAACCATGAAAAACAGCTCCAGTCCATCATTCCTCCTCCACCAAACTTTACAGTTGGCACTATGCATTCGGGCAGGCAGCGTTTTCTCCAGAGTCCAATGGCGACATGCTTTACACCACTCCAGCCAACTCTTGGCATTGCGCATGGTGATCTTAGGCTTGTGTGTGGATGCTTGGCATGGAAACCCATTTCATGAAGCGCCCGATGAACAGTTATTTTACTGACGTTGCTTCAAGAGGCCGTTTGGAACTAGGTAGTGAGTGTTGCAACCAAGCACAGACAATTTTTATGCCCTATGTGCTTCAGCACTTGGTGGTTCTGTTCTGTGAGCTTGTGTGGCTTATCACTTCATGGCTGAGCTATTGTTGCTCCTAGATGTTTCCACTTAACAATAGCAGCACTTACAGTTGACTGGGGCAGTTCTATCAGGGCAAAAATGTTATGAACTGACTTGTTGGAAAGATGGCATCCTATGACTGTGCCACGTTGAAAGTAACTGACCTCTTCAGTAAGGCCATTCTACTGCCAATGTTTGTCTATGGAGATTGCATGGCTGTGTGCAAAAAAAAAATCAACCTGCCAACAACAGCTGTGTCAACTGAAAAAGCTGAATCCACTCATTTGAAGTGGTGTCCACATACTTGTGTATATATAGTGTATAGGCCTAGACTTACAATAATGAATTGATATTTATAAAGAAAATGTGTATACATTTAGGAATTGCCTAAGTAATACAATTCAATACAGTCTTAGTTTATGAGCGTTATCCTTACATGACATGGGGCATAACATAGGCATAATGTAAACATTATTTGCAGACAAATTCCTGTAGATTAGCTCTGTCCTCTGGTCATATAATGATCAACCACGAGTATTGATACTACACTGACAGTAAGGGCTGTATAATTATTGTCAGGTAATACCACTGTATCAGATATGATAAAATGCACATATGGTTAACCAATTTGTTGAACAATGTTAATACATTTATTAAATGTACATTAAAAATAAAATAATATCAGGAGACATTTTGTTCTTATGACTGTACCGACCAACTCTTCCCTAGTAGCCTACTTACTTTGTTTAGCTCTCCCCGTCCTACAGGTCACCGAACCTGCCCCATGATGTAGGCCCACTATGATAATCAGCAGCACCTGCTTGTTCGCCCCGTGAATCTCGTGCGTCCCCCAGCGTGCCATTGTGCCTCTGGAGCGTTTGAACTATGGCCATGATCACAGCGCTGATCTGTTCACGGAAGGGCTCCTCCTCCTCTAATGTTTATTCTGATATATATGGAAAAAGAACTCACTGTAAAAGAGGTTTAAAAGGGTCAGCTATTATTATAGACTATAAAGCCTATGAGAAAGATATAGAAAACAAAAACACAAGCCCAAGACTGACAGACCTTTTATACAGTAGGTGAATAATTTTGAATTTGTCACTTTGCATGTTTTTCTGTTGAATTTAAAGAGAACCACTAAAATAAACAAAGTTGATAAGATAAATGCTCTAATTAATAATATCCTATATTGTCTATACAATATTATTATAATTACAATGTATTATTATTATCATTATTATTATTATTATTAGTAGTATTATTATTATTATTATCACAAGTATACTACCCCTCCTCTTTCACCAAAGTCTTTATACAACAGTCCGAAGTTCATGAAAGTTTTGCTGCTGATAAGCAGAGCCAATAAAAGCAACAGCTCTGCAGTGTAAACACTGTCAGGTCTACCTGCTTCAGTTAGTCAGTGCAACCTTCTTCTTATGATTTGCATAAAGGCCCCATCAGCCAGCCCACAAATTACCATGTTGTATATTCCTTGCCCTCCAAAAGCATCATGGCAAATTATATCACTCTTCTCAACTGGGAAGTGAACCAGGTTCTCCGAGCAGGTGTCAGGAGTAGGGAATTCACATAAACACTGGAGCAGGAGAGGAGGGTAGAACGGACTTTTTTTGTATTTTTTTAGATCTTTCTTCTCCCCAACCTTCCTTTCCCTTTTAGTTCAGTATATAACTTTTTTTAATGTTCTCGAAAATGGTGTCCAAGTTGACATCTCTCCAACAGGAGCTCTTGAGCGCCTTGTTAGATTCCGGAGTTACCAAAGATGTTCTGATCCAAGCGTTGGACGATATGGACCCCAGCCCGAATGGCTTTGGAGTTAAGTTGGAGAATCTACAGATGTCTCCGCCAAGTTCTAAAATCAACGGAAATGATTCGAAGCCGGTATTTCTTACGTTGACCAATGGGCATAGTAAGGGCAAACTGTCGGGAGATGAGGGGTCCGAGGACGGGGACGATTTCGATACCCCACCGATACTGAAAGAACTCCAGTCACTTAACACGGAGGAAGCAGCGGAACAGAGGGAAGAAGTTGACCGAATATTAGCGTAAGTGAATAGAACTTGAAATGTTTCATTTCACACATTTAGGGATGTTCATTACCGAATGAATGTGTAGGGTATAGGCGCATAACCAAAATAATATTGTATTATTTATCTGGCTACTTATTTTAGATGTAGGAGTAATTTCAGTGTATTTAAAGCGTTTTATATTTAACATTGTCTGACAAATTAGGACAACAATTAGGGTAAATTAGGACAACAATTAGGGTTATCTGCCTGTTAAAGTTATTTCTTCCAGGAATAATTTTCAGACGTGTGGTCCATGAAAACTACAGCCTACTTGCCTGACCGCAATACTCAGAAGTGTATCTGCATTGTGTCTGTATTTTAGAATGACAAAATTAGTGTAAAAACGTATTTTAATGTACATGTCAAGCGCTTGGCAATAGGTCTCAATGTTCCTTGTGTTAACAAATTAAAATAACGCGCCAATAGTACTTTTCGCGTTTTAGTTATTAATTATCCACACGGGTTATTATTTTTTTCCCTTAGCAAACTATAAACTTAACGAGATCTATTTATATTTAACTTACTCGATCTCTCTCACTTAGATTATATCTGGCAATGCAAGAAGAGAAAGTTAATCCATATCAACGTATTTGTTTATTACGTAGGATTCAATGTTGCACTAGATATAGGCTCCACTAATAATAATAATGTTCTGGCGAAATATTGCAACATTTCTTAAAGCAAATATTATTTTGTTTTATGAATGTAGTCTATAAAGGCCTTACTCTTTGTAAATGTTCATATTGTCTTAATTTATCTTCTAAAAGACATTTATAAATGATCATTCATTACGCTAGTAACATGATCAACTGGCCAGCAGAAAATCAAAACTAACCCACGTGTAGTTAAGTTATTATTAATTGTATTCTATAAATCATCAACTGAAAGATACACAGTGTCGTATGATTAGAGTGAATGGAGATCTGGTTATTCATTGTCGAAAGTTATAAACCAACATCTAAACCAACGTATAAACCCGCAGACTTAATTCTCCAAAACAAACAGTTGTGTGTAGATTTGCAACAATTACCCATGTGAAGTCCATACTTAATCTGAGATGTCTGTGATGGTATAGGCTAAGTAAGTGTAGTTTTAATATTTTAGAGCACGCTGCGCACATAGGCTAGGCCTTTTAAATCGTTTGAAATACATTTTCTTTATCGACATAAAGCGTCCTATTGCGTTGTCATCGATGGGTGCAATTCAGTTGTGTTTATTATTGATATAATTGAAGCATTGGAATAATTCAGATGATTTTACCCCATGGGCAAATGTATTCTTCGATAATTGAATGCAATTTTGGATGGAAGCCTTGAACTGATCAATTTCTTCAATTTCTTATCAATGTATTATCAATTTCCTACATTTAACCAAACAACTTGAATTTATTTTACCAAATAACTTATTTATTTTATTTGATTCATACTCGATTCTGGGATTATTTAGTCTGAATTTAATTAGGCCTATGGGTTTATTGTCCAAATAGGAAAAAGCAGGCTATAACGTCAGTGTGTGTCAGACTCAGCTGACATAAAATTCTGCACTTCTAAACCAATGTACTCTAGGCCCTTCCAATTCGTGGAGTTTAGATTATTCGATAACCTAATTTGGTAACATTTGTAATATATTTCTGTATCCTATATCCTTGATATCTCACATTCGCTATGAAATATTGACGTTTCAAAAACTGTGGATCAGTTATAGGCCAAGGTCTAGGATTTAGATTTCCTAATTTCTCAGTTTTGCCTCTTAGCTACAGTCAAAACACTGAATTGAAAATAGGCCTGATTCGGAGTATTTTCATGTTATTGAATGTATTATGAAACCACCGGCGTTGGAAAAAGTGCCCAATTGTCATACTTGAGTAAAAGTAAAGATACCTTAATAAAACATGACTCAAGTAAAAGTGAAAGTCACCCAGTAAAATACTACTTGAGTAAAAATCTTAAAGTATTTGGTTGTAAATATACTTAAGTATCAAAAGTAAAAAATAATTGCTCAAATATACTTAAGAGTAAAAGTATAAATCGTTTCAAATTTCTTATTAAGCAAAACTTATTTAAAAACAAAAAAAAGTGTTATGGATAGCCAGGGGCACACTCCAACACTCAGACATAATTTACAAACAAAGTATGTGTGTTTAGTGAGTCCTCCAGATCAGAGGCAGTATAGGGATGACCAGGGATGTTCTCTTTATAATTGCGTGAATTGGACCATTTCCCTGTCCTGCTAAGCATTCCAAATGCATTCGAGAGTACTTTTGGGTGTAAGGGAAAATGTATGGAGTAAAAAGTACATTATTTTATAATGATTAACAGTCATTTATTAGGGTACTTAACAATTGTCCAAAACTTGGGGATAACACGGATAGCATCAGGCGAAGAAGCCTAATAGAATAAACCAAGGGAAATACATGCTTGTGCTGTAGCTAGGTGCTGTAGATTGGTTCGGAACTTATTTGGCGGATGAATAATACGTTAGATAACTGGTTCTATTAGTGTGAGTGCTAATGTAGCACCACAACCTATATACCATTATACACATAACGCTATTAGGGTTCTAATAGAACGAATAACATGTATTTAGGTTCTATGTGTTTTATGTAACCGCAGTGAGGACCCCTGGCGTGCCGCCCGCATGATCAAAGGCTACATGCAACAGCACAACATACCACAACGTGAGGTGGTGGATGTAACCGGGCTAAATCAGTCTCACCTCTCACAGCACCTCAACAAAGGCACGCCCATGAAAACTCAGAAGCGAGCGGCGCTCTACACCTGGTATGTCAGGAAACAGCGGGAAGTTCTCAGACGTAAGTTAATATTTGAGTTTCTCACACAGCCTTCGATACAGTTAGAGGCACAGAGGTGTGTTGGCCTGGGCGACATAATTCTAATGGCCATCCACAACACAATGTGCATGAACATAAATGTCATATCTCGGCTATGCATATGGTCAGAAACATATTGCAGTAAGCCTATGCCTCAAAAGTGTCTGATTTATCATTATCGCCTGGCTACATACTGTATTGTGCAATTGTCCCTCATTAAATTATGTATTATTTCTTCTTATTGTGTTATTGGTTTATTTTGTCTCCATTCCCCCCAATACAATATTTTATGTGACCTTGTTCTTATTTTTCAGAATTCAACCAGGCAGTGCAAGGTTCTGACAGCAATATGACCGACAAAGGCAGTCAGGATCAGGTGCTGTTTTTCTTCCCAGAGTTCAACCCTCCTGGTCAGGGTATGGGGCAACAAGGGGAGGAGGTGGGCTCTGAACCCTCCTGCAAGAAAATGAGACGGAACCGTTTTAAATGGGGGCCTGCATCCCAACAGATCCTCTACCAGGCCTATGAAAGACAGAAGAACCCCAGCAAAGAGGAGCGGGAGGCGCTGGTGGAGGAGTGCAACAGGTGAGGGGAGGAGGCTTTGGAGAATGAGAAAGTCCCAAATGCCACCTTATTCCCTATTTATTGCACTGTTGCCAATATGTTTCTGGTCAAAAGTAGTGCACTATAGAGGAAATAGGGTTCCATTTGGGATACAGTTTTGTTCTCTCATTGAATAATTGAATGTTTGGCACATCTTATTTGATACTAACGCCATCATTACTGCAGCACATGGCCTTAGCTTAGAATGATTTTGACAGGTTTTAATGTCTCTCTTTGTTTACACTATCCAACTATCTTCCAATGCAACTATCATTATGTTTTCCCTTTGTTCTTTTCCATTGTATTCCATTGATACTATTTCAATCTCTCCTCCTATAGGGCTGAGTGTCTTCAGAGAGGGGTCTCTCCGTCTAAAGCTCATGGGCTGGGCTCTAACTTGGTCACTGAGGTACGGGTCTATAACTGGTTTGCTAACCGGCGTAAGGAGGAGGCCTTCCGTCAGAAGCTGGCGATGGACGCCTACCCCATACCCACCCACAGCATGAACCCTCTCCTGTCTCACAGCCACAACTCCCCACACCACCACAGCTCCCAGATCAGCGCATCCCCCCCTAGTAAGATGCAAGGTAGCGTCTCCACACCACATGCATATCACAGTACATTACTCTGCTATTATATATAATATAATACTACACAACAATGGAATCATTCAAATGTGGTCTTTCCTCTTGCTGTACCTGTCTCATCCATGATCTGAGTGCATGTAATCACTATGGCATCTTGATCAGGGATATGCCTTTGACAGTTAAAGAACAATGGTTGGCAAAAGCTTTGGATGATTTTATTTCCATCCCCAAGAGAGGGTGAAAAGTGGCAAGAAAAACAGTTGATGACATCAGTGAGAGAGAAGAGAGAGGGCAAGAGTGACTTAGGGAGCTGAGCAAATGTCATTGTTATTATGATCTTTAAAAACACACTGAGAACAATCCACATTGTACCTGAAATCTCCACTCCAAAGTCAGCAGGCAGGCAGGAGCAGGAGAGTGGCACAAAGAGCAGCAGTCCTGTGACAGGCCAGGGTCAGGACAGGGTCACGGAGGGATTCAGCAGTAGCTGAACCTACAACCATTACTTCCACATTCATAAAAGCATAAGGTCGGTCGGTTGCTTGTGACTTTTTGGGGGATCCAATGAACTGACCATTTGATATCATAATGCTGTTTGCACTCAGTGCAATTTAGGCGTCTACCTTCGCCTCTATAAGACATAAAATGGAGCTGATATCTTGGCATAGTATTATCCTCAGTGCCATCGCTTACCACCATAAAAGCAATGATTGAAGAAACAAAGCCTCGTGTTGTTCTTTCATGTTAGAACACGAGGTCAACTCTCTAGAAAAACAAGCCGTTTGCCTCGGGTTGCTCTTTTACCTTTGGTTATACTGGGGCCCATTGGCCCATGCTCTGTTTGCTTGTGGTTTTTACCAGCACACCTGACCAAGCATTGACCTCAGGTTGCAAAGTAAGGAGGTAGGTTCAGTGGTAGGCTTGTGTGGAGGTGAGGGAGAAGGGGCTGGTTGTAGAGAGGGCGAGGGTAAGGGTCAGAAGCAGAAGGTACTTTGCTCCCCCTAGTCCTCGGTTGCTTGCTTACAAGGTGTCCTGCCGGCGTCCTGCCGACAGCATCAGCTGTTTTTCACTGTCAGCCCCTGGCCTGACAATAGCACCCCAGCAGGTTGCCTCATCGTGTTGCTAGGCCACGGCCTGTATTATGCATGCTTGAATGGACAATTAAAATCATTGGCTACTACATCTCCCAGGCCTTCGATAAGGGGCTCCCCTGACTTCTCCTCTCTATACCCCAGCCTGGCAGGGGTCCCTATTGTCTGTGGTGTATTAGAAGACTGCAGTGACTGTAACCTAGGTTATTTTATCTCAGCTGGGCCTTGGGGAGGGCCTGTTTTAAAGCTCTCCTTACCTTTATGGGGCGGCAGTATAGTGGCCGAGGGAGGCTGGGTGCTCTGCAGACCAGAGCAGCAGGAGCTGTCCTCTGGGGTATTGGCTCTTTTCTGGCCAGACAGGACTGATGACCCCTTGTGCTCCAGTCTGTAGAGAGGTGTGTGTGGGTAACCCCCTCCTTCAGCTATCGCCACTACAATAGTTATGTGTGGGAGGTCACTAAAGTGTCACATCAAAGAAAACCTCTTACTCCTGGAGTTTTCCTTGATGCTCTTACTTCTGTTGATAAAGGTGAGGTAACTTGATTGGCCAAAACGGTCAAATAGTATTTTTGGGGGACAGACGAGGTTATTCCATTGTCAGTGTTTGGCAAAAGACCAAACAAAACAAATGTATAGATGCCTTCTGTTACTAGTCACGTCTCAAAATGTAAATAGGTGATGCACACACACTGTTGGTCTGATCGAATTGTTTCATCAGCTGAATGATCCATTGTGTCTGAAGCCATGATACTTTTAGGGCCATAGTTTCCCCTTGGATCATTCACTTAACCATACAACCTGTGCTTTTATAGAAAAGATGAGAACAGGCAATTGGAATTCAACCCTGTTCTATTACAAACAGATGCCAATACGTGTGTGTCTGTGTGTTTTACCATACTTCATGAGAGAAGGATGACGTGACCATACAGTTCTGTTGTTTATAGTTGTCAGGTTTATTTCTTTGAAAGAAGTGGAGGGTGCTTAACCAACGTGAGTCGAGGTGCAACCTAAAAATGTGATTATCATTGAAAAGGAAAAGGCGTAACGCTCAGTGACCATTAAAAAGTCATTGTTTTATTTTAAGTTAAAAGATTAATGTTTCGGCCACTTTGAGGGTGAATCTGAAAGCTGAGCATGGGGAGCAAGTTTCATACATCTCTCAACAAAGTATAGAGGTGGGAGGCTTTTCTTTTTTGTTGTTTCTGTCTGGGGTTCTAAATAGGACTTCTCTTTATGTTGACCTGCATCAAAGCTGAGATAGAAACGTTGACGGGCCAATCAGCACAAATAATTCAGCAACAGTAGCATCTTTTTCACCAGAATGTGCTAAGAGATTGAGTTGAACGCCTGATAACCTGCTGATATCTCATTTGTCTGAAGACTATTCCCCTCCCTCACACGGCAAAGCCTGCTGATTCATGAATCTCCCACCTAATCTGACACACTGGAAAGGTTTTAGCTGTAAGATTAAGACGGCAGTGAGGGGAGTGTGGTTCAATATCTGGTAGACTGGAAACAGTGTGATTTGATTTAACAACAGTGAGATATATATATATATATCATATATTATAGGAGGGAAAAACAGTGAGCAGGTTGTGTTGCCTCAATGCCTTGTGTCACCCAAGGCTATGTGGGAGTTGGCCTGGCCGAGGGATAGAGAGGCAAGGCCTGCCCTATGCCTGGCCCTGCTCTGTCCACTGGGAGCCCCAGCCTGGTCAGAGAGGTACAAAGGCCTGCTACGTCCTGCAGAGACCCGGGAGGTCTCTCGTATGCACTGGAGCTACAATTACCAGTGCCTGGGGATGAGGAGAGAGGCTTTGATATTACATGCGTCACACAGAGCACCGAAGCCTTTTAAACCTGCTGTAACTTCCAGCTGCCTACGCTATCACTCCCCTTCACAGGGTTCTCACCCTCCCCCTGGTCTACTTCTAGTCACCCCTGGTCCAATACTCAGAGTGCTTGGGTATTGGGGTTGATTTAGCTCAAACACTATTTAAGATGACAATTTAGAGAGTGATAGAGGGGAGATAGCTACCTTTTTTAGAATGTCAAATGTCAAATGGTCAAATGTCTTGCAGCCAGAAAGTACAGTAGTTGTTTCAATTTTGAGTTGCTTTTTTCTGCAATATAATGTCATCCTGTCAGTTATCCAAGATGGCGTAGCAGTCAGACGTCTTTGTCCTGTCGTGTCCCTTGTATATATCGTTTTTTACATATTTTTCTTCGCATATCTTTTAAAATATTTTACTAAACCTCAACATCTAAATACTCTCCTGCATCCCACCTCACCCAATGTAGCGTGGATCTGCTTTTTTCCCCCTAAAGTATCTATATTTAATTCGGATCTGGAATCCCTCAACTGAAGCTAGCCAGCTAACTACCAGCTATCAGTCAGCAAACCATTGCCAGCGGTCATCAGCTAACCTTCGTGACTCTAACCAGAGCATAACGGACCTATTATTTTTATCCCCGGATTCCCACCGCAATCTGAACATTTTCATCTGGATCTTCACAACTAGCTAACCGCAACCCCGGATGACTACTCCTGGCTAGCGTTTCCATCCACTTAGCTTGAACCTAGCCCGGCCAGAGCTCCTGTGCTACCACCGAAGCATACTCCTGGGCTACAATATCCGGACCCCTTCTACAGCCGGTATGGGGCATGGAACCCCGCAGATCCCCTACGACTGGAATACCGACATAACCTGCCCGAGGACTCCAACAGGCCCCTCAGGTGTGACGCCCGCTGAAGGCCCATTATACTAACCAGCTAGGCCTGCTAGCTACCTAGAGCTACTTGGAACCCTGTTAATTCCACAACCGGTCTATCGACGTCATCGTATGAAGAGGTAAAAACAGACTTAACCCCATCGCGATGTTCCCCAAAGGCTAACTTTCTAGCCCCTGCTATCTGCTTGCTTGCTAACCCGGCCTGCTAACTGCTAGCCTGCCCCGGTCTACTAACTGCTAGCTTGTTTAGCCCCGGTCTGCTAACTGCTAGCTTGTTTAGCCCCGGCCTACTAATTGTTAGCTTGTTAGCACAGGCCTGCTAACTGTCTGAATCGCCGTGTCCCCAGCCAGCCCAACCATTCACTGGACCCATATTTATTTTTAATCTCTTTTCAATTTTTAATTTGATTATACCTTCCGGTAACCTGCCTCACCCAATGTGATACGGAATCGCTATTATTTTTAATTTTAGAATACATTCAAGAACCTCCAGAAGCTAGCCAGCTAATTAGCTACAAGCTGTTTAGTCATTGTTAGCCACTGCTAGCGGCTTTTACCTTCTGCACAGCCAGCCCTGTTTTTAGCCTGGATAATACCCGCCAGTCTACCAGTATCGAACTGTCTCTCCACAACAACGCCGGATTCCTGCCGTAATCCCTGGACCACTACTTCTGATCTTCACAGCTAGCTTGCACCCAGTACCGAAGCTATCCCTGAGGCCCACCTCCTGGCCTACTCAGCTGTTCACCCGAACCCCACTCATACACGGCTAGAGCCCAATACTCCACCGGATCCTTGCTGTAAACTCTGGACCTTGGCTAACGCCACTGCCACGAAGCTAGCACCAGTTAGCTGTGAGCCAGGCACATCTCCCTGCTAGCAAACTAAATTCTACAATACCTCTTTCGCCATCTGGCTTGGATTCTCTGTCGACACGGCCCCCCGCCGCACCATCACGACTGGTCTGACTGGTCTGTGCCTTCAACCAGACCCCCCCTACCACCCCCGGGCTATTAACTTTAAACGCTGTGTCGCCTGCTAGCTTAGTGGCGGCTTCTCTGTTCCATCTACTGCTGCCCCCTGGACACTATGATCACTTGGCTACATAGCTGATGCCTGCTGGACTGTCCATTTATAACGGTACTCCATTCTGTTTATTTATGTTTTATCTGTCGGCCCCAGCCGCGAACTCAGGCTCTGTGTGTAGTTAATCCGACCCTCTCTGCCTAGTCATCGCCATTTTACCTGCTGTTGTTGTGTTAGCTGACTAGCTGTTGTTGTCTCACCTGTTGTTTTAGCAAGCTCTCCCAATCAAGACCTGCGATTACTTTATGCCTTGCTGTATGTCTCTCTCAAATATCAATATGCCTTGTATACTGTTGCTCAGGTTAGTTATCATTGTTTTAGTTTACATCTGCTCCGTTAGCCGCACCCTCATCCTACTCCTCCTCTGTTCCTCGGGTGATGTGGAGGTAAACCCAGGCCCTGCATGTCCCCAGGCACCCTCATTTGTTGACTTCTGTGATCGAAAAGCCTTGGTTTCATGCATGTCAACATCAAAAGCCTCCTCCCTAAGTTTGTTTTACTCACTGCTTTAGCACACTCTGCCAACCCCGATGTTCTTGCCGTGTCTGAATCCTGGCTTAGGAAGGCCACCAACAATTCTGAGATTTCCATACCCAACTATAACACTTTCCGTCAAGATAGAACTGCCAAAGGGGGAGAAGTTGCAATCTACTGCAGAGATAGCCTGCAAAGTTCTGTCATACTTTCCAGGTCTATGCACAAACAGTTCGAACAGTTCGGACACCATCTGTGAATTGATCGCCCCCCATCTAGCTTCAGAGTTTGTTCTGTTAGGTGACCTAAACTGGGATATGCTTAACACCCCGGCAGTCCTACAATCTAAGCTAGATTCTCTCAATCTCACACAAATCATCAAGGAACCCACCAGGTACAACCCTGAATCTGTAAACATGGGCACCCTAATTACATTATCCTGACCAACTTGCCCTCCAAATACACCTCTGCTGTCTTCAATAAGGATCTCAGCGATCACTGCCTCATTGCCTGTATCCGCTACGGGTCCGCGGTCAAACAACCACCCCTCATCACTGTCAAACGCTCCCTAAAAGACTTCTGCGAGCAGGCCTTTCTCATCGACCTGGCCCGGGTATCCTGGAAGGATATTGACCTCATCCCGTCAGTTGAGGATGCCTGGTCATTCTTTAAAAGTAACTTCCTCACCATCTTAGACAAGCATGCTCCGTTCAAAAGATGCAGAACTCCAGACCTGATTGACCTCAACCATCACAAAAACATCCTGTGGCGGACTGCAATAGCATCGAATAGTCCCCGCTATATGCAACTGTTCAGGGAAGTCAGGAACCATAACACACAGTCAGTCAGGAAAGCAAAGGCCAGCTTTTTCAAGCAGAAATTTGCATCCTGTAGCTCTAACTCCAAAAAGTTCTGGGACACTGTAAAGTCCATGGAGAACAAGAGCACCTCCTCCCAGCTGCCCACTGCACTGAGGCTAGGTAACACGGTCACCACCGATAAATCCGTGATAATCCAAAACTTCAACAAGCATTTCTCAACGGCTGGCCATGCCTTCCTCCTGGCTACTCGGCCAACAGCTCCGCCCCTCCGCAGCTACTCGCCCACGCCTCCCCAGCTTCTCCTTTACCCAAATCCAGATAGCAGATGTTCTGAAAGAGCTGCAAAACCTGGATCCGTACAAATCAGCTGGGCTTGACAATCTGGACCCTCTATTTCTGAAACTGTCCGCCGCCATTGTCGCAACCCCTATTACCAGCCTGTTCAACCTCTCCTTAGTATCATCTGAGATCCCCAAGGATTGGAAAGCTGCCGCGGTCATCCCCCTCTTCAAAGGGGGAAACACCCTGGACCCAAACTGTTATAGACCTAAATCCATCCTGCCCTGCCTATCTAAGGTCTTCGAAAGCCAAGTCAACAAACAGATCACTGACCATCTCGGATCCCACCGTACCTTCTCCGCTGTGCAATCCGGTTTCTGAGCCGGTCACGGGTGCACCTCAGCCACGCTCAAGGTACTAAACGATATCATAACCGCCATCGATAAAAGACAGTACTGTGCAGCCATCTTCATCGACCTGGCCAAGGCTTTCGACTCTGTCAATCACCATATTCTTATCGGCAGACTCAGTAGCCTCGGTTTTTCTAATGACTGCCTTGCCTGGTTCACCAACTACTTTGCAGACAAAGTTCCGTGTGTCAAATCGGAGGGCATGTTGTCCGGTCGTCTGGCAGTCTCTATGGGGGTACCACAGGGTTCTATTCTCGGGCCGACTCTTTTCTCTGTATATATCAATGATGTTGCTCTTGCTGCGGGCGATTCCCTGATCCACCTCTACGCAGACGACACCATTCTGTATACTTCTGGCCCTTCCTTGGACACTGTGCTATCTAACCTCCAAACGAGCTTCAATGCCATACAACACTCATTCCGTGGCCTCCAACTGCTCTTAAACGCTAGTAAAACCAAATGCATGCTTTTCAACCTTTCGCTGCCTGCACCCGCAAGCCCGACTAGCATCACCACCCTGGTTGGTTCCGATCTAGAATATGTGGACATCTAGAAGTACCTAGGTGTCTGGTTAGACTGCAAACTCTCCTTCCAGACTCATATCAAACATCTCCAATACAAAATCAAATCTAGAGTCGGCTTTCTATTTTGAAACAAAGCCTCCTTCACTCACGCCGCAAAACTTACCCTAGTAAAACTGACTATCCTATCCGATCCTCGACTTCGGCAAATTCATCTACAAAATAGTTTCCAATACTCTACTCAGTAAACTGGATGCAGTTTATCACAGTGCCATCCATTTAGTTACTAAAGCACCTTATACCACCCACCACTGCGACCTGTATGCTCTAGTCGGCTGGCCCTCGCTACATGTTCGTCGCCAGACCCACTGGTTCCAGGTCATCTACAAGTCTATGCTAGGTAAAGCTCTGCCTTATCTCAGTTCACTGGTCACGATGGCAACACCCACCCGTAGCACGCGCTCCAGCAGGTGTATCTCACTGATCATCCCTAAAGCCAAAACCCCATTTGGCCGCCTTTCCTTACAGTTCTCTGCTGCCTGCGACTGGAACGAATTGCAAAAATCTCTGAAGTTGGAGACTTTTATCTCCCTCACCAACTTTAAACATCTGCTATCTGAGCAGCTAACCGATCGCTGCAGCTGTACATAGTCCATCGGTATATAGCCCACCCAATTTACCTACCACATCCCCATACTGTTTTTTATTTTATTTACTTTTCTGCTCTTTTGCACACCAGTATGTCTACCTGCACATGTTCATCTGATCATTTATCACTCCAGTGTTTATCTGCTAAATTGTAATCATTCACTCCTATGGCCTATTTATTGCCTACTTCCTCATGCCTTTTGCACACAATGTATGTAGATTTCTTTTTTTCTACTATGTTATTGACTTGTTTATTGTTTATTGTTTACTCCATGTGTAACTCTGTGTTGTTGTCTGTTCACACTGCTATGCTTTATCTTGACCAGGTCGCAGTTGCAAATGAGAACTTGTTCTCAACTAGCCTACCTGGTTAAATAAAGGTGAAATTTAAAAATAAAATACAAAATCCTGAGGAAGAAAGATTTCTTAATCTCAAGCTATATTGAGAGCATCTTTATAACATCCCAATAACACTGCTGGCCGCCCCACTGGTGTCCCAGAAATGGAGCCCTTCTCCTCCGTCCAAATTACCAATAGCCTCACACCAACTAGACGACGGAAGCCTTCCTTAATGGGATTAGGGTTCTCTGCAGCCAGAATTACTGCCTGACACAGGGAGACAAAACTGGCTAGAATAGCACCTCACTCCCTTGACACTTTACAGGTTGCCCAGCTTGGAGATAAATGCCTGTTTATGAGTCCTCTGCCATTGTGAGGCTATGGTGGTTATGGGCCCAATGGAGTGCATTATTGTCTTGTAGCGGTGTTAATAAGACACCGTGAGTGCTGTGGGGTTGCTAGTGTGTTGTTCAGGAGAATATGAGCTCTGTCTGTGGTTCTCTTGTGGTCTGCCTGGAAAGACTGGACAACATGTTAGTTGTTAGTGGATGAAATACAGTCAAGATGAAAATGATCAATTCTTTGGTCTGATTTAGTTGTATTCCCCAGGCAGTAGATCATGTTTTTGCTTTATGTTTAAACTTTATTTTGGGTGAGATATGATGTTCCATTATTTTATGGCAGACATATGGTGCTTGGTGTCCCCGGTCTGTGACTGTCTGTGACTGTCTGTGACTATCTGGGACAGTGGCAGCCAGGGCGCTCAGTGTGACATGCGTGGGTCAGGGACAGAGGTCCCAGGGATGATCTGGGATCTGAGAGTAAACACTGTCCTAAATTGCACCCTATTCCCTACATAGTGCACTACTATGGGCCCTGGTCTAAAATAGTGCACTATATAGGGAGTAGGTGCCATTTGGGACTGGCCCAGTGTCACAGCCCACTGCTCTGCTCTGCAGGGGGGAGGGAGGGAGTCTCTGTGTGAGACTGAGACTACAGGATAAGAATGTGTTTGACATTGGTTGTAATTGTGTAATGTTTGCTCTGTTGGTATCAAAGGGGGCCAGGATTGGCAAACATCCATTTGACAGGAGGAGAGCAGCATTCCTTTGGCCCCCGGTGGCGAATGGAGGTGGGAGACAACAAGGGGTCTAGACACGGGATTAAGAGATGATGGGTCATTCAGTGATGTCACAGAATTCAGTGACTAAGTGTTTGGAGAGTGGAAGGATAGGTGAGAACATGACAGGGTTCCCTATTGATGACATACTGTACGTAGAAGGCATTTCTTCACTTCCATACCTTTACCTGGGCACAGAGAGATCCTTTCCATGCTGGGTAGGAATCACTGTGCTGCCATATTTATAGACCTATCCAAGGCCTTTGATACTGTTGACCATCTCCTACTCATTTAAAGGTTGTCTGAAATGGGCCTCGACCAGGTGTCTTGCAAGTGGTTTTAGAACTATCTGCCAGACAGAACACAATGTGTGCTTTCTGATGGTGTCAAGGTGTCTCGATATTATTAAAGGTACCCGTCATGGGTCGATTTTGGGACCTGTCCTCTTTACTATTTATATAAATAATATTGGTCCATCTGAAAAAAACTGTAACATTGATCTGTATGCAGATGACACTGTTATGTACGCTATTGCCCCTACGGCTGACTAGGCTATGTTGGAGCTGCAATCTGATTTTGTTGCCTTGCACAAAGCCCTTGATGATTTCAAATTTGTACTTAATGCGGGAAAAACTAAATGTTTGCTGCTTTCTAATTCTCATAGAAGTGCTTCAGATGGCTTTCACATTTATGCATTGGCTGGTTCTTTCATCGAGCAGGTTCCCGCTTATAAAAAAAATATATGGCCTTTTGGATTGACAATAATTTGACATTTAAAAAACATACAGATGAGCTAGTTAAGAAGCTGAGATGTAAAGTAGGCTTCTTTTAAAGAAACAGATCATACCTCTCCCTAAACAACAGGAAGCAGATTGTAGTCAACTTTCCTGACAGTTCTTGACTATGGTGACACCATTTATCAGAATGCAACAGCCACTACTCTTCAACTTATGGAGGCCATCTACCATAGTGCCCTTTGCTTTATCACATGACAGTTTTAACACGAATTACTGCATCCTGTATCAAAAGGTTGACTGGTCCTCGTTAAAGTTCATTACACCCTTTTTGTTTAAAATATCTACTACACAAGCTTCCAACCTAGCTCACTTCACTGTTAAACTGTTAAGCTTCCAACCTAGCTCACTTCACTGTTAAACTGTTAAGCTTCCAACCTACTTCACTGTTAAAATAAAAAACACGAGACACCAAACCCGTTCACAGGGATGGTTATCTTTCAAGGTTCCTCTAGTACGCACCGATTTAGGTACATCTGCTTTCAGTTTTAGTGCCCCCCATTTTTTGGGATAGCCTACAAAACTCCCTACATTTTGACTCTGGTGCCTCTAGGGCAGTTTAGGACTTGAATGTTGAATGAATTCAATGATAATTGCAACTGTTTGGATTGAATGTAAATAATTGTATTTGTGATGTTTGAAGCTGTAGTGTTGAGTCTCTAATTTGTAGTTTATTTTGTTTTTATTGATGATATTTTGTTTATTGTATTATTGTCCTCCGGGTACCATTGTAAATGGGTTCCCCTAAATAAAAAAATGGTGCATGAGTTCATAAAGTCTAGGACTGGGGTTATGGGGGGCTGGTGTACGGTGTATTGTAAACACTGAATAGCCTTGGCTGAGCTGGGCTGATAGCACCAGTGGAGGGGTCAGTGTGTTTGTTTGCTCTGCTCTCCCTGTCTGAGTCAAAGAGCAGGTGAGTCTGGTGGGTTGGAGCGACTGCTTGGACACAACACACTTAGTCATACTGAGAGGCCTGCTACCGTCTCTCTGCCCTATATACTGTTATCCTGTGTGACACAGATGTTGTTAGTTCAAGAAACAAACTCTACATTTCTCTCACCCTTTCTCTTGTCTCCTTGTCTCCCTCCCCCTCTCTCTTCCCCTCCATCCCTCTCTCTCTTCCCCACCATCCCCCTATCTCTCTCCCTCCCTCTCTCTCTTCCCCACCCCCCCCCCTCTCTCTCTCCCTCTCTCTCTTCCCCACCATCCCTCTCTCTCTCTCCCTCCCTCTCTCTTCCCCACCATCCCTCTCTCTCTCCCTCCCTATCTCTCTTCCCCTCCCTCTCTCTCTATTTCTCTCTCTCTCTTTTTCCCTCCCTCTCTCTCTCCAGTGCGGTACAGCCAACAGGGACCCGGTGAGGTCAGCTCCTCGACGACCATCAGTCACCACGGCAGCATGGCGACCAGCCAGTCGGTGTTACAGCAGGTGTCTCCGGGAGGCTTGGACCCCAGCCACAGTCTGCTGTCACCTGACGCCAAGATGGTGAGTAACACACCTGGGCCCTCCTAGCCTCTGATTAGATAAGGACCAGGGCTGCGTTTAACATGAGGTACGTTCCAAATGGCACCCTATTCCCTCTGTACTGCATTACTTTTGACCAGAGTCCTATGAGCCCTGGTCAAAAGTAGTGCACTACATAAGGCAATGGGGTGACATTTGGAACGCAACCATAGACATATAAAGCAGGTCCCTGAGCCAGACTCCCATGGAACAGTCTATAGGGAACAACAGTTAGAGCATTGTGCTGCTCTCAGTGGAAAGTGGAGACAGGTGGCAGGCCATGGCTGAGGCCTAACATACAGTACAGCCTTCACCACCATAGTGAACTGGGCAGGTCCAGAGCTGAGCCAATAAACTTGACAAAGAAGCATTCTGAGCTTATTGATTAAATGCCCTGTAAAGAGAAGTGGAGGGTGGAGCGCTCAGCACTGCTTGCTCTGCCTGGGAAATGACGATAGCACTTGATTATGCTCAATGTTTTTTCTACCTTCAGAAAAGGGAGCTAGAGGGGAGAAACTCAGCCCTCTGTCCTATTCCAATATTTGATTGGTGAAAGCGAAACTTGGCCAGTACCGTACATGCAGACATTTCTAACTCTTGAACGCTGGTCCCAAAAAACAATTATATCGTATTCTTAGGATCAGAATAATAACGATATTATGGCACTAACCAGATTTGTGTTGTTTAAATCCAACAAAGATGAACATCACAATCTTTATTTAGTGAGAATATCCCTGATGATTCATAGTGCATTTATCATTATCTCCTGTCAGTAGGAAGTTAGATTTTTGTAGGGAGTGCCGGTCAGTATACTGTGGAAAAGGTCAGAGCAGACAGGTTGTTATCTATGGGCACCGTACAGATGATTGTCTAAGTCCCAAATGCAACCCTAATCCCTATATAGTGCACTATTTTTAACCAAGACCCATAGGGCTCTGGTCAAAAGTAGTGGACTATATAGGGAATATAGTGCCATTTGAGACGAATCCACTGTCTGACCATCCCCTCCTCTCAGAGCAGCTGGCAGGAAATGTGAAAACAGTGCATGAACACACACACAACGCACACACCCACACGCGCACACACACACATGCATACACACCCACACGCGCACACACACACATGCATACACACCCACACGAGCACGCACACACACACACATGCATACACACCCACACGCGCACACACACACATGCATACACACCCACACGCGCACACACACACACACATGCATACACACCCACACGCGCACACACACACATGCATACACACCCACACGCGCACACACACACATGCATACACACCCACACGCGCACACGCACACATGCATACACACCCACACGCGCACACACACACATGCATACACACCCACACGCGCACACACACACACACATGCATACACACCCACACGCGCACACACACACATGCATACACACCCACA
Organism: Oncorhynchus clarkii lewisi; assembly: GCF_045791955.1. NCBI lineage: Eukaryota > Metazoa > Chordata > Actinopteri > Salmoniformes > Salmonidae > Oncorhynchus > Oncorhynchus clarkii. Next base: position 20,147,897 of record NC_092173.1, on the reverse strand, counting down.
CGCGCACACACACACATGCATGCACACCCACACGCGCACACACACACATGCATACACACCCACACGCGCACACACACACATGCATACACACTACTACTTTCAATCTGTGCTTTTACGCTTCATTATTGGATTATTTTGTATTTATTTTCTCCTCATTGTTTGCTTGGTATAGATGACTGGAGTTACACAAGCACAATGTTAGACAAAAGCAGCAGAACTAACTCAACATTTATCTGTGTGAGCTGCATTGCTGAGAGCATCTGGTTTCACTTCTAAAGTGATCGCCATGCTTTACTATATACCCTGATTTAACCATCCTTATATTCAGTTAGCATGTTAGATTTAGGATATTGTCAGTACATGACTTCATTCTTGGTCCAGAATGGTGTCACTAAGTTTCTTAGTGTGTCTCTCTCTCTAGATGTCTGCGTCAGGTGGAGGCCTGCCACCTGTGAGCACGCTGACCAACATCCACAGCTCCCACCACACACACCAGCAGACACAGAACCTCATCATGCCTCTCTCTGGAGTCATGACCATCGCACAGAGTGAGTCAACCAATCAACCAACCAGCCAGTGCTCTGTATTTCCCATGTCTCCACAAATTATTCTCTTAATGTAACAACTGTCCATTTATTCTCCTCTCTTTATGCACATATTCTCGTATGACCTCTATGTTCGTATGTACACAATGGTTGAGCTCCAATTGGCACCTGAATCACTATATAGTGCAATGCTTTTAACCACGCCCCATAGTTGTCAAAAGTAATGCACTACATTGCAAATATAGTTATGCTTGTATTGTCATGCTTTAGATATGAGACAAATAACTTAAGTTCTATGTGGTTGTAGGTCTGAACACGTCGCAGTCAGTGCCTGTGATCAACAGCGTGGCGGGGAGCCTTGCAGCTCTGCAGCCGGTGCAGTTCTCCCAGCAGCTCCACAGTCCCCACCAGCATGGCCTGATGCAGCAGTCCCCCAGCCACATGAACCAGCAGCCCTTCATGGCCACCGTGACTCATTCACACAGTCAGTACCTGCCTCTTAGTAAGCACTAAACGGTTGCTAATGCCATGTCATAGATGGGATACAATGCCAATATAGTCTTGTCCCAGATATTTGTCGGCTGTCTTGCCAACACCTTTTCACTCATTGACACGTCATGTTTAGCGTGACAATTCCATAAGGAGTTGACAAGAGATCTTAAAACTACATTTCAGCATGTACAGATGTAGCCTAATCCTAACCCTAATCATAAACCTATTGCTAACCCATTAATAAAAGTGAATCTATTGGGGTAAAATTAACAATGAGACATTCTCTCTATGTCTTTGTCTTTGGCAGTGTACCCTCATAAGCAGGAGCCACCGCAGTATTCTCACCAGTCACGGTTTCCCTCAACCATGGTGGTGACAGACGCCAACAGCCTCAGTACTCTCAGCTCCATGTCATCCAGCAAACAGGTCAGTCAATAACATGACTCAGTCTCACCTAACACAGGCCACAATCAGGCCCCCCCCCCTATACCCTGGCCCTGACTCAGTCAATACAGTCTCCCCTCTCTGTCTGTCCTCAGTGTCTGTCCTCTCTGTCTGTCCTCAGTGTCTGTCCTCAGTGTATTAGAGCATGTGCATGTATAATGTTTGTAATAATCCCTTTTGCTGCTCTCTGGGAGATGTTTGCATACATTTCGGTCATAAGCTACATTTAAACTAAGATAGTTGGTTGTAAATGTAAGTTGGAAAGCTTGGAAATGAATTCCCAGCCTGCTGAGGCTTTGTACTGTATCTTGTGCAAGCCTCCAATTAGAGATTTGATTGATCAATTTCTTTATCTACTAACACACCACATCTTCCTCACAACCGACACACAACCCCCTCCCCAAACTGAGCACTCACTAACAGTAGGCTGATAGACTAGGATAGATATGGTAGGCTGATAGACTAGGATAGATACGGCAGGCTGACAGACTAGGATAGATACAGTAGGCTGATAGACTAGGATAGATACGGTAGGCTGACAGACTAGGATAGATACAGTAGGCTGATAGTCTAGGATAGATACAGGCTGATGGACTAGGATAGATACAGTAGGCTGACAGACTAGGATAGATGCAGTAGGCTGATAGACTAGGATAGATACAGTAGGCTGATAGACTAGGATAGATACAGTAGGTCGATAAACTAGGATAGATACAGTAGGCTGATAGACTAGGATAGATACAGTAGGCTGATAGACTAGGATAGATACAGTAGGTTGATAGACTAGGATAGATACAGTAGGCTGATAGACTAGGATAGATACAGTATGCTGATAAACTAGGATAGATACAGTAAGTTGATAGACTAGGATAGATACAGTAGGCTGATAGACGAGGATAGATACAGTAGGTTGATAAACTAGGATAGATACAGTAGGTTGATAAACTAGGATAGATACAGTAGGCTGATAGTCTAGGATAGATACAGTAGGCTGATAGACTAGGATAGATACAGTAGGCTGATAGACTAGGATAGATACAGTATGCTGATAAACTAGGATAGATACAGTAAGTTGATAGACTAGGATAGATACAGCAGGCTGATAGACGAGGATAGATACAGTAGGTGGATAAACTAGGATAGATACAGTAGGTTGATAAACTAGGATAGATACAGTAGGCTGATAGTCTAGGATAGATACAGTAGGCTGATAGACTAGGATAGATACAGTAGGCTGATAGACTAGGATAGATACAGTATGCTGATAAACTAGGATAGATACAGTAAGTTGATAGACTAGGATAGATACAGCAGGCTGATAGACGAGGATAGATACAGTAGGTGGATAAACTAGGATAGATACAGTAGGTTGATAAACTAGGATAGATACAGTAGGCTGATAGTCTAGGATAGATACAGTAGGCTGATAGACTAGGATAGATACAGTAGGCTGATAGACTAGGATAGATACGGTAGGCTGATGGACTAGGATAGATACAGTAGGCTGATAGACTAGGACTCGGGCGGCAGCGTAGCCTAGTGGTTAGAGCGTTGGACTAGTAACCGAAAGGTTGCAAGATTGAATCCCTGAGCTGACAGGTACACATCTGTCATTCTGCGCCTGAACAAGGCAGTTAACCCACTAGGCCATCATTGAGAATAAGAATTTGTTCTTAACTGACTTGCCTAGTTAATTAAAGGAAAAATACAGCAGGCTGATAGAATAAGATAGATATGGTAGGCTGATAGACTAGGATAGATACAGTAGGCTGATAGACTAGGATAGATACAGTAGGCTGATAGACTAGGATAGATACAGTAGGCTGATAGACTAGGATAGATACAGTAGGCTGATAGACTAGGATAGATACAGTAGGGCTGTCTGAAATTGCACCTTATTCCCTACTTAGTGCACTACTTTTGACCAGTGGCAAAAGGGAATAGGGTTCCTTTTGGAACGCACACTAGGTGTGTGAGTTGTGATTGTGTGTTGACTTGTTTAATCCCTGTTACATTAGGATTCTACCGTAAACAAGATGGTGCAACTGGGGGGTCTCTCCTGGGTAAATACTCTTTTCTTAGTACGGTCACTTAATAAAATCACTTAGTTTTAGCCTGAGTGCCAGTCTGTTTGTGCCATCATGCCAACTATGTTTGTCTTGAAAATGACAGCAATGGAGTTGGCAAGAGCACAAACTGATCTGGGACCAGGCTAACTTAGTTTAACTGGACTGGCTCAGTGAATTCATCCAAATGGGATGTGTTGTTGTCCCAAAGCCAAGACCATTCTACTGAATATTTGTGTGCAATATACCATATTTTGCGTAGTAAATGTGTGTGCTTTCCATGACTTTATAGGCATAAATTAATGTTTATACAGACTGATACAGGAACCTTAACTCACATAATCAAGACACACTACCCTTCTTATGCATGTAAAGTCAATGAATGGCAATATGAGATCAGACCAATGAGATTTGGATTAATGCAACTTTTATTTATTTACTTAATGGTTTCACAGCTAATGTTTTTGCCTGGCTCTGTCTTTGATTCTGGGTTTGACGCTAGTACTCAGTTCACTCTGATTTTGTCAGAGCATGTGGACCACAAATCTCAATCATTGGACCAAGGAGTCGGGTGTATGGACACTCCTCAGAATTCCTATTTCCTTTGAAAGGCCGGACCAATCAATCACCTGTGCCCTCATCCTGAACTTAAATTGATTAACGATGCCTCCTTTCACTTTCCTCTCCATTGGGGAGAGAGAAGGCTGGCCGATCCCTGGCCAGACCTAGTCCCCTGATCAGGAAATGAACCCCACTGGTAATCAAAGTTCAGGAGGCTTGTGTCCTGCTACTTACTTCCCTGCTATTGTGGGGGGTGGTCTATTATGGGGGGGTCTTTTTTTGTAATTACAGCTCTTCCTCTTTCCTATTTCTCCCTGGTCTCAGTGATCGCTCTAGCCTGAAATGCCTTCCTCGGTGTTTTGCTTTCACACGCTCAATTTCCCACGCTGCCTGAGACAGAGGACTCTACGTCGCCCGGGCCGCAGCACTGTCACTGCTCATTGGGTTGATGGGCTGAGATGTGGCAGATGCTCCGATTGGCTTGAAACCTACCTGTTCCCTTGATAGAGTGGTTTAACTAGATACTGACTGGCTGCCTTTGGTTTGATATATGTAGGACCCATTGTTCTACATTGACCCTGTGTAATGTGTTGAGTAACGAGACATAAGACGGCCATCAGTAATGTTTTTTCAGCGCAATGCAAATAAACCTCAACATATTGGTTTCTAGTTTTGAGCTATGCTTTGATGGTATCATGGTATATTTGTAGCTTTATAGGTGGACCCGCATTTAAACCAGACAGCGTTTAGACAGCTATTAGCTAGCAGGCTCTCCCAGGCTGCCTCTCGTCTTATCAGGCCTTTATTTGGACTTGGTGGTGCAGAGAGACCAGTAGGCTCTTCTTATGACATGACCAACATGCTGAGGCTTTATAACTCTCGTATTTGCTGAGGACCCCCCTCTCCTCTCACCCCATGTTAAACTTACCTCCACTTAGAGCACAGTGTCTAAAGACTGTGGTCTGAGCAGCTGTCCACCTTTATCAGGTAGGGCTGTTTGCTGGTCAACTGCCTCCACCCCTTGAGAGAAAGGAAAAAATAAATTCCACAAACAATCTCCAAAAGGCCATTTGAATGTAAACAAGGATTTTCAGAGTGAAACGGAAGAAGAATGTGGAATGTATTTGGTCAGGTGTGGCGTAGGTAGGCCGTTTACATCCTATCTGAATCTGATACCCAGGGGACTTTAGAAATGGGACCTATTATCATGACACCACATATTATAAACATCCTCACCAGAAAATGGTTATTGTGTTTTTGAATAGATTTTCTTAATTTATTTGTGTGATGTACTCACTCTGACGTTTGTTTCCCCTTTCTCTCGCTCTCTCTTTTTGCAGTGTCCTCTTCAAGCCTGGTGAGAGTACGCACCTGACTTCCTTGGTGCCTAGCAACAGGAGCACATTTTTCCACCCTCTCACTGCGGTAACTGTGACAACTCCTAATAACTGTCAACAGTGCACTGGACAATGAGTCAGTCAACAAATCCAGAGTGGCGGAGGTGGAGGGCGGGAGGAGTGAGAGATGGGGAGAGAAACAAACACTGCAGGTTTGCATTAATAGACACCTAAATGAAGGGAGGAGGAACTGAATTTCCTCTGACATACAGAGGATCAACAAGGATGTATGATTTTTCACTACAACCAATTTTGTGAAAACAGTATTCATTTCTCTAACAAAACAAAATGGATCTTCACATTATGCCTGACACACTGTGGTATGTAAGAATAAGACTGGTGGAGTGGATGTCCATGAAGAACTAACATGATACTGTGATCTGATGTGGAAAGATGAAGACATATGGATGCTGATTTGAGACGACACAATCAGCCTCAGTCGGCACAGCTATGTTGGGCTGTGGTGGGGAAGGAGTGTATGGGGGACTGAGTGATTCCATCTAGCCAAGTGCCCACTCATAATGGCAGATCTGAATAATCTGTTCCCCACTATACTGTATATTATCAACATCCATGCACAACTATCAGAACTACTGGATGACAATCATATTAACCTTGTCCTGAGCAACTGTATAGTTTTTTGTAGATATTTCATATACATACATACCTGTTCTGTTTGAAGGAGTCTTCCATGTTGGTTTTTCACAATGTCATTTTCTGTACTGAACAGTAAATAGTGCCAATAATTAGAACTTTGTTTATGTGTCTAAAGGATTTCAACATTTGTTATTTCCCAACACGGGGGAAATATAATAGACAATATATTTGTATTTTTTATTTGGTTCCATTTTTAAACTGTGATTGAAAGATATGACAATCTTTAGAATTTTTAAGGACTATGCAATGTGCATATGAAGTGCATATGAAGCCCCAGAAGATTGAAACGTGTACAGTTCTCCACACTTAGACAGAGGAATTTATGAGACGCACCATTACTCTATGAACTTAATGACCCCCATGTTGTTTCTGTTGTCAGAGCTGCCCACAACACGACACAAAACATTACACCAAAGTTGTATTTTGTTTTTATATACATGTACAGTAAATCCTGTATATACAGTAGCCAGAAAATCAGTTGGAAACTTTGGGTGTTTTTCTTTCACCCATTTCCCATGTTTCGTTCTGAAGTGAGAGTCAGCGTGCCATGACATCATAAACAAAGTCTGCCTTGAGGGAGGGTTGACTCAAATATTCACTGTATGCCTTCAAACCTAGTTATAGCTTTGTCCCAAACCCTATTCCCTGTATAATCCACTATTTTCGGTAAAAAAGTTTTGCACAAAATAGGAATAGGGTGCCATTTAGGATACACACATAGTCCCAATCCCTTGCCTGCCTGCCTGCCTTCCTGGGAGACCCCTCTCTGACTGATGTTTGCTCATAGGGTTCAGGTGAACTTCAGGAATGGGACTTTAGCCTTCCCAGGCTCCATCCCCTCTCCTTCCACTTCCTCATTCCCAACGTTTCCTCATTTAAAGACACATATGGAATTGGAGCGTTTTAAAAACATATATTCTCCGTCATAAATCATAACAGGGACTCCCCCCTGTGATAATGACAGTATTTACAAGTATTTGCAAGCAAAACAGTGATATGGGTCTTGCAATTTGTGAAGGGGTGGAAGATGAAAGCGCCTCTTGTTGTGACAGTAACCTTTGTAATCAGGCTGGATTCCACAGAGGTTAAGGAATGTTATGGAGAGTTGGACAGCCAGCCACACAAACAATATTAGTTACTTTTGCAATCCCAATCCACCAGGGGCGTCCAGAAAAAACAACCAGAGGTTACAAACAATCAGGTTTTTATCATGAGTATTTGTGTAGCCTGTGTAGTCTGTTTGTTTTCTGAATAATTATTTTTATATTATATTTTCTAAATGGAAGTCATACCCTCTCCACCTCCATATTCTGGTGTAGGCACATACAGACTCCCTTTCAATAGGTCACTACCTTGTTATTATTGTGTACTACCTTGTTTCAATTTGTTCTAAACATACTAACCAGAGGGCATGCCATCTAACCAGAGGACATGCACGGCCACCTTCAACTGTAGATGACAGACAAAGTGATTTTCTCTTTGATGTATTATTTTTGTATTAAATGGAAATCAATCTTTTAAAATCATTATTTATACTTTCTGAGAAAATGTCGATATTCAAGTAAAGCTTTTTTTCAAAATGAATGAATCAGTGTTGGTCAGTGTTTTCTGTTTTCGTGTGTATTTACAGAAAGGTTCTATTTTTTGATGACATAATAACCCACTGGGCACAGATATCAGTTCAACATCTAGTTTTGATTTACTTTTGGTTGAGTTGTCAACTAACCTGAATTCAACGTGAAATCAACAAACAATTTCACCAATGTCATTGGATTTATGTTCAAAGTTGTGTGAAAAAAAGACAAAATTCCCTTAAATTGATTACTTTTTTCTAATCCAATCAGTTTTCCACAATGATTCAATGTCATCACATTTCATTTTCTTGTTAAAATGATGTGGAAACAACATTGATTCAACCAGATTTTGCCCAGTGGGAAGAGTGGTAAACAGATTTTGCAATACATTGATTCTTCCTCCCTTGTTAAATGTATACTTAGTCATGACTCATGAGGGACCTTGAGGGAAATGGTTATCACCCTAACCATAGCCAAAACTTTCATGGCATTTGACAACATTATCCTTCCCTAGTGTTACCTTTTCACCTGACCGTTTCCTTATGAGAAGTGTGAAAGGAATGTATTCCTATCGACCAGATGACCCCACACACCTCATGCCTTTGCAAATCATGTTTATTCAAGCTATCTGATTGACACACTGAATTCCCAGGAGTACACATTGTCACATTGTCCCTGTGTGTGTGTGTGTGTGTGTGTGTGTGTGTGTGTGTGTGTGTGTGTGTGTGTGTGTGTGTGTGTGTGTGTGTGTGTGTGTGTGTGTGTGTGTGTGTGTGTGTGTGTGTGTGTGTGTGTGTGTGTGTGTGTGTGGGTGCGTGTGTGTGTGCGTGCGTGCGTGCCCCTTGCCAGTTGGAGCAATGTGTAACACAATGCACATAACCCTTGACTCAGTGAGCCCTGTTGGTCAATTTCTGTGTTTATGGCCCTTAAGACGACAGCGCCCTCTACAAAGATCTGTAGTATTCAATGTGATAAGACGACAGCGCCCTCTACAAAGATCTGTAGTATTCAATGTGATAAGATGACAGTGCCCTCTACAAAGATCTGTTGTATTGCTATGTGATAAGACGACAGCGCCCTCTACAAAGATCTGTTGTATTGCTATGTGATAAGACGACAGCGCCCTCTACAAAGATCTGTTGTATTGCTATGTGATAAGACGACAGAGCCCTCTACAAAGATCTGTTGTATTGCTATGTGATAAGACGACAGAGCTCTAAGCATCATCAGTACATTTCTTATGATCTGAACAAAGACATGAAAACGTCCACATATTAAACCATAATATTGTCACTGCAGATAATTATTTTAATTCCTTCCCTGTGCGACAGACAGACCAACAGTACAGGGAGTCAGTGGAAGACCTCTCCCACTTGTCTGGAATAACAACTGAAAAGCCCTCAGAAAGAACAACTTGAAAGGCCCAGTCTGGTGTCTCGGTAAGCACCATATTGGGAGTCTCACATTGTTATTATGGGTGGGCTAGGTCCTTAGAGGGCACGCCACCGCTAACAACATGTATGACGTGTAATTCATACACCCTGTACACCGTCTCTCACATTGCTCAGCTGAGGTTAAGCATGATTGTGTTGCTATGTGAGAGACCATGTGAGAGGCCATGTGAGAGGCCATGTGAGAGGCCATGTGAGAGGCTGCACAGGGCCCTCTTGGGTGTCTCTGTCCAGAACTAGACAGTATATCTCTATAGCTCTGCCTCTGACCTTCCTCTGCTGCTAAGTCATAAGTATACATTTAGTCCCATATCAATCGATAACCTATGCTGCCTACAGAAAAGGACAGTGGAGGGGTGGTGGGTATGTACAGTTGAAGTCGGAAGTTAACATACACCTTAGCTAAATACATTTAAACTCAGTTTTTCACAATTCCTGACATTTAATCCTAGTAAAAATTCCCTGTCTTAGATCAGTTAGGATCACCACTTTATTTTAAGAATGGGAAATGTGAGAATAACAGTAGAGAGAATGATTTAATTCAGCTTTTTTTTCTTTCATCACATTCCCAGTGGGTCAGATGTTTACATACAATCAATTAGTATTTGGTAGCATTGCCTTTAAATTGTTTAACTTTGGTCAAATGTTTTGGGTAGCCTTCCACAAGCTTCCCACAATAAGTTGGGTGAATTTTGGCCCATTCCTCCTGACAGAGCTGGTGTAACTGAGTCAGGTTTGTAGGCCACCTTGCTCGCACACACTTTCAGTTCTGTCATGGCCGTCGTGGTGGAAATGACCGGACCAAGGTGCAGCGTGGTGAGCGTACATTTTCCTTCATTTATGTAAATGTCGCCAACAAAACAAGAAACAAAGAAATGACCGTGAAGCTTACTAGGGCTATAGTGCCACTAACAAAGATAACTACTCACAAAATACAAAGGAAAAAAGGCTGCCTAAGTATGATTCCCAATCAGAGACAACGATAGACAGCTGTCCCTGATTGAGAACCATACCAGGCCAAAACATAGAAACAGAAAACATAGAAATAAAGAAACTAGAATGCCCACCCTAGTCACACCCTGGCCTACCCAAAATAGAATAAAAGCCTCTCTATGGCCAGGGAGTGACAAGTTCTGCTCACAAATATTCTATAGGATTGAGGTCAGGGCTTTGTGATGGCCACTCCAATATCTTGACTTTGTTGTCCTTAAGCCATTTTGCCACAACTTTGGAAGTATTCCTGGGGTCATTGTCCATTTGGAAGACCCATTTTTGACCAAGCTTTAACTTCCTGACCTATGTCTTGAGATGTTGCTTCAATATATCCACATCATTTTCCTTCTCATGATGCCATCTATTTTGTGAAGTGCACCAGTCCCTCCTGCAGCAAAGCACCCCCACAACATGATGCTGCCACTCCTATGCTTCACGGTTGGGATGTTGTTTTTCGGCTTGCAAGCCTCCCCCTTTTTCCTCCAAACATAACGATGGTGATTATGGCAAAACAGTTCTATTTTTGTTTCATCAGACCAGAGGACATTTCTCCAAAAAGTACGATCTTTGTCCCCATTTGCAGTTGCAAACCGTAGTCTGTTTTTTATGGCAGTTTTGGAGCAGTGGCTTCTTCCTTGCTGAGCGGCCTCTCAGGTTATGTCGATATAGGACTTGTTTTACTGTGGATATAGATACTTGTGTACCTGTTTCCTCCAGCATCTTCACAAGGTCCTTTGCTGTTGCCCTGAGATCGATTTGCACTTTTCGCACCAAAGTACGTTCATCTCTAGGACACAGAATGCGTCTCCTTCCTGAGCGATACAACGGCTGCGTGGTCCCATAGTGTTTATACTTGTGTACTATTGTTTGTACAGATGAACGTGGTACCTTAAGGTGTTTGGAAATTGCTCTCAAGGATGAACCAGACTTGTGGAGGTCTACAATATTTTTTCTGAGGTCTTGGCTGATTTCTTTTGATTTTCCCATGATGTCAAGCAAAGAGGCGCTGAGTTTGAAGGTAGGCCTTGAAATACATCTACAGGTACACCTTCAATTGACTCAAATTATGTCAATTAGCATATCAGATGCTTCTAAAGCCATGACATCATTTTCTGGAATTTTCCAAGCTGTTTAAAGGCACAGTCAACTTAGTGTATGTAAACTTCTGACCCACTGGAATTGTGATACAGTGAATTATAAGTGAAATCATCTGTCTGTAAACAATTGTTGGAAAAATTACTTGTGTCATGCACAAAGTGATGTCCTAACCGACCTGCCAAAACTATAGTCTGTTAACAAGAAATTGTGGAGTGAAAAACTAGTTTTAATGATTCCAACTTAAGTGTATGTAAACTTCCGACTTCAACTGTATGTGGATATTTTGAAGAAAATGTATGATTATTTATAGATCCTTTATTGCCTTCAGGCTTTTAGGTCTCCAGGTGAGAATTCAGCTGTTTTATGATGGGCTAATTAATGAGGACCTGACTGCTGTTGAGAAATTTGTTTGTGTGTGTATTTGAATGTGCAAATGTTTGACTTGCACATACTGTAATATCCTGACATTCCAGGGGGCTTCATTCCAAAAACTTTCATAGGTGCAGATTTGCTTGTAATTAAGCATTTAAAAAAAAAATTAGGCCCCTGATAACTTGATCATTACTTGATTATACTTACAAATATAAAACCAATTGGTATACACTATTTCCTTATCAAAGTAATACTACATTTTACTTGTTATGGTTGAGAAAGAAATTATTTGGAAATATATTGCACTTGAAATGAGTGAATCATTAACAGGTTAGTTTATCATTTCTTTGCTTGAATACCCAAGGGTCTTTCCTTCATGCAAACTTTATTACAAACGTTGAAAATGTGGAGGATGGAAATATTCATATGTAGAAACTGTTTTGAAAACACAGTTATAGTGGGAGTCAGAGTTAGACAAAACTAATTCACCTGTACAATACAACAACATTCTCTCAAAACTAAAACAAACATATAGTGTCTCAAGTCTGAACTTAAACCGCATCCTCTGTGGAGTAATATGATATGGTTTAAGTATAGCATTCATCCAGTTTATAGTGTCCAACTCTCAAGGTCGGCTCTCCCCCACTGACACCAGTGAGTGCTTTGCATATTATTTGTTTATGACAGGATCTCATCTCAGCCATACAAAAAGCAACGTTCAAGATTAGCCCCCATGTTTTTTTGTTCTTTGGAAGGGGACAACTTTGATAAATTAATCTGTGAGTCAGTGAGCATGTTATTTTACGAAGTGTTACAATGCAATTTATTTTGTGCTGTCCAAGAAAACCTGAATACACAATGAGGGACAGCAATATACAGGAGGCTGATTGGATATTTCTTGTGAGAGTTAATGTAATGTGATGAAAAATTACTCTAGTAATACTCTGTCTGAGCTATTCTATCCTGAGTTTAAAGAGAACTGAAAGACCCTGAAAGACTGTCCTCCATAGTTCTAAGAGGAGGAGTCATGCTGGGGAAACCCTTGTAATCCAATGATGTTGCTTTGTTTGGTTATCAATGAGCCCTTTGATTTTAGGCCCAGGAAGCCACTAAAGATCTGACTTCTGCTCTTTTACTACTTTTCACTGAAAGAAACACAGGTTATAGAAGAAAGAGAACTATACTCATTTGCATCCTTTTGGAAAAGGCCGTTTACAATGCTATATTATACAGCACTAAAGTCACCCAATAGCCTATTGGCTAACACAACTATTTCAATAAAATTATAATTCAATAAATAGTAAACATTTTCTGGGGCTCATCTGATTTACAAAAAAATCACAGATTATGTTTGCGCATGTAAGCAGATATTGACAATAGCATTGGACTGAATATGTAATATTGTACATTGTCATTGTGTGTTTTATTACATCATTTTGGCAACGTTTGCATTTTGGCTCTGTGAGAGGAAATATTTGACTGTCTATCTTTAAATATTATATCCTAACTAAAATTGGTGGGCAATCTAAATGCTAGGCAGCTTGTAATATCTGAACATAGAATCTAGTGATTCTACTTGTGCATTTATTTTAGTCTTACATCATTGTTTTTGTTTCAATAGTATTTGGTGTGATGTTGATCCATCAACCATTGTTAAACAAATGAACCTACAGTCTCTTCCCCGACTTCTGTCCCCATTTGTCATCCAGTCTGTCTCTGTTATGGAATCTCTAGCGAGAGAGCTCAGGTTAATCACCGACATGGTGTTGTCATCATTCATGTCATTGACCACAATGTGAAAAAGAAAGAAGGTGTGGAGTTGGTGATAAAGGGAGGTAGAGGAGAAAGTTAAGCCGGAAAGAGAAAAGCCATGCAGATACCAATTACAACATGTCTAAATTGTAATAAGAGAGTAGAACATGTAAGGATAGGTTTCACCACCCGGAGAGTTTACACTTGTTCACTGGTGTATTGCCATGAGAGAGGAGGGAATCTTCATTTCCAGTGGGGACCCAGAGGTCAACGCAAGGAGCGAGATGGACACGTGGGGAACAGAGGGATTGGACAAAGGGACGGAAAGTGGAAGCGGCAGGGTGAATGTGGCCGTGTGTTTAGCAGTCCCAAAAGAATGGGTACTACATCAACTCCAGCTGGGGCCCAAGAGGTTAATGGATAAGACTGCCCAGCAGGGGTTATGGGTCAGGAGGCCACTCTCCACCAGGGCTAATTGGCCACAGCGAACAGAGTTCAGGCCCACCGGCCGGCCCTCCATGGAGAAGTACATACACATGTATACAGCAGCTTTGATAGAGGCGTCTTCCATCAAAGCCCTTGATCTGACTGAGAGAGAGCTCCTCTGTTGTGCTTCTGTTCTCAGACAGGCCTGAATTAGAACAATCATAGCCCTTCACCGTACATCTCCCTCACTACCACCTACAGAGATGTAGTTTGACAAGTATAGACAGTATAGGAGACCTTTGGTTCTTTCTTACATATGCATTTCAATGCAATTCCTTGTTGTTGTAGGTTCAGATTACATTTGAAAACTCTTTTGCTTTTGTGATATTTTTAAACCATTTTATCTCCTTTTTTCCTCGGCATATAAGTAATATGCAGTAATTTTTCTTAGCAATTAAACTGACAGAAATTCCTACTTCAAGTAAAAATGTCTAGTACTGTAAGTGGATGTAACCTGCTCAGTCATTGTTGTGGAATTACTTTATTGCCTTCAGCGTGCAAGTATATAACCCCTTATGCCATACTGAATGAAAAAGTAGTTGTCCAGGTCAACACAAAGGGATCAATTAACATGGAAAAAGTGGGACAAATCCTCCTGGTAGATGGTCTATCTATTATAATCCATAATTTAGTAGAGAGCCTGACAGTTGTGTATCATAAACACAGGAGACAACACAACTGAAGTGGAGAAACAAACAGTCAATAGAGCTACGTAAGTGCTATACTTCTGAGAGTTATTGTCAGAGTAGCTTATACTAAACTTTCTGACAGAAATAACCATTCCCAGGATACAAATTGCTCCAAGTAAATTACTGCCCTACAAATATCAACAAATTATATTATCCAGTAGGCCATAAACCATCAGATGTGATACATTACATTGTTAAAGGATACATGAGTCCAATAGGGAGTCCTTTCACAGCCTGAGGGAATCCATCTTACTAGCAGGCCATCAGAGGAATAAGGCAGAATACGAATGAGGGCTCCATTGTTCCTAAATGGATAGTAAATGAGATGTGTCTCATCTTGTCTTCTCCTGTCAGAGACAGTTCATATACAGTACAGAAGGATCCTGACAGATTGCAGTTGTCATGCTGATGCTGTCACTGGCTTGGTGCTGAAGAGGTTAATGATTTATGGAGAATGGTGGGATGCCCAGAGTGGGCCTTGGTTAATGTCCACCTCTCTCACAGGGCTACTTCTGGGGTCTGCCTGCCCACAGCCTGCCCAGGCAGCTCCACAGTAGGGGGACTTGCCTGACTCTGCTGGCCTCCAGCTAAACTCTTGGTTCCCAGCAGGGTAGGAGACCCATGCTCTCTTCAAGGCCTGTGAATGGATTCAAAGAGCTGTGTAGGAGGGACTGAGGAGACTGATGAGGAGCTGCTGAGAAGATTCACAAGGAGGAAAAAGTAGCAAACAAAGTTAAATTACTTCAATATATATTATATAAATCAGCACTTCACAATAAAACAAATCACAGGATAGGACAACTGCTAATAAGTGTATCTGTAATAAGAGTTTAGTAAAGAGTAGTTAGTATTTTATTTCAAAGAATGTATTGCACCAAGTATCAGTTAAATTTGTGTCATTGGCCATGTGTCAGTGTACTAATATGGATTCAATGTGGACTGAGGGGTTAAGTCATTTGTTTATATTTGTAGTGCAGTCATTTACCTGTAGCAATTTGTATCCTAGCAATGGTAGCTTCTGTCAGAAAGTACAGTATACCAATGTGGATGCACACTGGTATACACAAAGGTATAAATATGCAATATCCTTCTTTGCATATCTGGGTATTATTCTACACAATCAGGATCTACCCTGAACTGTGAACTACTGAAAGCATCAGATGCATTCAGAGTAAAAATGATATAAATGCAGTCAATCCTAGCTGGTGGCTTTGCTCTTTCTGTTGTGGATATGACTGTGAATGTATCTATTGAATAGATCTGGGGCAGAGGCTGAGTGTGAGGCAGACCGGGTGATGGATAGCAGAGGGGCCTGTCATCTTATGCCTCACCCTATCCTCATTAAACTGTAAATCTTTCACAACAACACCCACAGAACAATGGGAGAAGGGCCCATCCTTGTAACTCTACCTGGTGCAACAATGAAGATGCTTGCTGAAAACATTTATGTGAGGGGCCACAAAATAGCCTCAATAACTCATTCATCCTGTATAAATGTTAGACAAATCCTTCATGGGACAAATGCAGGTGCCATGAAATACAACAATCTGTAAAGAATATCTGTTTATTTGACATGCTGATAACAGTTATACAGATGTAGGATATTAATTTGAGCCAGTTTGCTACATAAAAAATAATAATAATGCAGCAACAGGAAATGTTCATTATTATGTGGATTATATTTAATTAACATTTTTTTGTAGGGGTTGATAAAACATTTCAAAAGGGAAAATAAAGTATGACATGTCAAAGTGGAAATTACAAACTTCAGAAACCTTTTTAAACCTCAAATACACTAAATGTTTAAAATGTCCTCCATGGCAGGAAAGTTCTCCTGCAACAGGTTGATCAAATTAAGATCCGACATCTGTATTAGGGAAATTTAATCTTATCAATTAGTAAGACTGAGGGGTCAAGTCAATTGAACTCATGTTGCAGTAGGCCTACCCATGAAGATAACTTTTCCCATGTAATCAAATAAAATCAGTGTTTGAGCGACTGAAAAAACACCATGATTGATGCATGTGTTGAACTGACAGTATTTATGTAAAACACACATATTGCAAACCTTGCATAGGCAGGTTTAATCCAATCCAGCCCAGGAGAGGGTTATAATGTCAGTGATACGGAACAGACCTAGGACAACTAATCATCAACAGTGACTTAGTGAAATTAATTTATCTCAAATCTAAAACAACTGAGAAATGTGGGACTATTTGATAAGGTTAGTCTTGTGATTTTAATTATTTCTACTAGACCCTTCATGATATGAGAAGCATCTTCTCCATATAATGAAGACAGGTACACAATTGACATACTTACGGTAAACCTGCCAAGAGTCTTGGCATCATGTTCCATGGATGCAAGGCTAAACATTTTGAGTTTGACAGAAGCACAACAGCGACATCTTGTGAAGAAGAAAAAACTGTGACCCGGAAGATCCGTCACTGACGACGATTTTTTTGTTGTCACAGACCACTGTTATCAAGATGGCGTTACGGCCAGGATCTGGGGGAGGTGGCAGGTACTTATTTTATGTGTGTAAAAAAAAAAGAAACGAGTCAATTATTTGTCTGACGGTATTCTGCACTTGACCGCTGTGGTTTAAATTGTTCGAAAATTATATTTACACACGGAATAGCGAGTGAAGAATGAGCGTTTCTGGTAGGCGAGACAGGCTAGCCAGACAGCTAATAATGTTACCTTACCTAAATTAGCTAACTATCATAGGAATGTAGCTTTGGTGAAGTGCTAACGGTAGCTGTACTGTGTCACATCTTTGCTGGCTGTCGAATAATAATAGCCAATAACAACATGAACAATATGTTATAGCTGATATAAGGCGTATTTGCAGCACGGGAATGTCGTTTTCTAACTAGCCATCCAGCTAACGTTAGCTAGTAGCCAGGTCAGCTGAGTTGTCAGATGTTCTTTGCTAGCTAACGTTACTGTAACGCTAACTAGCTTGTGCAAACAGCCTGCCAGTCCATACCTGTGCTAAGATGATTCGATACCTAAACACAGTGATTTTCAGATTGTTGGATTGAGCTGACAAGGTGGTGAGATAACATATAGCCCGAGCTAATAAGGTAGCAACTAACGTTACATCAGAGCAGCCACACATTCTCTCCAACCTCCTTCAATGGTGATGGTGCTTTCAAGACAACTGGGAACTCGTAAAAAACCGAGGTCAAATCGAAAGCAGCTAACCTGTGCTGCCATGGTGAATCTTCCTGGACAAAGTTGATGTTTGATCAGATGTGGGATGACATGACGTGCAAGCTGCCATGGCCTTATACTTTTAGTGGCCAAATCTAGGCTTTATCATGATCTTCTCTCACCTGCTTATAGCCTAGATCTCCCCCATGAAAGATAAATCCATGCTCAGACTAAAAACGTTGCTTTTCTGATATTTGCTTCTGGTCTGATATTATAATACATCTATTGTAGTTCAGTCAGTCAGCTCTATCATTCATGTCTTAACACTAGAACCACCATAGGCCGACAAACACTGAGGTTTGATTTTGTATTCATTTTTTTTTGCTGTTGGTACCCACCCAGGCGCTAATGCGTATCTCTCCTTACTGGATGAATGGGTGATAATTGTGCACATTACTTCACAATTTAATTAAAAATTAGGCCTAACTGAACGATAAGGAGGGTGAAGAGGTTGATTTAATTTAGAAAGACAATATTGTAATGATAAGTTTGTGTTACGCCTATTTATCAGCGTTGGCGCTCATGTTTATGGCAAATAATTTGAGCGGGCACAGTAGGTTAATTTAATTTTCTTTTGATGTTTTTCTTTGCTAAAAATAAACTGTTACAGTACTGATTTATTTATTTAACTATATTATTAATCACATTTATTGTAAGGGAAACGAAAACATGCTATGTGCTGCACTAGTCCTTGAGAATAATGCAAAACTTGTCCGTGGCTATCCAAGACGAGCAAGGAGAAACAAACGATGCCAGTCAGCCTGCGTAGCCGGCCCATCGAAGCTACACCTAAACTATACCAAAACTAATTTCACGCACAATAAGAGTTAGCCTGTAGACATAGCCTATAGACATAGCCTATAGACAAGATTAAATTGACAATAGTCTGAGTGATAATATTATAAGTTGTCAAATTGTACAATGAAGAGATGGGTGGGTGCATCTTCAGTCACATGTGTGTACATTTTTTTGCTTTCTATATAGTATCAGAAAGACATATTCTGCAGTTTCTATGACACCTTTGTCAAATAACTCTCAATTCAAGAGGTGCAGCTCTATTTTCGAATGTCACTTTTTCCAAGAATATTTGTGTTGTCCATGCGTTCAACATTGCTCTGGCAACTAAGCAAAGACTAGTAACATAATAAATGTAAAATATGCTATTCTATTTTCTTTTAAATACTTTTTCTTATTTCTGCAATGTTTCTATAGACCTACCAAAACAAAATTATAATAGACTTCTTTGTGATGGACTTACTTATAGCCTAAAATAACAAACTAATGAAAATGCTATTATGTTTTTTGAAATAATAGTTATTTAGTTTTCTAATGTTACCTAAGACCTTTAAAAGCACAACCATATGATTATTCTTCCGAAAGCATATATGAAATGTATTTATTAGACTTTTAAAATGTTAATGTGGCATTGGCTGGAAGTGTCGAATTTACTTTAGGCCTACGTTTTTTTATTGTTATATTTAGTCATATATTTTCACCAATATTTCTTCATGCAATTCATGCTTTACAATTGTTTATGCGCGATTATTCAAGTCTAGGTGCTTGATATGAATCTGATGAATATCCTAAAAGGGATGCCCAGTTAAGTTCTCAACGTTCTCTAGTGTGTTTAAAAAATATATATATTTCACCTTTATTTAACCAGGTAGGTCAGTTGAGAACAAGTTCTCATTTACAACTGCGACCTGGCCAAGATAAAGCAAAGCAGTGCGACAAAGACAACAACACAGAGTTACACATAAACAAACGTACAGTCAATAACACAGTAGAAAAATCTATGTACGGTGTGTGCAAATATAGAAGAGTAGGGAGGTAAGGCAATAAATAGGACATAGAGGTGAAATAATGACAATTTAGCATTAACACTGGAGTGATGTGCAGATGACGATGTGCAAGTAGAGATTCTGGGGTGCAAAAGAGCAAGAGGATAAATAACAATATGGGGATGAGGTAGTTGGGTGTGCTATTTACAGATTGGCTGTGTACAAGTACAGTGATCGGTTAGCTGCTCTTACAGCTGATTCTTAAAGTTAGAGAGGGAGATATAAGACTCCAGCTTCAGTGATTTTTGCAATTCGTTTCAGTCATTGGCAGCAGAGAACTGGAAGGAAAGGCGGCCAAAGGGAGTGTTGGCTTTGGGGATGACCAGTGAAATATACCTACTGGAGCGTGTGCTACGGGTGGGTGTTGCTATGGTGACCAGTGAGCTGAGAGAAGGTGTGGCTTTACCTAGCAAAGACTTATAGACAAATATGTAGTGAGGACCAGCCAACGAGAGCATACAGGTCGCAGTGGTGGGTAGTATATGGTGCTTTGGTGACAAAACGGATGGCACTGTGATAGACTACATCCAGTTTCCTGAGTAGAGTGTGGGGGGCTATTTTGTAAATGACATCGCAAAGTCAAGGATCGGTAGGATAGTCAGTTTTATGAGGGTATGTTTGGCCGCATGAGTGAAGGAGGCTTTGTTGCGAAAAAGGAAGCCGATTCTAGATTTAATTTTGAATTGGAGATGCTTAATGTGAGTCTGGAAGAAGAGTTTACAGTCTAACCTAGGTACAGTGCCTTGCGAAAGTATTCGGCCCCCTTGAACTTTGCAACCTTTTGCCACATTTCAGGCTTCAAACATAAAGTTATAAAACTGTATTTTTTTGTGAAGAATCAACAACAAGTGGGACACAATCATGAAGTGGAACGACATTTATTGGATATTTCAAACTTTTTTAACAAATCAAAAACTGAAAAATTGGGCGTGCAAAATTATTCAGCCCCCTTAAGTTAATACTTTGTAGCGCCACCTTTTGCTGCGATTACAGCTGTAAGTCGCTTGGGGTATGTCTCTATCAGTTTTGCACATCGAGAGACTGAAATTTTTTCCCATTCCTCCTTGCAAAACAGCTCGAGCTCAGTGAGGTTGGATGGAGAGCATTTGTGAACAGCAGTTTTCAGTTCTTTCCACAGATTCTCGATTGGATTCAGGTCTGGACTTTGACTTGGCCATTCTAACACCTGGATATGTTTATTTTTGAACCATTCCATTGTAGATTTTGCTTTATGTTTTGGATCATTGTCTTGTTGGAAGACAAATCTCCGTCCCAGTCTCAGGTCTTTTGCAGACTCCATCAGGTTTTCTTCCAGAATGGTCCTGTATTTGGCTCCATCCATCTTCCCATCAATTTTAACCATCTTCCCTGTCCCTGCTGAAGAAAAGCAGGCCCAAACCATGATGCTGCCACCACCATGTTTGACAGTGGGGATGGTGTGTTCAGCTGTGTTGCTTTTACGCCAAACATAACGTTTTGCATTGTGCCAAAAAGTTCAATTTTGGTTTCATCTGACCAGAGCACCTTCTTCCACATGTTTGGTGTGTCTCCCAGGTGGCTTGTGGCAAACTTTAAACAACACTTTTTATGGATATCTTTAAGAAATGGCTTTCTTCTTGCCACTCTTCCATAAAGGCCAGATTTGTGCAATATACGACTGATTGTTGTCCTATGGACAGAGTCTCCCACCTCAGCTGTAGATCTCTGCAGTTCATCCAGAGTGATCATGGGCCTCTTGGCTGCATCTCTGATCAGTCTTCTCCATGTATGAGCTGAAAGTTTAGAGGGACGGCCAGGTCTTGGTAGATTTGCAGTGGTCTGATACTCCTTCCATTTCAATATTATCGCTTGCACAGTGCTCCTTGGGATGTTTAAAGCTTGGGAAATCTTTTTGTATCCAAATCCGGCTTTAAACTTCTTCACAACAGTATCTCGGACCTGCCTGGTGTGTTCCTTGTTCTTCATGATGCTCTCTGCGCTTTTAACGGACCTCTGAGACTATCACAGTGCAGGTGCATTTATACGGAGACTT
Organism: Oncorhynchus clarkii lewisi; assembly: GCF_045791955.1. Lineage (NCBI taxonomy): Eukaryota > Metazoa > Chordata > Actinopteri > Salmoniformes > Salmonidae > Oncorhynchus > Oncorhynchus clarkii. The sequence goes on along the minus strand of NC_092173.1, from coordinate 20,126,228 downwards.
GATTACACACAGGTGGATTGTATTTATCATCATTAGTCATTTAGGTCAACATTGGATCATTCAGAGATCCTCACTGAACTTCTGGAGAGAGTTTGCTGCACTGAAAGTAAAGGGGCTGAATAATTTGCACGCCCAATTTTTCAGTTTTTGATTTGTTAAAAAACTTTGAAATATCCAATAAATGTCGTTCCACTTCATGATTGTGTCCCACTTGTTGTTGATTCTTCACAAAAAAATACAGTTTTATATCTTTATGTTTGAAGCCTGAAATGTGGCAAAAGGTCGCAAAGTTCAAGGGGGCCGAATACTTTCGCAAGGCACTGTATTTGTAGTTGTCCACATATTTTAAGTCAGAACCGTCCAGAGTAGTGATGCTAGTCGGGCGGGCAGCAATTGGTTGAAGAGCAATTGGTTACTAGCATTTAAGAGCAGTTGGAGGCCACGGAAGGAATGTTGCATGGCATTGAAGCTCGTTTGGAGGTTTGTTAACAGAGTGTCCAAAGAAGGGCCAGATGTATACAGAATGGTGTTTTCTGCGTAGAGGTGGATCAGTGAATCACCAGCGTACTTCTAGGCTGAAGGCCAGGCAGTTCAAGTGTTAAACCTGAGCTGTTGTAGTGAAATAAGGCCTTGGTTTTAAATCTCCTCTCAGTTATTAGTGATTGGTGTAGAGGTCTATGATAAATGGTAAATATTTAGTTAAATCTTGAGTCCTGTTGACTCCTGCATGAGCCTGTTGATATTGGTGAAGCAGTAGCTCGTCCTACAGTGGAGATGAAAAGGCTAGCCCCATTACTTTTTCATCACCAGCTTGGGCCTGAGCTGAGCAGTGTGAATAATGAATGTCTGCCTGCTACATGCCTCTGAACCCGACCAGCCAGGTGATACAGATACTACAGCTGAGGAAACCAAATAGTTTAAGATTAGGTTTACAGATTAGGCTGGCCAGAGTAGCCTATCTGACATATGGTCTCATAGAAAATAACAGGTGATGTTTGTCTCTGGCTAACAAATGTTCTGGAGACATTTCTTGTCCTGACATTGGTGTACATTAAGACCATTGGTGGGGGTCAGATATAGGTGAAGTGCTGATTTATAGTGCTGAGCAGCTGAACTCATCCATATTGAAATCTAAGATCTGTAGAGAAGACTTTCTCTGGTTCTATAGGTATTATCCAGGCCTCTCCCCCTTCCCTATTAGTGAGGAGTCTATAAAATCAAATCAAACTTTATTTGTCACATGCGCCGAATACAACAAGTGTTGACTTTACCATGAAATTCTTACTTACAGGCCCTTAATCAACAGTGCAGTTCAAGAAGAGTGGTCTCAGATCAGCGAACGTGACCGGGGCTAGCTGTGTATAGCTTTGCTGTGTTGTGTATGACTGATAGTGTGTGGTGTACTTGATGACAGAATGTGGCACACTGAGCCAGGGAAGAGGAGCAGGTAGGCGATGTGCTGGCAGCAAGCCTGGAAATAATGAAACCCATCCTGATACCAGGCTGTCAACAGGAGCCAGAGGCATGAATCTACTCTTCATTGGCCCTGCTGCCTGGCATAGCACTGATGTTATGTCCCAAATGGCACCCTATCATCTATGCAGTGCACTACTTTTGACCAGAAAGTCTGACATATCATGGGTCTAAGAAAATAAAAGATGGCGCCGAAGAACATGGCTGACGTTTTACATTCTCCCAACCAATTGTGCAATTTTGCAATTTTTTTAGCATTTTGTGTAACTTATTTTTTATCGTATTGTGTACATAATGTTGATGCTACCGTCTCTTATGACCGAAAATAGCTTCTGGACATCAGAAAAGCGATTTCTCACCGCGGACTGGAAGAACATTTTCCTTTAACGAGTCCGACGAGGAGGATATCCTGCTTTCACTGGAACGGGCCCAGATCCACGCCTTTTGTGTGAAGAAAAGACGCCGGGAAAGGAGATGCAGATAGGGGAACCTTCTGAGAAGCTGGAGGCAAGCGAATAAGCTCCCAATGCCTTCCATTCTCCTTGCTAACGCTCAATCGTTATAAAATAAAAATTGATGACCTACTATTAAGATTATCCTACCAACGGGACATTCAAACTGTAACATCTTATGTTTCATGGAGACGTGGCTGAACGAAGAAGCAGACAATATAGAACTGGCAGGATTTTCCATGCACCGGCAGAACAGAGACGCTACTTCTGGTAAGACGAGGGGTAGGAGGGTGTGTCTTTTTGTCAATAACAGCTGGTGCGTGATGTCTAATATTAAGGAAGTCTCGAGGTATTGCTCGCCTGAGGTAGAGTACCTTATGTTAAGTTGTCGACCACAATATCTACCAAGAGAGTTCTCATCTGTATTATTCGTAGCTACAGGACTGTTTTACTAGCAATTGTTAGAAAACAGACTGGAATATGTTCCGGGATTCCTCCAATGGCATTGAAGAATACACCACCTCAGTCATCGGCTTCATCAATAAGTGCATCAATGACATCAATACATATTCCAACCAGAAGCCATGGATTACAGGCAACATCCGCATCAAGCTAAAGTCTAGAGCTGCCGCTTTCAAGTAGCGGGAGACTCATCCGGACGCTTATAAGGAATCCCGCTATGCCCTCAGACGAACCATCAAACAAGCAAAGTGTCAATACAGGATTAAGATTGAATCCTACTTCACCAGCTCTGACGCTCGTTGGATGTGACAGGGCTTGAAAACTATTACAGACTACAAAGGGAAACCCAGATGTGAGCTGCCCAGTGATGTGAGCCTACCAGACAGGCTAAATGCCTTTTATGCTCACTTCGAGGCAAGCAACACTGAAGCATGCACGAAAGCACCATCTGTTCTGGATGACTGTGTGATAATGCTCTCGGTAGCCGATGTGAACAAAACCTTTAAACAGGTCAACATTCACAAAGCCATTGGGCCAGACGGATTACCAGGACGTATACTCAAAGCATGCGTGGACCAACTGTCAAGTGTCTTCACTGACATTTTCAACCTCTCCCTGACTGAGTCTGTAATACTTACATGGTTCAAGCAGACCACCATAGTCCCTGTGCCCAAGGAAGTGAAGGTAACCTGCCTAAATGATTACCGCCCTGTGGCACTCACGTCGGTAGCCATGAAGTACTTTGAAAGGCTGGTCATGGCTCACATCAACAGCATCCTCCCGGACACCCTAGACCCACTCCAATTCACATACCGTCCCAACAGATCCACAGATGACACAATCGCAATGGCATTCAACACTGCCTTTTCTCACCTGGACAAAAGGAACAGCTATGTGAGAATGCTGGTCATCGACTACAGCTCAGCGTTCAACACCATAGTACCCACGAAGCTCATCACTACGCTAAGGACACTGGAACTGAATACCTCCCTCTGGATCCTGGACTTCCTGATGGGCTGCCCCCAGGTGGTAAGAGTAGGCAACAAGACTCTGTCACACGCTGATCCTTAACACTGGGGCCTCTCAGGGGTGTGTACTTAGTCCCGTCCTGTATTCCCTGTTCACCCACGACTGCGTGGCCAAACACGACTCCAACACCATCATTAGGTTTGCTGACGACGCAACAGTGGTAGGCCTGATCACCGACAACGATGAGACGGCCTATAGGGAGGAGGTCAGAGAACTGGCAGTATGGTGCCAGGACAACAACCTCTCCCTCAATGTGAGCAAGACAATGGAGCTGATCGTGGACTACAGGAAAAGGCGGGCCGAACAGGCCCCCATTAACATCGAAGGGGCTGTAGTGGAGCAGGTCGAGAGTTTCAAGGTCCGTGGTGTCCACATCTTAATGGTCCAAACATAGTCAAGACAGTCGTGAAGAGGGCACAACAAAACCATTTCCCCCTCAGGAGACTGAAAAGATTTGTCATCGGCCCCCAGATCCTCAAAAGGTACTACAGCTGCACCATCGAGAACATCCTGACCGGTTGCATCACCGCCAGATATGGAAACTGCTCGGCATCTGACTGTAAGGCGCTAGAGGGTAGTGCGAACAACCCAGTGCATCACTGGGGCCAAGCTTCCTGCCATCCAGGACCTATATAATAGGCAGTGTCAGAGGAAAGCCCATAAAATTGTCAGCCAAGTCTAGGACCAAAAGACTCCTCAACAGCTTCTACCCCCAAGCCATTAGACTGCTGAACAACTCATAAAAATCGCCACCGGACAATTTCCATTGACCCTACATTGACCCATTGACACTTGTTGTATTCGGCGCATGTGGCAAATAAAGAATGATTTGACTAGCACACCACTAGGCCTATAGGGAGTTGCGATAGGAGAGCTGTACTATAGCAACAGGTACTAGATCACTTTTGGAGTTCTGTTGAGCTTGTGGGAAAACCTGGCATGGCTCAAGCCTTAAATTAGTCCTACGATGGCCTATACAGAGCCCACAGCTCGCATCACTGGCACTGCTGATCTCACTCTGGGTTAATCTGCACTGTTATTCCAGGGGGTTTCATTTGCTGTGGTTGCGTAGCATAGCGCTGCTATTAAAGCTCTGTAAAGCTACAGGCTAAATCTGAGGGAGAACAGATGTGAGCCAGAATCTCTCACTCCACATCAAGCCCAGGTCAAGGGAAAGCGTCCTGGGTATTGTTATTGCATTTGTAAACAAAGGAATATTACGTTTTTTCAAATGATCATTTTATGATTCTGGGAATTCTAAAATAGAAAAACAGAAGTTTTCTGTCACATGACACTTTGGTACCATTGGGAAAGGATAATTTTTTATTTATTTAAAATTATTATTATTATTTTTTACATTTTACCCCCATTTCATGGTATCCAATTGTTAGTTATTACTTACTTGTCTCATCGCTACAACTCCCGTACGGGCTCGGGAGAGACGAAGGTCGAAAGCCATGCGTCCTCCGAAACACATCCCATCCAAGCCGCACTGCTTCTTAACACAGTGCGCATCCAACCCGGATCCTCCGCATCCTCCGCACCAATGTGTCGGAGGAAACACCGTGCACCTGGCGACCTTGGTTAGCGCGCACTGCCCGCCACAGGAGTCGCTGGTGCGCGATGAGACAAGGATATCCCTACCGGCCTCCCTAACCCGGACGACGCTAGGCCAATTGTGCGTCGCCCCACGGACCTCCCGGTCGTGGCTGGCTGCGACAGAGCCTGGGCGCGAACTCAGATTTGCCTGAAATGGCAGTTGTGAAGTGAAGCCTCATTGTCCAGTGTACTGCTCTGTAGGGTGGACTGGGCTAGTGGGCTTAGCTGGGTATTGGTAGTCTCAGGTGTTATGATGGGCTCAGGTAGGCTAGTGCTGTCTTCTTGTATCCTCATCCATCTCTTTTCTCCTCCAGCATCAGTGTGACCACAGAACCAATGAGAGGAGGCGTCAGAGAAGAAGCAGACTGCGTCATAGTGCCAAGCTGGCCTTGTTCACTCTTTATCCCTCTTGTCTCTTACCTCATTCTCTGACTGTCTGCTCTTAGAATTTAGCCTACATTTTGTGTTTCTATAGATAAAGTTTCTATAGATTCCTGTCTGTCTGAATTTGATCTAGACATAGTCTCCATCAATTACAGCACATGAAACAACCACTGATGTGCACTGATGTGCATCCCATTAAAACCATATGTCTGGCTGTTTTTACTTAACCATTATGGCAAATTAGAGCACGGATACACTAGGAGAATAATTCCGTAATGGCTGTTGTCAGAGGAGCTCATTCCCTGATCGATAAATGTTGTTCTGAGCAACAGCCAAGTGTTATTTGATAATTTTTTCTTCCTGCCTGTCAAGTTTAGTCCTCGCGATCAATGCAATATTCATTCATGCATTCCCTGGAAAGCGGTGAGCTAGAACAGTAAGGGCCACACTGAAGTCCAGGCTGCCTAGCCGAACAGAAAAGTGCCCGAAATAAAAAGACGGAACAGAGAAAGGGAGGCTAGGTGCTGCCACATCACCATACAGTTGCATGTTTATTATTTTACTTCCTTACAATGGTGTCCGTGCCATAGCTTATTATGAGAGACAGTTTTTGTTTATTTATATATTTTTGGGGTAAATATATATATATCCATATACATACATACCCATATATATACCCATATATATATATATCCATATATATATATCCATATACATACATACCCATATATATACCCATATATATATATATATACCCATATATATATATATATATATATACATACCCATATATATATATCCATATACATACATACATATATATACCCATATATATATATATACCCATATATATATATATATATATATACATACCCATATATACATATATATATATATATATACCCATATACACATACCCATATATACATATATATATATATACCCATATATACATATATATATATATATATATATATATACATACATACAATTGAAGTCGGGCGTTTGCATACATCGTAGCCAAATACATTTAAACTCAGTTTTTCACAATTCCTGACATTTAATCCTAGTAAAAATTCCCTGTCTTAGGTCAGTTAGAATCACTACTTTATTTTAAGATTGTGAAATGTCAGAATAATAGTAGAGGGCATGATTTATTTCAGATTTGATTTCTTTCATCACATTCCCAGTGGGTCAGAAGTTTACATACACTCAATTAGTATTGGTAGCATTGCCTTATAAATTGTTTAACTTTGGTCAAACGTTTCGGGTAGCCTTCCTCAAGCTTCCCACAATAAGTTGGGTGAATTTTGGCTCATTCCTCCTGACAGAGCTGGTGTAACTGAGTCAGTGTTTGTACAGATGAACGTGGTACCTTCAGGCGTTTGGAAATGTCTCCCAAGGATGAACCAGATTTGTGGAGGTCTACCATTTTGTTTCTGAGGTCTTGGCTGATTTCTTTTGATTTTCCCATGATGTCAAGCAAAGAGGCACTGAGTTTGAAGGTGGGCCTTGAAATACATCCACAGGTACACCTCCAATTGACTCAAATGATGTCAATTAGCCTATCAGAAGCTTCTAAAGCCATGACATAATTTTCTGTAATTGTCCAAACTGTTTAAAGGCACAGTCAACTTGGTGTATGTAAACTTCTGACCCACTGGAATTGTGATACAGTGAATTATAAATGAAATCATCTGTCTAAACAATTGTTGGAAAAATTACTTGTGTCATGCACTAAGTAGATGTCCTAACCGACATGCCAAAACTATAATTTGTTAACTAGAAATTTGTAGAGTGGTTGAAAAACGAGTTTTAATGACTCCAACCTGTATGTAAACTTCCGACTTCAACTATATATATACACATAAACATTCATACACACACATTTTTTTTTTAAATATTCCTTTATTATTCCCCAAACCTTACCACCCCTCCCCCAATTGGAGTAAACGAATAAACAATAACACTACCTTCATTTTATACACATTTTACAGACACAATCCATTTTTACAATACTTATATTTAGTTTGTTTTCAGTCCATCCTCTATTTTTGTTGTCCATCCAGTTTGATTTCTAACATCTCTGAACCTATATGATTGACAGTTGAATGATTTCAGCCTAGATGTTCTCCATTAGTCTTCCCTTTAGGCTTGTCTCTAGCTGTGTTATTGACCTGTGTTTTTCCTTCTCTCCTGCAGTTTTATTTATCCTGTTGGAGGGGGCCTGGGACCGCCACAAGGTGAGTCATCCTACACTCTACAACCCAAATGGCTCCCTATTTAGTGGAGTACTTTTGACCAGGTGTGCACTATATAGGGAATAGTGTGCCATTTGTGACGTGTCCTGTCAGTCGGCACTACTTTTCCAAATCTCCCCAGGCACTTCACTCTCCTATGTGCCCTGGTTTCTTGAGACATTTTTGAATTCAGTAAATAGACCTAACCAATAACTCATAAGGATGTTTATCTATCAGAGTGAAGTCAGTTCAGATGTGCATTGTGCACTATCAACAACACCATCAGTCAAATACAATACATAGGGCCTAGGCTTATGTCCTATCTGTTCCTGATAGTTTATTAGGTAAACAAACACACACACACCCTTGTGGCTGTGTTGGGGGTCGTTAGATGTTTCAATACGCATCAGAATGCATGCAGCACTTTGTTTGGATGAGCCATAACCCATTATTCAGCCCGGTTGGGGCATTATATGGTACATCATGTGGAGGCTCCAGGAGGACTGTCAGCCAGAGCATCTGTGCAAACAAACGCACTCTCTAGTTCTATTCCCTAGTACTCCTCTGTTTTACTCTGAGCTGTCACAGCACTCCACTCACACAGGCAAAACAGATTGGGTTGTTTCCAAGCCTCTGTTTACTCTTCGCTGTCCAGGAAATGTGTTAGCAATAATAATTCACTGGCACAATGCTCATCTAGCCTATGTCTGGGGGAGTTCCAATAGCACACTCCAGTCCAGTTAGGCCAACTCTACTTATATAGTACATGTTCACGCTTTAATGACTACATGTTATCTTTACGGTTTGCAACAACCCTTTGTCAGTATAGCCATTTGCAGAGCTTATGATTGACTGGACATTTGTTGTGTGTTTTCTTCCAGGTATGATGCCCATGCAGCAGCAGCAGCAACAACAGGGATTCCCTGGTATGGTTCAAGTCCAAATGCAGCCCAACATGCAAGGAATGATGGGAATGAACTTCGGAGGCCAGATGCCTCCTGGTGCCATGCCTATGCAGGTGGTTTGTGTGTGCGTGTACGAGTGTATTTGAAGGCAATGGCCACAACATATTCCTCTCATTACTCTAGAGCACGTGTCAAACTCATTCAACTGAGGGCCTGCGGGTTTTCACTCCTCCCTTGTACTTGATTGATTAATTAAGTTAACTAATTATTAAAGAACTCCCCTCACCTGGTTGTCTAGGTCTTAATTGAAAGGAAAAAACAAAAACCTGCAGACACTCGGCCCTCCGTGGAATGAGTTTGACACCCCTACTCTAGAGTGAAGGTACTCTGTTTTACATTACTGGCAATGTGGTCCTCTGAGGTTTTAAATAAGCCAAAAGAAGAAGGGCAAGACCATCTCTCCTGTAATGCTGCTCTTTATAAGAGAGCAGACTGCCTCAAGCTACCTCTCTCATTCAGGCTAGACATTTAGAAGAAGGAGCCCTTTGCAGGGTATTGCCTCATCCTTACCAAATCCTCTGCCTTTATCTCGGTCTCTTTGCTCTTTCTTTTATCAAATGACAACTTTTCCTCCATTCACTGCTGTCATGTTAGGACATCTCTGCATTGCATAGTGTTAATAGCACACATTTTTCCCAGTCTAAGTGGTTGTAGTTATGCAGTGACTGCTGTATGACAACCACTTTAGAAATGCATTGGTTTCCTGCTACTGCTGTGATAATATTGAATGCTATGATTGCTAACGAGACCTCCGCTTTGTGTGTGTGTGTGCGTTCATTCTGTGCAGGGTGGGATGGCCATGGGAATGCAGGCCCCTGGGATGCAGTTCATGGGCCAGCCACAGTTCATGAGCATGAGGGGCCCCGGGCCCCAGTACACTGCCGACATGCAGAAACAGATGGCCGAGGAACACCAGTAAGGGCCATTCTCTCTCTCTGTCTGTCTTGCTCTCCCTTACTCCCTTACTCTCCCTCCCTCCCTCTCTCCCCCCTCTGTTTTTCTCTCTACATGTTGTTCTGTCTGTCTATGTGGTCAGTGTGTGTTAGTTGTATGCTCTAAATGTGTTATGTTGTGTAGGAAGCGTCTGGAGCAGCAGCAGCGGATGCTGGAGGAGGACAGAAAGAGGAGGCAGTTTGAGGAGCAGAAACAGAAGCTGAGGCTGCTGAGCAGCGTCAAACCCAAGGTGAGCCACATCATCATCATGCCTGGCTTCTGCCTCAGTCCTGCCCTCGTTCTGTCCTAGTTCCCACAGTGTGATAAAGACACATGGGTTGCAATGTAGAATGCATCCATGCTGTCAGTCTAGACACATTCCCCTCCTGAGCCCTGCTTTGTCCCATCCACAGGGACAGATGGGGGCGAGTCGGGACGATGCGCTGGAGGCCATCAAAGGCAACCTGGACGGGTTCAGCAGAGACGCCAAGATGCACCCCACGCCATCCTCACACCCCAAGAAGCCAGGTACACTCATCAGTACAGTCATTGTCCTTCACTCTGTGTTTCCTCCTTATCTGTCTTCCAGGAGTCAGGACACAGCTCCACTCCCCTACTGCCTGACTGAACAGCCTCCCCTGAGAATGATAAGGCTGCCTCTGGGGTGTAGGCACACACACAGACAGACAGACGAGACAGACAGGCTGGTGACTGCCAGCCTATGTGACAGCAGCTGTTGCAATGGACAGAGCAGTCTGTATCTGCCTCTGTCTCTCACAAAGATTATATCATACTTAGTAGGAGACCAACATAATCTTCTGTTTTTCTGTCACGTTTCACTTTTTAAAAAATCTTTAACTTGACCTACTGTGTCTCTCACTGTCATTACCTTGTGCATTACAGAATGTTGTCTATTAGCAAACATCAAACTAACCACCTTATTTATTTAGTATTAACTGATCTGACATCCTTAGTTCATACTAACTATGGACATTATCATATTTATTATTTCATATGATAAACATATATTTTTTTAAATAATCTTAAAAATGTGTGATACATTTTCTGATCCTGCACAAACTAGCCTTTGTTTCACTACTATAGCACTGTGCACCGTGTCCACCTCCCGTCATCGTAGCCTGTGTTGCCTTGTTCTGCCATTATCATTATTTCTCAATTTTTACAGACTCATCGCCATCCCACTCTTCTGTCACCTCTCACTCCCTCCCCCCTGCTTTCCCCGATGACGAGTTTAGTGACTTTATGCAGGGTCCCTTAGATGCTTCTTCCTCCTTCCCCCCCTCCTCCCAGGCCCATCCCCATTCTTTAGACCCAGGTCCTGGTCAGAGACCCTCCTCTGCCCCCTTCCCCCAGTCCCTCCCTGCCTCTATGTCCATTCTTACTGCCACCCAACACTCTACTGTCAACTCCAGCTCCCCATCTGCATTTCAAGGTAACTGTTTTTTGTTCACATCAACCTCTTAAGTCAGTGTTTAGTGTTCATAATCAACCAATAACACAGTTTGGAAATTGTGACCAGTGCTGCTGATGAGACAATAAGCTGTACCGCATTGTGGTGTTGAAGGCTCTCTAGCGTCAGACTCGGTTTGTAGTCAGTTTACTGTGTGTAAGCATACAGACGGCACGGCAGATGGTCAGATCGCTTCAGCCTTTAAGTTAACGCACACTACAAAGTAAACCGTGTGAGTGCTGTACCCAACAACCAGTTCTGCCTCCATTAAAATCAGTACTGACATTTAGTAGAATACTCCCAGTAACACGTGCCTGTCACTGCTCACTCTGGCTGGCAGAGGCCCTGATAAGCCAGTTCTAGTGAGGAAGAGATGGAAGACTCTGACAGACAGTAAACACATCAGGAGGACAGGAGACAGAGCTGGTACTTGTCTCCCGTCTGTCATGAGACAATTAGATGGCGCAAACCTGCTCTAGCACAGGGGTGTCAAACATACGGCTGGATCCGGCCTGCGAGGGTGTCCAATCCTGTCCGCGGTTGGTCATTTTTAAATGACTAAAACCAGGTAGAAACTGTAGAAATTATAATGGACCTATATTCCTACAGTTTCTTGACTGTTTCCAGCGCGCTTATAATCACCGAAATGAAAGCTAAACAGACATGGACCATCAAAAATTCCAACCAATTTTTAGTGCGGCCCTCCGGACCTCGCTGAAGGCCTAATGCGGCCTCTGGGGCAAAATGTGTTTGACACCACTGCTCTAGCTCTTTGATATGCTGCCAGTGCCACCGATTTGGAAAGAGGCTAGGCTAGGCTATCAATCAGTAGCATTCAATAAGTAGCCAGTAGCTCCACCTAGGTGCAGAAGTTGAACATATTTGTCATGTAATGTGTGAAGCTGCTGAAGCACTACATTTCTACACTCTTAAAGTGTCCCTGAGTTGAGATTTGCACACTGACTGACAGCTGTAAAGTAATGATGGTCAGTTCTGTTGAATCCAAATTCGCTCTACCCTCATTACTGAGCAGGGGCCAATAGAACTAAGAAACAGGCATTATGAATGGTTGTGATATCAATCAGCTGTGTTCCTCCTCACCCACCTCTCTAGGCCCGTCCCTGGAAGAGAAACTGTTCTCCTCGTGTGATTTAACGGCTGAAAAGAAGGCCCAGGTTAGCTTTAAGTCCCAGAGGACCCTGGCCCCTAACCGAGCTACAGTCTCGGCCCAGTTTCATTCCAGCACCAAGGCCCGGAACTGGGCTGAGGCTCCTGGGGACCTGATTTCTGCTTTCACTATAGAAACACCACAACCAGAGGCACCAGCACTGGGGCCCACAGCCCCCTCACCAGCAGCCGACCCCCCTCCTCCCCAAACCAGTAGTGATGGTGGTGAGAAAAGAAACCATTTATTAACAGTCTCTTTCTCTGCCTTCGATCACTGCAGAATTAACACACAATCAGCGCGGAGCATGGGGCCTGTTTTTTCAAGCGAATGGTTGAATGCCCCTGATTCCTCTCTCTTATTTTGCAGCAAACACTTCAACGTTGACTAATAAGACTTGAGACAATGTGATTTTACCTTCTCTACCCCTGATGCTTCTCTTGATTGTCCTATCTGTAATGGAAATCATACTAACCAACCCTAAAAGCTCTTGATGTCATTCATCCTGTTTAGTTGAGTAAGTGCTCCGGGACTCTCCTATATAGCTGAGGAATCTTTCTGTTTGGCCCCTATTCCCTAAATAGAGCTCTGTAGGGAATCAGTGTCATTTGACGTCGTCAGAGAGAGACTGACGCGTGCTGCTGACTGCTTGGGTTTAACATGGATGAGATGCTACGCTTGGATTGACCCATACCTACTGGAGTCCCGTGGGTCTAGAGCTGGTGCCTCAGTCGGATTCTGCTGCTCTGCCACTCAGCCGCCCTGCCTTTCTGCTGCTCTGCCACTCAGCCGCCCTGCTTTTCTGATGCTCTGCCGCTCTGCGTTTCTGCTGCTCTGCCACTCAGCCGCTCTGCGTTTCTGCTGCTCTGCCACTCAGCCGCCCTGCTTTTCTGATGCTCTGCCACTCAGCCACTCTGCTTTTCTGATGCTCTGCCGCTCTGCGTTTCTGCTGCTCTGCCACTCAGCTACTCTGCGTTTCTGCTGCTCTGCCACTCAGCCCCTCTGCTGCTCACCCTTTCTGCCACTCAGCCGCCCTGCCTTTCTGCCGCCCTGCCTTTCTGCCGCCCTGCCTTTCTGCCGCTCAGCCTTTCTGCCGCTCAGCCTTTCTGCCGCCCTGCCTTTCTGCCGCTCAGCCGTTCTGACACTCTGCTACTATCTATTTTCTCTCGTTTGTTTGTCTTTCTCCTCAGTCGCTCGCTGTCTGTCCCAGGGAAATGTGGAGGTTCCTCATCATAGAGGTCTGATGAGAGGATTTGCTGCTTGAGTCAACATTTGACATTTCGACGTACTAGTCTGAGGCTTCCATTGAGGCATCTTCCTCTCCAAATGCACATTGTTAAGTGTATTTTAGGAGCTGCTTTTACACCTGCTTTTACACTCACTCCACCCTAGTACACTAATGAAAAACTGACCTCATGGTTGCACAGAAGATTTAGATCAATGTTAGTATGAATTGAAGAGACAGGCTCATTTATTTTGTTTGACAACCCAAATCCAACCCTCTCTTCCCTCTCAGGAGCTGTTGGAGTAGTTGGTTCTGGTCCAAGGACAGATGAATAGTTGTATGAAGCACCAGGAAGCTTAGGATGTGGCATCCCAAATGGCACCTGATTCCCGTTATAGTGCACTACTTTTGACCAGATCCATATGGGCCCTGGTCAAAGGTAATGCACTAGGGTGCCATTTGGGATGCATCCTTAGTGAATCAGTGCAGAGCAGCATTACACTTCTACTTAGATCTCCAGACAGGTGGAGAATACTATACAGGCAGGCTCTGGTCTGGTGAGATGCAGCGCAGGTAGTACACCCAGCCCTAAGTCTCTGCTTCAGCTCCTAACCTAACTGTCCCTGTGTTGCTGACAGCAGGTGTTGGTGGTTACCCTCAACAAGAGCACATCCAGCCCATGGTACCAGGCTGGCTCTACAACGACAGCCTCATCCCAGGTAAATGCCTACGTTTTTGAACAGATTTCTACCACTTATGTATAGAAATTGGTCTATTGTGTCTACTCGGATCCTTTCCAACAAGTCAATCAGAGAACTTCCTAGTTCTACCCAGTCTTTCTGTAATATGTTTGATCTGTTGCTATGCCTTCTCTTTCTCCTTTCCAGAGATGTTCAAAAAGGTCCTGCAGTTCACCATGACTCCGGGGGGCATCGACACAGCCAAGCTCTACCCCATCCTGATGTCCTCAGGCCTGCCCAGGGAAGCACTGGGCCAGATCTGGGCCTCAGCCAATCGCACCACGCCTGGCATGCTGACCAAGGAGGAGCTCTACACAGTCCTTGCTCTGATTGGTGTGGCACAGGTAGGCATTTGCATCACCTTGTGTTTTTTAAAGGGTCGGAGTTATTAACAACAGAAAGATTTGAGGGGTTTTTCTGTCAGTGGGGACTTAAGACCATCCTTCACTGTGATATTTTCTTCATGTGAAGTAAAGGACAGTCTCTAATATTATGTTTCATTGCACCTTACTTCAGTAGTTAGGCCTACTGCATGCTATGACGTGTGCAGTTGAGACATGCTATGACGTGTGCAGTTGAGACATGCTATGACTTGTGCAGTTAAGACATGCTATGACGTGTGCAGTTGAGACATGCTATGACGTGTGCAGTTGAGACTGATAGTGAGTGACTGTGCTGAATCTCTGCTCTGGGAGGGTGGTGGTGGTGGTGTGACTGAGCTCAGGCAGCCAGGTGAAGGTGACTGGATCTCCTCTCAGCCTAGTGTGACAGCAGACCTCTTATCTGCTCTGCCGCTCACCAGCACCCCTGGGAGACTGACAATCCCAGGCACCTCACAACTCAATCTGCACTCCACTGCCACCTGCCACAGCGAGAATAATAACACTTATTTAGTTATGTAAATGTAAGAGCCTTGAGGTAGTGCCGCCATGAGCTGCATCCTTTGTAGAGTGATGAAAAGGTTTGGGAAGCCGCGCCAGTGGAGGCTGTTAAAATGGAACTTGACTTTAATGAATTATTTATTTCAGCAAAACATCTGTTTTTCCATCTCCTGCTGGATGGAATAGAATGTTAATAGATGATTGAGTTGGATGAAAGAAAAATCACAATTTTCCAGCATCACTGCTTTACAATAACGATGCACTCATACTGACAGTATTGTCTGTATAATATAAAGTAACTTTGTAAATGTCTAACATATGAAAATCCACATTAACGCATTAAGCACATTATCAAATCAAATCATCAAATCAAATTTTATTTGTCACATACACATGGTTAGCAGATGTTAATGCGAGTGTAGCGAAATGCTTGTGCTTCTAGTTCCGACAATGCAGTAATAACCAACAAGTAATCTAACTAACAATTCCAAAACTACTGTCTTATACAGTGTAAGGGGATAAAGAATATGTACATAAGGATATATGAATGAGTGATGGTACAGAGCAGCATAGGCAGGATACAGTAGATGGTATCGAGTACAGTATATACATGAGGTGAGTATGTAAACAAAGTGGCATAGTTAAAGTGGCTAGTGATACATGTATTACATAAGGATGCAGTCGATGATATAGAGTACAGTATATACGTATGCATATGAGATTAATAATGTAGGGTAAGTAACATTATATAAGGTAGCATTGTTTAAAGTGGCTAGTGATATATTTACATCATTTCCCATCAATTCCCATTATTAAAGTGGCTGGGGTTGAGTCAGTGTCAGTGTGTTGGCAGCAGCCACTCAATGTTAGTGGTGGCTGTTTAACAGTCTGATGGCCTTGAGATAGAAGCTGTTTTTCAGTCTCTCGGTCCCAGCTTTGATGCACCTGTACTGACCTCGCCTTCTGGATGATAGCGGGGTGAACAGGCAGTGGCTCGGGTGGTTGATGTCCTTGATGATCTTTATGGCCTTCCTGTAACATCGGGTGGTGTAGGTGTCCTGGAGGGCATGTAGTTTGTCCCCGGTGATGCGTTGTGTAGACCTCACTACCCTCTGGAGAGCCTTACGGTTGTGGGCGGAACAGTTGCCGTACCAGGCGGTGATACAGCCCGCCAGGATGCTCTCGATTGTGCATCTGTAGAAGTTTGTGAGTGCTTTTGGTGACAAACCGAATTTCTTCAGCCTCCTGAGGTTGAAGAGGCGCTGCTGCGCCTTCTTCACGATGCTGTCTGTGTGAGTGGACCAATTCAGTTTGTCTGTGATGTGTATGCCGAGGAACTTAAAACTTGCTACCCTCTCCACTACTGTTCCATCGATGTGGATAGGGGGGTGTTCCCTCTGCTGTTTCCTGAAGTCCACAATCATCTCCTTAGTTTTGTTGACGTTGAGTGTGAGGTTATTTTTCTGACACTCACCTCCTCCCTGTAGGCCGTCTCGTCGTTGTTGGTAATCAAGCCTACCACTGTTGTGTCGTCCGCAAACTTGATGATTGAGTTGGAGGCGTGCGTGGCCACGCAGTCGTGGGTGAACAGGGAGTACAGGAGAGGGCTCAGAACGCACCCTTGTGGGGCCCCAGTGTTGAGGATCAGCGGGGTGGAGATGTGCGGGGTGGAGATGCCTGTAATGAAGTCCAGTGCCCAGTTGCACAGGGCGGGGTCGAGACCCAGGGTCTCGAGCTTGATGACGAGCTTGGAGGGTACTATGGTGTTGAATGCCGAGCTGTAGTCGATGAACAGCATTCTCACATAGGTATTCCTCTTGTCCAGATGGGTTAGGGCAGTGTGCAGTGTGGTTGAGATTGCATCGTCTGTGGACCTATTTGGGCGGTAAGCAAATTGGAGTGGGTCTAGGGTGTCGGGTAGGGTGGAGGTGATATGGTCCTTGACTAGTCTCTCAAAGCACTTCATGATGACGGAAGTGAGTGCTACGGGGCGGTAGTCGTTTAGCTCAGTTACCTTAGCTTTCTTGGGAACAGGAACAATGGTGGCCCTCTTGAAGCATGTGGGAACAGCAGACTGGTATAGGGATTGATTGAATATGTCCGTAAACACACCGACCAGCTGGTCTGCGCATGCTCTGAGGGCGCGGCTGGGGATGCCGTCTGGGCCTGCAGCCTTGCGAGGGTTAACACGTTTAAATGTCTTACTCACCTCGGCTGCAGTGAAGGAGAGTCCGCATGTTTTCGTTGCAGGCCGTGTCAGTGGCACTGTATTGTCCTCAAAGCGGGCAAAACAGTTATTTAGTCTGCCTGGGAGCAGGACATCCTGGTCCGTGACTGGGCTGGATTTCTTCTTGTAGTCCGTGATTGACTGTAGACCCTGCCACATGCCTCTTGTGTCTGAGCCGTTGAATTGAGATTCTACTTTGTCTCTGTACTGACGCTTAGCTTGTTTGATAGCCTTGCGGAGGGAATAGCTGCACTGTTTGTATTCGGTCATGTTACCAGTCACCTTGCCCTGATTAAAAGCAGTGGTTCGCGCTTTCAGTTTCACGCGAATGCTGCCATCAATCCACGGTTTCTGGTTAGGGAATGTTTTAATCGTTGCTATGGGAACGACATCTTCAACGCATGTTCTAATGAACTCGCACACCGAATCAGCGTATTCGTCAATATTGTTATCTGACGCAATACGAAACATGTCCCAGTCCACGTGATGGAAGCAGTCTTGGAGTGTGGAGTCAGCTTGGTCGGACCAGCGTTGGACAGACCTCAGCGTGGGAGCCTCTTGTTTTAGTTTTTTTACATTTTTTTTTACTTGGACTTTCAGTGATGTCACACTAGCAGTCCATCATTCTGGAGATGCAGCCTCATATGAACCTGACCACTGATCCCTGTTCATCCCTCCCCTGCAGAGTGGTCTTCCAGCCATGAATGTGGAGATCCTGAGCCAGTTCCCCTCTCCCCCGGTGCCCAACCTGCCTGCCCTGGCCATGGCTATGGCCCCTGTCATCCAGCACCAACACCAGCAGCCCATGATGACTCAGCCCCCTGTCCCTGTGTCCATGGCCATGCCTGCGCCAACAGTCATGGGCAGGGCTCCTCCTGCTGCTCCTTTACCCTCCGCCCAACCACCCACCAACTTCATCACCAACTTCCCACATGTACAGGTAACACATCCAGCCAATGGGCCAACCAAGCCTCTCCATAGTATATACAGATACATGTGGTTTCATTTCACATTATTTATAATAGTATGTTTAATTTATGCCATTTAGTAGACACTTTTAGTAGACACTCATGTATCCATCGTCTTGGTGGTGTGTTTAGGGGAAAGCAGACGATGATGACTTCCAGGACTTCCAGGAGGCCCCCAGGGCAGGAGGAGGGGATCAGCCCTTCACTGAGTTCCAGGGGGAGTCAGGGGAAACCTTCCCCACCACCACATCCTCTCTGCACCAGAACAGGTACAGTGCTGACTGACTGACTGGAGTGACTGACTGACTGACTGGAGGGAGTGACTGACTGACTGACTGACTGGAGGGAGTGACTGACTGACTGACTGACTGAAGGGAGTGACTGACTGACTGACTGGAGGGAGTGACTGACTGACTGACTGACTGGAGGGAGTGACTGACTGACTGGCTGACTGACTGACTGGAGGGAGTGACTGACTGACTGACTGACTGGAGGGAGTGACTGACTGACTGACTGACTGGAGGGAGTGACTGACTGACTGACTGACTGACTGGAGGGAGGGAGTGACTGACTGACTGACTGACTGACTGACTGACTGGAGGGAGTGACTGACTGACTGACTGACTGACTGGAGGGAGTGACTGACTGACTGACTGACTGGAGGGAGTGACTGACTGACTGACTGACTGGAGGGAGTGACTTACTGACTGACTGGAGGGAGTGACTGACTGACTGACTGACTGGAGGGAGTGACTGACTGACTGGACTGACTGACTGACTGACTGGACTGACTGACTGGAGGGAGTGACTGACTGACTGACTGACTGGAGTGACTGACTGACTGGAGGGAGTGACTGGAGTGACGGAGGGGGAGTCAGGGGGAGTCAGGGGAAACCTTCCCCACCACCACATCCTCTCTGCACCAGAACAGGTACAGTGCTGACTGACTGACTGACTGACTGACTGGAGTGATTGACTGGAGGGAGTGACTGACTGACTGACTGGAGGGAGTGACTGACTGACTGGAGGGAGGGAGTGACTGACTGACTGACTGGAGTGACTGACTGACTGGAGGGACTGACTGACTGGAGTGACTGACTGGAGTGAGTGAGTGACTGACTGACTGGAGTGAGTGACTGACTGACTGGAGTGAGTGACTGACTGACTGGAGTGAGTGACTGACTGACTGGAGTGACTGACTGACTGACTGACTGACTGGAGTGACTGACTGGAGTGACGGACGGACTGACTGGAGTGACGGACGGACTGACTGGAGTGATGGACGGACTGACTGGAGTGACGGACGGACTGACTGGAGTGACGGACGGACTGACTGGAGTGACGGACGGACTGACTGGAGTGACGGACGGACTGACTGGAGTGACGGACGGACTGACTGGAGTGACGGACGGACTGACTGACTGACTGGAGTGACGGACTGACTGACTGACTGGAGTGACGGACTGACTGACTGACTGGAGTGACGGACTGACTGACTGACTGACTGGAGTGACGGACTGACTGACTGACTGGAGTGGCGGACTGACTGACTGACTGGAGTGGCGGACTGACTGACTGACTGGAGTGGCGGACTGACTGACTGACTGGAGTGGCGGACTGACTGACTGACTGGAGTGACGGACTGACTGACTGACTGGAGTCAGTCCGTGATGGACGGACTGACTGACTGACTGACTGGAGTGACGGACTGACTGACTGACTGACTGACTGAAGTGACGGACTGACTGACTGACTGACTGGAGTGAGTGAGTGAGTGAGTGACTGACTGACTGACTGACTGGAGTGACGGACTGACTGACTGACTGGAGTGACGGACTGACTGACTGACTGGAGTGAGTGAGTGACGGACTGACTGACTGGAGTGACGGACTGACTGACTGGAGTGACGGACTGACTGACTGGAGTGACGGACTGACTGACTGGAGTGACGGACTGACTGACTGACTGGAGTGACGGACGGACTGACTGACTGACTGGAGTGACTGACTGGAGTGAGTGACTGGAGTGACGGACTGACTGACTGACTGGAGTGAGTGAGTGAGTGACGGACTGACTGACTGGAGTGACGGACTGACTGACTGGAGTGACGGACTGACTGACTGGAGTGACGGACTGACTGACTGATTGTAGTGAGTGAGTGACTTTAGTGAGTGACTGGAGTGAGTGAGTGACTTTAGTGAGTGACTGGAGTGACGGACTGACTGACTGACTGGAGTGACGGACTGACTGACTGACTGGAGTGACGGACTGACTGACTGGAGTGACGGACTGACTGACTGACTGGAGTGACGGACTGACTGACTGACTGGAGTGACGGACTGACTGACTGGAGTGACGGACTGACTGACTGACTGGAGTGACGGACTGACTGACTGACTGGAGTGACGGACTGACTGACTGACTGGAGTGACGGACGGACTGACTGACTGGACTGACGGACTGACTGACTGGAGTGAGTGACTGGAGTGACGGACTGACTGGAGTGAGTGACTGGAGTGACTGACTGACTGACTGGAGTGAGTGACTGACTGACTGACTGGAGTGACTGACTGGAGTGACTGACTGGAGTGACTGGAGTAAGTGACTGACTGGAGTGAGTGACTGACTGACGTGACTGGAGTGAGTGACTGACTGGAGTGACTTGAGTGACTGACTGACTGGAGTGACTGACTTCAGTGGCTGGATCAGTGTTTGGTATTACTTTAAATCAGATTACACATTCTGTATGGAAGTAAAGCTGAATTCTACATCTTATACAGGTATTGTGGGTAACAAGTACATGGTCACTTAGTTGCTTGTAGTACTTTCTCCAGCATAACAATTGCACCTCGCCATCTCTTAATGAATCCATTTCAATGGACAGTAGAGTTGCTTAATATTACTTTTCAATCACTGCGTGGGGAGTCTGTCTCTCAGGGAGAGGCAGCCCAAAGCCCGTTATTTTATAAGACAAAGAGAATGTGGAAATAAAGGATCTAACGCCTGAGTGGCATAGTCACTTACAATCCCCTTCCACTTCCTCAAAAACAAAAGCTTAATTGTTTCCTCCTGCGTATATCCAATCCCCCTGGTTTCAGATCCCTTTCTAATCTAAAGGAAGCCCCATGCTGAATCTTCAGCCAGTCAGGATAGAAAGGTGTACTCTGACAGCAGCAGTACAATGGCTCTTAACAAGATGGTGTTCAGTGGAAGGCTTCAGGAGAGATCCCTCATTCCCTCCAGGCTTTTGATTCCTGGGTCTTATCTGCGGTCCAGTATGGTGTACAACTGCAGTGGAATTTCACCATTGTATGTGTCCAATCAGCTCAGGCAGCTTAAGGGGATTAAGGTAGAGGAGATGGGCGCAGCATTGACCCCAGGGTGTGTCCCCAATGGCACCCTATTCCCTACATACATAGTGCAGTACTTTTGACCAGGACCCTGGTCAAAAGTAGTGCACTATTGTAGGGAATGGGGTGCCATTTGGGACACAGCCCCAGACTCCCCTGTGGACTGAGCATGGTGTGTTGTCTGTCTGCAGTGCTCCTGCCATTCTGACTCCGGTCTCTGGCTCCTCCTCGTCATCCTCTGATAAGTATGCTGTCTTCAAGCAGCTCTCTGTGGAGGAGCCTCCAGAGCCCACTCAGCCTGCCTCAGGTACACACTCACCTGGCCCTACAACACACACACACCTCAACTAATCACTACTGATACACATCCTCCACCACAACTAACAGATGTGTAGAAAATAGAAGACATTTCTGATGTTTGTCGTAGAATACTTGCCTAATAGTATTTGAGTGGTATTGTAGTACAGTACATTTGCCTGCCTGCCAAATATGCTGTCATTTATCATTCAGTTGAAAGTGTACCTGTTTTGTTTATCTCATTTGACCCAGATTTTGACGGAGACAAATACAGTGTGTTCCGACAGCTAGAGCCACCAGGTGACAGGAAACCAGTAGGTAAGTAGAGCTCTCCCTCCTCCTAATAATTTGGATGACTTGTTTTTGTAGGTAGACAGAAATAGGTTGGAGAGAGACTGTGTACCAAGAAGAATGCTGTTTGTATAATATCTGAGTGGTCTGTGTGCTTTTATGTTGCACACATTTCCAGAGTACTCAGTACATTCAGCAGTATCCCTGATGTTGGTCTGTTTCCTGCTGTTCCCTGTTTCACTAGAACAGTTTCTGATGGGGACAGCAGCTCCCACGACTCCAGTAAGTCCTGCCTGAGTCTGATTGCAGTGACCTTTCCTGTGTGTTGCCTGCCAGGCTCACTCTCCATAGTGAGCCCATTAGTTCAATCTTTCCCACAAAACAGCAGTGGTGTGAACAGCCCCTACAACCACAACTCTCTCTACCCACTTTTCCTTTGTGGGTTTTCTTATAGCCCTCCTGTCATGATTGTGTGGTTCTAAAAATCTAAAAACGTACTGAGGAAGTCTTTGTAGATTGTAGGAAGGGACTTCTTTCCTCTGAAGTCGCAGCTTAATCATGTGCTGTCCCAGTTAGGGACTGACAGATGGCAAGTGCATGTGGTGGTGTTGTCTCTGTAGACAGCCTAGCCTGGTTTGTGCACTGCTGTCTGCTGCTGCTGTTCTCTCATAGCAGTGTCTCGGACTACAGCCCAGCGCAGGTCTCTCCACAGCTTGAAATTCACCACGAGCCTCCGCTATGTGACAGACGCGTAACTAATCCTCTCTCTTTCTTGTAGGATTGTGAAATTAGAAAAAAACTGGAAGTGAGGCGACTGATGTTACTTTGTATCATGCCAATGTCCTCCCTGTCTGGCTGCTGTGTTAAATGCTTTTGCAATGCCTTTCAATTGTTCTGTTTGTTTCGCAGGGGAAGGATTTGCCGATTTCAAGTCTGTCAGTGTGGATGATGGCTTCACAGACTTTAAAACCGCC
This sequence comes from Oncorhynchus clarkii lewisi, assembly GCF_045791955.1. Lineage (NCBI taxonomy): Eukaryota > Metazoa > Chordata > Actinopteri > Salmoniformes > Salmonidae > Oncorhynchus > Oncorhynchus clarkii. The sequence goes on along the minus strand of NC_092173.1, from coordinate 20,103,102 downwards.
GACAGCATCTCTCCACTAGAACCTTCAGACCAGGCCAAAATGTTTCATCCAGCATTCCCTCCTGCTTTCCCGAACTCTCAGTCTCTACCGCAACTACAACACCAGCTACATCAACAACAACAACCAGCAGTCTCTCTCTCTCAGCCTAAAAACCCTCTCAACATGACTGACCTGGATCTCTTCTCCTCTATGGCTCCCACAGCCCCCACCCCTGCAGAGATCAAGCCCAGCCCCTTCCCCTCTGTGCCCCCCTCCCTAGTGCTCCCACCAGGCAGGGCCAAGCCCCCCGGGGGTGGGGCCGAGGACTTTGGTGACTTTTCCCTTTTTGGCCCCACCTCCTCTTCGGAGGCTGCTCCTATTGGCCCTGATGTAGGAAGGGGTGTGGCAGCGTCTCATGATGACTTTGCAGACTTCATGGCTTTCGGCAGCTCTGGGGGGGAGGCCAAGGGTGAGGGGTTGAGGTCTGGAGAGGGGAGGGCACGGGGGAGAGGAGAGACCACCACCACTCCACAGCGCCCCCAGCAGGGCTCTGACAAGTATGACGTGTTCAAGCAGCTGTCTCAGGAAGGAGGCCTGGCATATGACGACAACAAGCACAGCGCCGGCGGCTCGTTCTCTTCCCTCAGGAGCGAAGCAGATGACTTCACCGACTTCCAGTCGTCCAAGTTCTGCACAGCGCTGGGGGCCTCGGAGAAGAGCCTGGTGGATAAGGTGGCAGCCTTCAAACAAGGAGGCAAGGAGGACTCGGCTTCAGTCAAGTCCCTAGACCTCCCATCCATCGGGGGCAGCAGCGTGGGCAAGGAGGACTCTGAGGACGCTCTGTCAGTGCAGCTGGACATGAAGCTGTCAGACATGGGTGGAGACCTGAAGCACGTGATGTCAGACAGCTCTCTGGATCTGCCGGGCCTCTCGGCCCACCAACCCCCCGCCACAGGTGAGGAACTAGTGCGCCTCCTCTGGTGAAACCCCGCCCAGTCACACATAAAGAACCAATCGTAGCCCTGGCGGTGGCCCCTTTGTCTCCACCCCCCTCAATGCCCCTTAGCTCGCACTAAACCAGGAGTTAGACTAGAAGGCAAAGCAGTGAGCTAGCTCATCCACATCACTGCTGAATCATGATGAGACAGTCAAACGCCACACACTATTATCATATCATCTCATCACACCCACCAGTCATTCATTCCCAAACCCATCATTACCTGGTATTCATTTCAGCGTATTTATTCACTTAATATTTATTTATTATTTATTAAACATATTAAGGTACTTTAGATTAATTAATTTATTGTTAATTTGTTTAGCGTTTTTTATTTATTTATTTATTTTACCTTTATTTAACCAGGTAGGCAAGTTGAGAACAAGTTCTCATTTACAATTGCGACCTGGCCAAGATAAAGCAAAACAGTTCGACAGATACAACGACACAGAGTTACACATGGAGTAAAACAAACATACAGTCAATAATACAGTATAAACAAGTCTATATACGATGTGAGCAAATGAGGTGAGATAAGGGAGGTAAAGGCCAAAAAGGGCCATGGTGGCAAGGTAAATACAATGTAGCAAGTAAAACATTGGAATGGTAGTTTTGCAATGGAAGAATGTGCAAAGTAGAAATAAAAATAATGGGGTGCAAAGGAGCAAAATAAATTAATTAATTAAATACAGTTGGGAAAGAGGTAGTTGTTTGGGCTAAATTATAGGTGGGCTATGTACAGGTGCAGTAATCTGTGAGCTGCTCTGACAGTTGGTGCTTAAAGCTAGTGAGGGAGATAAGTGTTTCCAGTTTCAGAGATTTTTGTAGTTCGTTCCAGTCATTGGCAGCAGAGAACTGGAAAGAGAGGCGGCCAAAGAAAGAATTGGTTTTGGGGGTGACTAGAGAGATATACCTGCTGGAGCGTGTGCTACAGGTGGGAGATGCTATGGTGACCTGCGAGCTGAGATAAGGGGGGACTTTACCTAGCAGGGTCTTGTAGATGACATGGAGCCAGTGGGTTTGGCGACGAGTTTGAAGCGAGGGCCAGCCAACGAGAGCGTACAGGTCGCAATGGTGGGTAGTATATGGGGCTTTGGTGACAAAACGGATTGCACTGTGATAGACTGCATCCAATTTGTTGAGTAGGGTATTGGAGGCTATTTTGTAAATGACATCGCCAAAGTCGAGGATTGGTAGGATGGTCAGTTTTACAAGGGTATGTTTGGCAGCATGAGTGAAGGATGCTTTGTTGCGAAATAGGAAGCCAATTCTAGATTTAACTTTGGATTGGAGATGTTTGATATGGGTCTGGAAGGAGAGTTTACAGTCTAACCAGACATCTAAGTATTTGTAGTTGTCCACGTATTCTAAGTCAGAGCCGTCCAGAGTAGTGATGTTGGACAGGCGGGTAGGTGCAGGTAGCGATCGGTTGAAGAGCATGCATTTAGTTTTACTTGTATTTAAGAGCAATTGGAGGCCACGGAAGGAGAGTTGTATGGCATTGAAGCTTGCCTGGAGGGTTGTTAACACAGTGTCCAAAGAAGGGCCGGAAGTATACAGAATGGTGTCGTCTGCGTATAGGTGGATCAGAGACTCACCAGCAGCAAGAGCGACCTCATTGATGTATACAGAGAAGAGAGTCGGTCCAAGAATTGAACCCTGTGGCACCCCCATAGAGACTGCCAGAGGTCCGGACAACAGACTTGACACACTGAACTCTATCAGAGAAGTAGTTGGTGAACCAGGCGAGGCAATCATTTGAGAAACCAAGGCTGTCGAGTCTGCCGATGAGGATGTGGTGATTGACAGAGTCGAAAGCCTTGGCCAGATCAATGAATACGGCTGCACAGTAATGTTTCTTATCGATGGCGGTTAAGATATCGTTTAGGACCTTGAGCGTGGCTGAGGTGCACCCATGACCAGCTCTGAAACCAGATTGCATAGCAGAGAAGGTATGGTGAGATTCGAAATGGTCGTTAATCTGTTTGTTGACTTGGCTTTCGAAGACTTTAGAAAGGCATGGTAGGATAGATATAGGTCTGTAGCAGTTTGGGTCAAGAGTGTCCCCCCCTTTGAAGAGGGGGATGACCGCAGCTGCTTTCCAATCTTTGGGAATCTCAGACGACACGAAAGAGAGGTTGAACAGGCTAGTAATAGGGGTGGCAACAATTTCGGCAGATAATTTTAGAAAGAAAGGGTCCAGATTGTCTAGCCCGGCTGATTTGTAGGGGTCCAGATTTTGCAGCTCTCTCTTTCAGTTTGTAGCACAGACAAAGCACAAGCCTCTCTGCCTCCTCTTAGCTCCATTCATATAGAGTTGATGAGAGACAGTCAGGTTGATGTGATGTAGTCAGTCTGCTCTATTCTACCACTGGCCTTCATTCCCTGTCTGTGCTGTCATAGCCCACATTGCTCATCACCTCAATGCACCTGTTGTCTCCCCAGTCGTGATTATGTGTGTGTTGAGTGATGAGACTAAAATAGCTGAATGCAGATGAACACAGGGCCATGTAATGGTGATGGGCCTTTGTACCAGGATATGTTATATATTCTCATCACTTTCAGAATGGCCAGTTCCTGTATGCTGCAATAGGCTTTCATTTTAATCACAGCAAGCCAAATTCTTCCTCAGATTGATTATATTATGTTGACGCTTAATGCTCAGTTATCAAATCAAGCATGATGATAATACGAGGCGTACAAGAAACATGTGTAAAGATGTTCCCTCATAGTGGACATACTTATTATGTGAAAAGAAAGTATTTAGGAAAAGGCAGAACGTATTTATGAATGGCAGAAATCACCTCAACCTCTACAGTTTAATATTTTATTGAGTAAATGGTTTTGATTTCTCATTGTGTGTTGGTATGTGTGATTGTGATTGGTTGATTGTGTTTTGTATGTGTACAAGTGATTTTTGTTGTTTGTTCCTACAGTGTGTGAGAGTACCCATATAGTATGCCTTGGCACTCCCAGTGTTGGGTATCAATCTCCCTTAGTGCTTTTGTTCCAACTCCCTTAACCTAAGTGGTCTCACACAGCCCACATCACTACAAAGAGGTCAAAGGTGCTGCTCTCAGGGTCTGCCCTGCCCTGAACCTCTAAATGGAAACACTCTCATGGAATCTAATTAGCCTTAATGTCCAGGCATTGTCCATATCAGCACCCTCTCCTCTCCCCTCCCTTCCCATGATCATAATTAATTTACCAAGTATCTCATCTTCCATGTCATGTCTTATATATTCCTTCAAGTACAAGGTCTCTCCTTACAGCCTCTGTGTTTGAGCAGCACACTCCTTTTAGCACCCAGTTTGCAGTGAGATGTCCTTATTATATAAACTATAATATTTCAACACTAGCCAACATATCAGTTCATTGGTTTTTATCAGTTTGGGCAAGGGGCATCTCAATCAAATTCCATCTAGGAATTGACCCTTTGAGTTATTCTAAATCGGAAATGATCGATGTAATGATGCCAATTTATTTGTTTCAGTTTTATTGCACATCAGAATAAATCAACTTTCAGTTTAACTGAAATGGTTAGGCTACTCTCGAAGGAGAGAGTAAGACAATAACCAATGGCAACTGATCCCAGAGCTGCAGCAAAATGGTTGCCATTAATATGATGAAGATAGTGTAGTGGAGCATTGAAAACATTTCCCAGAACCTGTTAATTGCTTTTCCTTTTATTCTGACCCACGTTCATCCAATCAGTATTGTTGTTCTTGGACAGCACCAATCAAATCTCATCGCTGAGAAAGCGTACAGTAGCAGGCCTTGGAGTGTGAAAGCCTCACCATGCTTGCACTGTGTTCAATCCTGGAGAAAATGTAACCAACCTTAAAGAGACAGTATCTATTTTCCCCAACCGGTGCTCCTTTGGGTCAGAGCAGCTCAAAAGGAAGCCTTTTCATTTGTCTTTGATATTCAGGTATGTTTTGTTATGTGTGGGTCCATGAACAGGCTCTCTGAGAACACACTGAAGTTAGTGATACCCTCCCTGCCTTGCTTTTTTTGCCTGCCTGTTCAATTTGTGAAATTGACAAGAACATATTATAGGATGACATTTTTATGCATAACAGTATTACTAGTTGTTTTTTTATTAAGAAAATAAAAAAATACTATGTATACAGATTTAATAGTGTATTTTTATTACAGGAAAATTCATATTTATTTTCAAACTAGATAGACTTCCTGATATTATTTTAAACAATGTGTTGTGTAAACTATTTGAATATTAAATGTATATATGAGGATAGGCAAGTTATGGAAAATATTTTAGGTTGGTACAGATTGTTGTCTTGAGAAACCCCATCTTGTTGTTAGTTATTGAGTGGCTACTATTAAGAGCTTGTACACAGGAGCCTAGAACTAACAGGTAGCGAGAGAAAAATGATACTGTCTCTTTAAATCTATTTTGTCACATGTGATTGGACAAGATGAATACTCTCTCTAAGGTCTTGTGGTAGGATAGTCCACTTGTTTTATTTAACCCTTTGAGAGCTTGAGCAGAATGGTTTTATAAAGAATCATGCAAAAAACACAAATGGAGAGAAATGTAGCTGGATCACTTGACAAGTTTACATGTGCTAAATAATGGATTTGGAGGTCCGTACCTCTCCTCCAAATTCTCAGCAATGGAATGTATTAGACCATTGAAATATATCCTATGTATATGATGTTGACGTTATGTAATTGTAGTAAGACACAAACAGTTGTGATGTAAAAATGACAAAACCCTTTTATCTCAAAAGTCTGCTGTTGACATTTGAGTTACTATCATGGCGAGAACAGTAGAGAAGCATTCAGGTCCTCAAAGGGTTAATCACTCTCCTGCCTTGAACCTGTCCTTTAAATCACCTTGGCTTTTCAAGTGTTCTGTATTCAATTATCTTTCTATCAATCAACCTGTTGCTTTCCACCCTGTTAGTACAACTACAGTGTGTCGTCTTCTACCGAGATTTACTCATTTTAGTCTGTGACTGTGCCTTCTCATTCTGCATCTATATTCTTCTGGGGCTTTTCTTTCTTTTACCGTTTGTTTTTCTTCTTTTCTGACTCTGCATGCCGTAGTATTCTAAATGATTCAAATATACTTTTACAAGTGTTAGTTTGACAAACCTCTTGTAACAATAGACCTCTCAGAGTATTTTGTGATCTTTCTCTCTTAACCCATGTTGTCGTAATAAATATTGCTATTGGTATTGCTGAAATGCGTACCGTCTTATTTTCTCCCTTCCCTATCCTGAGGGCAGATTATGATCTAGCTACATTCGGCTTACTACTACACTAGTTCCTTGTCAATTTCACAAATTGCTTTTTTGTGTGCAAGGGTTGTGTCACGCATTAGGCTACGCTAACGGGGGTCCACACGTGCCTGCAGGTTATACTGTATCTTAGAAGTGTGTGTATCTCTGAGTGTGTGACTGTGAGCACTTGTAAGAATGTGTGCTTGTTTGTGTTGACAGTAATTATATGATTCCTGCCTGATATGTTCCGAATTGAACAGTGTTCTGCTTGTACAACACAGTTTGTGGGGTAGATAATCAATACAGACAGAACTGCTCCACTCCACGACTGATGTTGCCATGGCAATCTCATGAAATGGATGTCATTTTGTATCGTCATGTTAGCAGAACTGTCTGCTCCTAATAGTTTGTGCTACAGTATTGTCACACACCTAGATAAAACCACGGAGAGGTTTTCTACAGCAGGGCCTCATGTCCTGTCTTATCTGCTTCAGAACTGTCTGATCTCCAATCTACCTCAGCCCCAGCAGCCAACCCTCTCAGGACATCTATTTCATTTGTATCAGAGGACAGCTAACTCAACCCTTGGTTAATTTACATGTGACACATCAATTGAATAGAGGTCAATGCTATGTTCTCCTTTTCAGTAGCAATTAAAGGGATACTTTGGGAGTTTGGCAATGATGCCCTTTATCTACTTCCCCAGAGTCAGATGAACTTGTGGATACCATTTTTATGTCTCGGCATACAGTTTGAAGGAAGTTGCTAGCTAGTGCAATTGCTAACTAGCGTTACCCATAGACCTCCAGTCATTGCGCTATCTGCATGCTAGCAGATACCCATGGACTTCCAGTCATTGTTCTAACGCTAGTTAGCATTGGCTCACCATACTACCTCTAACATCCTTCATACTGGACACAGAAACATAAAAATGGTATCCACAAGTTCATCTGATTCTGGGGAAGTAGATAAAGGGCCTCGTTGCCAAAATACCGAAGTATCACTTTAGCCTAAACCTATTGGTATTATCAAAACAAATATTCCACTGTCACAATTACAGTCGTGGCCAAAAGTTTTGAGAATGACACAAATATTAATTTTCAGTCTGCTGCCTCAGTTTGTATGATGGCAATTTGGATATACTCCAGAATGTTATGAAGAGTGATCAGATGAATTGCAATTAATTGCAAAGTCCCTCTTTGCCATGCAAATGAACTGAATCCCCAAAAAACATTTCCACTGTATTTCAGCCCTGCCACAAAAGGACCAGCTGACATCATGTCAGTGATTCTCTCGTTTAACACAGGTGTGCGTGTTGACGAGGACAAGGCTGGAGATCATTCTGTCATGCTGATTGAGTTCGAATAACAGACTGGAAGCTTCAAAAGGAGGGCGGTGCTTGGAATCATTGTTCTTCCTCTGTCAACCATGGTTACCTGGAAGGAAAAACGTGCCGTCATCATTGCTTTGCACAAAAAGGGCTTCACAGGCAAGGATATTGCTGCCAGTAAGATTGCACCTAAATAAACCATTTATCGGTTAATCAAGAACTTCAAAGAGAGCGGTTCAATTGTTGTGAAGAAGGCTTCAGGGTGTCCAAGAAAGTCCAGCAAGCGCCAGGACCGTCTCCTAAAGTTGATTCAGCTGCAGGATCGGGGCACCACCAGTACAGAGCTTGCTCAGGAATGGCAGCAGGCAGGTGTGAGTGCATCTGCAGGCACAGTGAGGCGAAGACTTTTGGAGGATGGCCTGGTGTCAAGAAGGGCAGCAAAGAAGCCACTTCTCTCCAGGAAAAACATCAGGGACAGACTGATATTCTGCAAAAGGTACAGGGATTGGACTGCTGAGGACTGGGGTAAAGTCATTTTCTCTGATGAATCCCCTTTCCAATTGTTTGGGGCATCTGGAAAAAAGCTTGTTCGGAGAAGACAAGGTGAGCGCTACCATCAGTCCTGTGTTATGCCAACAATAAAGCATCCTGAGACCATTCATGTGTGGGGTTGCTTCTCAGCCGAGGGAGTGGGCTCACTCACAATTTTGCCTAAGAACACAGCCATGAATAAAGAATGGTACCAACACATCCTCCAAGAGCAACTTCTCCCAACCACCCAGGAACAGTTTGGTGACGAACAATGCATTTTCCAGCATGATGGAGCACCTTGCCATAAGGCAAAAGTGATAACTAAGTGGCTCGGAACAAAACATCGATATTTTGGGTCCATGGCCAGGAAACTCCCCAGACCTTAATCCCATTGAGAATTTGTGGTCAATCCTCAAGAGGCCACAAATTCTGACAAACTCCAAGCATTGATTATGCAAGAATGGGCTGCCATCAGTCAGGATGTGGCCCAGAAGTTAATTGACAGCATGCCAGGGCGGATTGCAGAGGTCTTGAAAAAGAATGGTCAACACTGCAAATATTGACTCTTTGCATCAACTTCATGTAATTGTCAATAAAAGCCTTTGACACTTATGAAATTGTTGTAATTATACTTCAGTATTCCATAGTAACATCTGACAAAAAATATCTAAAGACACTGAAGCAGCAAACTTTGAAAATTAATATTTGTGCCATTCTCAACTTTTGCCCACGACTGTACAGATCAAGTGAGTCTGTATCTGTATGTGAGCGACGTATGTTGTACCCCTATATTTTCTGTCATCTATGTTACCAATTGGAAATAGACATTTTTAGAACACAATCAATTTCAGCTTTTTATCCCTCCTTTAAGCTGGTGATCACATCCTAATAAGTGAACCCTTACACACACTATAGTGCAGCACTAGATTAAATGCAGTGCATATGATCTCACTGTCACAATGTAGGGGAGATGGGGTGTTACTCTGACCAAAGTAAAGCTGCTTGTTGTAAGTCAACACAAATTCAGCATCAGAAGCAGAATATGGCTTCCACAGTAAGTATGTTTCGTATAACATATCAAAGCTTCGCCAGATGCCTTGTCACTCTATCATGGCTGACTGACTAGTTGCTATCATTTCAGCACACTATGCTTTTCCCACTTAGAGCCACCAGTGTGTATTTTGTGTTGTCATTACAGAAGGAGACGACATGAAGTTTGACCCCTTCGGAACGTCAGCAGTCAGCAGGCTGGCCAGCTATGATTGGTCAGAAAGAGAGGAATGCCTGTCTGCTCAGGGTCAGGCCAAGAAGCATCTGGTCCTGGACGGTGTTGGTGTTTCCTCCTCTTTCCCTTCCTCAGACGTAGTCCACAGGAAGGAGACGCCGTTCGACAGCACAGAAAACATCCCCATCACACACACCTGCCAGACGAAGATCACCACCTTCTCAACAGACGATAGTGTGTCGACCGACAGCAAGTTTGAGGCCTTTGCTGACTTTGGATCTTGTGAGCCGGTAGGTTTGGGTGGGGATGAAGATGATGACTTTGGGGACTTTGCCAGCACTGTGTCGGAGAAATCAGACTCCCCCGCGGCCGAGCCGGGCTCTGAGGTGAACCTGAACGAGGCCTTGGATGAGTTCGGGACCTTTCATGGGGACAAGGCCAAGTTTGGGAAGTCAGACTTTCTGAAGGCCAGCTCTCAGGCCAAGGTCAAGTCCAGTGAAGAGATGATCAAGAGCGAACTCGCCACCTTTGACCTCTCTGTACAAGGTGAGTCATCTGACCTGTACTCTCTCTCTCAATGTTTTATTTTTGGAAGTCAACTGATAAGTAGATATACATTAATTTTCTGATCCTCAGTCAGTAAATGCTGGTTTCAAAATGTAAATTGCATCCAGTTACAACATGCCTTCTAGTTCTGATGTAGTGGTGTGAATCAGATCAGCTGGCCCGGATGTCAGGACTTTCATCACCTCTTATTGGAGCATCTGTGGCCCCTCCGGCAGCTCAGTGCAGTTCCACTGTCAGACAATAGATGGCAGTGCTGTGCACATCCTTGGTACACCGGCAGATGAGATGAATTAACAACACAGCCCAGAAATCCGTGCCTATACGAAATTAACTGTATTCACTCCTTGGGTGTTCATTTCTTACTGTCGTTTTCCAGTGTTATGTTTCATGCATAGTTCATTAGCTTTTTCTACCTCCAAAGTGATAAAAGCTCATTTGCCTCATTGATTTCTCTCCCAGTGTTAAATGTAATTCATTTTCAGTTGTTATTCCCCTGTCCTTATTGAATGGTTATCTGATCGGTGTGTGTGGTAGTGGGGGAATGTATTAGTGCTGTCATATTGTGGGGAAGATGATGCATGTCTCTGCAGGAGATGATTACCTGGTTCTCACACACACACACACACTCAGACAGACAAAGCCTGTGTTGAATAGTTTGGGCTCAGCATGTGACTGTGTGTTTGTCTTTTTTCGTGTGCCTGTCTATTTTCGTGTTTGTGTGTATGTATCTGTCCATTTTTTCTGTGTGTGTGAGCGAGTGAGCCCTCATTAATTATTCATACTTGCGTTGGGTGCTGTGGCGCTGTTTTGTACATAATTATCATTTGTTGTAAATGAAGTGTTTGTCGTCTGTGTTCTTGTCCGGAAGTAATTAGCCACAACAGAATATGAGCTCGGGTAAAAAGTCCCAATTATGCCATAGTAAACAAACAGGTGCATATTTGCCAACATCTCTGGGTTGGTATAAGTGACCATTTAAAAGGGCATTTGTATGTACTGTATGTATGCCAGACATTGCCTGTATATACTAAAAATGTACGTATCAAGACACTCGCTACTCTTGTCCTTGCCTCAGGCTCCCACAAGCGTAGCCACAGTTTGGGGGAGAAGGAGATTGGGCGCTCGCCCCCCTCCCCGGCCCCGGAGCAGCCCTTCAGAGACCGCTCCAGCACCCTGAGTGAGAAGAAGCCTGCCCTGCCCGTCATCAGAGACAAGTACAAGGACCTGACTGGGGAGGTGGAGGTGAGACCCACACACAGTCACACTATCCCAGACATGTTAACTACATTTGCCAATTATCCAGATGCTCTGTGGAGGGTTTACATATTCAGTAGACATTGATTTCAGTAGCAAACCACAGAGGCTTTGGCCTTAATAACTTTGTTTTTTGTATTTTTTTATGGAAATGTCTTCTCATATATCTGAACTCATTCTAACAACTATTGCATGTTGTTTCAGGAGAGTGAGCGCTATGCATATGAGTGGCAGAGGTGTCTGGTGAGTGCTCTACAGGTAAGATATTGTACAGGACTGTTCCCCCTCTCCTTTTTTGCTATATCCGCACATGTGTTTGTGTGTGTAACCCTAACCCACTCTGCTGTCCGTCTCTGTCCCCAGGTCATCACTAAAGCCAACAACACCCTGAACAGCATCAGCAGCTCTACTGTTTGCACTGAGGTCATCCAGTCTGCTCAGGGCATGGAGTACCTGCTGGGTGAGACACACACACACCACACTGACACACACCACACACCACACTGACAAACTCACAACACTGACACACATACATCACTGACACACACACCGACACCCGCCGACAGGGAGGTCCTGAGCTTTAAAAAGGCCCAACAGTCTTCAGCTAGAACCCCAAACACTGCCTGATCCCCTCTGACAGATTTGTCCAGCACTACAGAGTTGACTGTGGATCCTTGTGGGGGCTTATCTTCGCTGGCCTGACAGACTGTGGATACTAGTGATGGCTTATCTTCGCTGGCCTGACAGACTGTGGATACTAGTGATGGCTTATCTTCGCTGGCCTGACAGACTGTGGATACTAGTGATGGCTTATCTTCGCTGGCCTTACAGACTGTGGATACTAGTGATGGCTTATCTTCGCTGGCCTGACACACTGTGGGCACTAGTGATGGCTTATCTTCGCTGGCCTGACACACTGTGGGTGCTAGTGATGGCTTATCTTCGCTTGCCTGACACACTGTGGATACTAGCGATGGCTTATCTTCGCTGGCCTGACAGACTGTGGATACTAGTGATGGCCTATCTTCGCTGGCCTGACACACTGTGGGTACTAGTGATGGCTTATCTTCGCTGGCCTGACACACTGTGGGTACTAGTGATGGCTTATCTTTGCTGGCCTGACACACTGTGGGTACTAGTGATGGCTTATCTTTGCTGGCCTGACACACTGTGGATACTAGCGATGGCTTATCTTCGCTGGCCTGACAGACTGTGGGTACTAGTGATGGCTTATCTTCGCTGGCCTGACACACTGTGGATACTAGTGATGGCTTATCTTCGCTGGCCTGACAGACTGTGGGTACTAGTGATGGCTTATCTTCGCTGGCCTGACACACTGTGGGTACTAGTGATGGCTTATCTTCGCTGGCCTGACAGACTGTGGGTACTAGTGATGGCTTATCTTTGCTGGCCTGACACACTGTGGGTACTAGTGATGGCTTATCTTTGCTGGCCTGACAGACTGTGGATACTAGTGATGGCTTATCTTTGCTGGCCTGACAGACTGTGGGTACTAGTGATGGCTTATCTGTGCTCGGCCTAACTGTGGATGCATCCCAAATGGCACCTTATTAATTTAGACTGGGCCCCATAGGGCTCTGGTCAAAGGTAGTGCACTTTGTAGGGAATAGGGTGTCATTTGGTATGCACAGACAGACAGACAGCGGTGTCTCTTTTTAATGAGCTGTGAGATTGGTACAGGCACACATACCATTGTGAGGGGCTGAGAACAGAACACAGTGTACCACCACTGCTGTGAGTCTTCTTCCAAAAACACACCATTATAAAACTCTGAGCTGTCCCCCTTTCAACGGAGAACAACAACTCTGTCAATCACCGTTCCACGTTAACCCTTAGAGAGAGCATAGTGTTACAGCCAACATTATGTCAGGTTGATCCAGCATCAGAGGGCTATTTTAATATGTTTGCTGCTGTTATCCTCCAGGTATTTCTCATGGCACTGCCAAAAGTCTAATGATACAACTTCAGAGCATGTTTCAACATAGGGGACTGTAGACCTGTTAGCTGTTTTCCTGGAAACGTTTTTTTATTGTCCCTGTTGTATTTCTCACTGTCTAACCTTGGCTGATGTTGGAGCTGGCTGTGGGAAAGAACAGGGAGCAGGTGTGTTAAGGTTGTGTGTTAACGTCGAAGTGTGTTTATGTGGCAGGTGTGGTGGAGGTGTACCGCGTGACCAAGCGTGTGGAGCTGGGTATCAAGGCCACAGCCGTGTGTTCTGAGAAGCTGCAGCAGCTGCTGAAGGACATCAGCCGCGTCTGGAACAACCTCATGGGCTTCATGTCCCTGGCCAACCTGGCGGTAAGAAACACAGTCAACACACACACACCCACACACACACACACACAGACCTCCCTTCCTCCAATGCAGTGGGTTAGGCTACACATAGACCTGAGAAATTGACACTTAATTATCACTAACTGCTTTGTCTAGAAAATGTTCCTGATGAAATGTTGAGTGGATTATCATTGACTCATGCAAAGTAGGATTGTCAATGAAACCTTGATTGTGTGACAGTGTACTAAACCAAGCCCTATGGTGGTACCTGTTAGTGTGTGTAGCTGTGTGGATGGGGAGTGTAGAGCAGTCTGTTGTAGGCTGTAGTGATGTGTGGAGAACAGAGGCAGTGAGATTCAGTTGACAGTTCACTGCCTCAGTCAGCCTCACAAAGAACATTGCTTCTCAAATGCCAGCAGATAAAACAGACCGGCCATCTCCTGACTCGAGATAATGTCAGTACAGAAAGAGAGTGAATTAGTGAAGCAAAGAAGAAGAGGGACAGGGGGAGGTAGAGGGAGACGGAGTGAGTGAGTAGTAATCTGAGTTATCTCAGACCGTAGACCCACAGCTGCTTTCTGATTCTGCAGGCTCTGCCCTCAGAGAGAGAGCGAGAGAGGAGCTGTCTGGGCACACTCACCTGTTCACACAGCTCTGCTGCCAACAGACTAATGGACTGTATTTAATTTCATTTCCCAGATTAAAGACACATTTCTACTTCAGTTTATTAAGCTGGTTAATGAATAAATGAAAAAAGAAATGTGTATTCCTTAGAGCAGTGTTCTGCCAAGGCAGCAGCTCCTCTTCCTGGGTTCCAACAAAATGAAGGCAGTTATGCAATTTAAAAAATATTATAATACTTTCACAACAGATTTCACAACACATGATGTGTGTGCCCTCAGGCCACCACTCTACTACCACATACAGTGGGGCAAAAAAGTATTTAGTCAGCCACCAATTGTGCAAGTTCTCCCACTTAAAAAGATGAGAGAGGCCTGTAATTTTCATCATAGGTACACTTCAACTATGACAGACAAAATGAGAGAGAAAATCCAGAAAATCACATTGTAGGATTTTTAATTAATTTATTTGCAAATTATGGTGGAAAATAAGTATTTGGTCACCTACAAACAAGCAACATTTCTGGCTCTCACAGACCTGTAACTTCTTCTTTAAGAGGCTCCTCTGTCCTCCACTTGTTACCTGTATTAATGGCACCTGTTTGAACTTGTTATCAGTATAAAAGACACCTGTCCACAACCTCAAACAGTCACACTCCAAACTCGACTATGGCCAAGACCAAAGAGCTGTCAAAGGACACCAGAAACAAAATTGTAGACCTGCACCAAGCTGGGAAGACGGAATCTGCAATAGGTAAGCAGCTTGGTTTGAAGAAATCAACTGTGGGAGCAATTATTAGGAAATGGAAGACATACAAGACCACTGATAATCTCCCTCGATCTGGGGCTCCACGCAAGATCTCACCCCGTGGGGTCAAAATGATCACAAGAATGGTGAGCAAAAATCCCAGAACCACACGGGGGGACCTAGTGAATGACCTGCAGAGAGCTGGGACCAAAGTAACAAAGCCTACCATCAGTAACACACTACGCCGCCAGGGACTCAAATCCTGCAGTGCCAGACGTGTCTCCCTGCTTAAGCCAGTACATGTCCAGGCCCATCTGAAGTTTGCTAGAGAGCATTTGGATGATCCAGAAGAAGATTGGGAGAATGTCATATGGTCAGATGAAACCAAAATATAACTTTTTGGTAAAAACTCAACTCGTCGTGTTTGGAGGACAAAGAATGCTGAGTTGCATCCAAAGAACACCATACCTACTGTAAAGCATGGGGGTGGAAACATCATGCTTTGGGGCTGTTTTCCTGCAAAGGGACCAGGACTGATCCGTGTAAAGGAATGAATGAATGGGGCCATGTATTGTGAGATTTTGAGTGAAAACTTACTTCCATCAGCAAGGGCATTGAAGATGAAACGTGGCTGGTTCTTTCAGCATGACAATGATCCCAAACACACCGCCCGGGCAACGAAGGAGTGGCTTCGTAAGAAGCATTTCAAGGTCCTGGAGTGGCCTAGCCAGTCTCCAGATCTCAACCCCATAGAACATCTTTGGAGGGAGTTGAAAGTCCGTGTTGCCCTGCAACAGCCCCAAAACATCACTGCTCTAGAGGAGATCTGCATGGAGGAATTGGCCAAAATACCAGCAACAGTGTGTGAAAACCTTGTGAAGACTTACAGAAAACGTTTGACCTCTGTCATTGCCAACAAAGGGTATATAACAAAGTATTGAGATAAACTTTTGTTATTGACCAAATACTTATTTTCCACCATAATTTGCAAATAAATTCATAAAAAATCCTACAATGTGATTTTCTGGATTTTTTTTCTCATTTTGTCTGTCATAGTTTAAGTGTACCTATGATGAAAATTACAGGCCTCTCTCATATTTTTAAGTGGGAGAACTTGCACAATTGGTGGCTGACTAAATACTTTTTTGCCCCACTGTATCTACAACACAAAATCCATGTGTACTGTGGTCTGTATCCAGGTATAAACCGGGTCGTTCGCGCCCTGAACACGTTGCGCCCTGATGCGTTGTGCTGTGCCTAAGAACAGCCCTTAGCCATGACATATTGGCCATATACCACACCCCCTCGGGCCTTATTGCTTAAATAACTTGTTTTTTAAATGTAAATTGGTTGGCACCCGACTAAAATCCTTGCACATATGGTACATTTCCTCAAATTTCAACCGTAGATCCCTCATCTCATGCAGTGTTTTGTGAAGTAACAAATGGTTCTTGATGTGAGGCATAGCAACATAGTGTGCCCCACAGCGGAGTCCTATGATCAGGTGATCAATCTGACACCAACCTGTGTGTGTGTCTCAATCACAAATATAGGCTTACAGTACATGGCCTCCAGATTGCAGGCCTGCCTAAAGCAAAAGAAATTGGCTCTGTTATTCAGCTGTCCTTAAGTGTCCCTGCATACAAAGACCTTTGAAATGTTTTGAATCCTTCTTGAATGTAATTTGATTTGTGGATTCAAATAAAGTATTTAAAATGTGTGTGCATCTGTGTGTTTCTCTGTACAGCCTGATGAGAGCTCGCTGGACTTCTCCTCCTGTATCCTGAGACACGGCATCAAGAACGCCAAGGAGCTGGCCTGTGGGGTGTGCCTGCTCAACGTGGACTCACGCAGCAAGGTCTGCACACACTTATGTACAGACACACACTTGTGTCAAGTCAACACATATACTGTAAACATACACTAATTCTCAGTCAACACACAATCACGATTGCCAACCAACACACCCTCAATCCCTCAACAGATGGACCCAACAACTGTTGAAACATTTGATTACAAATATGTTCCAACACATTTCTCAAGTTGAATAAACCATGAATCATTTTGCCAGTTGTTTTTAAACTATTGGTTGACGCATAATAACTAAATGATAATTTCTTTGACTTTGAACATTTTGCAGAGCAAAGAAGAGACAACTATTGGACGTCTGTTTAAAAGAGTATGATGCAGTGAACTGTCAACTGAATCTCACTTCAGTCTCTCCTACTGGGGGCCTGGGGGCCAAATTCGCCACTGACAGACAGGCGATGGGGTGCCAAAATGACAGCACATTCTTCTTCTCACAGCTCCCTCCCTTCACACTGCCTGCATCCCAAATGGCACCCTATTCCCAATGGGCCCTGGTCAAATGTAGTGCACTGTTTAGAGAATAGAGTGCCATTTGAGACGTTACCAGTGCCGGCAGCTGCAGCACTGTGTTCACGCACAGACGCAGCACTGTGTTCACGCACAGACGCAGCACTGTGTTCACGCACAGACGCAGCACTGTGTTCACGCACAGACGCAGCACTGTGTTCACGCACAGACGCAGCACTGTGTTCACGCACAGACGCAGCACTGTGTTCACGCACAGACGCAGCACTGTGTTCACGCACAGACGCAGCACTGTGTTCACGAAATGAACAGGCTATCCTATTACACCAAATTCCCCTCCACAATAATTTCAGGTCATCTTCATTTCTGAGTCCTATTCGAGATGATGATAACTGTTAAGATGATAACTGCTGGAAGGGAGAGAAGGAGAAAAAGAAGGAGGTAAAAATAGAGTTAGAGGAGACAGACAGGATGTGATAAGAGTAAAGTTGTACTTTTGGCACCTCTGGTTGGGCTGAGGGAATTGTGGGCAGGTTTCTGGAGGGTCAGTGAAGCATTCAACTTTTCAACTTTATCAAGCTTGTAGCGCTGATGCCTTCATCTGACGGCCACCTTTCACTTCACCTCTTACCAGCTACTAACAGCAAGTCTATGCCATACGCATCAATATCTGTGTGTTCTAACTACTCATCTCATCATTTGAGTTCTACTATGGCTTAAAATGTGTTTATTATGACACTTTCTTTTCCACTTGTCAAAACCTGATCATCAGTAACTAGGTGTCAAATTGGGGACCATTTATTTGACTGTACGGTCTGCAGGGCAAGATTGCTTTGATTGTTTCTTGCGTTGTTCCCCTGCATCATTTAGCCAGATAGATTGAGGAGGCGAGGCAGAGGGAGGATGGCTGAGAGGGATGTGACTCTGTAGTCTGGACTGAGTTTAGACAGCAGATGTGGCTCACAGCCTCACGCATCAGACCAGGCAGGAGCCGGGAGCTTAGGTGCTAAGAAATCTGCTGAGGGTTAGGGTATTTCTCTCTCTCTGCCTGCCTGTCTGTCTGTCTGTCTCTGTCTGTCTGTCTGTCTAATGCAATTTCTCTCTATCATTCTGTTTCTCTATCTTATCTCTCTCACACACTCTGTGCTTTTCTTGCTCTCTCGTGTGGAGTGAGTCAGGATAAATAACAGTTGTTGTTTTTTTGTATTCCCCTGACATCAGATGAATAACTCACCTTTTAATTACATTTTTGTCTAGAGGAGCATTCGTAAGAAAGCATAAAAGCTAAACACAGAATAGCATCCCCTCTGAGAATAATGAAATCACAGAAAGCATTTTAATACAGAAGCCGATAATACTATTGTCCTTCAGAGTACAGGTAGGTTCTGTCTGTCTACCAACTAGAGATAGGCATGTGGTGGTGATGGCATCACTGGCATAATATTATGATGGGCACCATTGAGAGACTGGAGCTAGGTTGTTGGTCTTTGATACTGCTGACTCGGGTCTGGGTTTTATCTTATCCATTGGAGGCCTGTCTCCATGTTCTTCGTCCAATCATCCTCATATGTTGAGTCAGGGATGGGCAACAGCTACACATGTAGCCAGTTAGCTAAAACCCAGACTGATCTGTTAAGTCATGTTTGACGTCATGTCAAACATGTATGGCATGACAAAGGGGTTGGCTAAAGCACATAAATATACTATATATACAAAAGTATGTGGACACCCCTTCAAATGAGTGGATTTGGCTATTTCAGCCACACATGTTGCTGACAGGTGTATAAAATCGAGCACACATCCATGCAATCTCCATAGACAAACATTGGCAGTTGAATGACCTTACTGAAGAACTCAGACTTTCAATATGGCACCGTCATAGGATGCCACCTATCCAACTTGTCAGTTCATCAAATTTCTGTGCTGCTAGAGCTGCCCTGGTCAACTGTAAGTGGCGTTATTGTGAGGTAGAAACATCTAGGAGTAACAACGGCTAGGCCGTGAAGTGGTAGGCCACACAAGCTCATAGAATGGGAGCGCCCCAGTGCTGAAGCTCGTAGCGTGTAAAAAATAGTCTCTCCTCGGTTGCAACACTCACTACTAAGTTCTAAACTGCCTCTGGAAGCAACGTCAGCACAATAACTGTTCGTCAGGATATCATGAAATAGGTTTCCATGGCCAAGCAGCTGCACACAAGCCTAAGATCACCATGCACAATGCAAAGCGTAGGCTGGAGTGGACTCTGGAGGAGTGGAAACCCGGTCTCTGGAGTGATGAATCATGCTTCACCGTTTGGCTGGCCGAAGGACTAATCTGGATTTGGCGGATGCCAGGAGAATGCTACCTGCCCCAATGCGTAGTGCCAACTGTAAAGTTTGGTGGGTGAGGAATAATGGTCTGGGGCTGTTTTTCATGGTTCGGTCTAGGCCCCTTAGTTCCAGTGAAGGGAATCTTAACGCTACAGCATACAATGACATTATCGACAATTCTGTGCTTCCAACTTTGTGGCAACAGTTTGGGGAAGGCCCTTTTCTGTTTCATCATGACAATGCCTCTGAGCACAAAGCGAAGTCCATACAGAAATGGTTTGTCGAGATCGATGTGGAAGATCTTGACTGGCCTGCACAGAGCCCTGACCTCAACCCCATCGAACACCTTTGGGATGACTGTGAGCCAGGCCTAACCCAACATCAGTGCCCGACCTCACTAGCAAGTCCCCGCAGAAATGTTCCAACATCTAGTGGAAAGCCGTCCCAGAAGAGTAGAGACTGTTATAGCAGCAAAGGGAGGACCAACTTCATATTAATGCCCATGATTTTGGAATGAGATGTTTGACGAGTAGGTGTCCACATACTTTTGGATATGTAGTGTATCTGCTATCAGGCTAAGCAACCGATAGCATCTGGATCTAAACATAGTTTGTTACTTGGGCTCCCGAGTGGCACAGCTGTCTAAGGCACTGCATCTCAGTGCAAGATGCGTCACTACAGTCCCTGGTTCGAATCCAGATTCTATCATATCCGGCCGCGATTGGGAGTCCCATAGGCCGTCGTTGTAGAAAAGAATTTGTTCTTAACTGACTTGCCGAGTTAAATAAAGGTTAAATAAATACATGAAAAATAAACTTGGAGACTGCAGCAAGCTATAAAACTCTGTGATCGTTTGAGTTTAATGAAGTATTGCTATTTTCTCCCAATAATAAATGCTAATGAGTGCAATTATTCCTAAAAGTAGAAGTGACGTTTTTTTCAGAATAATAATTTATGCAGCATGTTGCATTATTATTCATAAATGTCAGATTCTGAAATATCTCAAGGATTTGAAGTGATCTTTTAGTTTAATTTGGTTATGACTTTCTCTGGAAAAGGCCAATAACATTAAATGAAGTTTACTTGGCAGTGGGCGCCTAATTCAATGGGTTTGCAGACTGCACAGTATTTCTCTCAAATCTATTGTAGAGTCTGGAATCCTTATCACCAACCTGGGCCCATCCCTGTTTGATGTTTATTGGAAAATGAGATGGATGATCGTAGGGTGGTACTTTAGATTCTTTCACTTTGGGGCTCTTGGAATGTTCTGGAGACGGGTTGCTTTTTCAGTTCCTTTGGTTACGTTCATACTGACGGACTCAGTTACTGTACAGTTTCACTTTGCTTACTCAGGACAATGCATGAAACCAGAAAAATGCTGACACCTCTTGTGCTACTTACAGGCACTGGCTAAAGACCATGACAAGAGGTTAAGGGTAAGGGTATGCTTCACTTATTTTCGCCTCTTAAGCAGCAGTAGACTGTAACCCCCACCTTTATGCATGATGCCCCTCGCATTAACAGGTGGTGTTTCTAGTCTGTAGCCCTATAGCACCATGAGCAGCACTGTCGTCTTGGTTTCCTAATGGAGGGTCATTAACCTTTACATTACAGTTAGAATTAACACCTAGGATTAATCATGCTGACCTTTCATTTTGGTTTTATTCTACCATCCAATGGTCTAACTCTTCCAAGCATATCCTCTCTCCAGAACTTTCTACTTCTGTTATGTCTCTCCCACATTACATGTCTGTTGGCACAATCATGTTTGATGGGTAAATTGCACATAATCCCGGTTATGCAGGCAAGGACTGGGGAGGTCGAGGTGAGGGAGAGGGGATGGGATTGAAGAAGAGAGAGGAGAAGGAGACAAGGGGTTATGCCTTTGTGTTCTGTTTTTTTCCCCACTCCCTCTCCAACAGACCAGGCTTTGGCAGGCGGGCTAAATAAAGGTTGTAGGAAAGAAGTTGGATGAGGCAGATGAAACGAGAATACATTGTGAAACCTGAGTGTGTGTCGTAGTATGTGAGAAAGGCAACAGATGTGCGCAGCATAGTAAATGTACTGTAAATGGTTTGTGAGCATGTGGACAGGTATGAGTATACTATATTGTGTGTGTGTGTGTGTTCCCAGGTTGTTGTATATGCAGTCTGTCTGTGGGAGGATATGATTCACCACATTCTCTTTCATGCTTTAGCTCGGATATTTCATCAGGGATGCAAACTCTTAAACTGCACAACACCAACATTAGCATCTCCTCCTTATCACCAACCTGGGCTCAGCTAACCAAATGCAAGCTCACATAACAGCTCTCTGCCCCTCTCAGTTCACTCAATTTTCTCAACGGCTATATTCAGATGTTATGTGGGAGTGCCATTCAGCTATCTCGATAGATTCAACTAACTGTCAGGAGATCGAGCAATGAGCAACACTCTTATTGATCAGTAGACCGAGCATTGTGCCAAACATGAGTCATATTTTTTCAAAGGGTCAGTTTTTGTTGACCTCTTGTTTGTGTGCCACAGTGGAGATATGCAGGTTAAGCTGCCCACAAATCCCTGCTTCTAGCATTACTCTCATAGATTAATTATTTAGTTCCTGTTGATTTATCTCTACCACTGCTTTCTATTTGTTAGCCAGAGCTCCTGCCAGGTTCATCTGTTTATTAACTATTCAGTTGAACCTTGTTCTAACCATCACCCCCATTTCGCCCTTATTTGACCCTTCCGCCAGGCTTTCAACTCAGAGACAGACAACTTCAAACTGCTGTACGGGGGCCACCAGTACCACGCCAGCTGTGCCAATTTTTGGATTAACTGCGTGGAGCCCAAACCACCGGGCCTCATTCTGCCCGACCTGCTCTGAGTGCTGGACACCATTGCCATGGCAACGGGCGCCGGGTAATCAACACCGACGAGGTTCAGCAGCCGGGTTCTCCCTGCACACCGCACAGCCTCTCACCTTGGGCTGCGAGCGCAGAGATCAGAGCGAGAGAGACCTCAGAAGTCACTGGAATTCTCTTATTTATTAGCCTTCTATTCTCTCCTTTTCCTTCTCTCTCTGAGGGAGTCTCCATGCTCTTTGCAGTGGTGAAGAAGTGCAAATCTGCTAGTTTGTACAAATTCAAGGCTTGACACAGTAAAGCCTATTCTGTATCATAATGTATTGTAAAATTGTACTTTATTAATGGTGTCATTGTTACTTTTTTCCTTTGTCTGGTCTCATATACAGTATAATGCAATATAAGTTACAGGAAGCCTTTTAGCATTAATGTTTGTGACTTCTCTGGCAGGCTTGATTTATTTTGGCAAACAGTATTCAGATAGTTAACCAATGTTGTGCTATGTTAACCCAATGGAGGTCTAGTCCCTATGTCAGCAGGAGAAAATGTGGACAGTTATATGAATATGGTTGTGGGTCTCTCAACACTTTCTGTAATGCACTCTTTCTGTTCTCAACAAGTCCATACCAAACTATTAAAACTGCAATATACTAACATTGAAGACTGAAGGAACTTGGAGACAAACTGAGATATAAAGCGATCTGTTGTTTGCCTTGATGTCACTTGATTACACTGCTGGTACTGAATCACTTTGATGGTCGGGTCTCTAAAAGCATAGTCCATGCTGTTAACATTTAAATTTATATTTACCATTTTAAGTATGTGTGACATTGACTGCTTTTTAATGTCTTTGTATTGTTTGATAAGGACTGCTTTATCTAAATGAATGTGAATGTGCTGTTTTGAACATTTTTGTGACATTGGGACTTGAAAGGGAGTCTTAACTCTTAAAGATTGTTGGCTGTAGGTTTTGTTTTTCTGTCTTGCTGTGCCAGTGTATATATACTCGCTCTGATGATGGGGATGTGATGATATTTACATAAATAATACATTGATGCATAAATTCAATACTTTTCATGGTCATTGATCAATTAATGTATTACCTGGAAGCCTATTACCATGCTAATCAATTTACAGAGTATTACACAATTTGGCCGAATTGTTTTTTGTTACTAATCTTTTCTGATATAATTGAGAAGGTTGGTTTGAATGTCAACATGAATCCTGAAGGCATTCTATTGTCCCAATATCACCAGTCGTTTAATCTGGACCAATTATGTTCAGAGTCTATTGCAGCAATATATAAGCAGTACTTCTAAAATGCCAAATGGATTGAGATTCTCACCTTTTCTATTTCACTCAGTAGCACGCTTTTTCTGAGACCAGAGAGACTTCATCTCTATCACTTTGTGACCAAATGAAATATACTGCTCAAAAAAATAAAGGGAACACTAAAATAACATATCCTAGATCTGAATGAATGAAATATTCTTATTAAATACTTTGTTCTTTACATAGTTGAATGTGCTGACAACAAAATCACACAAAAATGATCAATGGAAATCAAATGTATCAACCCATGGAGGTCTGGATTTGGAGTCATACTCAATTAAAGTGGAAAACCACACTACAGGCTGATCCAACTTTGATGTAATGTCCTTAAAACAAGTCAAAATGAGGCTCAGTAGTGTGTGTGGCCTCCACATGCCTGTATGACCTCCCTACAACGCCTGGGCATGCTCCTGATGAGGTGGCGGATGGTCTCCTGAGGGATCTCCTCCCAGACCTGGACTAAAGCATCCGCCAACTCCTGGACAGTCTGTGGTGCAACGTGGCGTTGGTGGATGGAGCGAGACATTATGTCCCAGATGTGCTCAATTGGATTCAGGTCTGGGGAACAGGCGGGCCAGTCCATAGCATCAATGCCTTCCTCTTGCAGGAACTGCTGACACACTCCAGCCACATGAGGTCTAGCATTGTCTTGCATTAGGAGGAACCCAGGGCCAACCGCACCAGCATATGTTCTCACAAGGGGTCTGAGGATCTCATCTCGGTACCTAATGGCAGTCAGGCTACCTCTGGCGAGCACATGGAGGGCTGTGCGGCCCCCCAAAGAAATGCCACCCCACACTATGACTGACCCACCGTCAAACCGGTCATGCTGGAGGATGTTGCAGGCAGCAGAATGTTCTCCACAGCGTCTCCAGACTCTGTCACGTCTGTCACGTGCTCAGTGTGAACCTGCTTTCATCTGTGAAGAGCACAGGGCTCCAGTGGCGAATTTGCCAATCTTGGTGTTCTCTGGCAAATGCCAAACGTCCTGCACGGTGTGTCCACCTGTGGACGTCGGGCCCTCATACCACCCTCATGGAGTCTTTTTCTGACCGTTTGAGCAGACACATGCACATTTGTGGCCTGCTGGAGGTCATTTTGCAGGGCTCTGGCAGTGCTCCTCCTTGCACAAAGGTGGAGGTGCGGTCCTGCTGCTGGGTTGTTGCCCTCCTACGGGCTCCTCCACGTCTCCTGATGTACTGGCCTGTCTCCTGGTAGCGCCTCCATGCTCTGGACACTACGCTGACAGACACAGCAAACCTTCTTGCCACAGCTCGCATTGATGTGCCATCCTGGATGAGCTGCACTACCTGAGCCACTTGTGTGGGTTGTAGACTCCGTCTCATGCTACCACTAGAGTGAAAGCACCACCAGCATTCAAAAGTGACCAAAACATCAGCCAGGAAGCATAGGAACTGAGAAGTGGTCTGTGGTCACCACCTGCAGAACCACTCCTTTATTGGGGGTGTCTTGCTAATTGCCTATAATTTCCACCTGTTGTCTATTCCATTTGCACAACCGCATGTGAAATTTATTGTCAATCAGTGTTGCTTCCTAAGTGGACAGTTTGATTTCACAGAAGTGTGATTGACTTGGAGTTACATTGCGTTGTTTAAGTGTTCCCTTTATTTTTTTGAGCAGTGTACATTATCATCAGACAAGCCTGCTGGGCCATTGCTGGAGGACAGCGCGCTAAAACAATCAAATGAAAAAGATGCCTACAGTGGCACCATGTATGGAACCAGTCTCATTATCATTCTGTCTCGTGTGTCCAGGACAGGTGTGTGTGTGTGTTCTCCAACATACATTTTATCTCTCACCATTCCCTAATTGAACATCCTGCTGAAAATGAATTCCTCTCTCTGTCGTGTCCTCTACTCACTGTGAGCTGTTGGATTACAGAAAATTACAAATCAATTATTGAATAATAAGGCTGTGTAAATTTGAAATGCATATCCACCCGTCTCTCCCCATGTCCTGTCTTCATGCCTAGTATTGTCTGCTGGGCTGTGCCTCAGAGGATTACCTCGGGAGAATGGGAGTGCTACCCTACTGTGTTGACTGCTATTCTTCAGCCGCAGGCGCTTTCATATTTTCTGCCCATTGTCAGTCACCTGATATAAATAATTGCCTTTATCGTTAATTCTCTAGTGAGTATTTTTATTACTTTGATGTCCCTAGATATTTTTTTTGTCTTTGTAATCCTATTGGCCATAAAAGCTAGTGTTCACAGCCTAATCTGGGTGTAATTTAGACTAAGCTGTAGTTTTGCAGATGTTCAAAGGCTTGAGGCTTAAAGGGCTCGAGATCTGTGAATATTTTCACTTGAGTGTCCAAGATCTTGTACTTTGAAATGAATGATTTGAAAGCCCTGTTCAGTTGACCAAGTCTGGTCAAATATGGGTATTTGAAGAAAGCACGGACAAGATTTGTCATATCTCCTATAGACACTTTCAATTGTTCAGTTTAACTATGACAAGATGGAACTATTAGAATTCCTTACTATGTATTAATCATTCATTTATTATAAATGTTTTCTTTCAAATAGATAGCAGTATTCAGCATCTATGTCCTTTCTATAGTCGGAACCAGACAACCCAGTGAGTTCATTCTAAAAGGGAATGGATAGAGGAGTGAAAGGCAGTCTCGAAGAGAGGCTAGAATCACAGTCAAATGCTGACTGATAAAGAATGACTTTATCCAACCCTGCTTAAATTGAATTACTTAGTCTCTCTCTTGATTGAACTTCAATCTTTAACTATATGACTATGGAGAAGGAGCAAGAATTCTGTGATCGGTTCCCGAAACATCCATGATTGTCGTTGTACCAAATGGTTTTGGAATGAACACACAGAGAGTGTTTCATAAAGGACAAATATATCAAATTGTATTTGTCACAGTGCTTTGATGATGCTTGGGCTATTCCTCACCCATCACATTCTGTCTCAATTTTTTTTATTGACTTTCAATTTCAAATGCACATGAACTCAGTCTATCATTCATACAATACACTCTCTCTCTCTCTTCCTCCATTTTTCCTCCACAACGCCCACTTGCCACAGCAATTGATTACTGTGCCCAGGCATTGATTAAGTGTTAATATTCATCGCTAACAGCACCGTTGCCATTGGTGATGGTTACCAAGGTTACTGTAGTTTTAATTCACTGTCAAGGTATTGTCACACAAAGTGACCCCTTTTAGATCATGTCCCTTTTAGGCAGTCTTCTCTTATGCCATCAATGGTGTGACAAGCGTGATTATTATTTGTCCGAATATTGTGGCTATGCTCTCGTCTGTACCTGGTTATTAAATAGAAAAGCATGATATATACCAGGAAAAAAACAGTATAAGCTGCTTTAATTAAAATGAATTAAAGACTAAATCGAACCTCACCTGTTATACAGATGTAGGATCTTAATTTGATCACTATTTTGAGAATTTACTTGCACAGCAGGAAATGCAAACTTGTCGTGAAATCAAGGTTTTAAAAGGCTTCTAGAGTTTGTAATTTACACTAACATTTGACACTTGATGTTCCCTAACGTAAATATCAACCTCTACAAAAAATATCCATGAATTGTAATGCACATAATTAATTAATTCACATTTCCTGCTGTAACAAACTGGCTCAAATTAAGATTCTACATCTGTAGTGTTCAGGGCATCAATTCAAGTTCAAGGTTGATGGAATAGGAACGCTTTCCTTTTTTACAAAGAGGCGATGCAACATAACATAACTACTATTACTGCTATGTTAGTGTCATGAGAAATATTATTTGCTTGTTCACATCGTTTGCATTTAATCATATTCTAATTTAAAATTGAGGTTCTTCTAAGAGACAAATTCGGTGTGGGTGCAACCTTCCAAGCTCTGCAGAGCATAATAATCTGCAGGCAGGCAGGTCACATCTCCTTCCTACAGCCTAATGACATCTCATCCAAGTTCATCACAGCAGTTTGTTCCGCATGGCCCGCACTACGGCACTGTTGCCCAGTCTACTGCCTTTGATGTTCAGGGTGATGTAGATCGCTCTGCTTACTGGTTTCCTGATTAATAGTCATATTCTGCTTCTGCTAATGAAAGATGTGTTTACTCTAGGATGGCTAACTATTCCCTGAGAATCAGAGAGACATACACACACACACAGAGCGTCAATCCATGGGGAAAGCAAGCTGGTACAGAAATGTATCACTTGGACCCATCCCTCCTGCATCTTCATCATGCCTGGCCTGTCATCTGATGGAGGCAGTGTCTGGGTGGTTAATGGTGTTTATTGTGTAGGCCATTCTGGAGATCCCTCAGTAGAATGGGCCACAAGACAGTCCCCATCACTGTCTGTCTGGTTCTCTGTGGCCATGCCAAATGAAAAGACCGTTTCTGTAACATCTGAAGACTTCTGTGGGGAAAATGGTTGTGAGTAACATCAATAGTTTGCATCCCAAATCAAATGGACACCCTATTCCCCTTCTAGAGCACTACTTGCGAACAGACACCATCGGGCTCTGGTCAAACAAAGTGCACTATATAGGGATAAGGGTGCCATTTGGGATGCAGCCATGGTCTTCTGTTGAAGGGGCCGCTGTACAGAGTACTTTTATATCAACCTCTCTATTAAAGACATTTAAAGTCACAGAAACACAGAGAGCACACGGTTAAGTTGTAGGAATGTATATTTTGAAATTAGCCATGAAATTCAATCATGTTTTACAGCAACTTACTGTTGCTATAGAGAGCCACGTTATAATCATTCCAACCTCCCTGTTGGCACGGCTGGATAGCAGGACTTTAACAGGATCTATCAAAAGTGAAAAATGCTGCAATTATTCTAAACTGATTGTCCTGTTAACCTCACTACGTCTTTATTCGCCACTGGTCTGAATAATAAACCTGACAAACAATGTCACGGCCGTGAGTATCACTATGAATATTACAATGAGTATCTACATGGTCAGTTACAATTAACTGATTAGCTCTCAAACTGATGATGACTTTACCAACACCAAGGATGAATATTGACCATTATCAACCAAATAAAAAAATAAGAGCCCAGCTAAAACAAAAAAGGAATCAGGTGCTTGAGTGAGGGACTTGAAAATGTCCCCCAAATTCTTACCGAAACATTCCATATACAAAACATTGAGAACACCTGCTCTTTCCATGACGTAGACTTACCAGGTGAATCCAGGTGAAAGTTATGATCCCTTGTTAAATCCACTTCAATCAGTGTAGATGAAGGGGAGGAGCCAGGTTAAAGAAGGATTTTTAAGCCTGGAGACCATTGAGACATTGATTGTGTATGAGTTCCATTCAGAGGTTGAATGGGCAAGACAAAAGATTGAAGTGCCTTTGAACGAGGTATGGTAGTAGGTGCCAGGCGCACCGGTTTGTGTCATGAACTGCAACGCTCCTGGGTTTCCCATGTGTCAAGAATGATCCACCACCCAAAGGACGTCCAATTTGACACAACTGTGGGAAGCATCCCTGTGGAATGCTTTCGACACCTTGTAGAGTCCATGCCCCGACGAATTGAGGCTGTTCTGAGGGCAAAAGGCAACTCAATATTAGTTCCTAATGTTTGGTATACCCAGTGTATATATTATATTTTGTATATACACTAGTGCAGTCACACTGTATCTGGATCCATTATGTTACTCAGCTTCAGTATTATTCCTAATTTACACGGCAAAGTATAAACTGACAATGCATATCAGTAATGTATTTTATTTTGTCATAAATTTCAAACACAAACAGTTACATTAGCTTGTCAATCATTCAATGCCTTAGGGTATGAAACTAAGGGCTCTATTCAATCCGTATCGCGGAAGTTCAGAGTTACAGCGTAATACAAATGTAAAGGCAATGTCCGCAGAGACTGCATTCACGGTAAACGCTGCATATTCGGAAATGACCTTCACATTTCTATTGCACAATCTGTAACGCTTCAGCGATAGAATGAATAGAGCACTAAATTCATGTAAACTTGGCTTTCTGGTTACGCCTGTGACAAGGGCATTGTTCACTTGCTACAGTAATATTAGTATTTTATCTAAAATCTTTTAATGTATAGACTTCTTCCAAACCCCCAAAAAGAGGAAGGTTTATCAATGACAGTACACCAGTTAAGGCCAGGACTCGCTGGTTGTATACTTTCTAGGACCTCTTTTCACTTAAACATCAATATGAGGCAAAAAGAGGGAAATAGAAAGTGTTTCTCCCAAGTCTCTAACACAGTACTGTCTTCCTCTTAACAGAGGGTGGTGACATTCTAAAACAGCATAATATTGTACAATATTAGTACCAGTACAGTATATTCTGCAATATCATCCCCATAGTAAATAGGGACCTTTAAGTGTATACACTAAACCTTAGATGTATTGATTAAAAATGTGTATTCACTAACAGCTTTAAATATTCATTGGGCACCATATATTTTATTTTCTTGATTTCAAATATCTCCCAAGAGCATAATTCAATTTGTCAAAACATTTCTGTACAGTTTTAAACTGAGAACAGGACTGCTGCTAGTTCTCACATTAAAGACAACAGCAAAACTGGCACAAAACTATCACATGACTTTACGTCGGGACTGGACTTCAGTGAGCCACACCGCTGCCTGTCAGAATTGCTGAGTCTAAAGCACCACCTACACCTTCCCAGAATGCTCTTGTTCTTTGGAGTCTGGGGAGTCAAGCTAGACTCCAAAGTCACAGTCTGGGTCTGGCCATTTCAGCTGATCTGGGGTCTGGCTTGGTTGTGGTTCTGTTACTCCTTTGGTCCTGAGGATTCCAGACTTGAGGTGGCCTTGCTCCCTCTCAGAGACAGACAGACGGGGGTTGATGCAGTGTAGTGTAGCATCACCCACCAGTAACAAGTCTGCAGTGTAGTGACTGATTACTAAGACTCCCTACATCCCAATGCATTCATTAATTAAGCTTCACAAAGACAGACAGTCACACGTTTCATCTCACTCTGCATCTCTGGCTGGAGGAACATGCATGAACCGGCAGCCCTGGAGGACTGGAGGGGAGAAGGACTGGGATGCAACAGAGTCGGTCATCCGCCCTGCTCACTCTAATCTCAGTCTCCTTCCCTCCCATTGGCGAGGCCCCAGCTCTCCTCTACAGGCCCCAGTAGGGTGCCAGATTCCTGCGCTCCCGCTCGTAGACGTCAGGTATCACCCCGTAAGGGGTCTGTACCATTTTCACAGAGTTCCTGCCAAACAGCTTCCTTTCGTAGTCGATGAGCTGACGCCAGAAGCCCCCGTTGGGCCGGATGACTGGCCGGCGGGACTTGACCCAAGCGTGGGCCTCAGCCAGAGACACACGGTGGTACTTCATCAGGTAGGCCAGGCACAGGGAGGCTGAGCGGCTCACCCCTGCAGCACAATGCACCAACACGGCCCCCCGCTTTCTCCCCACACTGTGGATCTTATCAGCTATGCTGTCGAAGTACAGGGAGAGGGGGGAGTGGGGCATGTCCGCCAGGGGTACCTTTACATACTCCACGTGGGGCCAGTTGAAGTTGGGCAGCTCGATAGTGGCGTTGACCACGCAGGTGATGCCCTTGGACAGCAGCAGGCTGCGGTTGGACGCCACGTTTCCCCGGCTCAGGAAGAGGTTGGGGGTGATCTGGGCGATGCCCCCTAGCAGACTGCTGTTCTCTGTGAGAAGCCTTGGCACGGCCGTAGGCACCACTGAGCTGTGGTGGTGGTGATGGTGGAAAAAGCTGCCTTGACTGCGGGAACCCATTGTAGAATAGAGTAAGAGTGACAGGAGATTGGTACAGAGAGAGCAGGAGGATGAATAACAGAAAGGTCTTCAGAGGCCTGAGGTCATGTTGGAACAGCAGAAGCAGACAGCAGGAGATTCACCTGAAACAACAAAGGCACACATCCCAATTTCAGACCAAATTGGGCATCAGTTTTTTCCATTTCTATATAAAAATAAAAATAAATTATTCAACTGGCAAACATACAGGTAACTGTCAAAATAAAGGAAACAGCAACATATAGTGTCTTAATAGGGCGTTGTGCCACCATGAGCCAGAACAGCTTCAATGCACTTTGGCATAGATTCTACAAGTGTCTGGAACTCTATTGGAGGGATGCGACACCATTCATCACTTGGTGTTTTGTTGATGATGGAAAAATGCTGTCTCAGGCGCCACTCCAGAATCTCTCATAAGTGTTCAATTGGGTTGAGATCTGGTGACTGAGACAGCCATGGCATATGGTTGACATTTTAATGCTCCTCAAACCATTCAGTGACTATTTGTGCCCTGTGAATGGAGGCATTGTCATCCTATGGGGGCATATCCACGGTAATCAAAATAATGGCCTGCCCAGCATGTTTTATACATGTTTTATACATGACCCTAAGCATGATGGGATGTTAATTTCTTAATTAACTCAGGAACCACACCTATGTGGAAGCATCTGCTTTCAATATACTTGGTATCCCTCATTTACTCAAATGTTTCCATTATTTTGGAAGTTACCTACACAATTACATCGGATGGTGCCATTAAAGCTATTTGCAATGACTCATCAAATTAGGTATATTGATCTTTTTGGATGACCTTGTGCTGTGACAGAACAGTTCTGTCTATGGTAAATGTTGCGCCAAGTCATCCATCGCTTTTCCAGGAGAGAGAGATGGGTGTGTGGCCTGCAGTGCCAGTACCAGCCAGGGTCTTTTTACCCCCTCAGGGAAGGTATGGTGGTGGGTCAGTGGCTGTAAAACGCCTCGAAGGCATATATGGATTGGAGCCAGAGAGCCAGATGCCCCATCACAGCACAGGAGAGGCTAACAAGAACAAACTGAACAACACAGCAAACTAAAAATATGCACTGGGCTGGGGACTTATTCCTGTAACAGGTCACACAGTGGCTTCCAGTAAGTGGAACCAGAAGATTGTTACTGTCTTCCTCTGTCACTGTCTTCTTCTGTCTCTCCCTGTCTTCCCCTTTCTCTCCCTGTCTCTCCCGGTCTTCCTCTGTTTCTCCCTGTCTTCCCCTTTCTCTCCCGGTCTTCCTCTGTTTCTCCCTATGTGTCTCCCTATGTCTCTCCCTGTCTTCCTCTGTCTTCCTCTGTCTCTCCCCGTCTTCCTCTGTCTCTCCCCGTCTTCCTCTGTCTCTCCCCGTCTTCCTCTGTCTCTCCCCGTCTTCCTCTGTCTCTCCCCGTCTTCCTCTGTCTCTCCCCGTCTTCCTCTGTCTCTCCCCGTCTTCCTCTGTCTCTCCCCGTCTTCCTCTGTCTCTCCCCGTCTTCCTCTGTCTCTCCCCGTCTTCCTCTGTTTCTCCCCGTCTTCCTCTGTCTCTCCCCGTCTTCCTCTGTCTCTCCCCGTCTTCCTCTGTCTCTCCCCGTCTTCCTCTGTCTCTCCCTGTCTTCCTGTCTCCCTCTGTCTCTCTCTGTCTCTCCCTGTCTTCCTCTGTCTCTCCCTGTCTTCCTCTGTCTCTCCCTGTCTTCCTCTGTCTCTCTCTGTCTCTCCCTGTCTCTCCCCGTCTTCCTCTGTCTCTCCTCGTCTTCCTCTGTCTTCCTCTGTCTTCCTCGGTCTCTCCCTGTCTCTCCCTGTCTTCCTCGGTCTCTCCCTGTCTTCCTCTGTCTCTCCCTGTCTTCCTCTGTCTCTCCCTCTGTCTCTCCCTGTCTTCCTCTGTCTCTCCCTGTCTTCCTCTGTCTCTCCCTGTCTCTCCCTGTCTTCCCATTTCTCTCCCTGTCTCTCCCTGTCTTCCTCTGTCTCTCCCTGTCGTCCTCTGTCTCTCCCTGTCTTCCTCTGTCTTCCTCTGTCTTCCTCTGTCTCTCCCTGTCTTCCTCTGTCTCTCCCTGTCTTCCTCTGTCTCTCCCTGTCTTCCCCTTTCTCTCCCTGTTTTCCTCTGTCTCTCCCTGTCTTCCTCTGTCTCTCCCTGTCTTCCTCTGTCTCTCCCTGTCTTCCTCTGTCTCTCCCCGTCTTCCTCTGTCTCTCCCCGTCTTCCTCTGTCTCTCCCCGTCTTCCTCTGTCTCCCTTTGTCTCTCCCAGTCTTCCTCTGTCTCTCCCCGTCTTCCTCTGTCTCTCCCCGTCTTCCCCTGTCTCTCCCCGTCTTCCCATTTCTTATCCCGTCTCTCCCTGTCTTCTTCTGTCTCTCCCCGACTTCCCCTGTCTCTCCCCGTCTTCCTCTGTCTCTCCCCGTCTTCCTCTGTCTCTCCCCGTCTTCCTCTGTCTCCCTTTGTCTCTCCCAGTCTTCCTCTGTCTCTCCCCGTCTTCCTCTGTCTCTCCCCGTCTTCCTCTGTCTCTCCCCGTCTTCCTCTGTCTCTCCCCGTCTTCCTCTGTCTCTCCCCGTCTTCCTCTGTCTCTCCCCGTCTTCCTCTGTCTCTCCCCGTCTTCCTCTGTCTCTCCCCGTCTTCCTCTGTCTCTCCCCGTCTTCCTCTGTCTCTCCCCGTCTTCCTCCGTCTCTCCCCGTCTTCCTCCGTCTCTCCCCGTCTTCCTCCGTCTCTCCCCGTCTTCCTCCGTCTCTCCCCGTCTTCCTCCGTCTCTCCCCGTCTTCCTCGGTCTCTCCCCGTCTTCCTCCGTCTCTCCCCGTCTTCCTCCGTCTCTCCCCGTCTTCCTCCGTCTCTCCCCGTCTTCCTCCGTCTTTCCCCGTCTTCCTCCGTCTCTCCCTGTCTTCCTCCGTCTCTCCCTGTCTCTCCCCGACTTCCCCTGTCTCTCCCCGACTTCCTCTGTCTCTCCCCGTCTTCCTCTGTCTCTCCCTCGGTCTCCCCCAGTCTCCCTCGGTCTCTCCCTATGTCTTCCCCTTTCTCTCCCTGTCTCCCTCTGTCTCTTCCTGTCTCCCTCGGTCTCTCCCTGTCTCCCTCGGTCTCTCCCTGTCTCCCTCGGTCTCTCCCTCGGTCTCTCCCTGTCTCCCTCGGTCTCTCCCTCGGTCTCTCCCTGTCTCCCTCGGTCTCTCCCTGTCTCCCTCGGTCTCCCTATGTCTTCCCCTTTCTCTCCCTGTCTCCCTCGGTCTCTCCCTGTCTCCCTATGTCTTCCCCTTTCTCTCCCTGTCTCCCTCTGTCTCTCCCTGTCTTCCTCTGTCTCTCCCTGTCTTCCTCTGTCTCTCCCCGTCTTCCC
This sequence comes from Oncorhynchus clarkii lewisi, assembly GCF_045791955.1. Lineage (NCBI taxonomy): Eukaryota > Metazoa > Chordata > Actinopteri > Salmoniformes > Salmonidae > Oncorhynchus > Oncorhynchus clarkii. Next base: position 20,068,412 of record NC_092173.1, on the reverse strand, counting down.
CTGTCTCTCCCCCTTTCTCTCCCCGTCTTCCCCTGTCTCTCCCCGTCTTCCCCTGTCTCTCCCCGTCTTCCTCTGTCTCTCCCTCGGTCTCTCCCTATGTCTTCCCCTTTCTCTCCCTGTCTCCCTCGGTCTCTCCCTGTCTCCCTCGGTCTCTCCCTGTCTCCCTCGTTCTCTCCATGTCTCCCTCGGTCTCCCTATGTCTTCCCATTTCTCTCCCTGTCTCCCTCTGTCTTCCTGTCCCTCCCCGTCTTCCTGTCTCCCTATGTTTCTCCCCATCTCCCCCTGTCTCCCTATGCCTCTCTATGTCTCTCCCTATCTCCCTCTGTCTCCCTGTCTCCCTGTCTCCCCCTATCTCCCTATGTCTCCCTCTGTCTTCCTGTCTTCCTATGTCTCTTCCTGTCTTCCCCTGTCTTCCTGTCTCCCTGTCTCCCCCTGTCTCCCTGTCTCCCTGTCTCCCTCTGACTCGGTTGGCCTCCCTCTTCCTTGTTTCTCTCCGCCTCTCTCTGTCTTTCTCTGACTCCCCCTGTTTCTCTCTGACCCTCTATATCTCCCTCTGTCTGTCTCTCTCCCCCTGCCTCCACCTACCATATGGACATTAGTCCTCTGGAGGCAGATACACAACACCAGCTCCTCCAGCTCCTCCAGATCTCCTACATACAGATCACATCGCTCCAGTCTCTGATGAGTAGGACCCTTCATCCATCTGCATTTAAATTGAAGTTAGTTATCTGGGGGAGCACAGAGCTTAAGGCACTACTTCACACACTGTTGCACCGTCGTGCGCCATCCCATCCACACCTTGCACACTAGCCGGGGGAGCTGTCTCTCTCCCTCTCTGCCACAGTCTGGTTAACAAGCCACACGGATCAAATCAAACACATTAAATAGGAATTAAATCTGCCGTCTGTGCTGGAAGCACCTGCACACCCCATGTCACCCTCCACCTCAATGTGGTTGTTTTTTGAGGCTCTCTCTGTATGACACACACACATATCATAATGCCACTAACCAGGACAGATAGCGCCTGCTGTCTACCAGAGAGCTTAATTTTAATGGTAGTAACAGGAATATCCTTCTACTTTAGTGCACAGCACAGGAATGTCATTCTGCCTGGGGGCTGAGGCTGCATTCCCATCAATGAACCTATATGGCCCAGTTTGAGCAAGTTGTTTGTCTCCCTTATCCCCCTGCCTTCTCTCCCTCCCCAGGACTAATACACATCCTGCTATCCTATTCCCCTCCGATGCTAACGGAATAGAAATCTTCTCAGCCCGGTTCCCGAGCTACCATTCACTCTGGTCTGCACCTTGCCTGTTCACACATGCAGTGGTTGCCATGAAACACTTAGGTGCAGCTGACCACAATCTTTCTCACAGTTGCCGCTGGTGATAAAATACCTGCAGTGACAGCAATACTGGGAGCAGTTTATGACTGTGTATAGACAGATAGTGACTGATTCAAAATTACATTTAATGGGAGAAAGTGGACAGGATATGCCAGAGGCGTCATGCCCATAGGGGGCACAGAGGCACGTGTCCCCTCAGATTTGTCCTCTTCTTTTAATTTATTTGATCTTTATGAACAGAAAAAAAAATGTTTCTCTGTAATACTTCTGTCCACCGAGCAATTTTATGAAGTTGGCTTTAGCTAACCCAGATAGGTTCCCAATCTCCCAACCTTTCAGGCTGTCAATCAAGTTAGAGTAGCTAGCTTGTCTAGCTATCTTATCTGGCATGCCTGCTGGCAAGGCTGGTAGACCTTTGAAGCAATTACTGAATGTACTGAATAAGACTCACATTCCTTTCAATCTTTTACCAGATTTTAGAAGAGATGGAGAGAAGCATAATAAGCACCAGTCAGGAGGATACAAACAGGAAATATGCTGAGATGAGGTATGCTTAGATATGCAGAAAAATACATTTTTGACATAGTATGATATGAGTATGGCTCTAGATTGCAGGAAAAAGCTGTTTCAGGTGTTTGAAAAAGCAAAATGATCAAACCACCCCCTCGGCATGCTTACGTACGTTGTGTGCCCTCAGATTTTTGGGGTACATGACTCCCCTGGGACATACCACATACACCGACTGGCCTGAGATTAATTTTGTGCGTCTTTTTTAAGGCTAAGTTTAGTCCATAGTCAGAATAAAGGCTAACTGTTTTGCTGCAGTGACCCAAGCCCTGTTTATACCTGCGGTTAACATCCGTCCTTTGTCATGGCCTGATCTTGTCTGTTTACACTTATAAGATCTCATCACAATCAGATCGAAATGCGTCTTTTAATCATCAACACCTGAAGATCAGGACAAAGGCTGCATGTTAGAACTAGGTATAAACAGAGCTCATGTGACCAGCGTGAGGCAGTACCTGCCGGCCAAAAACAGGGCAATGGAGGGAATGAAAAAACAGGAAATAAGCACAAAACTCCTGCCTGGCTCTTCCAAAGTGCTGATGTGCCATGGCACTGGCTTTGCTGACATTCTCTCCATCCACATGGCTATTTATATCTGGCTTGGCCTGGGCAGAGGGGCTGAGGAGGCAGGGAGTGGAGAAGAGGAGAGAAGGAGACTATGCAGGGGCTATCACAGAGATGAGCCTACTATATGTTGGCAAAGAGATGTCTCTCTGTCAATCGAATCTGCTCTGTCGTTTAATTTTCCAGAATAAATATGTCAGCGGAAAATAGAGCTGAGAGAGGGAGCAGCTTGAGACACATTTACAGGATGCTTATACAAGTGGTTAGCACCTTCCACAGTGTTAACACTAATATCCGCTTTGGAGGCACATCAGGGCCCGTTCTCACCACACGGGCCTGCCATGTGGCTGGTGCTTGACTTTACTTGGCTCTCCTACATCTGCATTGCAAACACACAGCCCATCACTCAGTGTGCGTTTCAGGGCCTGTCAACACAGGGCCCATCACAGATTCTCTGATGCACATCTCGACTCTCTCTCTCTCTCTCTGCATGGGGAGATTTCGCGCAGGTCTGGTTCCACCTCCGACAGCACAAATGGGGAATGTGAGCGACATTGCAGAGAAAATGGAGCCTCATAAATTGGCTCTTCTCCCACACCAAATGTGGACATTCAAAACCAGATCTGAACTGGGCATGTGCAGCTAGCTTAGCAGCTCAATGACAATTACACCCACCGGACAAGACGTGTTTGAAAACACTGAAAATTCCTGAATCAACAAGTGGCTGTCTGAATGGAACAGAAAGGGATGTAAGCAGCAGTGTGCTGTTTTCCCACAATGCAATCCATATTACCCTCATCACCCTCATAGACAGTGTTCCCACAGAGTTACTCTTTATTCTATCGCTAAATGGGAGCTGTGAGAAACTGTACACCTACCCAGAGCCTTCTATGTACAATAAAGGGCTCTGCACTTATACGTTTAGCTGATTCTGATATTTTTTTAAAGATGATATATTGTTACTTACACCAGATAGATGCATAGAAATGTGTTGTTTCACCGGGTCAGCCATCGATTAGTGAACCTCTTCAGCCTAACTTGAAGTGCTAGATGAGAATCTGGTCTGGTTGGTTATGTATGTTTTCCAGTATATCAGAGATGACACTTCACACTTGAGGTCAGGGTTAGGCTATCTTGGCACCTGTCTGAGCAGAGTACCACCTCCCTGTGACACCATCGACTGGGTGCTGCTCATTCACACCACCAATTTGTCGCCTGTCTGTGGAAGCTGCCGTGTAACTGGCTACACAGGGAGTCCAGCCTTGGGGTTTTAAAGTCCCTCTCTTTCCCAGGTAGAGAAGTGGACCCCAGCCACCTGCAGCACCAGCTCATTTAATGACAGGACATTATGGAGGAGTGACCATAAGATATGTTTAAATGTTGTTGTTGTTTTTTTGCCTATGCTGTTTGATTTGTTCAATGTATATCATTTGATCCCTCTCTCTCTCTAGTCGATACAGACACAAAGAATGAACACATTGGTGTTGTGGCAAAATATACCGTATAAATGATATGATCGGTATCACTTTATTTATATTGCATTTGCTAACATGGAGAGCCTTTGTTGCTGCCCTATGGCCAGCTGGCACGATGGGGAGTGAGTGAGTGAGTGAGTGAGTGAGTATTGTACAATCTCCTACTATTTTTATGTCACAGGTATAGTATTACCTGTGATGATCAGACTATGACATTGTACAGTATTAAAAAAGATGTTGGAGATACATGGAAAAGAGGATACTGTATTTCTTATGGAAGGTTGTTTCATTGAGTAGTCTTCTCCTTTTCATCCCTTCTACTTTCATTGAGTGGAAACCTCAACCTGTTACAGTTTGTTTGTGTACGTGCGTGTGTGTGTGCACGCTCGTGTGTGTGTGCGCGCAAAGTGAATAGGTGTGCGTGTATGCCATGTGTTGAACAGTATTCCAGTAGACAACAAGACTACAAGGACTTGTGATTTCTGCAATGTCCTGTAAATCACACAGTAGTCTATTTGATTGTAGGGCAAACACATTATTCCCCTTTTAGTCACACACCAAATGAACAGGATATAATAAAATAACTACAAATTATGCAAATGAATTGCGAATATATATAGAGCGATATAGGCTTGATAACATGTTTTGGTCTCTTGACTAATAGGCTACTGTCAGGCTTTGATAAGCAGTATATCCTACCTTCTCTGTTTCCTATAAGATATTGTAGAAAATCATTCAGAAAGACATGCATAGGCTATGCTTTGCATAATATGTGAGTTTTACATAAAATATTATCTTCACAAGAATAAAACAAAATCTAGATATTTGATAGCATAGAGTATAAAACCAACTTACCAAACCACTTTACTTTGCCTGAGGCGGTGATTTTCCAAGCGCGTTGCTAACACACCACTCCAGGCATGCGGTTGCAGATGATTAAAACTCTGAACATTAGGTAAAGCAGAAAATTCACACAGTCGTAGCCTTGTGGGAAATAAATAGAATATTAATGAATTATTATGTAACAATATCACTAAAATGTCAAAGTGAGCAGAGAGAGAACTCCATGCGAAAGAAATGTTTTCAGCCAGCTCTCCAACGTTCGCGCAGCAACTGTGTCGCGCAGGAAAACATTCGGTACTGAAGCAAAAACCTAGGTGGTAGATATGAAGCGCCTCCCCTCTAAACAACGCAGTCGAAGAAGCTGTCAGACAGCTAGAAAGAGATGTTTACACTCACCATCTGATCTCGGACTCATGATTGTGAATTAGGCTACAGTAAGGAAACGTAGAGTTTGGACCACTGAAATACATGCTTTGGTTGTGGGCATAATGCTGAAATGTTATTATTGTCTATTGCAAAAACATCAGTTTTTCCATCAGAAATGTCTTCATTGAGATGGGGCAAATGTCCTCACTCAGTCTCATCAGCTTTAGGGGGAAAAACAAAATGGCTGGCTAGTTCCAGATGATTGCCTTTGATACAGGCAGAGATAATCTAGTGCAGTGTAACCTGCAATGGATAGGGTACAATAGGTTGGGAGTACCACACATTATTTTTCATGAAATGGTGGTGAAATCTGACTTGCTACTAGGTAGTCTACAGAACTTCACCTACATTGCATCACATAGCTGGTCACATGGGACATCTCTCCAAAAGGAAGTTCTCTTTGAAAACATACACAGGAACAACTGCATATTTTAAAAAATGTCACAATCTTTGCCATAATCTGTCATGCCTGTGGCTGCCATAGTTGACCGATGTCTACTAATATAACTACAAGGAAGCATACTTGAACTTGAAACTTTCCAAACCAAGACACAATGCCAGTGTTTGCTGTTTGTCAGAACAGCCAGTGGCCCTCATGGTCGGAGTTTGAAGGAGTCAAAGAAAACAAAGAGAAAAGATTAGAGGAAAACCTGATACCTTTAGCAGGAATCAGATCTGTGATGTCTATGTTTTATCCCAAATGGCACCCTATTCCCTACATAGTGCACTCCTTTTGACCAGAGTCCTGTGGGTCCTGGTCAAAAGTAGTGCACTACATTAGGAAACGGGTGCCATTTGGAATGCACACAACCATAGACATCCCAGTTCTATGAATGCTGTTGGACAGTTACCAAGCCCTTGTGAAGGTCTGGCTGGTCTCATTAGGGGATTGAACGAAAGGCTCAGAGAATGAACACAGGATGGAGAATTCCATGCACTACAGTGTACCGCTTGACCTTATTCTGCCTTTGGGTATCCTTTCATTCTTCACATTACATTTGAATTATGTGATTCAGGAAACCTAACAACAAACACACAATAACTGCAAGCAATGAGGTACATTTATTTCACAAAGACTGGACTCCATAGGCCTGTTACTATAGGCCCTATCCTGTGAGTAATCTGTTTGATTTCCTTGTAGAGCGGAGCAGACGGGGGCAGCCCAAGCTGTGAGCTGTGCTGAGGCAGTCTGCTGGCTGGGTGAGATGACCGTACATGACCCATGGCACAGCTCAGAGACCAGGCAGAAAAGCTGCCCCTGTACGGCTTTCCATAAAGCCATTGCGATTTACACTGTCTTCACTACATCCATACACAGCCTATATCAGGGCTGCTGCATGCCAAAGTCTGCGTCCCATGTGGGACCGTAATTCCTATAAAGTGTACTACTTTTGACCAGAGCCTTATTGGTGAAGTATTGCACTATGTATGGAATAGGGTGCCATTTGGGATGCAGTCAAAGTTAATGTTATTTAAAGAGATCCTGAGGGGGGTTTTATCCTAGCCATAAACCCAAGCATGGTCCCTGCTCTAAGTCCCTCCTAATTACCTTCAATGCTGATAATCACCAAAGTCAATCAACTGTGAAACAAACAGTGGTCTACCTGACTGTGCAGCCACAACACAACACAACACTGGTGATTTAGAGCTGGCTGCCTGGCTAGATTGGATGGGCAGGACGGCAAAGAAACAAGGGGGAGGGAGGAGGGGGGAGTGAAAAGCTTTGTACGTCCCATATGGTGCCCTATTCCCTATGGGCCCTGGTCAAAAGTATTGCACTATATAAGGAATAGGGTGCAATTTGGGACACACACAGGGTGCTGAAAGCTAGTCATACATTGTTCCTCTTTCTATATTGTCATGTCATATTTCATTGAACAGGGCAGGACGAGGTGCAGGAGACAGGTATTAACTCATGCTACATGTCAGTGCTAATCAAAGAATCACAAGAGAAATGCATTGGAAAGGAGCTAATTGTGATAGCAGAGCAAATAGTAATGTCTGCCAATAGAATGAAGGAAATACAAGCCAGCAGTAAGATTTAATAAGGAGTGTTTGGACAGAGGGGGAGGACAACACTGAAAAAAGATAGAGGGAGAGTGACAGGGTATGCATCCCTAATGGAACCCTATTCCTTATTTAGTGCACTATATCAGGAATAGGGTGTCATTGGGGACAGAGACAGAGAGTCACAGAGAGGAAAGCATGTATGAGTGCTGGAGGCTGCAGAGAGGGGGAGAGAGACTCGATTGAGACAGAAATGTCAGATGTGTCACAAGCATTGCGGTGAGATGGTGAGGTGGTTTAATATGGTTCCAGAGCCTTCTGCAATGGAGGCTAAGAATGTACACTCACTGTCACCCCAAAACAACAAGCACCTGCAACCTCATTTCAATGGAGCTGTCTGGTCCAAATGGGTGGGCGGTACCACTGCCCGCTACTCAGAGAGGTGCTCAGATGAGTCGTAGGGTTCAGGTTGCACTAGGGCCACAATGACTTGAATCCGGCTGCCTACTGTATATAACAGAGTTTGTTTGTAGCAGACTTGTGGAAGCAAAGCTGTTAAGCATGCACAGTGACGTCTGTCACACCTGCTGGAGTGTCAAACATTTCACACACAGGCGTCTTTTCACATAACATTGTAGTATGTAACCACATAAATAATGAAGACTGGTGGGGTATAACTACTAGATAACAATGCAGTTTGTTTCTCTATGGCTTATCAATGGCTCATACAGAGAACCTTGAATCCCACTAATAAATTAAGAACATTAAAACATGGCATGATAGCCAGGTTCAATTTAATCATTTAGGAAGAATGTTGGACGTGATAGCTAACCCATTTTAGTGTCCCAGTGAGAGAGAGCGCTACAGAAGAAATAGAAGTGTTATTCCAGAAGCATTGGCAGGAGCTGAGAGAGATCTGCCCCTTAAGAGACGTTAGTACACTCTTAGAAAAAAGCATTATTTGGCTGTCTCCATAGGAGCACCTGTTTTGTTTACAGCTAGAACCCTTTTGGGTTCCATGTAGAAACATCTGTTGAAATGGTTCTACTTGGAACCCAAAAAGGTTCTACCTACAACCAAAAAGGGTTCTTCAAAGGGTTCTCCTATGGGGACAGCCAAGGAACCCTTTTAGGTTCTACATAGCACCTTTATTTTCTAAGCTGAGTGGCTTTCCCACAAAGAGAGATTTCCAGATGGGTTAGAGTGAGAGGAGACTGGCTTTGGGTATGGGGGTCTGCCAGGGAGCTTCAATTGTTTAGGTGGGCATGTCTCTAGATAGCATGGCATCTTTCCACAGAGTTTTACGTCGGTACAGTACAGTCTCTATAGTGGAATTAAAGGCCTGTGTAAAGATGATTTAGTAGGACAAAGTTCAGACAGCACCTGATACTCTGATAATACTATGATATCTGAGAAAATACAGTCTGATCCACCCTGATCCTCTGCTCTGTCACATAGCCTTGCTGCAACACTATCTCAACCAAAAGGGAAGAGCCACTTGCGGATTGTTCTGTCATTTATTTTGGGACTGCCATTGACGCATTATCCTCCTTGGCAGGGAGGTGGTAAGACGAGGCGTGTGGAAAGTGTTTTGTGGTCAGCGATGGAGAGTAGATGTGCTGGACTTGGCTGGCGGTCTAAATTAAGCCCTGGCTGCTGCCATTGATCCCGCAGGCGCCTCCCTCCCTGCATTGCTCCAGCTGTAACCGCAGTAAATAGACCTGGGATCGTAAGTGTTTGCATTGGCAACAGAGCAGGAGAGTCTGGGCTCAGCATGGTGTCTCCCTGTCACTGTGACCAGGACTACTCCCACCTCAAACAACACATTTACCTGCTGCTAGCTACTGCAAAGAAAACCATGCAGAACCAGTGATGCCAGAGCATCAAAGAGCTCTAAAGGAGGGAGGTTGCAAGCTTCGTTGTTGCTCTTTGTCCTAATAGGATAACGATTTGACTGATTGATAATTAATATGCTTGAGAGTAAATGTCTTCAATAAGCGTGCCACATTGAGTGTAAAAACACTGTTATGTGTTTAATGGAATGCAGCTGCTTGCTCTTCGGCTTTGGTTACAGACTCAGCTAGTGAGGAGAAACACGGACAGGGATGGGGGGGGGGGGTCAGTGCTACAGCAGACTCCAATTCTGCTTTGGTTAGTCACGACTCTTTTGCCCAGCAGATGAGCATGAGCAACAGGGCAAGAGAGAAAGTGTGTGTGTGTGTGTGTGTGTGTGTGTGTGTGTGTGTGTGTGTGTGTGTGTGTGTGTGTGTGTGTGTGTGTGTGTGTGTGTGTGTGTGTGTGTGGCTGTGCATATACAAGTATGTGGCTATCAACACAGCTCCCCTCATTGCTCCTCCTTCCCCGAGCCAATCCTCTTTTTAGACTTCAACTCTAGAATGCCTGAGACCTGGTTGCCAAGGGAACCCAGCGTGTTGACAATGGCAGACATGTTCACCTCTGTGTTAATCACTGCCTAGTAATAATGGTGGAAAGGGTCCTGGCAGAAGGGAGCAGGGAGGTTCTCCTTTTGAGCAGGAACAGAAGCAGGGTTACAGTGCATTCAGAAAGTATTCAGACCCCTTGACTTTTTACACATTTTATTATGTTACAGCCTTATTCTAAAATGTATTTTTTCTCTCATCAATCTACACACAATACCCCATAATGACAAAGCAAAAACGAAAATATCACACACCCTTTACTCAGTACTTTGTTGAAGCCCCTTTCGCAGCGATTACAGCCTCGAGTCTTCTTGGGTATGATGCTACAAGCTTGGCACACCTGTATTTAGGGGGTTTCTCCCATTATTCTCTGCAGATCCTCTCAAACTCTATCAGGTTGGATGGGAAGTGTCCTGCACATCTATTTTCAGATCTCTCCAGAGATGTTTGATCAGGTTCAATTCCGGGCTGCCACCACCATGCTTCATCGTAGGGATGGTGCCAGGTTTCCTACAGATGTGACACTTGGCATTCATACCAAAGAGTTCAATCTTGTTTTCATCAGACCAAAGAACGTTGTTTCTCATGGTCTGAGAGTCCTTTAGGTGCCTTTTGGCAAACCCCAAGCGGGCTGTCATGTGCCTTTTACTGAGGAGTGGCTTCCATCTGTCCACTCTACCATAAACGCCTAGATTGGTGGAGTGCTGCGGAGATGGTTGTCCTGGAGGGTTCTTCCATCTCCACAGGAACTGGAGCTCAGTCAGAGTGACCATCGGGTTCTTGGTCATCTCACTGACCAAGGCCCTTCTCCCCAGATTGCTCAGTTTGGCCGGGCGGCCAGCTCCAGGAAGAATCTTGGTGGTTCCAAACTTCTTCCATTTAAGAATGATGGAGGCCACTGTGTTCTTGGGGATCTTCATTGCTGCAGACATTTTTTGGTACCCTTCCCCAGGTCTGTGCCTCGACACAATCCTGTCTTGTAGCTCTCAGGACAATTCCTTCGACCTCATGGCTTGGTTTATGCTCTGACATACGCTGTCAACTGTGGGACCTTACATAGACAGGTGTGTGCCTTTCCAAATCATGTCAAATCAACTGAATTTACCACAGGTGGACTCTAGTCATGTTGTAGAAACATCTCAAGGATGATCATTGGAAACAGGATGCACCTGAGCTCAATTTCGAGTCTCATTGCTAAGTGTCTGAATACTTGTGTAAATAAGGTATTTCTGTTTTTTATTTTTAATGCATTTTCAAAAATTCTAAAAAGCTGTTTTCACTTCGTCATTATGGGGTGTTGTGTATAGATTGATGAGGATTTTTGAAAAAGGGAAGGGGTCTGAATATTTCCCAAATGCACTGTATGTCCCAAATGGCACTCTGTTCCCTAAATAGTGGGATACTATATAGGATTTAGGACCCTAGTGGTCCTGGTTAAAAGAAGTATACTATATATGGAATAGTGTGTCATTTGGCACACAGCCTAGGACTCCACTGACCAGAAAAAAAAGCCAAGAGTGCTTGTTTATTCAACCAACTGGAAGGAAATATCTCTCTTCCCTTTTCACCGAATAACACTGCAGTTCAAAGCAAAGTTGAAAATCGATACTGAGGAAGACGGGGGATGCTTTAAAACCAAGATGCCCATTTCTTTAGGAGAGCTGTGTTTTTATCCAATGTCTCTTCAGAGTTTACACAATACTTAGGGCTTTGTAAAATGCTTCCTCACTTCAACACTGAGAACTGCACAGAACGAGATCATGTGAGGTGAGACCTGACAGGCACTGAATGATGACTCAAAATATCAGCAAATAAACATTACTTCCTGTGCATGATCCTGAAGAGTCAATTTATCTTATCTTACAGTGTCTTGTGCTTACTGTGTATGCGTACACAACAGAGCTGTGAGTGCTATTCATCCAAATATATGTTTGTCAGATGTATTGCAAGGTATTGATTGATCATATTTCCTTGATGACTGAACATAGACAGACAGAATTTAACTGATTAATCTAGTAGTTGAGACTACTAGAACAAGGGCACTGATGCCATCCATTTCAATCCATCTTATACACTACATGACCAAGCGTATGTGGACACCTGATTGTCGAACATCTTATGCCAAAGCAATGGGAATTAATATGGAGTTGGTCCACCCTTTGCTGCTATAACAGCCTCCACACTTCTGGGAAGGCATTCCACTAGATGTTGGAACATTGCTACCGGGACTTGCTTCCATTTAGCCACAGGAGAATTATTGAGCTTAGAATGTTGGGCGATTAGGCTTGGCTCGCAGTTGGCGTTCCAATTCATCCCAACGGTGTTCAATGGGGTTGAAGTCAGGGCTCTGTGCAGGCCAGTGAAATTCTTCCACAAATCGCTTTGTGCACGGGGGCATTGTCATGCTGAAAGAGGAAAGGGCCTTCCCCAAACTGTTGCCACAAAGTTGTTCATGGTGATCTTAGGCTTGTGTGCAGCTGCTCGGCCATGGAAATCCATTTCATGAAACTCCTGATGAACAGTTCTTGTGCTGATGTTGCTTCCAGAGGCAGTTTGGAACTCGGTAGTAAGTGCTGCAACCGAGGTCAGACAATTCTTACGCGCTACGTGCTTCAGTACTCAATGGTACTGTTCTGTGAGATTGTGTGGTCTACCACTTCGCAGCTGAGCCGTTGTTCCTCCTAGACGTATCCACTTCACAATAACAGCACTCACAGTTGACCGGGCAGCTTCAGCTGGGCCGAAATTTGACGAACTGACTTGTTGGAGAGATGGAATCCTATGACGGTGCCACGTTGAAAATCACTGAGCTCTTCAGTAAGGCCATTCTACAGCTAATGTTTCTCTATGGAGATTGCATGGCTGTGTGCTCGATTTTATACACCTGTCAGCAACAGGTGTGGTTGTAATAGCCAAATCCACAAATTCGAGGGGTGTCCACATACTTTTGTATATATAGTGTATATTAACAGCTGCAAAAAGGAAAAACAACAGTACTGTGTGCTGGGGAAAACAGGTTCCACTTGCATTCTGTGCTTTATGCAAAATGCAGAAAGTGGAGCTATCACATGCACTTTAGCTTCAATGGATGTACAGAGTAGAGTTTCCCAAAAAGGAAGTCAGTACCACTTCACCTTTGTAGGGAGGGATGAAGGGATGGACGGGGGAAGGGAGGGATGGTGAGTGCATATGAACAGACAGTGTGTGGTTGAAGAGAGAAATGGCAGATCTCCACACACAGAGCACTGACACTAACATCTGCTCCATCTGCCTGCTGCCCCTGCCAGCTTGGTATTATACTGTAGCTAAACCCAGCCATCTTGGTTTTACACTGTAGCTAAACCCAGCCAGCGTGGTTTTATACTGTAGCTAAACCCAGCCAGCTTGGTTTTACACTGTAGGTAAACCCAGCCAGCTTGGATTTATACTGTAGCTAAACCCAGCCAGCTTGGTTTTACACTGTAGCTAAACCCTGCCAGCTTGGTTTTATACTGTAGCTAAACCCTGCCAGCTTAGTTTTATACTGTAGCTAAACCCTACCAGCTTAGTTTTATACTGTTAAACCCAGCCAGCTTAGTTTTATACTGTAGCTAAACCCAGCCAGCCCAGCCAGCTTAAACCCAGCCAGCTTGGTATTATACTGTAGCTAAACCCTGCCAGCTTGGTTTTATACTGTAGCTAAACCCTAGCCAGCTTGGTTTTATACTGTAGCTAAACCCTGCTAAACCCTACCAGCTTGGTTTTATACTGTAGCTAAACCCTGCTTGGTTTTATACAGCTAAACCCTGCCAGCTTGGTTTTATACTGTAGCTAAACCCTGCCAGCTTGGTTTGATACTGTAGCTAAACCCAGCCAGCTTGGTTTTACACTGTAGCTAAACCCTGCCAGCTTGGTTTAATACTGTAGCTAAACCCAGCCAGCTTAGCATTATACTGTAGCTAAACCCAGCCAGCTTGGTTTTACACTGTAGCTAAACCCTGCCAGCTTGGTTTAATACTGTAGCTAAACCCAGCCAGCTTAGCATTATACTGTAGCTAAACCCAGCCAGCTTGGTTTTACACTGTAGCTAAACCCTGCCAGTTTAATACTGTAGCTAAACCCAGCCATCTTAGCATTATACTGTAGCTAAACCCAGCCAGCTTGGCTTAAACCCAGCCAGCTTGGTATTATACTGTAGCTAAACCCAGCCAGCTTGGTTTTACACTGTAGCTTGGTTTTATACTGTAGCTAAACCCTACCAGCTTGGTTTTATACTGTAGCTAAACCCAGCCAGCTTGGTTTTATACTGTAGCTAAACCCTGCCAGCTTGGTTTTATACTGTAGCTAAACCCTGCCAGCTTGGTTTAATACTGTAGCTAAACCCAGCCAGCTTAGCATTATACTGTAGCTAAACCCAGCCAGCTTGGTTTTACACTGTAGCTAAACCCAGCCAGCTTGGTATTATACTGTAGCTAAACCCAGCCAGCTTGGTTTTACACTGTAGCTAAACCCAGCCAGCTTGGTATTATACTGTAGCTAAACCCAGCCAGCTTGGTATTATACTGTAGCTAAACCCAGCCATCTTGGTTGTATACTGTAGCTAAACCCTGCCAGCTTGGTTTGATACTGTAGCTAAACCCAGCCAGCTTGGTTTTACACTGTAGCTAAACCCAGTCAGCTTGGTTTTATACTGTAGCTAAACCCTGCCAGCTTGGTTTTATACTGTATCTAAACCCAGCCAGCTTGGTTTAACACTGTAGCTAAACCCAGCCAGCTTGGTTTTATACTGTAGCTAAACCCTGCCAGCTTGGTTTTATACTGTAGCTAAACCCTGCCAGTTTAGTTTTATACTGTAGCTAAACCCAGCCAGCTTGGTTTTATACTGTAGCTAAACCCTGTCAGCTTGGTTTTATACTGTAGCTAAACCCTCCCAACTTGGTTTTATACTGTCGCTAAATCCTGCCAGCTTGGTTTTAAACTGTAGCTAAACCCTGCCAGCTTGGTTTTATACTGTCGCTAAACCCTGCCAGCTTGGTTTTATACTGTAGCTAAACCCTGCCAGCTTGGTTTTACACTGTAGCTAAACCCTGCCAGCTTGGTTTTATACTGTAGCTAAACCCTGCCAGCTTGGTTTTATACTGTATCTAAACCCAGCCAGCTTGGTTTAACACTGTAGCTAAACCCAGCCAGCTTGGTTTTATACTGTAGCTAAACCCTGCCAGCTTGGTTTTATACTGTAGCTAAACCCTGCCAGTTTAGTTTTATACTGTAGCTAAACCCAGCCAGCTTGGTTTTATACTGTAGCTAAACCCTGCCAGCTTGGTTTTATACTGTAGCTAAACCCTGCCAGCTTAGTTTTATACTGTAGCTAAACCCTGCCAGCTTAGTTTTATACTGTAGCTAAACCCTGCCAGCTTAGTTTTATACTGTAGCTAAACCCTGCCAGCTTAGTTTTATACTGTAGCTAAACCCTGCCAGCTTAGTTTTATACTGTAGCTAAACCCTGCCAGCTTAGTTTTATACTGTAGCTAAACCCTGTCAGCTTGGTTTTATACTGTAGCTAAACCCTCCCAACTTGGTTTTATACTGTCGCTAAATCCTGCCAGCTTGGTTTTAAACTGTAGCTAAACCCTGCCAGCTTGGTTTTATACTGTAGCTAAACCCTGCCAGCTTGGTTTTATACTGTAGCTAAACCCTGCCAGCTTGGTTTTACACTGTAGCTAAACCCTGCCAGCTTGGTTTTATACTGTAGCTAAACCCTGCCAGCTTGGTTTTATACTGTCGCTAAACCCTGTCGGCTTGGTTTTATACTGTAGCTTAACCCTGCCAGCTTGGTTTTATACTGTAGCTAAACCCTGCCAGCTTGGTTTTATACTGTAGCTAAACCCTGTCAGCTTGGTTTTATACTGTAGCTAAACCTTGCCAGCTTGGTTTTATACTGTCGCTAAACCCTACCAGCTTGGTTTTACACTGTAGCTAAACCCAGCCAGCTTGGTTTTACACTGTAGCTGGGCCCAGCCTGCTAGGTTTTATACTGTCGCTAAACCCTACCAGCTTGGTTTTACACTGTAGTTAAACCCAGCCTGCTTGGTTTTATACTGTCGCTAAACCCTACCAGCTTGGTATTACACTGTAGTTAAACCCAGCCAGCTTGGTTTTACACTGTAGCTGGGCCCAGCCTGCTTGGTTTTATACTGTCGCTAAACCCTACCAGCTTGGTTATACACTGTAGTTAAACCCAGCCAGCTTGGTTTTACACTGTAGCTGGGCCCAGCCGGCTTGGTTTTACACTCCCCCCAAGACAAGCAACATCTCGTCGTCAAAAGCTTTTGTTGTAATTTGAACAACTAAACTTACTGATGAGTTTTTTATTCCAAATAACATTCAGCCGTTGTATACCGAAGGGTTTCCCAAACTTGGTCCTGGGGCCTCCCTTGGGGGCACATTTCCCCCAGCACTACACAGCGTATTCAAATAATTGAAGCTTGATGAGTTGGTTATTTGAATCAGCTGTGTAGTGCACACAGTGGGCCCCAGGATCGAGTTTAGGAAACCCTGGTATACAGCACTCATCTAACTCAACTGCTGCAATAAATCCAGAGAAAACTCCAGACAACCCAACAAATGAACTTGTTTACCTGGCCATGAGACCCTGGTTTCAAAATGAATGTCCCAGAGCTTCTTACTGCCTGATAAATATTCTCTCGCCCACAGAACCTCATCCTGATTTCCTCCCATGACACCTGACTCTATCTACGCCCCAAACGACACCCTATTCACTTTATAGTGCACTACTTTTGACCAGGCCTGGCCTATGGGCTCTGGTCAAAAGTAGAGCACTTTATAGAGAATAATGTACCATTTCGGACACAGTCTCTCTTTCCTGTTTCACACTCAATCTTTTCACCAGGAGGTAGGCGGGTGGCAGTGTGTATGTCCCAAATGACACCCTGTTCCCTATATAGTGCACTATTTTTAACCTGGGCCCACTTGGAAGGCAGATAAGGGCTCACGTTGCCCCGCAGTCACATTGATCGAGAGCCCAGTCATTGTACCTGGGAGGCAGCGCTTACACCAACATGCCCTGCAGCAGAAAGAAGGTTAAATAAATGCTGACACCTTTTTTAAAACTCTCCCATACACCTACAACCTCACGAGAAAGAATATTAGGTTGCAAAACAGACTTTGTGGCTTCTTCCTCCCTGTAAGCGGAGCACATTTCCAGGCCCAAGGCCTCCATTTCAGGAAGCAGCCTCCTCCTTATCATCAAAGGAGGGATCTGGGGCAGTAATCAGATTGTAAGCGCTGCTCTGACGTGACGCCACTGCTCTGATAATGCCATCAGAGTAGAGAGAGGAGGGAGAGGCCGCTGGGCTGGCTGGCTGACTGGATCTAGGTGGTAGTTAGCTCTCCGTCGTCACACCAAAACGTATATTCATTTAACATCCAAGGATCAGTTTTACATCTTAAAGAATAAGGTTATATGGATGGGGAGGGGGTCTGAAACGCTTTATGTATACGACCCCCAGACCCACTCCACTGGCAGAGAATTAATCAAATCAGAGATGGAGCCCATTGTCAAACTGGGAGTCTGGGAGAGGTGTCACTAACAGGACCTGCTTACATAGCAACTCAGCACTGATGCTATGATGGAAAGTTGGTTATCATGTAATAGCATTAATAAACAGGTAACTGCTATTACACAATAATAAGTAAAATACTACACCATATACTGTAATACTTTTTACATAAAACATTTTATTACAGGAGAAATAAATACACTGTTATTTTCTTATCTGCTGCTGTGTCACTGACAATAAAGTACTGTACAAATAGGAAGGTATGTCAGTTTGGTTAGAAGTTAGAACATATACAAGGCAAGACTGATGCAAAATGTAGGACCTGAAGTTGATGACAAATTTAGAGATACGATAGGAAAACAAACATTCAAACAAAGGAGGGCCATTGAAACTTAGTTCTCACAGCACGTGACAACATCATTTCACCAAAACAACATGAGTATAAAATGTATCAGTTTAGTGTCCAGTCCAGCCATGATCCCTGCTGGAACAGTCCTGACTGAATGGGTCCCAAATTACACCCGGCTCTGGTCAAAAGTAGTGCACTATATAGGGAAAATGGTCCCATTTAGGACACAACCTGTCTCTCAGGCTTGGCCTAGGCTTTGTTGATGTAGCCCTCCTTGATCAGGAAGTCGTAGATCTTGCGTGTCTTGTTGACGTCGATCTTGATGAGTGCCCGGGCCTGTGCCAGCCGTAGACCACCCTGCCGCCTGCACTCGTTCAGCAGAGCCTGCTTGTACTCCAGGTAGGCACCTGGCACCAGACGCACCACCTGGCACAACTGCAGACAGCCACAGGACAGAGACGCCATGTTACATCAACACAATACCAGTCACCATGACCCACTATGACCCCAACCCGCTGTTTAAGCCTGCGTCCCAAATTCCACTGTATTCCCCAAACCTGTTCCCGGAGAGCTAATGTAATGTTGATTTTTGCACCAAACCTAATCTAGCTGGCCAATAAGGTGAATCAGGTTAGTCACAACTCGGGTTAGAGTGTACTACTAAAAGTAGTGCACTATGTAGGGAATTCATGTACTTTCCTGGTGGGGCTGAGAGCCTTACATCCATAAAGATCCTAGAATTCATATGTAATAGAATGTATTTTATATGCAATTCTATTTGTACCTCTTTCTCCCTGTCGTTGAGCTTCTCTGTCCCTGGCAGGCCAGTCAGGTTGAGAGGAGGGGCGCATCTCCTGCCTGTTGCTGTGGAACAATTAATCACACACATTTAAACCGACGTAAAACCTGACTGTTCTGTTGTTTTAAATGACAACCTGACAGGTTGATGAATCCAGGTAATCCGTTTTGTTGGAAAATAAAGACAAATATTTACAATAGGCAAATTAGTGTAAATGGATGGAAATGACTGAGTGTACATAGATGTGTCCTACTTGTGCACTGGAGGTTACAGAATGACAACGGAAAGATAAAGCTAGAGACACAAACACATATCCGTCCTGTTTGTCGAGCGTATTTCTGAATGAGCATCTCTGAGAATGCATTAACGTGACTCCACCTGTTGCCATGACAAGAAAAGTCAGAGAGAAGGGAGGGAGTGGGAGATGAAGAGTCCTTACCTGATGTGGTGATGGTGGTGACAACAGGAGTGATACCAGCGTCACTGTGAAGTGAGATAATAGCGTCACTACAAGCAGCACACACACAATTCTCACTCTCTGGGATCCTCGTCCAGAGAGAGAATGAATCATCACACACACTAGCAGTTTTGTTCTTTTTCTTCATGAAGAATAATTATCAGAACTTGGAGAATACCCAAGAGCTGGGCTTAAGATAAGTAGAGCTATTCTTGTTGTTTAATTTTTTTTTTACAATCAAGCACTACTTGTTGCCGTTAGAGCCAAGCACACAGTAATAAACTACAGAGTAGGTGGGTGGTATCTCAGTTATAGTCCGGTGCTAGCACCCCTAATTCAACTAGTCAACTTATCAAGCCCTTGATTAGTGGAATCAGGTGGGCTAGTGATTGACTTGAACATGAATGTACAACCACAGGATCCAGAGGAATGGATAGTGAAACACCGCACAAGAGTAAGGAGGAAGGATTACATGGCAGCCTGTTTGCTGAGCCACTGCTGGCAGGCCCGTCCGTCCTGAATGTACTGCAGCACATCAACTAGCATGGTCCTCTTCCTCCGCTCATCCTCCCTCACCTGCTTCACACGCTCATACACCTTGGCACCTGCAGGGGGACGTAGAGGAGGGAGGGGGTTACTGGGGCAGTCAGTCAGAACTGGGTCCTGGCTGACACAAGGGAGTTACTAATGAGGCTCTGGCTATGTCTCAAAATGCACAATTTTCCTACAAATTGTACTACTTTTTAGAGCTGTATGGGCCCTGGTGATGGGGTTAGATGGGTAGACTGGACTCACTGCAGAAAGACTGGATGCCTGCTCTCCTGTACTCCTGTAGCCTGCCGATCTCTCTTCTCAGCTCAAACTCCACTGAAAGACAAGGAGGACGAGGTCAATGAGGCCTGTGCACACTCACCTCACCGGTCTCTACTGTAGACAGGCGGACAAACAGAAAGGCAGACAGAGTGAGAAACTCTTTACCCCTCAGATCTGTGCTTCCCAACATCAGAGCTGATCAGACCAGAGTTGTAGCTCAGGCAGACTCTACGGCTGTTCTCTCTGACACAACAATGGAGTAGCGCCATGCTATTCTGAAGCCCCAGCCCTTTAATCAGAACGAGATGATGTCTCATCCCCAGACACAAACAGAAATGCACAGACACACGCCTCTCACTCAAAAGGGAGTTCACACATCCAGTCACCCCGTTGGGGTCTGCTGCTGCGTAGGAACAGGAGATAATCTGACTAGCTCATTACCACGCTGATGACCTTAGTGTTACCCACAATATTAAACACAGGGGAACACTGGATGTGTGACTGCTCTCTGTGTAGACCAGAGGGGGAGGGGTTGGAAGAAACAATTATATTGGTGTTAACATCAAAATGTCTACTGTGTGTGCATGTACAATATAATGTTAAACTCACATGCATGACTCTCTATGAACTTGTCGTGTTCGATGGGGCCCACCACCCTGGCAAAACGTCTCATAGCATCATACAGATCCTGTACCTCCTTAGGGTAGCGACGCTCCAGAACTGGAAGACAAAAACACAACGGTCATGTGATATGTAGCTGTTATTGTAGAGCAGGGCTGCCCAACCCTCTTCCTGGAGATCTACCGTCCTGTAGGTTCAGTCCAACCCTCTTCCTGGAGATCTTACCGTCCTGTAGGTTCAGTCTAACCCTCTTCCTGGAGATCTACTGCCCTGTAGGTTCAGTCCAACCCTACATACCGGACTCAGCCAGTTAAGGTCTTGGTGAGCAGTTAATAACTAGAATGAGTTGGTAAATTAGAGTTGGACTGTAAACTTGGTAGATCTCCAGGAAAAGGGGCTGGCAGCCATTTTGTAGAGAATATGACAGCAGTGATCTGTATTGGAGATCTGTATCACATTCAATATTGTTAGATTAGAGGCTTTTGCGGAACACCAGAGGAGGAAATGTCCAGACATAGCACATGGAGTGACCCCCTTGCATCAATGAGATACCCTGCCATGGCCGATGTAAAAGCTCCCCCGATGGGCAGGTCACCCCATACCACCCTACTCACCTCACCCCCCCTTCAAGGGCTGCTGCTGCTCTCCTTTCAAATCATTGCTAGTGTTTGTGTCCCAAACGGCAGCATATTACCTATTTAGTCAAAGCCACTTCATACTTTGTGCCGTAAGAATCTACCTGTATACCTATGGTATATATTGAGTGGACTCTGGTGGCTTTGCAGACATGGCAATTTCTTGGATAGTTCTATATTCTGTTCACAGTGAATGTGGGGTAGTAGTATGACAGCAGCTCAAGGCTGGTGCCCCGCACATCTGTGTCTGTCTTCAAGCTGGCAGCTGAGTTCCTCATTTATTTGGAGGGTGTACAGTGATAGCAACGTGTAGATAACAGCAAAACACACACAGGTAGAGTCAATGTCCTGCTGAGCGAAGTCAAAGATTTGAAACACTCCATAACAGGAATGGACTGGTGGTCCTGATGTCTATAAGGGGAGTGAGACTGTTGGTCAAACTGCCTGGAGCAACAGCATGATCAGACCAGGCACGACACTGAGCCACCCATGCTTGGAAACTGCTTCTATTACGTGACACACACACTTTGACAGTCTCCATGACAACCAGGCTGCAGCTCCACGGCAACTCTGGGTTCTCTTTTGTCTTGAAAGACTAGAGATAAGAGGAGAGAGGGGGAGGAGGTGGGCGGTAGTGACTGGAGGCTGGTAAATAATAAATAAAATGTAAGGGTGTCCTCCTCCACCCATAAAACTACAGCCAATTTCCCAGGGCATGACCTGGATATAGTACTGCACTGGGCAGTAAAGGAAAAAGAGGACTGATTGGACACATCTATTCAGGGAGTCTCTTGCCTTCCAATCTTCCATGAATAAAAAGTGGGACATGAACATCGATTATATTACCAAGCTAGATGAAACGCTGCCCATGGAGAGGGGATCAATAAGAGCTCAAAGCTCCAATACAGTTGGTCATTAGACCTGCAGTGTTCATTTCATAGGCATCTATTCATAGTGGAGCAATAATTATGCTGTGGCACTCTGGCATTCGTCGCACTGGTCTCAGCGTCCATCGTAAATAAGAGCACTGGCAGTGCCTCCGGGATCACAGGTTACTGTTGATCATTATTGCAACCATGGATACATATTGCATATTCAGTGTGGGTGTTATATTAATGCCTGGTTTGCTGGTGGTTCTGCAACCCAGCTCTAATCTGTTAGGAGAGCACTTACTTTGGAACTTCCTCAGGTTGATCAGTCCATGGTCCCGGATTATCCTGGAAGACACACAACATTAATATGGACACCGTCCATTGGTAAATACCAGCAAACTCTCAGGCTGGTAGAGTGAATGAAAACAGCAGTGGGTTTAGACTGACATTAATTGAATGAGTGATGGTACCATATAGCTGTTGAACCTGAACCACATAGCTTGAAGTTGTGATTGTGATATAGAACAGCTTTGCAACAAGTAGCCTTCCTGTGATGTTAAACAGGACCGGACAGTGAGGCCTACTGCGTCTGAACTCTGTGGCCTGCAGGTCACTGCCTTGGGCCTTTGCCATTAGACCACTCCCAAGTGGCGCAGCGGACTAACATGCTGACCAGACCGGACACGTCGCGTGCGCCGCAAAATAAATGTAGAAATCCATGTTATTCAATTACTGCACCCACACTGCTCGCGCACGCCAACGAGCGTCTGCAACGCCAAGGGCCAAAATATTTCTGACGCAGATCGCGCTGCAAGTCCTGCCTCTCCCATCTCCTTATTGGTTTATAGAAGCAGGTACCCACGTGCCATCTCCTCATTGGTTATACCCATATGGATGATTGAAAGACGGAATGTTTTGCCGGTTGTCGTGGTAATACTGTGAATGTGTAGATGCCAATCACCATATAAAGTTCAAAGATGAAAAAGCCTGGAAGGAGGAAAGATGACTAGAAACGATTCGGTTGGCTGTTTTATGTGTGGATTAATTGTCGGAGTAGAGGACCTTGTGCATTTCAGGTAAAATAACAACTCAATGTTTATATCCCAGGACAAATGAGCTAGCAACAGGGCGACCAGGAGGTCTGTGGGGAGACGCACAATTGGCCTAGCGTCGTCCGGGTTAAGGAGGGTTTGGCCGGTAGGGATATCCTTGTCGCATCGCGCACTAGCGACTCCAGTGGCGGGCCGGGCGCAGCGTCCGGGTTAAGGAGGGTTTGGCCGGTAGGGATATCCTTGTCTCATCGCGCACTAGCGACTCCAGTGGCGGGCCGGGCGCAGTGCACGCTAACCAGGTCGCCAGGTGCACGGTTTTTCCTCTGACTTCCGGGCTGGATGCACGCTGTGTTAAGAAGCAGTGCAGCTTGGTTGGGTTGTGTTTCGGAGGACGCATGGCTTTCGACCTTCGTCTCTCCCGAGCCCGTACGGGAGTTGTAGCGATGAGACAAGATAGTAACTACTAACAATTGGATACTAACATTTTTATAAAAAAAAAATAATTTGCTAGCAACAGCAAGCTAGCTAAATGGGACACATTAGCTAGCTAACTAGCTAAATTGCCATACATGTTTAATTATTTTTGACCTGTCCCCAAATGAATGTCATCGGTTCAGAGTTTGTTTTGATATTTTAACCTGCATGTCGGGATCGCGTTTGGTGTAGGGGGACAAAATAAATGTATGCACAATAGCGCACGCACGCAGCCGGTTTGGGTTCCGTGTAAGGCACTGCATCTCAGTGCTAGAGGCGTCATTACACACCCTGGTTCTATTCAACCAGTCGTGATTGAGTCCCATAGGGCGGCGCACAATTGGCCCAGCGTTGTCCAGGTTAGGGTTTAGCTGGGGTAGGCTGTCATTGTAAATAAGAATTTGTTATTAACTGACTTGCCTAGTTAAATAAAGGTTAAATAAAATAAAAATATGTCACCAGCTGGGGGTAGGCTAGCAGTGTTTGCATCCCAAATGGCACACTATTCCCTACATAATGCACTACTTTTGACCAGGGCCCACCAAAAGTAGTGCACTATGTAGGGAATAGGATGCCATTTGGGACACACATGCATGCATGGTCCTGGGAGCTCTGGCCAGCTAACATACCATACCTGCCCCACATGCCATTCCACAGAGTTAGGGGAGCAGCAATTCGTTAAGTCCGATTTAATGATGGATGTATTACCACATGAATGGACTGACCACCGTGGCCAAGACCAGTACTGACACACACTGAACGGGGCAGTGGACGGAATGTGACAATCCATGAACATCTCAAATTCATTTAAAAGGGTGGCCAGGTCAAACAATACTCAAATTTGAGTTGTGTAATGTTTAAGCCTTTCAGCATTAATAGCAACCGGTGATTCTGAACCAGTGCTTATCTTAACAGGCTAGTGTAGAGTGTTATGTTACTTGTGTAGGTATCACATTTCTGATTTTGGAAAGCCATTAAAATGTTATTGTGGCAACATTTGCAGAGTATTACAGGCATATGATAAAGGGCAAAGCTTCTAAGAATTTTGAGCTGAATAAGTCCATTACATCTTTATAGTTAAACGCAAAATATTTCAACTTACTTCTTTCTTCTTCCTCTCTCCTTTAACCTTGAATGGTATATGTCAACAACGGCAATCTTCAGCGCTAGAAAGAACCAGACAAATGTGTCAGACAAGGCAATGATGATATTAAAACACAGTACATGTACAATAAACATAAGCAGGGTTGGACTTTTCTCTCAATTCAAATACAATGATAGCACTTTCAACTCACCATGTAGTATGTCTGAGTCATCATCCACAAAATCAATGTCTTTCAGATCCCACTCAGCATAGTTGTCAAATTCCTAGACAGGATGACAAATAGCAGGAAAGAATCACAGAGGTACAAGGAGATGAGTCAGAGTACAATAAGACTGCAGCCATCAGGAGAATTAATATCTTCATTCATACATGGGTGGCAAGGGTTCTGTCTTGGTGATCTTTAAGTACTTCCTATGATTCCAATCATAATATGCCAAGAGTATGAGAACATACTCATTATGACATAGGGATATGTTCTTTGAACATGCAGAACAGAAAAATGGAATGTCTATGTCCGACTATGTGATTGGAACTACTAAAGGCATGGACGCTTTAAGACCCTAGTTCCTCTCACCTCCATGAAGTCTGCTCTGGCAGGCATGTATCCAGCCATGTCTCGAGACAACAGGGAGTCAAAGGTGGGCCTGGGGGGGTCGTCAGTGGCTGGGAGGAAAACCAACAGAGTATTTTTACCTAGTGATCTGAAAAGTCCCTCATGACAAACATGACAGTACAGTAATCAGGTTATTACTGTGTAAGAAATAAAGCATAAATGAGGAACGATGTAGTTGCATATCAGATAAATGAAAAAAGCCATGTATTCCTCCCTGCCTTTATCAGCTGGACATCAAATCAAATGTGTGCTGAATACAACAGGTGTAGGTAGACCTTACCGTGAAATGCTTTACTTACATGGCCTTAACCAACAATGCATTTCAAGAAATAGAGTTATGAAAATATTTACTAAATAAACTAAAGTTAAAAAATATAAAGTAACACAAAATAACAATACTGAGGCTATATACAAGGGGTACCAGTACAGAGTCAATGTGCAGGGGTACAGGTTAGTCGAGGTCATACACAAAAGCATATCCTAAATCGTATTTGTTGTGTGGCTTAAGAATTCTACTATAACTTGTGTGACAAACAAACTCTCCTTATTACTATGAAGGGAGAAGTCCAGAGGAGAAGGTGTGTTGTGTGTATACTGACGTTTGAAGGGAATGGCTGTGTCTGCAGTACGAGCCTCCTCTATCTGTCTGAGGTTGAGCAGGGTGGAGGAGAACAGGGGATTGTTGATGAAGTTCTTCATGTAGTGGGCTTCACACTCCTCCTTGTTTTTGGTGCGCATCTGATACGCCACATCCTGCCTGTGCAGAGTCAAACAGGAAAGTGACAGTTATGTTTTTGTTATCAACTTGAACGTGTTTATATTGATATGGGCAGACAGTATAAGTGAGGGATGCTACAGAACAAATCAGACTGCAAATGGCAACTAGTCTGCAAGTTTGTAATACAGTTGAAGTAAGGAAGTTTACATACACTTAGGTTGGAGTCATTAAAACTTGTTTTTCAACAACTCCACAAATTCCTTGTTAACAAACTATAGTTTTGGCAAGTCGGTTAGGACATTTACTTTGTGTGACACAATTCATTTTTCCAACAATTGTTTACAGACAGATTATTTCACTGTATCACAATTCCAGTGGGTCAGAAGTTTACATAAACTAAGTTGACTGTGCCTTTAAACAGCTTGGAAAATTATGTAATTGCTTTAGAAGCTTCTGATAGGCTAGTTTACATAATTTGAGTCAATTGGAGGTGTACCTGGGGATGTATTTCAAGGCCTACCTTCAAACTCAGTGCATTTTTGCTTGACATCAAGGGGAAATCAAGACCTCAGAAAAAAAATTGTAGACCACAAGTCTGGTTAATCCTTGGGAGCAATTTCCAAACGCTTGAAAGTACCTCATTCATCTGTATAAACAATAGTACGCAAGTATAAACACCATGGGAACACGCAGCTGTCATACCGCTCAGGAAGGAGACGCGTTCTGTCTCCTAGAGATGAACGTACTTTAGCGCGTAAAGTGCAAATTAATCCCAGAACAACAGCAAAGGACCTTGTGAAGATGCTGGAGGAAACAGGTACAAAAGTGTCTATATCCACAGTAAAACAAGTCCTATATCGACATCACCTGAAAGGCCGCTCAGCAAGGAAGAAGCCACTGCTCCAAAACCGCCATAAAAAAAGCCAGACTACGGTTTGCAACTGCACATGGGGACAAAGATTGTGCTTTTTGGAGAAATGTCCTCTGGTCTGATGAAACAAAAATAGAACTGTTTGGCCATAATGACCATCATTATGTTTGGAGGAAAAAAGGAGAGGCTTGCAAGCCAAAGAACACCATCCCAACCGTGAAGCACGGGGGTGGCAGCATCATGTCGTGGGGGTGCTTTGCTGCAGGACTGGTGCACTTCACAAAATAGATGGCATCATGAGACAGGAAAATGATGTGGGTATATTGAAGCAACATCTCAAGACATCAGTCAGGAAGTAGGCGGCAGCTTGGTCGCAAATGAGCCTTCCAAATAAATGGACAATGACCTCAAGCATACTTCCAAAGTTGTGGCAAAATGGCTTAAGGACAACCAAGTCAAGGTATTGGAGTGGCCATCACAAAGCCCTGACCTCAATCCCATAGTAAATGTTTGGGCAGAACTGAAAAAGTGTGTGCGAGCAAGGAGGCCTACAAACCTGACTCAGTTACACCAGCTCTGTCAGGAGGAATGGGTCAAAATTCACCCAACTTATTGTGGGAAGCTTGTGGAAGGCTACCCAAAACGTTTGACCCAAGTTAAACAATGCTACCAAATACTAATTGAGTAGATGTAAATTTCTGACCCACTGGGAATGTGATGAAAGAAATAAAATCATTCTCTCTGGTGATCCTAACTGACCTAAGACAGGGAATTTTTATTAGGATTAAGTGTCAGGAATTGTGAAAAACTGAGTTTAAATGTATTTGGCTAAGGTGTATGCAAACTTCCGAATTCAACTGTATATGACACTTGAGCGAGAGAGTCAGAGAATGTGTGTGTCTACTTACCAGTTCCCAAAGCCACAGTCCATGACTGCTTCCAGAAGGGCCATCTCCTCCTGTGCTGTCCAGCTAGGTTCCAGCACAGGGAAGTCTGATGTCTGTGAGGGAGGAGGCATGGTATTGAGCATGATCACAATAGCTTGCCAGAAGCATACTTTTGGTAAATAATGGATAACTAAAGAGTCAATATTATATATGTTAATCAGAATGGACACCACAATTTCCAATGTCTTACCATGATTTCATACTTGTGATTACTCTCATGTTTCTTGAACTCAAACCCTCTGGTAAAACACTGTAACATATTTGGATTAAACAATTCAAGTGTCAGCAGAGATGCAAAGTTATCAAGCTAGGCAAAATGTATAAACAGTTTTATGTGC
Organism: Oncorhynchus clarkii lewisi; assembly: GCF_045791955.1. NCBI lineage: Eukaryota > Metazoa > Chordata > Actinopteri > Salmoniformes > Salmonidae > Oncorhynchus > Oncorhynchus clarkii. The sequence continues at coordinate 20,040,521 of NC_092173.1, read as the reverse complement.
ATGCCCGAGGAAGCAATGTGCACCCCTCACCTGGAGACAGAGAAGGAAAGGTGAGGGTCCACACTCTGCACATTTTATATAGGGTTCCACCAGGTTAGATGAGCAACCTCGACATGGGGGCTTGTCAGAAGGGTCATCTGAAAGACATAAATCGGCATCCATGCGCATGAAGGCGTAACAGCTAGCTAGCTAACCTGAAAAATGTCCTCAGTGTATGCTGCCTGCGTCGGGCCATTGAGGGCACAGGGAAGAAACCACTGAAACTCTGTTGTGTGCCCTGAGACGAAGTCAGGAATGTTTGCATCATTGAGAAGGGTGAAGAAAGTTGGACAGATCTCATCGAGGCACATAAGGATTGTATGAAGGCGCTTGAATTCAATAAAACTCCATATAATAAGTGTGTCGTTGGTGGCCGGCTGTCCGGAAGGAGACCTGGGATATTCCTCATTTATACTGCAACCTGAATGGAAGATGTGATCGCTGTAATGATGATGTTCCACTGAGAGAAATGCGCTGGCACTTGTTCTGCTAATTAGAATTAAATGCATGTCCTGTGAATAATAATTTTAAAAAGGGTTATCTGAAAATAAATCAGCGTTATGTCGCAAAACTTGCCAGTTTTACTGGTGAGAATATGTAGACTTTAGATACTGTAAATCCTCTTAAAATGTGTTATTGGTCAGATTTAAAGCCAGCATCAAATTTAGCAGTAGCTAACAACACAGTTAACGTTGGCTAGATAATGTAGCTAGCTAGGTACTTCAAGTCGGAAGCTAGGAGACAATTAAGTGATGGATTAGTTAGCTGATTGAATGGATTACATGAAAGAAACTGATACATATAGTTTAGCTAGCTAAATGGCTAACTCTAAGATAATTGTTAGAAATCTCGCTAGCTGAGCTGCCTTCTACCTAGCTAACGTTAGCTAGCTATGTAGCACGACGAGCTGAGCAATAAGCTAGTTAGATGGATGCCGATATTTCGTGCAAACTATTTAAGCCGTATTTGTACGCTGTTTTAAAATGTGCATTTTAGTCAACACTTACTTCCAAAAGATGCCAAGTGGTCCATAAGATCAACCAAACAGCTGAAGCCTGGATTTGTTGTTTGTTACCAATGTGTATTGCTTCGCGTTCGATTAAGCGTGTCTGAAAACGCAGCGTTGGCGCAACTTTGTTGATTCTACACATGGAACACACCTACACTGTTTTGAGAAAAATGGTACGCAGCGTCATCTTGATATGCGTGCAACAAAACTTCAACATTCATCTTCTGCTACCATTTCTGTAAACCCGTCTACGCATTCAATTTGATGCATTTGTTCGATAAAATCCGAACGCGCTGCAAGTTGATGTAACGTTACTTTTGGTGTACCAATACGCAAACACTGTCGGTATGATCGAGGGGAAATATGGGTAGATCAATGCACAGCATTCGCGCAAATGCTGCACCGTTCATGCTCAAAAATAAATCAAATTGAAGGCTAACTCATGTATCTGCAACCAGAGTGGGGACTACCAGGGTTATTAGTGTTATGCGGTACCTTATTTAGTGTAAAATGTAAAGTTAGATGTCCTTTGAAATAAAAATACAAAGATATGGATCTCAAAGGGAATTTTATTCATTTTGACCATTTTGTTTTCAGTGTATGTTGGCGTTTTTGACATGTCCCCAGGTGCTAATTCATCAATTTAAACGAGAAATATAAGCAATTAAACAATAAAATATTCCAAATATTTATTCATTATTTTGTAAATAAAATATCGTAAAATATCTGTCATCTATTAAAAAAAAATCTCTCATTATTATTATTATTAGTATTATTTCTTCCTGTGTGTCCCTGATCTCACTTTCCACCCTGTTAGTTTGCAGTAATACTCCTTTAAAAAACAGCCCATTCCCACAATGATATCACGTTCAGGAAGTGTCAATTATCAACACCCGATTTTAATCTATATTTTAATGTTTCATGATGTTAGTCAGTATGTCTCACTCTTACATTTCCACCCTGTTAGTCCACATTAGATGAACATGTTATAAAAATTTTGAATTTCAAAATATTTGTATTTGTTATTTGACCTTTATTTAACTAGGCAAATTATGTTTGACATAAAAGTTAAAATTCTCTTCAAGTGTTCCCCATTATGCTAGCTGGATCTTGATCACTCACAGTGCTATGGCTAACTTAGCCTCCAAATTTCCATCCTGTTAAGTTGATTGGAGTCCACCTGTGGTAAATTTAATTGATTGGACATTGTCTATATAAGGTCCCACAGTTGGCAGTGCATGTCAGAGAAAAAACCCCAGCCATGTGGTCAAAGGAATTGTCCGTAGAGCGCAGAGGCTGGATTGTGACGAGGCACAGATCTGGGGAAGGGTACTAAAAAGATGTCTGCAGCATTGAAAGTCCCCCAGAACACAGAGGCCTCCATCATTTTTAAATGGAAGAAGTTTGGAACCACCAACGCTCTTCCTAGAGCTGGCTGCCTGGCCAAACAGCATTCGGGGGAGAAGGGCCTTGGTCAGGGAGGTGACCAAGGACCTGATGGTCACTCTGAAAGAGCTCCAGAGTTCCTCTGTGGAGATGGGAGAACCATCTCTGCAGCACTCCACCAATCAGGCCTTTATGGTAGAGTAGCCAGATGGAAGCCACTCCTCTGTAAAGGCACTTAAAGGACTCTCAGACCACGAGAAACAAGATTCTCTGGTCTGATGAAACAAAGATTGAACTTTTTGGCCTGAATGCCAATTGTCATGTCTGGAGAAAACCTGACACCATTCCTACGGTGAAGTGTGGTGGCAGCATCATGCTGTGGGGATGTTTTGCAGACGACACAACAGTAGTAGGCTTGATTACCAAAAAAAACTCTAACTTTAACCGATACACAATTGAGAGCATCCTGTCATGTTGTTTCACTGCCTGGTACTGCAACTGCACCACCCACACCCGAGGGTGGTGTGGTCGGCACAACGCATCACCGGGGGCAAACTACCTGCCGTCCAGGACACCTACGGCACCCGATGTCACGGGAAGGTCAAAAAGATAGACTTGAAATCATTGGTCACTTTAATAAATGGAACACTAGTCACTTGAATAATGCCACTTTAATGTTTACATATCTTGTATTACTCATCTCATATGTATATACTGTATTCTTTACCATCTATTGCATATTAGCCTATGCCGCTCTGTCATTGCTCATCCATATATTTCTATATTCTTATTCCATTCAATTCCTTATTCCATTAGGTATTTGTTGTGGAATTGTTAGATATTGCTGCACTAGAAGCACAAACATTTCGCTTCACTCGCAATAACATCTGCTAACCATGTGTATGTGACCAATAGCATTTGATTTGATTTTTCAGCGGCATGGACTGGGAAACTAGTCAGGGGATCGAGGGAAAGATTAACGGAGCAAAGTTCAGAGGGATCCTTGATGAAAACCTGCTCCTGAGTGCTCAGGACCTCAGACTGGGGTGAAGGTTCCCCTTCCAACAGAACAACGACCCTAAGCACACAGTCAAGACAACGCAGTAGTGGCTTTGAGACAAGTCTCTGAATGTCCTTGAGTGGCCCAGCCAGAGCCTAGACTTGAACCCGATTTAAAATTTCTGGAGAGACCCGGAAATAGCTGTGCAGCGATGCTCACCATCCAACCTGACAGCTTGAGAGGATCTACAGAGGAGAATGGGAGAAACTCCCCAGATACAGGTGTGCCAAGCTTGTAGCATCATACCCAGGAAGACTCGACGCTGCAATCACTGCCAAAGGTGCTTCAAAAAAGTACTGAGTCTGAATACTAATGTAAATGTAATATTTCTGTTTTTTTTAAATACATTTGCAAACATTTCTAAAGCATCTGGTTTTGCTTTGTCATTATGGGGTATTGTGTGTAGATTGATGAGGAAAAAAAAACATTTAATCAATTTTAGAATAAGGCTGTAACCTAACAAAATATGGAAAAAGTCAAGGGGTCGGAATACTTTCCAAATGCACTGTATGCACCTGACAGGGTGGAACATACACCTATCAGGGTGGACATTTTGTCAGAAAAGATAGAAAAGGATTTACTTATGTAAATATTTATTAGCATTTACATAATGCATTTATATTTTATGTACAGTATATTTAGATACATATTTGTTTCTAATTACACTAGGCCTATTTACATTTACTTAAATGTGATATATACAATTACATATCACATTTATTTAGTCATTGTGATGTATAATTAGTAATGTAATTAGCAACAATATGTGTGTATCACAGGTTGCTGGTGGCACCTTAATTGGGGAGGACGGGCTCATAGTAATGGCTAAAACGGAATAATGGAATGGCATCGAACACATCAAACATGTTTTACATGTGGTTGATACCATTCCTTTCACTCTATTCCAGCCACTATTGTGAGCCACCCTCCCCTCAGCAGCCTCCTTTGTGTGTGTGATGATATCTCACCATTTACATTATACATTTCTACGTTATGTACAGTATAATTAGATACATATTTGTTTCCAATTACTTTACAATGACTAGGCATATATATATATCTCTGAGTCAGAGCTATGGCATTTTCTTTGCCAGCATCCTGTAGTTGCCTCTTCACTGTTGACTTTGAGACTGATGTTTTGTGGGTACTATTTAATGAAGCTGCCAGTTGAGGACTTGTGAGACATCTGTTTCTCAAACTAGACACTCTAATGTACTTGTCCTCTTGCTCAGTTGAGCACCGGGGCCTCCCACTCCTCTTTCTATTCTGGTTAGAGCCAGTTTGCGCTGTTCTGTGAAGGGAGTAGTACACAGTGTTGTACGAGATCTTCAGTTTCTTGGTAATGTCTCACATGGAATAGCCTTCATTTCTCAGAACAAGAATAGACTGATGAGTTTCAGGGACAAAGTTCTTTGTTTCTGGCCATTTTGAGCCTGTAATCAAACCCACAAATGCTGATGATCTAGATACTCAATTAGTCTGAAGAAGGCCCGTTTTATTGCTTCTTTAATCAAAACAACAGTTCAGCTGTGCTAACATAATTGCAAAAGTGTTTTCTAATGATCAATTAGCCTTTTAAAATGATAAACATGAATTAGCTAACACAACGTGCCATTAGAACACAGGAGTTATGGTTGCTGATAATGGGCCTCTGTACGCCTATGTAGATATTCCCAAAAAATCTGCCGTTTCCAGCTACAATAGTCATTTACAACATTAACAATGTCTACACTGTATTGCTGATCAATTTGATGTTATTTTAATGGACAAAAAAAAAAGTTTTTTTTCTCCAAAAACAAGGACATTTCTAAGTGGCCCAAAACTTTTGAACGGTAGTGTATATAAACTCATCAAAAAAAGAAACGTCCTTTTTTCAGGACCCTGTCTTTCAAAGATAATTCGTAAACATCCAAATAACTTCACAGATCTTCATTGTAAAGGGTTTAAACACTGTTTTGCATGCTTGTTCAATGAACCATAAACAATTAATGAACATGCACCTGTGGAACGGTCGTTAAGGCACTAACAGCTTACAGAAGGTAGGCAATTAAGGTCACAGTTATTACAATTTAGGACACTAAAGAGGACTTTCTAGTGACTCTGGAAAACACCAAAAGAAAAATGCCCAGGGTCCCTGCTCATCTGCGTCAACAAGCCTTAGGCATGCTGCAAGGAAGCATGAGGACTGCACATGTGGTCAGGGCAATAAATTGCAATGTCTGTACTGTGAGACTCCTAAGGGACTCCTACTGTGAGACTCCTAAGGGAGACTGGACGGTGTAGGTGATTGTCCTTGCAGCTTCAGACCACATGTAACAACACCTGCACAGGATCTGTACATCCAAACATCATACCTGCGGGACAGGTACAGGATGTCAACAACAACTGCCCGAGTTATACCAGGAACACACAATCCCTCCATCAGTGCTCAATAGGCTGAGAGAGGTTGGACTGAGGGCTTGTAGGCCTGTTGTAAGGCAGGTCCCCACCAGACATCACCGGAAACAACATCGCCTATGGGCACAAACCCACCGTCGCTGGACCAGACAGAACTGGCAAAAAGTGCTCTTCACTGACAAATCAAGGTTTTGTCTCACCAGGGGTGATGGTCGGATTCACGTTTATCGTCGAAGGAATGAGCGTTACACCAAGGCTTGTACTCTGGAGCTGGATCAATTTGGAGGTGGAGGGTCCGTCATGGTCTGGGGCAGTGTGTCACAGCATCATCGGACTGAGCTTGTTGTCATTGCAGGCAATCTCAACGCTGTGCGTTACAGGGAAGACATCCTCCTCCCTCAGGTGGTACCCTTCCTGCAGGCTTATCCTGACATGACCGTCCAGCATGACAATGCCACCAGCCATACTGCTCGTTCTGTGCGTGATTTCCTGCAAGAAAGGAATGTCAGTGTTCTGCCATTGCCAGCAAAGAGCCTGGATCTTAATCCCATTGAGCACGCTAGGGCCATTCCCCCCAGAAATGTCCGGGAACTTGCCTTGGTGGAAGAGGGGGGGTAACATCTCACAGCAAGAACTGGCAAATCTGGTGCAGTTCATGAGGAGGAGATGCACTGCAGTAACTTAATGCAGCTGGTGGCCACACCAAATACTGACTGTTACTTTTGATTTTGACCCCCTTTGTTCAGGGACACATTATTCAATTTCTGTTAGTCACATGTCTGTGGAACTTGTTCAGTTTATGTCTCAGTTGTTGAATTTTGTTATGTTCATACAACTATTTACAAATGTTAAGTTTGCTGAAAATAAACGCAGTTGACAGTGAGAGGACGTTTCTTTTTTTTACTATATATATATATATATATATATTTACACTACCGTGTAAAAGTTTTAGAACACCTACCCATTCAAAGGTTTTTCTATATTTTTACTGTTTTCTACATTGTAGATTAATAGTGAAGACATCAAAACTATGAAATAACTCATATGGAATCATGTATAAGCCAAAAAGGTGTTAAACAATATATTTTATATTTGAGATTCTTCAAATAGCCACCTTTTTGCCTTGATGACAGCTTTGCACAGTCTTGGCATTCTCTCAACCAGCTTCATTATGTAGTCACCTGGAATGCATTTCAATTAACAGGTGTGCCTTGTTAAAAGTTCATTTGTGGAATTTCTTTCCTTCTTAATGCGTTTGAGCCAATCAGTTGTGTTGTTACAAGAAAGGGGGGGTATACAGAAGATAGCCTTATTTGGTAAAAGACCAAGCCCATATTATGGCATGAACAGTTCAAATAAGCAAAGAGAAACAACAGTCCATCATTACTTTAAGACATGAAAGTCAGTCAATACGGAACATTTCAAGAACTTTAAAAGTTTCTTCAAGTGCAGTTGCAGAAACCATCAAGCGCTATGATGAAACTGGCTCTCATGAGGACCGCCACAAGAATGGAAGACCCAGAGTTACCTCTGCTGCAGAGGATAATTTCTTTAGAGTTACCAACCAAAATAAACACTTCACAGAGTTCAAGTGACAGACACATCTCAACATCAACTGCTGTTGTGTGAATCAGGCCTTCATGGTCGAATTGCTGCAAAGAAACCACTACTAAAGGACACCAATAAGAAGAGACTTGCTTGGGCCAAGAAACATGAGCAATGGACATTAGACCGGTGGAAATTTGTCCTTTGGTCTGAAGTCCAAATTTGAGATTTTTGGTTCCAACCGCCGTGTCTTTGTAAGACGCAGTGTGGGTGAACGGATGGTCTCCGCATGTGTATTTCCCACCGTAAAGCATGGAGGAGGAGGTGTTTTTATTTTATTTTACCTTTATTTAACTAGGCAAGTCAGTTAAGAACAAATTCTTATTTTCAATGACGGCCTAGTGGGTTAACTGCCTGTTCAGGGGCAGAACGACAGATTTGTACCTTGTCAGCTCGGGGGTTTGAACTTGCAACCTTCCGGTTACTAGTCCAACGCTCTAACCACAAGGCTACCCTGCCGCCCGGGTGGTGGTTCTTTAATGGTGACACTATCAGCGATTTATTTAGAATTCAAGACACACTTAACCAGCATGGCTACCACAGCATTCTGCAAAGATATACCATCCCATCTGGTTTGGGCTTAGTGGCACTATCATTTGTTTTTCAACAGAACAATGACTCACACACCTCCAGGCTGTGTAAGTGCTATTTGACCAAGAAGGAGAGTGATGGGAGTGCTGCATCAGATGACCTGGCCTCCACAATCAACCGACCTCAACCCAATTGAGATGGTTTGGGATGAGTTGAACTGCAGAGTGAAGGAAAAGTAGCCAACAAGTGCTCAGCATATGTGGGAACTCCTTCAAGACTGTTGGAAAAGCATTCCAGGTGAAGCTGATTGAGAGAATGCCAAGAGTGTGCAACGCTGACATCAAGGCAAAGGGGGGCTACTTTGAAGAATCTCAAATAGTAAATATATTTGTTTAACACTTTTTTGGTTACTACATGATTCCATATGTGTTATTTCATAGTTTTGATTTCTTGACTATTATTCTACAATGTAGAAAATAGTCTAAATAAATAAAACCCTTGAATGAGTAGATCTGTCCAAACTTTTGACTGGTACTGTACATTCACAGCCAGTTTATTAGGTACACCACCACGGTCATGAAAATTGAACGCTCCTACAGACAGTGAGTCACGTGGCCACCGCTTGCTATATAAAGCAGACAGACAGGCGTCGAGGAATTCAGACACTGTTCAATTGAATGATAGAATGGACAAAATGAGTGAACTAAGCAACTTTGAGCTAGAGCATTGTATGATCGTCGGTGCCAAGTGCACCGGTGGCCAGTATCTCAGAAACGGCTGGCCTCCTGGGATTCACACACCATAGTGTCTAGGGTTTACAGAGAATGGTGCGACAAACACCATCCAGTCAGCGGCAGTCCTGTGGGCAAAAACAGCTTGTTGATGAGAGAGGTCAAAGGAGAATGGCAAGGCCATGCGGGCCGCAAATAGAAAAATAACGGGGTAGTACTTGAGAGAATCTCCAATTCATGGCTTGCAGCTTTTACAGCCATGGGCTTTTGTCATCCAAAAACTGCAATGAAAGGCACAATGAAGATGCATCAAGTGATGTGTGTTGCCAGGTCACATCAAGTACAGAGACATAGCCTGTTCCTGTCACGGTCTTCCTCCTCTTCATCTGAAGAGGAGAGGCGAGAAGGATCAGAGGACCAAAATGCGGCGTGGTATGTGTTCATAGTGAATTTTAATAACGAAAACGTCGAACACTGCAACACTATACAAAAACAATAAACCAATGACGACTGTGACGCTACAAATGAGACCTGTGCTGACACAAGCCACTAACATAGACAATCACCCACAAACAAACAGTGCAACCCAGGCTACCTAAGTATGATTCTCAATCAGAGACAACTAATGACACCTGCCTCTGATTGAGAACCATACTAGGCCGAAACATAGAAATCCCCAAATCATAGAAAATTAAACATAGACTGCCCACCCAACTCACGCCCTGACCATACTAAATAAATACAAAACAAAGGAAATAAAGGTCAGAACGTGACAGTTCCTGCCAAAATAGATGAGGGGGTCATGGCCTGTCCCTGCTTTGAGTTAAAAGAAGCAACTTTAGCAGCTGTTGAGACTCCAATATCAAATCTAGAAGCTATTGAGTCTCCAATATCAACTCTAGAAGCTGCTGAGGCTCCAATATCAACTCTAGAAGCTGCTGAGGCTCCAATATCAACTCTAGAAGCTCCTAAGACTCCAAGATCAATTCTAGAAGCTGCCGAGGCGCCAAGATCTGTGTGCACCATTGAAACGCTGTGGCGACCAGAGGCCATTCACTCTCAGCATATTGGTCATTAGTGTGAGGTGTCCTACGACAATGAGCCATACCCAGGAATCATAACAGATGTGGAGAAGGATAACATCCAGGTCAAGTGCATGCACCGTAATGGAATAAACTAATCATTCTGGCCAAGCCCACATGACGGCACTTATTAAAGGTTCATGTATCCTTATATGTATAACATATTTTATAAACTTTTTGAATAACCATTTTATTAAGCGTGAACCGTGAGCCCAGAATTATTAAGAGCAAAATGAGTAGGACTGTTTATCATAAAATGCCTGATTAGTGTTATTAAACTTGAACTAACAATGATTTTCAAAACAATCTAATTGTTTTACATCTTGCTTTGTTTTTCTAATGCAATACTCGTGTTTTAATAATCTCTTTTTCAGTTGTTTAACAAACTTAGGTTGACAATGTTTTAAAAAGATGAAGTGAAATTAAATTAAAAACATATTTTTTTTTACATTTCACAGATGTCAAAGTTCATAAAATATATTTAATTGTTTAAATATGTTGCTCATTACTGGTGTTAGTTCCACGCTGTTATGCTTCATTCCACCCTGTTAGGTCAGTGTTTTAAAAATCATAATTGAACAATTCTGTTATGTATATCTTTGTGGTAACTTGTAGAGATAGATGGGATCAATTACAAATGCAAAAATGTTGACCAAATTCTGTTGTTATTCACTCTTATTAGGAAGAATGTGGCGCAAATGAAGCTTTGGTTCTGAAAATAACACACGTTTCTCTCAATAATCATTGATTTAGTTGCTAGTTAAATAACTTGCCTAGTTAAATATTTTTTTTTTCAAATATATAATTATTTGAAGGAAGTAAATTAAAGTAATAGAGTAAGGCACATCTGATGTCTTAGAACATCTAAATCTATGTATATACATGCATTGATAGCACTTTCAGACAGTTATGTGTTTGTCCCTAACAGGTGGAAATATTCCATGGTCCATGTGTGAACAACATGCCCATATTTATTAGGATTTAAGTGCCTGAGCTTTTTCTGAAAGTCAAACATGTCTTTTTTCTGATCGAATTCAAAACAAATGAAAAATATATACTTTTTTTCACAAAATGTATGTGGTCCAAAAGGCACCGCAACGTAGGAATGACCCACCACCAAAGCACTCTTGGTGTTTTTATCAGGAACCAAGGTAAGACCCAGATACAGACGGTCGAAGTAACAATGTTTATTACGGCCACAGGGCAGGCAAACGACAGGTCAAGGCAGGCAGGGGTCGATAACCAGAGTAGTGGAGGAAAGGTACAGAACGGCAGGCAGGCTCAGGGTCAGGTCAGGCAGAGGTTGGTAATCCAGAGGTGGGGCAAAGGTACAGGACGGCAGGCAGGCTCAGGGTCAGGGGCAGGCAGAGTGGTCAGGCAGGCGGGCTCGGAGATGGGACAGGCAAGGGTCAAAATCAGGAGGTCGAGAAAAAGAGAGACTGGGGAGAAGCAGTAGATGAGACGAAAAACGCTGGCAGGCTTGACAAACAAGACGAACTGGCAACAGACAGACAGAACACAGGTATAAATACACGGGGGATGATGGGGAAGATGGGCAACACCTGGAGGGGGTGGAGACAATCACAAAGACAGATGAAACAGATCAGTGTGTGACGGTTTTATACATATTATTAGCAGAAAATGCTGTAAAAAGCAGCCTTTTCCTTCACTTCATCTCTTCTTTCAGGGATAATGGATCTCTTTATCTCTGATGTGTTTTGACTGCTGAAGCAACAGGACTGAACGGGGTAGAAGCCCTCATGACATGACAGCTGCTTATGTCTAATTGAGAGTGACTCCATGCATATATTAAACACCACCACAGTTTTATCTCAATTTTAAATCTATGATAGGTCAGTCGTAACATGATGGTGTGCTTTCTGCGTGGTATCATTTCATGTAGCGGTAGCTGTGAATACACATTTGGTGATTCTTGTGTTCATTAATGTTGCTGCTCTGTGTGCCTCCATGCTGTTTAAGCTATAACTAGACACCTTGCTTGATTGAAGGTATGGTTGTGCTTTAGTGCAACCATACTTTCAACTATAGTGAAACCCTACCATCATCAACATAGCTGGTGTTGAGGTGAATGCTGTGAGGAAGAGCCTTCGTTATGAGGTCGAGCTGCCTGGACACAGTCTGGAGATGGTTCTAATGCGATGAAGCCTAGATGAGGAGGTATATTCACAGCAGCCACCCCAGTCTGAAATGGGACCACTGCTGTTGTGAGTTGATTAGAAGAAATTAAAGGTAAAGTGATAACAGTATGTAATATGATATCATACAATGTTCACACGGGCAATTGATAAGATTTTGAAATCTAAATATTTTTTAAGACATACTAGTAGACAGAATACTTTCTAGTATTTTTTATTAAACCAGGCAAGTCAGTTAAGAACAAATTCTTATTTTCAGAACGACAGATTTGTACCTTGTCAGCTCGGGGGTTTGAACTTGCAACCTTCCGGTTACTAGTCCAACACTCCAACACTCCAACCACTAGGCTACCCTGCCACCCCAGTAGGCTATTTTAATTCCACTAGGTTTACTCACTGCTGTTTTCAAGCATGGTTGACTCCATATGGTTGTTCTGAATTCTAAAAAGAAAAAAAGTAGACCTTGGTATAAAACATTAGTTAATTTATACATTTTTGGTTAATTCCAGTCATAAAACAAATACACAGACAACTCACATGGCTGGGATGTTAAATGGAGTACACCTCTTCCGAGGAAAGTGCAGATTTTCATAATACACTTCTATATTGAAAGCAAATGGGTTGTCTTCACATTGTTGTGAGATCTAGAAAAATAGTCATAGCCAGTTATTTGATGTTACAGAAAATATAAGCTAATTGATTTACACATTCAATTAATTTGTTATTGTAACATTTGAAATTCAATGATAAGTACTTGGACAGTTCAGTAGTTTAGTAGTTGAAACCAATACCGTTAGAGGTTGGTGAGGATGCCGTTCATCACAATTCTCAACCTCAGAGGGGCTGACGCCTGGATTGTCCTCATTCTGAGCCTCACTCTGGGTCTGCAACATCACAAAATGCATTCATAACTTTAATAACCACTGTACTGAATGAAACATAATAAAGTGAAGAAGTTCATTTTCTTTATCATATAGTTAAATTGTTGTAGTTTACTCATTTGGAACTCAATGGATATTGTAGTAGGTCTGCATGTGCTACCCTCGCCAAAACTGACTTTGACTGTCGTCTCCGAGGCTGTTTCCTGTGCCATGCCCTGAGGGACGAATGATCCCTATAGTCTAAAATTTGGTCAAATCTCCCGTCTACACTATTGTGCAAAATTACCAAATATCTAGTGAAATTATAGCAAAAATTATATACAGTTACGTAATTATATTGCACTTGTTGAGTAGCATAGCACACACAATATGTTGTTGACCTCTATCTTGCCAAAAATCTACACGCATGTATGCACATAGTCTATGTTTAATGTAGATCAACATTCTTCATTTCCATATGTATAGAGAAAAAAACAAAAAAAGAGTTTTAAACACGAAACACTACCTTTTCGGCATCAAAATGTTTTATCGCCATGTTTGCAGTCGTTGTGGATGAAGAAAGGTTCTTCCCACTTAACCTACGTAAGTACTGTGACTGTACGTTTGGCGCCACTGTGCCTAATTTACTTAATCTTAACTCTTTGTATTAGTTTTTAGTAACTAAAGAATAAACTGTGTATTTTTTGAAGAAATTTCAGTATTTTGAATATTCAAGATGAAACTGATTGAAACCATGCAATACATCCGTTTCCTTACCGTGGGGTTGTTCCCGTCTGAAAACTTAGTCTCATTGACATGAATCCTTGTATAAGTTACTTACTGTGCCAAATGTTGTTCATTGTCCAACTCCAAAGTCAAATAAAGGCTTAATATGCTGTCAGGGAGTTTTTTAAAAAGTATTCTTCCAACTAAAACCTGTTTCAGTGTCCTCCTTCAAAGATCGATAAATAAAAACCCGGAAGGCATGTTCATAGGCCTACATAGGTAATACTGCACTAATTAACTCTTGCCAAAAATATGTTCTGGTTTTATAACATAGACTGTGCTCTGTGCGATGCTGCTTAGTTCCCATTCATGTAATGATTGAGTTAAATCTGTAGCTAGTTATTTTACAAGAGGAAATGAAACTTGTTCAGAAGTAAACTACTATGGTCAGCATTATTGAGAAACAAACGGGTTTTAGGCTTACTTTGTTATTTAAAAGAAACTGGGTTGTATAGACTATGATTGTGGGAGCAGAGGAGAACTGTGGATCCACCAACATTTTGCTGATCATCATTAATTGTTTAATTTGACTTGATTGTTAAGAATCCACGTATTTGTTATAATGTCAATAAGAAGCCATGGGAAACTATTCATATTAAGTTAACATACATAACTAACTCCAACTCCAACCTTGGCGGGAACTGCTTGTCAAGCCTTATGTGACCATTCTTGTTCTCGCCACTCTTGAAGTCAAATGAGAAAATGGCACAGCACAGTGGTGGTCTAACGAACATGCTCACGCTCAAACTCACTCAAAAGCTAAATAAAGACCCAGGTTTAGCGTGAGAGGCTCCCCTCCTTTCCCCTGAAGTTGTACTCTAGACCCACACTGACATTGCATTATGCCAGAGTCTGCTATTTCACAATTGTCTGACGTATAATGCAATATGCTAGCCTAGGTACCAATCTGTTTAGCTAACATTCTACTCCTTGTATTCAGTGTCATATGCTGTATGTTAGTTGCAAAGAGTGGAATAATAGCTAAACAGACTGGTACCCAGAATAGCTACAGTTGAAGTTGGAAGTTTACATACACTTAGGTTGGAGTCATTAAAACTAATTTTTCAACTACTCCACAAGTGTCCTGTTAACAAACTAAAGTTTTGGGAGGTCTGTTAGGACATCTACTTTGTGCACAATCATTTTTCCAACAATTGTTTACAGACAGATTATTTCACTTATAATTCACTGTATCACAATTCCAGTGGGTCAGAAGTTGACCCAGAAGTTGACTGTGCCTTTAAACAGCTTGGAAAATTCCAGAAAATGATGTCATGGCTTTAGATGCTTCTGATAGGCTAATTGACATAATTTGAGTCAATTGGAGGTATACCTGTGGATGTAGTTCAAGGCCTACCTTCCAACTTCCAACTTGCTTGACATTATGGGAGAATCAAAAGAAATCAGCCAAGACCTCAGAAAAAAAATTGTAGACCTCCATAAGTCTGGTTCATCCTTGGGAGCAATTTCCAAGCGCCTGAAGGTACCACGTTCATCTGTAAAAACAATAGTACGCAAGTATAAACACCATGGGACAATGCAGCCGTCATACCGCTCAGGAAGGAGACGCGTTCTGTCTCCTAGAGATGAATGTACTTGGGGTGAAAAGTGCAAATCAATCCCAGAACAACAGCAAAGGACCTTGTGAAGATGCTGGAGGAAACAGGTACAAAAGTATCTATGTCCACAGTAAAACGAGTCCTATATCGACATAACCTGAAAGGCTGCTTAGCAAGGAAGAAGCACTGACCCCTAGCATACTTCAAAAGTTGTGGCAAAATGGCTTAAGGACAACAAAGTCAAGGTATTGGAGTGGCCATCACAAAGCCCTGACCTCAATCCCATAGAAAATGTGTGGGCAGAACTGATAAAGTGTGTGCGAACAAGGAGGCCTACAAACCTGACTCAGTTACACCAGCTCTGTCAGGAGGAATGGGCCAAAATTCACCTAACTTATTGTGGGAAGCTTGTGGAAGGCTACCCAAAACGTTTGACCCAAGTTAAACAATTTAAAGGCAAATACTAATTGAATGTATGTAAACTTCTGACCCACTGGGAATGTGATGAAAGAAATAAAAGCTGAAATAAATCATCTCTCTACTATTATTCTGACATTTCACATTCTTAAAATAAAGTAGTGATCCTAACTGACCTAAGACAGTGTATTTTTACTAGGACTAAATGTCAGGAATTGTGAAAAACTGAGTTTAAATGTATTTGTCTCAAGTGTATGTAAACTTCCGACTTCAACTGTATATGCTGTTAACTGTTTACTTATGAATAAACATCATGTTTGGCAAGAGTTATTAGGGGTGGTGAGTAAAATGATCAAATTACTTTACAGATCTACTGACAGCTATTCCTAGGAACCAGAGGGACAAAACATTCACATTTTTGTTCTTTATTAAACTTACAATAGTTGTTTAATTATTTACAGGAACGTTTAACTGTACAATACAAACACAGGAGCTGGAAGCAAAGCAAACAGGAAGGTTACAGTATGTGTTTGCTAAGGTCAAATGTTTAACTTCATGACCCCCTTTGCTGATGAACATAATTTTGCTGTCTGTGATGTTACGTTGTTCTGATGCTCAGACAACATCATGCCACTTTAGCTCAGTATTCCTCCCGATCCTGTTTGTCATCGTCCACCGTGTTCGATTCTTCATACCAACGCTCGATCAGTCCTGAGGGCTCCATATCTAACAAGACATGCAACCAGACATAGCAGGTTGGCTTTAGTTATTTGTTCTCTGGACAGCGTCAAAGCTAATGAAAATGCAGAGTTTAGCTACATATATTGCTTGACATAATTTGGACTGATTGCTCAGTGGACCATTTGGCTTCTCTGTATTGGATTGTATAACAGCACAAATGACTAAGTCATTTGGTTTACTATATGTTTAGATATTTCAGGCATCATTCGTAGTAACAGTTATAGTTCAATGATTGTTTATTTAGAGCACAGATATTGTTGTGGCTGTATGTACCTTGTTGTAGTGAGCCATGCCCTTGACCTTGAGTGAGATAGTTGGTCACAGTAGGATGTATATGAGGTAGATGCACATGGTGAGAAGGTCTTGGAGTGAAGTTTGGAAAATATTGTTCTTCTACTGCCACCAGATCCACTATTTCTGGAGGGGAGATGAAAAGCTTGATGATCAAACACAAATCTGGTACAGCATAATACCTTCTCATATAAACTATGTTAACTACATTTAAGAAGAATGCATAGGAAATAGTGCAGACATTGGGCAAAATGTTTTTGGGGGGGTCAATCATGCTTGATCAAATGCTTCTCATTTACCATGACATACAACTGCTTTAGTTATTTGTACTGCAGTCTGGACAGCTCCAACACCTGAAGATGAAAAGCATAGCTAAATACACTCACTGGTCAGTTTATTAGGTACATAGGTATATAGTACCGGGTCAGACCCCCCTTTGCCTCCAAAACAGCCGGAATTCTTCGGGGCATGGATTATACAAAATGTCGGAAACGTTGTTGCTCAATTGGTATCAAAGGCCCTAACATGTGCCAGGAAAACATTCCCCACACCAGTACACCACCACCACCAGCCTGTACCAGGCAGGATGGGTCCATGGACTCATGCTGCTTATGCCAAATCCTGACTGTCATCAGCATGACGCAACAGGAACCGAGATTCGTCGGACCAGGCAATGTTTTCCCACTCCTCTATTATCCAGCGTTGGTCATCGCTTGTCCACTGGAGCCGCTTCTTGTTTTTAGCTGATAGGAGTGAAACCCGGTGTGGTCGTCTGCTGCAATATCCCATCCGTAACAAGGATCAACAAGTTGTGTGTTCTGAGATGCCATTTTGCTTACCACTGTTGTACTACCCCGTTATTTTTCTATTTGTGGCCCGCATGGCCTTGCCATTCTCCTTTGACCTATCTCATCAACAAGCTGTTTTTGCCCACAGGACTGCCACTGACTGGATGGTGTTTGTCGCACCATTCTCTGTAAACCCTAGACACTATGGTGTGTGAAGCCCAGGAGGCCAGCCGTTTCTGAGATACTGGCCACCGGTGCACTTGGCACCGACGATCATACAATGCTCTAGCTCAAAGTTGCTTAGTTCACTCATTTTGTCCATTCTATCATTCAATTGAACAGTGTCTGAATTCCTCGACGCCTGTCTGTCTGCTTTATATAGCAAGCGGTGGCCACATGACTCACTGTCTGTAGGAGCGTTCAATTTTCATGACCGTGGTGGTGTACCTAATAAACTGGCTGTGAATGTACAGTACCAGTCAAAAGTTTGGACACATCTACTCATTCAAGGGTTTTATTTATTTAGACTATTTTCTACATTGTAGAATAATAGTCAAGAAATCAAAACTATGAAATAACACATATGGAATCATGTAGTAACCAAAAGGGTTATAAACAAATCAATACATTTTATGTTTGACATTCTTCAAAGTAGCTACCCTTTGCCTTTGTGTCAGCTTGGCACGCTCTTGGCATTCTCTCAACCAGCTTCTCCTGTAATGCTTTTCCAACAGTCTTGAAGGAGTTCCCACATATGCTGAGCACTTGGGAGGACGTATTGCTGCAGAATGCTGTGGTAGCCATGCTGGTTAAGTATGCCTTGAATTCTAAATAAATCATAGTGTCACCAGCAAAGCACCCCCACACCATAACACACCCTCCTCCTTGCTTCACGGTGGGAACCACACATGCAGAGATCATCCGTTCACCTACTCTGCGTCTCAAAGATGTGTCTGTTTCCTGAACTCTGTGAAGCATTTATTTTGCCATTTCTGAGGCTTGTAACTCTAATGAACTTATCCTCTGCAGCAGAAGTATCTCTGGGTCTTCCTTACTCATGAGGGTAAGTTTCATCATAGCGCTTGTTGGTTTTTGCGACCCCACTCTAAGGAACCTTTAAAGTTCTTGAAATGTTCGAGTTTGACTGACCTTCATGTCTTAAAGTAATGATGGACTGTTGTTTCTCCATGCTTATTTGAACTGTTCTTCCAATAATATGGACTTGGTCTTTTACCAAATAGGGCTATCTTCTGTATACCACCCCTACCTTGTCACAACACAACTGATTGTCTCAAATGCATTAAGAAGGAAAGAAATTCCACAAATTAACTTTTAACAAGGCACACCTGTTAATTGAAATGTATTCCAGGTGACTACATAATGAACCAGGTGACTACCAGCAACAAACACTCAAACTGGACAGTTTTATCTCCATCTCGTCATTCAAAGACTCAGTCATAGACACTGACTGTTGTGGCTGCTTTGTATGATGTATTGTTGTCTCTACATTCTTGCCTTTATGCTGTTGACTTTGCCCAATAATGTTGGTACCATGTTTTGTGCTGCTACCATGTTGTGTTGCTACCATGTTGTGTTGTCATGTGTTGCTGCCTTGCTATGTTGTTGTCTTAGGTCTCTCTTTATGTAGTGTTGTGTTGTCTCTCTTGTCGTGCTGTGTGTTTTGTCCAATATTTAATTTTTTTTTTAATAAAAAATAAAAAATCCCAGCACCCGTCCCCGTGGGAGGCCTTTTGCCCTTTTCGTAGGCCGTCATTGTAAATAAGAATTTGTTCTTAACTGACTTGCCCAGTTAAATAAAGGTTCAATTAAAAAAAATGTTTTTTTAAATGCTGGTTGAGAGAATGTCAAGAGTGTGTAAAGCTGTCATCATGGCAAAGGGTGGATACTTTGAAGAATCTCAGATCTCAAATATATTTTGATATGTGTAACTCTTTTTTGGTTACTACCTGATTCCATGTGTTTTTAATAGTTTTGATGTCTTCACTACTATTCTACAGTGTAGAACATAGTAAAATAAAGAAAAACCCTTGAATGAGTAGGTGTGTCCAGACTTGACTGGTACTGTATATTGTGTCACATAATTCTGACAAAGATTGTTAAGTACACAGCTATTCTTCTGGCTGTACTGTATGTGCTTATTGAAGTTCCCATGCCCCTTACCTTGAGTGAGGTAGCTGTTCACACTAGGATATATATGAGTTAGATGCACATGGTCAGATGGTCTTGGAGTGAAGTTTGGAAAAGATTGTTCATTTACTGCCACCAGATCTAACATTTCTCCTGAATATGAGGGAAGATCAAATCTCAATGATCAAGCATAAACCTTCTTATGAATTAGATTTGAGGAATACCATAGGAATTTATCATGAATTCATAATGCAGTTCCAGGTGAAAAAAATGTGCTTTATAAGAATCCATGTCTTGCCAAATATTGGTTTGATATATATATATATATATATATATATATCTCTCAAACACACACAACTGTTTCCTGATAATTGGTAAACTCACCATTATTTTCAGACAGACCTCTGTCTGCTTCTGCAAGGTTGTTTGGCCTAAAAAAAAATTTTATTTTTAAAAACGACCTTTCATTTCCATATGCTTATAAAAGCAGGACCACATAGTCCTTCCTACCTGCTCATCGCTGTTTCCCTCCAAGTTGAACAAACCTCATAGATCTTTTAGTTACCTGGTCATTAAAATATAATTGTAACGCTCGTCTGTAATGGAAGAAGGTGAGGACCAAAGCGCAGCGTGGTATGTGTTCATGATGTTAATATTTAATTAATCAAACTGAACACTGAAATACAAAATAACAAAAGTACAACCAACCAACCAACCAACCAACCAACCAACCAACCAACCAACCAACCAACCAACCAACCAACCAACCAACCAACCAACCAACCAACCAACCAACCAACCAAAACAGTCCCCTTGGTGAAACCACTAACACAGGATACAGAAAATAATCACCCACAACTCAAGGGTGAAAACAGGCTACCTAAGTATGGTTCTCAATCAGGGACAACGATTGACAGCTGCCTCTGATTGAGAACCATACCAGGCCAAACACAGAAATCCCAATTCATAGAAAAAAGAACATAGACTGCCCACCCCAACTCACGCCCTGACCATACTAAAACAAAGACAAAAGGGCCTCCTGGGTGGAGCAGTGGTTAAGGGCGCTGTACTGCAGCGCCAGCTGTGCCTACAGAGACTCTGGGTTCGCGCCCAGGCTCTGTCGTAACCGACCAGGAGGTCACCCGGGTTAGGGAGGGGTTGGCCGATAGGGATGTCCTTGTCTCATCACACACCAGCGACACCTGTGGCAGGCCGGGTGCAGTGCGCGCTAACCAAGGTTGGCAGGTGCACTGTGTTTCCTCCAACACATTGGTGTGTCTCATATAAAACTGTGAAGGACCTCGGCGTTACTCATATGACCCACTGAAGAGATGAGGACCCTGATCTCTCTTTTGAAGAACATATCAAGACCAATTCAAGGACAGCATTTTTCCATCTACGTAACATTGCAAAAATCTGAAACTTTCTGTCCAAAAATGATGCAGAAAAATGTATCCATACTTTTCTAGGTTAGACTACTGCAATGCTCTACTTTCCGGCTACCCGGATAACCTCCCTACACTGGCTTCCTGTCAAGGCAAGGGCTGATTTCAAGGTTTTACTGCTAACCTACAAAGCATTACATGGGCTTGCTCCTACCTATCTCTCTGATTTGGTCCTGCCGTACATACCTACACGTACCCTACGGTCACAAGACGCAGGCCTCCTAATTGTCCCTAGAATGTCTAAGCAAACAGCTGGAGGCAGGGCTTTCTCATATAGAGCTCCATTTTCATGGAATGGTCTGCCTACCCATGTAAGATACGCAAACTCGGTCTCAACCTTTAAGTCTTTACTGAAGACTCATCTCTTCAGTGGGTCATATGATTGAGTGTAGTCTGGCCCAGGAGTGGGAAGGTGAACGGAAAGGCTCTGGAGCAACGAACCGCCCTTGCTGTCTCTGCCTGGCCGGTTCCCCTCTTTCCACTGGGATTCTCTGCCTCTAACCCTATTACAGGGGCTGAGTCACTGGCTTACTGGGGCTCTTTCATACTGTCCCTGGGAGGGGTGCGTCACTTGAGTGGGTTGAGTCACTGATGTGATCTTCCTGTCTGGGTTGGCGCCCCCCCCCTTGGGTTGTGCCGTGGCGGAGATCTTTGTGGGCTATACTCGGCCTTGTCTCAAGATGGTAAGTTGGTGGTTGAAGGTATCCCTCTAGTGGTGTGGGGGCTGTGCTTTGGCAAAGTGGGTGGGGTTATATCCTTCCTGTTTGGCCCTGTCCGGGGGTGTCCTCGGATGGGGCCACAGTGTCTCCTGACCCCTCCTGTCTCAGCCTCCAGTATTTATGCTGCAGTAGTTTATGTGTCAGGGGGCTAGGGTCAGTTTGTTATATCTGGAGTACTTCTCCTGTCCTATTCGGTGTCCTGTGTGAATTTGTGTGCTCTCTCTAATTCTCTCTTTCTCTCTTTCTTTCACTCTCTCGGAGGACCTGAGCCCTAGGACCATGCCTCAGGACTACCTGACATGATGACTCCTTGCTGTCCCCAGTCCCCTGGCCGTGCTGCTGCTCCAGTTTCAACTTTTCTGCCTTATTATTATTGGACCATGCTGGTCATTTATGAACATTTGAACATCTTGGCCATGTCCTGCTATAATCTCCACCCGGCACAGTCAGAAGAGGACTGGCCACCCCACATTGCCTGGTTCCTCTCTAGGTTTCTTCCTAGGTTTTGGCCTTTCTAGGGAGTTTTTCCTAGCCACCGTGCTTCTACACCTGCATTGCTTGCTGTTTGTGGTTTTAGGCTGGGTTTCTGTACAGCACTTTGAGATATCAGCTGATGTACGAAGGGCTATATAAATACATTTGATTTGATTCGATTTGATTTGCGGCTGGCTTCCGGGTTGAATGCGCGCTGTGTTAAGAAGCAGTGCGGCTTGGTTGGGTTGTGCATCGGAGGACGCATGACTTTCAACCTTCGTCTCTCCCGAGCCCGTACGGGAGTTGTAGCCATGAGACAAGATAGTAGCTACTAAAACAATTGGATACCACGAAATTGGGGAGAAAACGGGGTAAAAATTCAACAACAAAAAAACGAACAAAGACAAAACAAAGGAAAGGTCAGAACGTGACAATAATGTACAGACAACTCACCTGTTATGGCTTAGAAATGGAGTACATCTCCGTATTGGAAAAGACACCTCTTCTGTAACCACAACCCCATTGAAACCAAATGGGTCATCCTCACACTGCAATGAAACGTATAAAACATAACCATCTTTAGTTCAATATTTAGTTAGTGTCCTGACATTACGGTCATTCAAAGAAAGTATTTTACAAGCTTCTTTCAGTAAGTATATGATAAATCAAAGTAAAACAAACATACCAGTGCATTTCGTGAGTAATGGTAGATGTCAGTTTCAATAACTACTACATATGAATAGGCCACTGCATTGTCCACACACTGGGTAGGGTCCTGTAATATGCCACAATGTATGCATAATTATATATAGACAATACCTGGTGTTTTTTAAAAGAAGGATCGAAGGAGTAAATAGCTATGCTTCCAATCTAACGAAAAGGTAGTAATACAACTGAGCAATAATATCATAGTATCATTCGGGAGTCTGAAGCGGTTGGTTTCACAGCATATTGCGCCACTCACAGTGTTTTTGAACTGTTATATTAAAGTCACACTGGGAAAATTAAGATAATTCACGATC
Organism: Oncorhynchus clarkii lewisi; assembly: GCF_045791955.1. Lineage (NCBI taxonomy): Eukaryota > Metazoa > Chordata > Actinopteri > Salmoniformes > Salmonidae > Oncorhynchus > Oncorhynchus clarkii. Next base: position 20,017,275 of record NC_092173.1, on the reverse strand, counting down.
GGCACCACTTCCTACTTTTGCTGTTGTTGTCCTTAAGACATCCTTCTAAGAACAAATATGCCTAGTATATTTGAGTCATTATTGATTGTAATGACTAAACTGATGTTTGCAGTGCACTATAGTGAACATAGTCATGTTATTATCAAGCTGCCTATTAGTGGTTTATTATTATAACTATGTATTGCCGCCATTACGGTAGATTTAGGTTTGAGAGGGTGAGCTCTAGGGGCACCATAATGTACACCTGTGTTCCAATAATGTACAATCTAGTAGGTTAACCTATTCTGCCTCATTTTTCATTCATTTAGTGACCAAAATAAGCATAATACTTCAAAATCAAAACTTTACCATTTCTTCAAGAACACTCTCGTCCGCCATTCTTTGTTGGCGGATGCAAAAGGGTGTCACTATGAAAGTGTCACTGTGACCTACGTCATCAATGCCACTACTGTAGTCTGAACTCCATACTAATTTGTCATTTGTTTCAAAAGCTGAAAAGTGTATATTTATAAATAAAATGTACCTGTTTTGAATTTGTCCATAAGATAAGTGTTCGGTTGAATTAATTATTCAAGAAATGCTGAGGCGACACTTGGTTTGGCTAAGGGTGAAGGTTAGGGTTAGGGCTAGGGTTAGTGGATAGTTAGTAGAAATGTTGTTGACAGTTATTGAACATCTACTGAACGTCTACAAATCGTCTACTTGAGACTATCCAAAGAAAGTGTCACCAATGCTGAAAATGAAGATGGTATGTAACCACAGTTTCCTTACCGTAGAATAGTGCCCTTGAATAAAACTCCACTAGTTATTGCATAGATGACCTTTCAGTTCACACGGACTCAGTTAAACATTATTATTATCTATCCAAATGTTGTTCAGGTTCCTTTTCTCCGGTTAAACAAAGCTTGACATCATGAGCCTGTTGATCGAAAGATTTTCAAGACTTCCTTTTCATACTCTGAATTCCAAGGAGTGTCCAGGAACAGATACTTAAAGAAGAGGAACAGATACTTATCATGGACGTGGTTACATAATTAGATTGCTCACTGCAGAATGTATGGGCTTGTTTATACAGTAACTCTTACATATGGTCAGAATGGGGCGGCAGGGTAGCCTAGTTGTTAGACTGTAGGACATTCAAAACCCCCGAGCTGACAAGGTACTAATCTGTCGTTCTGCCCCTGAACAGGTAGTTAACCCACTGTTCCTAGGCCGTCATTGAAAATAAGAATGTGTTCTTAACTGACTTGCCTAGTTAAATAAAGGTAAAATAAAAAATAATAAAAAAGAAGGCTGGCTTAAATGTATAATTTAGACTGATTGAGAGCATTGTCCACAAGCTACACTGCCTTGTCAAACTATGGCATTCCGCTTGATCATAATGGCAAAGAAGTGGGAAACTTGGTGTCTTTTAGTTTTCATGAACAAAGAATGTAAATACTAGGAATGGGAGACCACTGAGCCTGGTTGTCCCTGACATTCTTTCTGGCCATTCTCTTTCTTACCACAAGGTGATGATACTGCACCAGTCATTTTCTGATGGTGCACAAGTTATCTCACCAGTCAGAGAGCGGTGAACTACAACTCTCTCTCTCTCTCTCGCTCCCTCTCACTCTTCTCTCAAGGTTCCATCTCTAACCTCGTTCGAGGATTCTCATTCTCTTTGTTCGACCACACAAGTCTATTTCCTCAACCAGTCTCTCGCTCTCTATCTCTCTCTCATCTCTCTTCTCTCTTCTGTCTCTCTCCCATCTCTCTCTCTTTTATATATATAAAATCTACTCCAGTAGGAGCCATAATCCCATTACGATGGGTGCAGTGTAGCCGTCAAGGCAAAATAAAGGCCCCTCAAGGATGAGAGGCTCCTCTTCTTTCCCCCTGAGGCAGCACTGAGACCAAGGGGACCAACACTGACAAGTGGGTCCCTGAGCCCCTCTACCACTTTAACAGCCCCTCTGGTACAAAAAATGCAAATCTGGGGGGCAAGACCTCTTCAGCGTCTTACCAGCTGCAACAGGACGGGAGTGCCTAGAGCCATCCTATACCATCAAGAAAAGGCTCCCAACAGATTGAGCACAATAAAAAGGACAATAGCACTTACAATTTCACTGGGATAACCACTTTCTGATAGACCTCAGTGTGTTGAACGACCCTCTCAGAACACATGATCAATTTATCATTCAGAGACAGACTAAATAACAGACTAAATACCTTTTAGAGAGCATACTTAAATTAAAAAGTGGCATGTTGTTACTCAATTGTTTACAATGGTTTTTCTCTGTGATCATGAAGTATTGCTCCTGCGCACTGGAACTCACAAATACAACTATTTGTGAGATGCCTGAATCCTTCTAAGCCTGCTTAAATGCTTCTACAACGGACAAATAACAAAGACAAGCTGCAGGAACCTGACATGTAGTCTAGCCTACTATCTGCCTCAGGAGAGCACGCACTCACCATGCGTCAACCTATTCAGAAAATAAATGAAATTGCCACTTCAGTTCTCCGTTACTCATGCCAGGGTTACCATATGTGGTGGCATATAAAATCACATCTAGAGAGTGCAGCGTGGGCTAACAAAGGGAATAAAGTGAGCATCACACAGACTGACACGTGTGCTTCTGTACACCCCCCGCGGCAGCATCTCTGTCTGTGAGCAGACTACCTGCCATCTCTCCATCCATGCCCCCCCCCGCCCCTACCCTGTGGCTCCCACTCCCTGCCTCCGAGCCCTGGGGAAAGGTAAGACAGACCAGGCACACCCCTGCCCCAGCCTGCAGGCACCTTTGTGGATCAAAGGATGCAAAGCCTTGGGGTTCCAGTGTATAGAAGTGTGCCAAATTATGCACTAGACAAACAGATGCCCCCCACTCCCCATTCCCCTCCTCCACCCCCCATCACTCCACATTCCCCTCCTCCACCCCCCATCACTCCCCATCCCTCCCTACTGTGTCCCCTCACCCCTGCACTACCCAGCTGCTGTGATTTAAATGAGGGCCCCATGAAGAAAGGAGGGCATCTGCCACATGCCCAAGAGCCTCGCCTCAGAGAAAAAGGCGTCCCTCTCATGGAGATGTCCTGTAACAAGATTAAGTCATTTGAAAAAGTAGTGAGCTAAAACGGAATGGATGGGTGCATATATGTTTGAATTGGAGCTGAAGCTTTAGGACAGGGATGGCAGCAAACGACACCTGGGTCATGTGATCGTCATTACCCCCCCAAATGATAGATTAGATATGGAGCTGTGTTAGGGCAGCTGAAAAAACAAAACAACTAGAAGATCAAAACCAAGTGTCCTGAAACCATATTTGAAGTGTGTACAGCACTGCACTGAATACTGAATTTGTTAAGTACCTGGAACAAGTTCTGTATGTATGGTAATGTTTTATATCAATTCAGCTGAGAGAGAGGGATGATGTGTTCAATCATTAATAGTCTTTCCCATTGCCATGATCTCATGGTCCTTGCTATCCGGTACCTTTGGACATCCCCACCCCATTGAAGTTGACATTTCAAATGGTTAAGGTAAGAGTTATGGTTAAGATTAGGGTAGGGGTTAGTGTTTAGGGTAGGGACGTCCCAAGGAAGCCGGATAGCACTAACAAAGCTCTCATTATCTCTCCTCTCTCTGGTCATATATGGTCCATTATGCTTTTCTGCTTTTACAGTCCCTCACAGCAATGCAGTCTCTTAATGATGATGAGCATGGCATGGCGTTACAACCTCACCACTGCATTAATGCACCAGCCAGTCAGAGAGTGGCACAGCGGTCTACGGCACTGCATTGCAGTGCTAAAGGCATCACTACACACCCTGGTTCGTTTCCAGGCTGTGTCACAAACGGCCGTGATCGGGAGTCCCATAGGGCGGTGCACAATTGGCCCAGCGTCGTCAGGGTAAGGGGAGGGTTTGGCCGGGGGGGGTGGCGTCATTGTAAATAAGAATTTGTTCTTAACTGTCTTTCCTAGTTAAATAAAGGTTAAATAAAAAATGAAAAGAAAAAGATAGGGACTGTGTCACAATAATTTTTATCCCAATGGTTGAACTCACCATTATCCCAATGGTTGAACTTGAGTTATCACTCAAGCTTTGTCTATTTCCCCAGAGGTCGTAAATCTCCGATTAATAAAGAATTAGACAAAGTCTCAGATTCTGCAATAGATCAATATTTTATTCAGAGAGTACTCTGGCCCTCAAAGGCAGAGCCAGTGTTTTTATACACACACACACACACTGTAACGATTGTCTTCCTCTTCTGATGAGGAATAGGATGGATCGGACCAATGCGCAGCGTGGTAAGTGTTCATGTTATATGCATTAGAACAGAAACACTAAACAAAATAACAAAGAGAGTGAAACGAAAATGAAACAGTCCTGTAAGGTGCAGCAACACAAAACAGAAAACAACTACCCACAACCCATAGTGGGAAAACACGCTGTCTAAGTATGGTTCTCAATCAGAGACAACGATAAACTGGTGCCTCTGACTGGGAACCATACCAGGCCAAACACAGAAATACAAAAACATATAACACATGGAATGCCCACCCAAACTCACTCCCTGACCAAACTAAAATAGGGACATAAAAAAGGAACTAAGGTCAGGACGTGACACACACACACACACACACACACACACACACACACACACACACACACACACACACACACACACACACACACACACACACACACACACACACACAGATGAACTCACATCAGTAGAAACTCCACCTCTCTTTAGGGGGGCTGTATATTTCCACAATACAACACATACAGTGCCTTGCGAAAGTATTCGGCCCCCTTGAACTTTGCGACCTTTTGCCACATTTCAGGCTTCAAACATAAAGATATAAAACTGTATTTTTTTGTGAAGAATCAACAACAAGTGGGACACAATCATGAAGTGGAACGACATTTATTGGATATTTCAAACTTTTTTAACAAATCAAAAACTGAAAAAATGGGCGTGCAAAATTATTCAGCCCCCTTAAGTTAATACTTTGTAGCGCCACCTTTTGCTGCGATTACAGCTGTAAGTCGCTTGGGGTATGTCTCTATCAGTTTTGCACATCGAGAGACTGACATTTTTTCCCATTCCTCCTTGCAAAACAGCTCGAGCTCAGTGAGGTTGGATGGAGAGCATTTGTGAACAGCAGTTTTCTGTTCTTTCCACAGATTCTCGATTGGATTCAGGTCTGGACTTTGACTTGGCCATTCTAACACCTGGATATGTTTATTTTTGAACCATTCCATTGTAGATTTTGCTTTATGTTTTGGATCATTGTCTTGTTGGAAGACAAATCTCCGTCCCAGTCTCAGGTCTTTTGCAGAATCCATCAGGTTTTCTTCCAGAATGGTCCTGTATTTGGCTCCATCCATCTTCCCATCAATTGTAACCATCTTCCCTGTCCCTGCTGAAGAAAAGCAGGCCCAAACCATGATGCTGCCACCACCATGTTTGACAGTGGGGATGGTGTGTTCAGCTGTGTTGCTTTTACACCAAACATAACGTTTTGCATTGTTGCCAAAAAGTTCAATTTTGGTTTCATCTGACCAGAGCACCTTCTTCCACATGTTTGGTGTGTCTCCCAGGTGGCTTGTGGCAAACTTTAAACAACACTTTTTATGGATATCTTTAAGAAATGGCTTTCTTGGGCCTCCCGGGTGGCGCAGTGGCTGTGCCATCAGAGTCCTGGGTTCGCACCCAGGCTCTGTCGTAACCGGCCGCGACCGGGAGGTCCGTGGGGCGACGCACAATTGGCCTAGTGTCGCCCGGGTTAGGGAGGGCTTGGTCGGTAGGGGTGTCCTTGTCTCATCGCGCACCAGCGACTCCTGTGGCGGGCTGGGTGCAGTGTACGCTAGCCAAGGTGGCCAGGTGCACGGTGTTTCCTCCGGCGCATTGGTGCGGCTGGCTTCCGGGTTGGATGTGCGCTGTGTTAAAGAAGCAGCGGCTTGGTTGGTTGTGTATCGGAGGACGTCTCTCCCGAGCCCGTACGGGAGTTGTAGCGATGAGACAAGATAGTAGCTACTACAACAATTGGATACTACGAAATTGGGGAGAAAAAAGGGGTAAAATTCAAAAAAAAAAAGAAATGGCTTTCTTCTTGCCACTCTTCCATAAAGGCCAGATTTGTGCAATATACGACTGATTGTTGTCCTATGGACAGAGTCTCCCACCTCAGCTGTAGATCTCTGCAGTTCATCCAGAGTGATCATGGGCCTCTTGGCTGCATCTCTGATCAGTCTTCTCCTTGTATGAGCTGAAAGTTTAGAGGGACGGCCAGGTCTTGGTAGATTTGCAGTGGTCTGATACTCCTTCCATTTCAATATTATCGCTTGCACAGTGCTCCTTGGGATGTTTAAAGCTTGGGAAATCTTTTTGTATCCAAATCCGGCTTTAAACTTCTTCACAACAGTATCTCGGACCTGCCTGGTGTGTTCCTTGTTCTTCATGATGCTCTCTGCGCTTTTAACGGACCTCTGAGACTATCACAGTGCAGGTGCATTTATACGGAGACTTGATTACACACAGGTGGATTGTATTTATCATCATTAGTCATTTAGGTCAACATTGGATCATTCAGAGATCCTCACTGAACTTCTGGAGAGAGTTTGCTGCACTGAAAGTAAAGGGGCTGAATAATTTTGCACGCCCAATTTTTCAGTTTTTGATTTGTTAAAAAAGTTTGAAATATCCAATAAATGTCGTTCCACTTCATGATTGTGTCCCACTTGTTGTTGATTCTTCACAAAAAAAATACAGTTTTATATCTTTATGTTTGAAGCCTGAAATATGGCAAAAGGTCGCAAAGTTCAAGGGGGCTGAATACTTTCGCAAGGCACTGTATGTTGGCAGTAAATGTGTAATCCCTCTGTAAAGGCTGCTTTCACCTCTGATTAATTAACATGCCTGCCCATTTGCTCTAATTAACACACAGCTGCTGCTTAACTAGCTACATGTATGCAGGCAGGAGAGGGTTCAGTATGTCTCTCTCTACCTCTCTCTACCTCTCTACCTCTCTTCCTCTCTCTACCTCTCTCTACCTCTCTACCTCTCTCTACCTCTCTACCAATTCAATTAAATTCAATTCAAGGGCTTTATTGGCATGGGAAACATGTGTTAACATTGCCAAAGAAAGTGAGGTAGATAATATATAAAGTGAAATAAACAATAGAAATTAACAGTAAACATTACACATACAGAAGTTTCAAAACGATAAAGACATTACAAATGTCATATTATATATATACAGTGTTTTAACAATGTACAAATGGTTAAAGGACACAAGATAAAAAAAATAAGCATAAATATGGGTTGTATTTACAATGGTGTTTGTTCTTCACTGGTTGCTCTTTTCTCGTGGCAACAGGTCACACATCTTGCTGCTGTGATGGCACACTGTGGAATTTCACCCAGTAGATATGGGAGTTTATCAAAATTTGATTTGTTTTCAAATTCTTTGTGGATCTGTGTAATCTGAGGGAAATATGTCTCTCTAATATGGTCATATATTGGGCAGGAGGTTAGGAAGTGCAGCTCAGTTTCCACCTCATTTTGTGGGCAGTGAGCACATAGCCTGTCTTCTCTTGAGAGCCATGTCTGCCTACGGCGGCCTTTCTCAATAGCAAGGCTATGCTCACTGAGTCTGTACATAGTCAAAGCTTTCTTTAATTTTGGGTCAGTCACAGTGGTCAGGTATTCTGCCGCTATGTACTCTCTGTTTAGGGCCAAATAGCATTCTAGTTTGCTCTGTTTTTTTGTTAATTCTTTCCAATGTGTCAAGTAATTATCTTTTTGTTTTCTCATGATTTGGTTGGGTCTAATTGTGCTGCTGTCCTGGGGCTCTGTAGGGTGTGTTTGTGTTTGCGAACAGAGCCCCAGGACCAGCTTGCTTAGGGGACTCTTCTCCAGGTTCATCTCTCTGTAGGTGATGGCTTTGTTATGGAAGGTTTGGGAATCGCTTCCTTTTAGGTGGTTATAGAATTTAACGGCTCTTTTCTGGATTTTGATAATTAGTGGGTATCAGCCTAATTCTGCTCTGCATGCATTATTTGGTGTTCTACGTTGTACACGGAGGATATTTTTGCAGAATTCTGCGTGCAGAGTCTCAATTTGGTGTTTGTCCCATTTTGTGAAGTCTTGATTGGTGAGCGGACCCCAGACCTCACAACCATAAAGGGCAATGGGCTCTATGACTGATTCAAGTATTTTTAGCCAAATCCCAATTGGTATGTTGAAATTTATGTTCCTTTTGATGGCCCTTCTTGCCTTGTCTCTCAGATCGTTCACAGCTTTGTGGAAGTTACCTGTGGCGCTGATGTTTAGGCCAAGGTATGTACAGTTTTATGTGTGCTCTAGGGCAACAGTGTCTAGATGGAATTTGTATTTGTGGTCCTGGTGACTGGTGACTGGACCTTTTTTGGAACACCATTATTTTGGTCTTACTGAGATTTACTGTCAGGGCCCTGGTCTGACAGAATCTGTGCATAAGATCTAGGTGCTGCTGTAGGCCCTCCTTGGTTGGTGACAGAAGCACCAGATCTTCAGCAAACAGCAGACATTTGACTTTGGATTCTAGTAGGGTGAGACCGGGTGCTGCAGACCTTTCTAGTGCCCGCGCCAATTCGTTGATATATATGTTGAAGAGGGTGGGGCTTAAGCTGCATCCCTGTCTCACCCCACGACCCTGTGTGAAGAAATGTGTGTGTTTTTTGCCAATTTTAACCGCACACTTGTTGTTTGTGTACATGGATTTTATAATGTCGTATGTTTTACCCCAAACACCACTTTCCATCAGTTTGTATAGCAGAGCCTCATGCCAAATTGAGTCAAAGGCTTTTTTGAAATCAACAAAGCATGAGAAGACTTTGCCTTTGTTTTGGTTGGTTTGGTTGTCAATTAGGGTGTGCAGGGTGAATACATGGTCTGTTGTACGGTAATTTGGTAAAAAGCCAATTTGACATTTGCTCAGTACATTGTTTTCATTGAGGAAATGTACAGGTCTGCTGTTAATGATAATGCAGAGGTTTTTCCCAAGGTTACTGTTGACGCATATTCCACAGTAGTTATTGGGGTCAGATTTGTCTCCACTTTTGTGGATTGGGGTGATCAGTCCTTGGTTCCAAATATTGGGGAAGATGCCAGAGCTAAGGATGATGTTAAAGAGTTTTAGTATAGCCAATTGGAATTTGTTGTCTGTATATTTGATCATTTCATTGAGGATACCATCATCACCACAGGCCTTTTTGGGTTGGAGGATTTTTATTTTGTCCTGTAACTCATTCAATGTAATTGGAGAATCCAGTGGGTTCTGGTAGTCTTTAATAGTTGATTCTAAGATCTGTATTTGATCATGTATATGTTTTTGCTCTTTATTCTTTGTTATAGAGCCAAAAATATTGGAGAAGTGGTTTACCCATACATCTCCATTTTGGATAGATAATTCTTCGTGTTGTTGTTTGTTTAGTGTTTTCCAATTTTCCCAGAAGTGGTTAGAGTCTATGGATTCTTCAATTACATTGAGCTGATTTCTGACGTGCTGTTCCTTCTTTTTCCGTAGTGTATTTCTGTATTGTTTTAGTGATTCACCATAGTGAAGGCGTAGACTCAGGTTTTCCGGGTCTCTATGTTTTTGGTTGGACAGGTTTCTCAATTTCTTTCTTAGATTTTTCCATTCTTCATCAAACCATTTGTCATTGTTGTTAATTTTCTTCGGTTTTCTATTTGAGATTTTTAGATTTGATAGGGAAGCTGAGAGGTCAAATATACTGTTAAGATTTTACACCTTTACTATTACAGTGGAACGTTTTACCCTGGAAATTGTCTAAAAGGGATTGAATTTGTTGTTGCCTAATTATTTTTTGGTAGGTTTCCAAACTGCATTCCTTCCATCTATAGCATTTCTGTTACTCAGTTCCTTTGGCTTTGATGCCTCATGATTGAGTATTGCTCTGTTTAAGTAGACTGTGATTTTGCTGTGGTCTGATAGGGGTGTCAGTGGGCTGACTCTGAACGCTCTGAGAGACTCTGGGTTGAGGTCAGTGATAAAGTAGTCTACAGTACTACTGCCAAGAGATTAGCTATATGTGTACCTACCATAGGAGTCCCCTCGAAGCCTACCATTGACTATGTACATACCCATCATGCGACAGAGCTGCAGGAGTTGTGACCCATTTTTGTTGGTTATGTTGTCATAGTTGTGCCTAGGGGGGCATATGTGGGAGGGAATGCTGTCACCTCCAGGCAGGTGTTTGTCCCCCTGTGTGCTGAGGGTGTCAGGTTCTTGTCCGGTTCTGGCATTTAGGTCGCCACAGCCATAGTACATGTCCCTGGGCCTGGAAATGATTGATTTCCCCCTCCAGGATGGAGAAGCTGTCTTCATTAAAGTATGGGGATTCTAGTGGGGGGATATAGGTAGCACACAGGAGGACATTTTTCTCTGTTAGGATAATTTCCTTTTGAATTTCTAGACAAATGTAGAATGTTCCTGTTTTGATTAATTTAATGGAGTGAGTTAGGTCTGCTCTATACCAAATTAGCATACCCCCTGAGTCCCTTCCCTGTTTCACACCTGGCAGTTTGGTGGATGGGACTACCAGCTCTCTGTAACCTAGAGGGCAACCAGTGGGTCCGTCTCCTCTATACCAGGTTTCTTGCAGGATGACAATGTCTGTATTACCGATTTCTTTGGTGAAGTCCGGGTTCCTGCTCTTTAGGCCAAAGGCAGATGACCTCAGGCCTTGGATATTCCAGGATGATATAGTGAAGGCTTTTTGTTCCATAGAGTGTCCAATGTTGTTGGTTGTAGTTTGGCCTCAGGCCAGTAAGTGTGAGCAGAGCCTGCTGAGCATCTGGTACATGCCATTGGCTTGGGCGAGTGTGAGAGTGGGGGTTGGGACTGTTTGCCCGCTCACTACCTGGGCGTATGTGTGGCTTCCATGTTGAGGCCCTCTTTGCGGGGGTGGGGTGCATGGGGTGGGCAGGAGTGGCATAGGTCTGATCTGAGGGGGCCTAAATGGGGTGTGGGCATGGTTGACGTGGGGGGGTGTTGATTGGTTGGGGTGGGGGTGTGGATGTGTCTGGGGGTGCTGTGGTCTGGATGTAATTCCTCTTGGCGTGGGTCCTCTATGTGTAGGTCCAGGGGGGGGGGGTCCTGCAGGTCTGGGAGGGTGTCTCGCTGGTCTGGGTGGGGTGTCTATTGATCTGTTACTCCTGTGTGAAGTGTTGGGGATACGTTTGAGAGCGATGTCCTTTAGGGTTCGGGCAAAGGTGGGCACTGCTGCCTTGTAGAGGTGGACCTGGTCATAGAGGCTGTTCAAGTCCAGGGTGGAGTGGTTGGCCAGGAAAACATTTGGTTTTCAGGCACAGTCACGGGAAATACTTGCGTTTACCCGCTGTATTGTGGCAGGGTGGAAGTCTTTTAGTGGTAGCAAGGTGGAGATAACCACTTGTGTGTTGGGGAAAGTAGAAGAAGCCTTTTCAGTCACTCCCTTCAGTGCTGTGGCCACCCTTTCCTGCTGTGCTCTCAGGTCGTTTGTGCCTGTGTGTATTATTATGTGGCTAGGTGAGCCTAGTTGGTCCTCAGACAGAAGGTCGAGGGCGCGCTGGGTGTTTGGACACCAGAGTTTAGACACACTGTGTTTGGGAAAAGTTTTTTTTTCTTATTTCTATATTTCCCATTTGAGTCCATAAGTAGTACAATCTGTGTCTTGTGTTTGTCCTCAGTGGGTGTGGGGGGGTTGTCAGAAGGGCTATCAGGGTGGCTGACAGGGGGGGGGTGCTCAGAGGGGGTGAGAGCCACTGGGCTTGGGGTTCTTCATTTGTCTGTTCTGCTGTGATGTCGACTCTATGGTCAGGGTCTGGTGTGGACTGTTCTGCAGTGGTGTCGAGACTTTTGTCGGGTGCTGAGGTGGCCTGTTCTGCTGACTTCTCTGTGGGGGTGGCCACCTCTGTAGTGGGTTGTTCTCTGTCACACACCGTCCCCCTCAACCTCTCCTCCGTCCCCCTCACCCTCTCCTCCATCCCTCTCAACCTCTCCTCCACCAGCAGTCTGATCCTCTCCTCTACCTCTCTCTACCTCTCTACCTCTCTCTACCTCTCTACCTCACTCTACCTCTCTCTACCTATCTCTACCTCTCTACCTCTCTCTACCTCTCTCTGTCTCTCTCTACCTCTCTCTACCTCTCTACCTCTCAAAATCTCAGCAAATCTACATTACCTCGTGCATCATGACCAACCAGCAACAGTGTCCAAGGGTGTTCATTTCCACATTTGTTTCCATGCATTTTTATCAGTTTCACCTGAGACATACAGCTTGTGTTCATTGTGAAAACACATATAGATCCTGTATCTGACTCCTAATACATCATTCATATGTTGAAAACGATCAAAAAGTTCCCGAAAGATACATTATGGTAATAAAGCAGGCCATCCATCAAAATACATCAAACATCACAACAAATATCTAAAATGAAAATAACAGGAGTCAATATTTCATGAACAAAAAGCAGCACAATAACATGGGGAATAGTATGATGTCAGACATGGCTTGGGGGAAATGAAGAGGAATAGGGATTCTGCATTACTCTCTGGTGGTGATTGTTCGGGGCTGGGGGAGGGGCCGGGTGGAGGAGACGGTAATGTGCATGTCATGACCCCAGGCCAATCTGATGGATGGGCTCCAGAGCCACAAAGATTTATTTTGGGATTTAATATTAGTCTTGAATCACTGTGTGTGAAACACCCCTTCATTAATCAGCATGAATCTCACTGTTTTCCTTTAGCTAGTTGTTATAATGAAAGTCCTACATTTGGCCCAGTATGTAATAAAGAAAAAACAAATGCAAAGGTTGAACATCAACAGACCTCTTTGAACCAATGCATTGACCCACCATGTGCTTTATTAAAACAAGATGGGAGTTTATCCTAAAGGCCATGTATGCTTCCCAAATGGCACCCTATGCACTACTTTTGACCATGGACCCTGGTTAAAAGTAATGTACTATTGGCCTCCCGGGTGGCGCAGTGGTTAAGGGCGCTGCGTCCCTGGGAGTCCCTGGGTTCGCGCCCAGGCTCTGTCGTAACCGGCCGCGACCGGAGGTCCGTGGGGCGACGCACAATTGGCCTAGCTGGAGCAGCAGCACGGCCAGGTGGACTGGGGACAGCAAGGAGTCATCATGTCAGGTAGTCCTGGGGCATGGTCCTAGGGCTCAGGTCCTCTGAGAGAGAGAGAGAAGGAGAGAATTAGAGAACGCACACTTAGATTCACACAGGACACCGAATAGGACAGGAGAAGTACTCCAGATATCACAAACTGACCCTAGCCCCCCCGACACATAAACTACTGCAGCATAAATACTGGAGGCTGAGACAGGAGGGGTCAGGAGACACTGTGGCCCCATCCGAGGACACCCCCGGACAGGGCCAAACAGGAAGAATATAACCCCACCCACTTTGCCAAAGCACACCCCCCACACCACTAGAGGGATATCTTCAACCACCAACCAGCCACGGCACAACCCAAGGGAGCCCAGGTTGTGTTCACTAAGGCACACCGTAGCGAAACCCTTTGAAACAGAAATTTATTAAAATAACTGCAGGTATTACCTCCGTGTATCACTCTTTCATAAGCGATAAGTTCATACATACTGCCTGTAATTTATCTCAGATTAGTAGTGCTGATATAAGATCAGTTCCCCATAATCATATTTATTATGATCTAAAAAACTAAACTGAGCCTAGACCAGCACTCCTCTGTGATTCTTTGTGAATACAACCCTGACGTTTAAGTCTGAAAATAGTGAGAGTCTCTACTGGAGACTTCCTGTTTTACTTGTTTGCTTTCAACTTTACTTGTTTGCTTTCAACTCAACTTCCTGTCAATATCCTGATATTCTGACAAAGAGTATTTCCTGCTGTTGAGGAAGTGAGATGTGCTTAATAGTCTAATGAGCACTTGAGTTAATGACATATGTCACTTGATGTCACTAATTACCTCTTGAACAAAGCCTGGGAGGGTGTTTGAAGCCCCCTTAATGCCATGCCCTTTAATTCATTTACGATATAAAAGATTGGGGCTGAAGTTCCCTGAGGCACAACTACTACAGTGCAATGTTAATATCATTAGGGATCTGTCCTCTGTCGATCTCCTACGTACACAGACAGTGACGTAACGTTACTGCAGGCATTGTTATATGGGGACGGTATATCCACAGCGAGCCAACTAAACCTATGGTCTCCCACACAGATGTGTTGTGTGTTTATTTTCCCTACAGTATGTGTGTGTGTGTGTGTGGGGGGGGGGGGGGGGGGGGGTCGGTCCAGTGAGAGTGAGAGTTCAGGAAGGTCAACAAGTGAGTTTGGAATGTGCGCTTTTCCCACACGGTGATCACCTCCACACACACATAAGCTCTGAGAATACACGTGACGGGCCTCTGCCCAGCAGACTGGAATGCCAAAGGGCTGCCCTGGGGCTGCATCCAATGAACCACAGTTTTTGAGGAGCCATTGGGTTAAATGAAACACAGAGAGAGAGGGAGAGAGAGGAGTGAGACAAATGTGAAGATAGTCTAGAAGGGACTGGTGGATAATGTGTGTTTCTGAAAAGAAGAAATGCGTTCCTTTCGCTTGTGCACAACACACACAAACACACACAGTCCACCCCACGGAGGTTAAGCTACAACTGGAGCGTAGAGACAGAGAGAGTACCCGATGTGAGTGGCCCTGTTGTTTTCTCTGTACCTCTCACGGCAGAGCGGCTCTGCCACAACACTGTCAGAGCACATCAGTAGAGGAGGGCTTGATCACTCCCACACTCCTGCTCTCCCACAGACAGCCTGGTCCCACCAGACCATTGACCCTCTCTGGGGTTGTGTCCCAAATGTCATCATATTGTCTTTATAGTGCATTAGTCTTGACCAGGGCCCTGGTCAAAAATAGTGCACTATAAAGGGAAAACCGGGTCTCAGCGCACTCTCTAACACAATATCCCCCTAACACTAATCTGAGGGAAGAATGGTGATGTGCATGGGGTATTATCTAGGGTGAGGTCTGACAGATTGTATAGGAATAACAGCAAATGGTCATTTGGGACAATGTAAGAGTTGTGATTTTTTTTATTTTACCTTTATTTTACCAGGTAGGCCAGTTGAGAACAAGTTCTCATTTACAACTGCGACCTGGCCAAGATAAAGCAAAGCAGTGCGACAAAAACAACAACACAGAGTTACACATAAACAAACGTACAGTCAATAACACAATAGAAAAATGTATGTACAGTGTGTGCAAATGTAGAAGAGTAGAGAGGTAAGGCAATAAATAGGCCATAGAGGCAAAATAATTACAATTAAAGATGACGATGTGCAAGTAGAGATACTGGGGTGCAAAAGAGCAAGAGGGTAAGTAATAATATGGGGATGAGGTAGTTGGGTGTGCTATTTACAGATTGGCTGTGTACAGGTACAGTGATTGGTAAGCTGCTCTGACAGCTGATGCTTAAAGTTAGAGAGGGAGATATAAGACTCCAGCTTCAGTGATTTTTGCAATTCTTTCCAGTCATTGGCAGCAGAGAACTGGAAGGAAAGGCGGCCAAAGGAAGTGTTGGCTTTGGGGATGACCAGTGACATATACCTGCTGGAGCGTGTGCTACGCGTGGGTGTTGCTATGGTGACCAGTGAGCTGAGATAAGGCGGGGCTTATCTAGCAAAGACTTATAGATTACCTGTAGCCAGTGGGTTTGGTGACAAATATGTAGTGAGAGCCAGCCAACGAGAGCATACAGGCCGCAGTGGTGGGTACTATATGGGGCTTTGGTGACAAAACGGATGGCACTGTGATAGACTGCATCCAATTTGCTGAGTAGAGTGTTGGAGGCTATTTTGTAAATGACATTGCCGAAGTCAAGGATCGGTAGGATAGTCAGTTTTACGAGGGTATGTTTGGCAGCATGGGTGAAGGAGGCTTAAGGATAAACTGTTGCACTGAGCAGAGATAACTTTGTGCCCTGCCTGAAGTTATGGCTGTAGTGGAATGTGACAATGTATCTCATGCTTGATTAAATGTCCTCATTCGGAAATATGGCTAACCTTGCAAATAACAACAGTGATGACTTGTGGCAACAAGCAGAGAAAAATGTCAGTCATGTCATCAACCAGGTCTTCCCTCTGGCGGAATGCAACCTACCACGAGAGAGAACATATTCTTAGTTGCCACATGCTCTTCTGAAGTGAGTATATAGAGTGTTGAGGAGTAGAAGTGACCAATGAAAGCTCAGGGTCAGAGCTGGAATGTAACCACAGATTAGAGTTGGCACTCAGCACAGTGCACACAGAGTCTGCCTGCCAAATGGCACCCTATTTCCTATAAGCTCAGGTCAAAAGTATTGCACTATGAAGGGAATAGGGTGCCATTTTGTACACAGACAGACTCTCACACAAGTGTGAGGCTGACAGGGACAGGCCCCATCTCTCCATCTCCCACCTACCCATAGGCCACCAGTTAGGGGTCATGACCTGTCCACCCTATCACTTTCTACCACACAGCAGAAATGTGCAACACTAGCAAGGGAGCACAGGCACAGCACTCTCCATTACCGCTGAGCGATTAACCAAAATGTCTGTTATTCTTCGTTTTTAAACAACTAATTGACCAAAGTTGGTTCAATTATTTGAATTCCATTCATTGAAAATGTGCAGTTTCTGTAAAGACAAATAAGGCCAAGCTTGAACTGTGCGATGTCGTAGGGAGTTGTAGTTTCCAACAGGCCAATATTCTACTTAGTTTAGCTCAGATCACATGGTAATTAACTACAATGACCATAATCCATTGCACACCCGCTTAAACTTGTACGGTCTGTGCGGAGCAGACACAGAGACAGAGAAGGGAGACAGCTCAATCAGAGAGGGATAGAAAGCAGTTGCTTCGCATGCCTGAAAATACATGATCCAAATGATTGATAGTTGGTATTCAGCAGTCATAAAAGTATGCCTTATTTACTTTGAAGAACTACTAAAATAGTGATTTTGTCAGACAGCATAGGCAGCAACTCTACAGAGATGAGATGATGACTTGGAATGAAATAATAAAGTCATCAAATGAAACACATATTTTATCTAATTAAAGTAATGTGTATAAATGATGCAGTAATAAGTGATGAGCAGTAATAGGCAGTCACTACGATAATGAAACTTTTGTTAATTGTTTTCATTCTGTGTTGTTACAGCATTCAACCCACTGTCACGCCCTGACCTTAGAGAGCTGTTTTATTTCTCTATTTGGTAAGGTGTGTTTGTTCACTGGAGTACAAAGAGTGCTAATAACAGACTGTTAGCGGTGGTCAATGAGCCCAGCACTAAATTAGAGCACCTCAATCCGAGTGCTGATCAATGCGCTGGCAGAGCATAACAGCCGACATGTTGTCGCGCCGACTCAGATGCCTCAGTCCAGACAGGGAGAGATGGGGGACCAGGGTGACTTCACAGATTTAAGCAGATAACGGGAACTGCCAGTGAGTTGGGATAAACCAGCACTATCAGTGGTTTATGATCAACATTGCTGAAGATTGACAAGTTAATTGCATGGAGATTTTGTATAGAGATTTGAACAGAATGACAGAGAGAGAAGTGTGTATACTGAACTAGTGCTGATGAAATCAGAGCATCTGTGAGAGAGGACGAGGCGATATGGGGATAAACAGATGAGCGGAAGAGAAAGAGGAGTTCACGAAGCCTGAACAGATTTAGATTCAACATGCCTAGTCTCACACCCCATATCTAACAGTGTAAAATATCGACACATCCAACCGCAACAAATTATTCTCCCTCATTCTCCTTAGGGAGAAAGGGCGGGAAAATACAATCTGACAGATGAACACTGTAAAAGCTATTGGATAGCAGATCATATAACAGCTCTCTCTATATATATTAACTGCAGCGAGTGCTAGTAACAAACTCTCACAGCAAGCCTACGAATTCTTTATAACCAGAACAATTTATACATAAACATAAACCCAATAAAATCCAATATGACAATGAACAAGGCAGGCCCATAACTGCTTTAGAATGTAATGAATATGAAGGCATTGAGTGTAGGAACAGAATACCTTTGGGACAGGATCGTAAACAGAGCAGGCAGGGACTGATGGGGGTTGGTTGGGGCGTTTGGGTTGAGACAGACAGAGAGAGGCATGTGGTTGTGATTGCCGTGGCACACAGTGGAGAGAATAATCATTGTGTATAGGGGCTTTAACTGGCTGCAGCCTTGCACATGAGCAGATCAGAAACACATGTTCCAGTGTGATTGTGTCTGACGGCCCATAAAGATGGAACACTGCATGGCTGCAGAACATCCAGGCCCTAGCTGAGTCCTAAATGGAACCCTATTCCCTATAAAGTGCACCTCTTTGGACCAGATCACTGCACGTTTCAATGGCCTGGGCTTTTTCAAATGCCTTATGCAATACAGAACTAACACATGAGCTGACTCAGTTCAAATGTATTGTATGGTATAGGAAAGAGAGGAGAGGGGTTTCCTAACTTTGACAAAAATAGTGCTTGGGGAAAATATTCCAAACGCAGTTAGAAATGAATTATGTGGGGCCTCCCGAGTGGTGCAGGGGTCTAAGACACTGCTTAGCAGTGCTAGAGGCGTCACTACAGACCTGGGTTCGATCCCAGGCTGTGTCACAACCGGCAATGACCGGGAGTCCCATAGGGCGGCGCACAATCAGCCTAGCATCATCTGGGATAGGGGAGGTTTTGGCTGTGGGGGCTTTACTTGGCAATTCACACTCTAGGTGACTCGGTCGTCAGTTGAACAGTGTTTCGTCCGACACACTGGTGCAGATGGTTTCTGGGCTAAGAAGTGCGGTTTGGCGGGTCATGTTTCGGAGGATGTATGCCTCTCCCGAGCCCGTTGGGGAGTTGCAGCAATGAGAAAAGATCGTAATTGGATATCACTAAATTGGGGAGAAAAAAAGGGGTTAAAAACAATCAAAAAATACAAAATAAATGATTTATGTGTAAACTGTACCTATAGCACAAGATTAATCTTAGGCTGTGCACTCAAACATGACTAGTTCACTTCACATTGTTGCTCGTATACTTGTGTAGTAACATTGTAATTAGTCTAGTAACAATATTGTATTACAATAATTGCTCTCCTCCATCTCTGCCAGGCTTGTCTCCACTCCAGTCCAATAGCAGGGAGCAGCCAGAGACAGAGAGACACAGGAGCCTGTCACTCACCAGCCAGGACTTATCTCTAGTAGTCAGGACGCTGATTACAGGGAGACAGGAGAGGCATGCAGATGTATGTACCCTGTTATGTGTTACAGCCTTGTGTGTTCAACCTGCCCTAAAGATGTTTGCCCATAGGACAGTGACATGTCAAAGCAACTGTTATGTCACTTACTGTAATGGGATTTCCAGCCTATGAGACGACTCTCAGGCTTAGTGTGAAGTTTTTCTTATTCTGTGGACCCTATTGGTAATAAACTGGCATAGCCTTAAGAAACAATTTTCCTGCTGCTTCCTTGATTCTAGAATGTTTCATTATTTTATAATGAACTGGAATAATATAGAGCTGGAGCATGAGCTGGAGCACAGCTCATGCACTCATGAAAATCCAAAATGGTGCCCTATGCACTACTTATGTTTTTCCTCTGCCAGAGAAATGGAATCTGTAGGGTGTGAAGGGTCGCAAGTTCCTTGGCGTCCACATCACCAACAAACTAATATGGTCCAAACACACCAAAACAGTCGTGATGAGGGCACAACAAAACCTGTATCCCCTCAGGAGACTGAAAAGATTTGGCATGGGTCCTCAGATCCTCAGGCACTACAGAGGATACTGCGTACGGCCCAGTACATCACTGGAGCCAATCTTCCTGCTATCCAGGACCTTTACACTAGGAGGTGTCAGAGGAAAGCCCTAAAAATGGTCAAAGACTCCAGCCACCCTAGTCAAGACCGTTCTCTCTGCTACCACACAGCAAGCTGTACCGGAGAGCCAAGTCCAGGTCCAAGAGGCTTCTCAACAGCTTCTACCCCCAACCCATAAGACTCCTGAACATCTAATCAAATGGCTACCCAGACTATTTTCACCCCCCCCTCTTTTACGCTGCTGCTACTCTCTGTTATTATCTATGCATGTACATATTTCCTCAATAAACTTGACTAACCGTTGCCCCTGTAAATTGACACAGGTACCATCTGTATATAGCCTCACTATTGTTATTTTACTGCTGCTCTTTAGTTATTTGTTACTTTTATTTATTTATTTATTTATTTATTTGTTGGGGTATTTTCCTAAAAGTGCATTGTTGGTTAAGGGCTTGTAAGTAAGAATTTCACTGTAACACCTGTTGTATTTGGCACATGTGACAAATACAATTGGATTTGATTTGATCATCAATTTAATTTATGTAAGTGCTGTGCTTGAGTGTCCTTCCCTATAAGCGTGCTGAAAGTCCATTGTCAATTTGTTTTCTGTGAAATAGCATTGTATCTGGTCAAACACAATTTTTTCCAGAAGTTTATTAAGGGTTGGCAACAGGCTGATTGGTCTTCTATTTGAGCCAGTAAAGGGGGCTTTACTATTCTTGTGTTGCGGAATGACTTTTCCTTCCCTCTATTATCCTCAGAAATGTTATATCCAGATTGTCAGACCCCGGTGGCTTGTCATTGTTGATAGACAACTATTATTATTTTTTTTACCTCTGCCACACTGACTTTACGGAATTCAAAAGTATAATTCTTGTCTTTCTTAATTTGGTCTGATATACTTGGATGTGTAGTGTCAGCGTTTGTTGCTGGCATGTCATCCCTAAGTTTGCTTATCTTGCCAATGAAAAAGTCATTAAAGTAGTTGGCATCATCAGTGGGCTTTGTGATGAATGAGCCATCTCATTCAATGAATGATGGAGCCGAGTTGGCTTTTTTCCCCAAAATGTTATTTAAGGTGCCCCAAAGCTTTTTACTATTATTCTTTATGTCATTAATCTTTGTTTCATAGTATAGTTTATTTTTATTTAGTTTAGTCAAATTATTTCTTAATTTGCCAATCAGTTGGGCTGCCAGATTTATTTGCCATACCTTTTGCCTCATCCCTCTCAACAATACAATTTTTCAATTCCTCATCAATCCAAGGGGATTTTTACAGTCATTTTATTAATGGGTGTGTGCTTATTAGTAACTGGAAAAAGCATGTGTCAAGTGCAGCGTCTGCTTGCTCCTCATTACACACCACAGACCAGCAAATATTCTTTACATCATCAACATATGAATCACTACAAAAGTTATTGTATGACCTCTTCTACATTATATTGGGCCCAGTCTTTGGACCTTTGGTTTTCCGAAATATTGCTACTATATTGTGATCACTACATCCTATGGATTTGGATACTGCTTTAAAGCACATTTCTGCAGCATTAGTAAAGACGTGATCAATACATGTTGATGATTTAATTCCTGTGCTGTATGTAATTACCCTGGTAGGTTGACTCGTTACAGTTTGAAGCAGCTTGATGAGAGCCAGTCAATATTTAAATCAGCCAGAAAATATACTTCTCTGTTGATCACATACACTACCATTCAAAGGTTTGGGGTCACTTAGAAATGTACTTGTTTTTGAAAGAAAAGCCAATTGTTTGTGCTCTGCCTTCTTAACAACATTATCAATAAGGCAGGTCCTACAAGTCCTAGTTTTGTCGCACCTTGACTACTGTTCAGTCGTGTGGTCAGGTGCCACAAAAAAGGAAATTGCAATTGTCTCAGCAGCATGTCAATCTCTCTTAGCTCAAAGTGGAGGAGAGATTAACTTCATCACTACTTTTATTTATGAGAGGTTGACATGTTGAATGCACCAAGCTGTCTGTCTAAATTACTGGCACACAGCTCGGACACCCATGCATACCCCACAAGACATGCCACAAGAGGTCTCTTCACAGTCCCCCAAGTCCAGAACAGACTATGGGAGGGACACAGTACTACATAGAGCCATGACTACATGGAACTTTATTCCACATCAAGTAACTGACGCAAGCAGTAAAATTAGATTTTAAAAACAGAGACCTGCTTTGGCAGCAGCTAATGGGGATCCATAATAAAATACAAATACAAATCACCCGACCTCAACCCAATTGAGATGGTTTGCGATTAGTTGGACTGCAGAGTGAAGGAAAAGTGCTCAGCATACGTGGGAACTCCTTCAAGATTGTTGGAAAAGCATTCTTCATGAAGATGGTTGAGAGAATTCCAAGAGTGTGCAAAGCTGTCATCAAGGCAAAGGATGGCTACTTTGAAGAATATAAAATACAAAATATATTTTGATTTGTTTAACACTTTTTTTGGTGACTACATGATTCCATATGTGTTATTTAATTTGGTGGATGAAAATTGTAGAAAATAGTAAAAAAATAAAGCAAAAACCCTTGAATGAGTAGGTGTGTCCAAACTTTTGACTGGTACTGTACGTCCTCAGTGGCGACTGAGTGTGTAGCCCACCCTGTCATCGGGGGCTCTCTTCGGCAGCTCAGGGTCATTGTGCTCGAATCTTGAGAAAAGTTATTTAACTCATCCGGTACGGTGGCGTTGGTGACCGCGATGTGGCAGGCTTTCCTTTTGTAAACTTTGATGGTTAGGAGCCCCAGGCACATACACATAAAGGCATGTTAGAACACAGCCTGAGGAGTATATCAGTACAGTTAATGGACAGTTCATACCATGAACTCACACACATGCATACGCACACACAGCTGTGGGGTTGTGAAACAGCTTTGTCTACTGTGGCATTGTCTACTGTGTCTATATACAGATAATCATTTTACCATAATTTATTTTGGCAGTGTGTCATTAACAATTGCAATGGTTGAAAAGACAGTTGTTGTGCACTCTAATCCAGCAGATGGCTTCGTGAAACTGATTGTCTATTTTCAACATCAGATTACCAAACACAACATGGTGAATCAATGCTTCCATCAACTGAAATCGTACTGGTGTTGCAGCTGTGGTAATACTGTTCATGTGTGACATCATAGATGTGTGTTAATGCTGTTGAAAGACTGAGGAAAACAGAGATCTGCATTTGGAAATGTGTGTGTAATTTATTGCGGGATATTCTTGCATAGATGGCTACCACCCGGCTACTCAACCCTGCACCTTAGAGGCTGCTGCCCTATACACATAGACATAGAATCACGGGCCACTTTAATAATGGAACACTAGTCACTTTAATAATCTTTACATACATATTTACTCATCTCATATGTATATATGGTAGGAACACAAGCATTTCGCTACACCCGTAATAACATCTGCTAAATAATGTATGTGTTCGTGACCAATAAAATGTGATTTGATTAGAGAAACTATTGGCCAATCCGCCAGCCAGTCAGCCAGCCAGCCAGCCAATCAGCTCAGTCAGCTCAGCCAGTCAGCCAGCCAGCCAGCCAGCCAGCTCAGTCACTGGTGTATCAGTCCCATCAGCAGGTATGGACTGACTTGTTAATTGAGGTAATTGTAACAGGGTTATCTCTCTGAAGCAGAGAGCTCATTAAGACCCCCACTTGCTGCCAGACAGACAGAAAGCACAGCTAGGGACAGGCACCATGCCACTTCCACCCATTGTCCCTCTCCCTTCTTCCCTCCCAGACCCGCCCAAACCATATTTAATTAACTCCCAAATTAATTATGAACAATCCATTCTCTGCAGTTGGAGGGGGGCAACTTGGCACAATATTGGTATACATCTTCTGAACATGCAAATTGTATTTTCCTTTTTAACCAAAACCCAGCAGGGTGGTCAGGTGGCTTATTTGCCAACTAGATGGTTTATGTCAAGTGTCAACTTAGAATACTGCCTGTATTGACACATTTAGCCCTTGTATGACACATTTAATGAGCAGGTTTTAATGTATACTGAGAGTATTATGGCTAAATTGTTAATGCAAATTCTCTGGGGTTATATAAACAAAGCATTATTCCTGTGTTCTATGTCCTTACAGTAGGTCTTAGAAACAATTGTTAAACTATCATAGAAGAGTTTATGTTTTGCTGCTTGGACCGTATGCCCTAATATTATACCAGCAAGAAACACGTACAACTTCAAAATGGAGCAACAGTATTTTTCAACACCACTTTTAAGACTACAGCCTGAAGCTTACAGTCTGTATTTCAGAGCATGCTGCTCATGAAGCACTGCATCATGTGTGTTCTTTATTGTAATAAGCCCTTTTCGACATTGAGGAATCGATTGTCCATGAGGCTATGTTTGGCCAGGATCTTCTTGACACGGAAACAGACCTCTATGAGTGTGGAATAACCTGTCATCCATCACTCACTTCCTGTGTGGAATCTCTCTTGTCGGTGTTAATTGAATTGCACCCTATTCCCTAAGTAGTGAACTATATAGGGAATAGGGTGCATTTTTGGACAAGACTGGGTCTCTATGAGGCAGTTGACTGAAACAGCCTGCTAGGTCTCCTGTCCTGTCCTGTCAGCAGCAGGTGCACTGTCTTTAGATAAATGTGGCAGCCAGCAGTGGCACCTGTCTTTATTGAGCAGCACAAGTAGCCATGACCTAGGCATCAGACCACCATGGTCTGGGAAACTGTTACTGTTTCACAGAGTTAGGATGACCTGTTTGAACCAATGAACCTCATCACACCAAGGCCAGTCAAACTCTCTGAAGCTGTCACTCAAAACAACAACTCCATTTACCCTTTACACTCGTGGGAATCAGCCCATTAGATAGGGCTAAATTGAAATGTTTCTTACAGAAGAGATATGAAAAGCATATGCATAAGCATGGTAGCAATTGAAAGGGAACCGTTTGGAGATAATGTGGAAATTATTAGACAAAAGGTGAGTAGACAACTTTTCACCTGACATAAGACTGAAACGGCAGGGTAGCCTAGTGGTTTGAGTGTTGGACTAGTAACCGGAAGGTTGCAAGTTCAAACCCCCGAGCTGAAACGGTACAAATCTGTCGTTCTGCCCCTGAACAGGCAGTCAACCCACTGTTCCTAGGCCGTCATTGAAAATAAGAATTTGTTCATATTAACTGACTTGCCTAGTTTAAATTAACACAACATTACACTGTTGATTTTATGTGTATTTTACATTTACTGTACTTTTTGCTACTCTGGATACATAACATGATAATACTATTTCTGGAAAATGTGGAATAGGTGCAACATAAGACAAAAAAATGACAAAGGAGAGAGGACTAACTGGCGTCTCCAAGTGGCCATACACTTCTCCAAAGTGTGCACACATCCTAAGCAATTTTAATGCACCTTTATGACTCAAAGAAGATTTTTCAACTATAAGGTACATTTTTGAGCTTTCCTAGCTGTGCCGTTGAGGGACTAAAGCAAGCACACTTGCAGTTATTTAATTTGGAACACAAATCACACAATTACTGCTTACGCAATCCAAAAATGGTCGGGCATGATTTAAAAGCTTGTTCTATTGCCAAAATGGCTAGCTAAATTATACTATACAATCTTACAGTGTTAGGCTTTTACAAGGACATTCGGAGAAACAGAAACGTTGACGATGTATATGACGTGAGTTTTTTTATTTGAAATGTGAAGTGCACATTTGGACTCACAGGTGTTTGGCTTGCTTATATGATATCAAAGCGGACCAAAAAAATGTGCACACGTTGCCCAATTACCGGGAGGGATAGGGGCAACTTCTTGTTGCGCACGGTGCGCAAATTCAGAATGACTGTCATTCAAAACCCATACAGAGCTGTTAAGCGCAGAAACAGAGCTCTAACATCATATATAGCATGTTACTGTAAAGCCACTACATTCCATTTTAGGCGCTTATAAATACCCAAATCTGCCATTTTCAATCTGTATACCGGTACAAGTGTTAAGGGCTACAGAAAGGTTGAGCTTGTTGACTAGAATAATGCCTATAGACATGCAGTACAGACAGATCAATGTTTTTTTTCAGCAAAGTAAAGATTTCAATAGATTTAAGATTAAATATATGTCAATATAATGAGAACAGAACATTCTGGAGTAATTTGTGGATGAAAATTAAAAGTCTTTGACTAATTCAAAGTAACAGAGCTTCAAGCTATTGAACTCCAAACTTTCGGTTGCACTCTGAGACAATTATTTCCTTGACAATTCAGAATATCAATATGCCAAATTATTCCTGGCAAAAAACAAAGGGAAATCTTGCACATTTCATTTGGAAAATGTTTTGTAATTACAAATGCCTCAGAGATCCATTCCATGCCATACATTGTTTGGTGACTCTCCAAACTAGTTAAAAAAGCCAGATGAACTGACTGCGCCGATGTGGCCACAGCAACTCTTCTTCCTGTCTTGCCCCATCCACAGTGCATAAATGCTGGGAGACCATGTGCCTGATTGAGTGGGGGATGCAGTATATACCTTGTCTGCTCTGTATCCCAAATGACACCCTATTCCCTATATTGTACACTACTTTTGACCTGGGCTTTATTCGTGCAGACAGGATTAAAGAACTCTTCGGGAAGAAGAAAGGCGGTGGTGTATGTTTCATGATTAACTACTCATGGTGTGATTGTGAGAACGTACAGAAGCTCAAGTCCTTTTGTTCACCCAACCTAGAATACTTCACAATCAAATGCCAACCATATTACCTCCCAAGATATATCAATTCGGTTATAGTCACAGCCGTGTATATTCTCACTCAAGTCGATACCATGACGGCCCTCAAGGAACTACACCTGGACTTTATGTAAACTTGAAACCACATATCCTGAGGCTGTATTTATTGTATCTGGGGATTTTAATTAAGCAAATTTGAGGAAAACTCTCCTGAAGTTCTATCAACACATTGACTATAGTACTCGCGTCAACATTTTTTTGACCACTGTTACTCCCCCTTCCGGGATGCCTACAAGGCCCTCCCCCACCTCCCTTCGGCAAATCAGATCATGACTCCATTTTAAGCAAAGATAAATGACAGTACATCATTACTTTAAGACATGAATGGTCAGTCAATCCAGAAAATGTCAAGAACTTTGAATGTTTCTTCATGTCACAGGAAAGGAAGACGCAGAATTACCTCTGCTGCAGAGGATAAGTTTATTAGAGTTGCCAGCGTCAGAAATGAATTATTCACAGACATCTCAACATCAACTGTTCAGAGGAGACTGCGTGAATCAGGCCTTCATGGTCGAATTGCTGCAAAGAAACCACTACTAAAGGACACCAATAAGAAGAAGAGACTTGCTTGGGCCTAGAAACACTAGCAATGGACATTAGATCGGTGGAAATCTGTCCTTGGTCTGATGAGTCCAAATGTGAGATTTGTGGTTCCAATCGCGGTGTCTTTATAAGACGCAGAGTAGGTGAATGGATGATCTCCACATGTGTGGTTCCCACCGTGATGCATGGAGAAGGAGGTTCGATGATGTGGGGGTGCTTTGCTGGTGACACTGTCAGTGATTTATTTAGAATTCAAAGCACACTTAACCAGCATGGCTACCACAGCATTCTGCAAAGATATGCCATCCCATCTGGTTTGGGCTTAGTGGGACTATCATTTGTTTTTCAACATGATAATGACCCACACACCTCCAGGCTGTGTAAGGGCTATTTGACGAGTGATGGAGTGCTGAATCAGATGACCTGGCCTCCAAGGTCACCCAACCTCAACCCACTTGAGATGGTTTGGGATGAGTTGGATCGCAGAGTGAAGGAAAAGCAGCCAACAAGTGCCCAGCATATGTGGGAACTCCTTCAAGACTGTTTGAAAAGCCTTCCAGGTGGAGCTGGTTGAGAGAATACCAAGAGTGTGCAAAGCTGTCACCAAGACCAAGGGTGGCTACTGTCATGACGTGGCCCTTTCTGGGTGTAGATTGTGGCTTAACCCTCTCTTGGGGCGGCAGGGTAGCCTAGTGGTTAGAGTGTTGGACTAGTTGCAAGTTCAAATCCCTGAGCTGACAAGGTACAAATCTGTCATTCTGCCCCTGAACAGGCAGTTAACCCAGTTTTCCTAGGCTGTCATTGAAAATAAGAATTTGTTCTTCACTGACTTGCCTAGTTAAATGAAGGTAAAATAAATAAAAACCCTCTCTCCTACACCCAGGTTCTGTTATCTCAGGTCATACATTAGAGACAGAGACCACAGAGTGAACAAGGGATTTCACTTGGCTAAATCCCCCAAATGGGAGTTTTAAACAATACCTCTCACCTTTGAGAGTATGGGAATGGTCCGTGGACACAGTTGAGTGTGTTTCATTTTGTGACCTCATAAACCACAGGAAACGCACGTAACTATATCTCTGAATGTGTACATTTCTCAATTATGGGGTTTTGAATCTAATTATTGTATAAAATGAATGAGTATAGATTAAACTATTTATGAAATGATGTAATGTGATGTTAACCTTTAATTTTGAGAGAATTGTATTCCCTGTAAAGTTTAACTAATAACCGGCCACACCCCCATGAGCACAGACATGATCTGGCGTCATGGAGCCTTTTCTATTTTTACAAATAAAACCCTCTTCTGAAGAAATCCTCTTCAGACCACGCATACCTCAGTGTAAACTGAGATGGCACAGGTTTGAGTACCAAGACTAAGCAAACCCACAGTATGAGCTGTGATTGCAAATAGTTGAGTACCAAGACTAGAAAACCACATCACGTGGCACATTAACTACAATGGTTAAACTCTGAGACTATCGATCCCTACAGAATAAAAGCAAATCTTAGATACTAATAACTAGTCTGCAGCTAGAAATTATGTAAACCTGGGATGCGAATACCGACAACATATATTCTAAGAACAATGGACGCCTGACGTATCCAAAACAACAGACACTATCAGGAGTTGCAGATAGACCTACAATCACTCTCTGATGAACTGTCTCTCCAGCAGACGGACCAACGACTCCAACAGAGAAGACAACAACAACATATAGGTGTAAATATATTGATTGCAATTATTACCGAATGAGCGAGCGTTCATGTGCAAAGGATTAGCATTTCAATGAATATAATTATCCACTGTGTAGTGAAGCCATTTTGTCTTTCCCGCTCCTTTATCGGTCCACACCCCCTTTCCCTTTGTCCTACAATGTAGAAAATAGAAATTTAAAAAACAACAACATTGAATGGGTACGTTTGTCCAAACTTTTGACTGGCACTGTATATTTCTTAATTCATTATTTTACTTTTAGATACAGTATGTGTGTATTGTTGTGAATTGTTAGAAACTACTGCACTGTTGGAGCTAGGAACACAAACATTTTGCTACATCGCCAATAACATCTGCTAAATATGTGTATGTGACCAAATCAAATCAAATCAAATTTATTGCATTAAGTGCTGTACAGAAACCCAGCCTAAAACCCCAAACAGCAAGCAATGCAGGTGTAGAAGCACAGTGGCTAGAAAAAACTCCCTAGAAAGGCCAAAACCTAGGAAGAAACCTAGAGAGGAACCAGGCTATGTGGGGTGGCCAGTCCTCTTCTGGCTGTGCCGGGTGGAGATTACAACAGAACATGGCCAAGATGTTCAAATGTTCATAAATGACCAGCATGGTCAAATAATAATAAGGCAGAACAGTTGAAACTGGAGCAGCAGCACGGCCAGGTGGACTGGGGACAGCAAGGAGTCATCATGTCAGGTAGTCCTGAGGCATGGTCCTAGGGCTCAGGTCCTCCGAGAGAGAGAAAGAAAGAGAGAAAGAGAGAATTAGAGAGAGCACACTTAAAATCACACAGGACACTGAATAGGACAGGAGAAGTACTCCAGATATAACAAACTGACCCTAGCCCCCTGACACATAAACTACTGCAGCATAAATACTTGAGGCTGAGACAGGAGGGGTCAGGAGACACTGTGGCCCCATCCGAGGACACCCCCGGACAGGGCCAAACAGGAAGAATATAACCCCACCCACTTTGCCAAAGCACAGCCCCCACACCACTAGAGGGATATCTTCAACCACCAACTTACCATCCTGAGACAAGGCCGAGTATAGCCCACGAAGATCTCCGCCACGGCACAACCCAAGGGGGGGGGGGGGGGGGGGGGGGGGGGGCGCCAACCCAGACAGGAAGATCACATCAGTGAATCAGAGAATCCCAGTGGAAAGAGGGGAACCGGCCAGGCAGAGACAGCAAGGGCGGTTCGTTGCTCCAGAGCCTTTCCGTTCAGCTTCCCACTCCTGGGCCAGACTACACTCAATCATATGACCCACTGAAGAGATGAGTCTTCAGTAAAGACTTAAAGGTTGAGACCGAATTTGCGTCTCTTACATGGGTAGGCAGACCATTCCATGAAAATGGAGCTCTATAGGAGAAAGCCCTGCCTCCAGCTGTTTGCTTAGAAATTCTAGGGACAATTAGGAGGCCTGCGTCTTGTGACCGTAGGGTACGTGTAGGTATGTACGGCAGGACCAAATCAGAGAGATAGGTAGGAGCAAGCCCATGTAATGCTTTGTAGGTTAGCAGTAAAACCTTGAAATCAGCCCTTGCCTTGACAGGAAGCCAGTGTAGGGAGGCTAGCACTGGAGTAATATGATCACATTTTTTGGTTCTAGTCAGGATTCTAGCAGCCGTATTTAGCACTAACTGAAGTTTATTTAGTGCTTTACCCGGGTAGCCGGAATGTAGAGCATTGCAGTAGTCTAACCTAGAAGTGACAAAAGCATGGATTTATTTTTCTGCATCATTTTTGGACAGAAAGTTTCTGATTTTTGCAATGTTACGTAGATGGAAAAAAGCTGTCCTTGAAATGGTCTTGATATGTTCTTCAAATGAGAGATCAGGGTCCAGAGTAACGCCGAGGTCCTTCACAGTTTATTTGAGACGACTGTACAACCATTAAGATTAATTGTCAGATTCAACCAAAGATCTCTTTGTTTCTTGGGACCTAGAACAAGCATCTCTGTTTTGTCCGAGTTTAAAAGTAGAAAGTTTGCAGCCATCCACTTCCTTATGTCTGAAACACATGCTTCTAGCGAGGGCAATTTTTGGGCTTCACCATGTTTCATTGAAATGTACAGCTGTGTGTCATTCGCATAGCAGTGAAAGTTAACATTATGTTTTCGAATGACATCCCCAAGAGGTAAAATATATAGTGAAAACAATAGTGGTCCTAAAACGGAACGTTGAGGAACACCGAAATTTACAGTTGATTTGTCAGAGGACAAACTGATATCTTTCCGACAGATAAGATCTAAACCAGGCCAGAACTTGTCCGTGTAGACCAATTTTTTTTTTTTTGAGAGGAATGGAAGATTCGATATAGTCCGATAGTTTTTAATATTTTCTGGGTCAAGGTTTGGCTTTTTCAAGAGAGGCTTTATTACTGCCACTTTATTACTGCTCTGAGACCTTGAAGTAATAGTTCCCCTTGCTCTGCAAGGGCCGCGGCTTTTGTGGAGCGATGGGTAACGATGCTTCGAGGGGTGACTGATGTTGATGTGTGCAGAGGGTCCCTGGTTCGTGCCCGGGTATGGGCGAGGGGACGGTTTAAAGTTATACTGTTACACCAAGCACAGGAAGCAGCTCTTTCAGTAGTTTAGTTGGAATAGGGTCCAGTATGCAGCTTGAAGGTTTAGAGGCCATGATTATTTTCAGCATTGTGTCAAGAGATATAGTACTAAAACACTTTAGCGTCTCTCTTGATCCTATGTCCTGGCAGAGTTGTGCAGACTCAGGACAACTGAGCTTTGAAGGAATACGCAGATTTAAAAGGGAGTCCGTAATTTGCTTTCTAATAATCATGATCTTTTCCTCAAAGAAGTTCATGAATGTATCACTGCTGAAGTGAAATCCATCCTCTCTTGGGGAATGCTGCTTTTTAGTTAGCTTTGCGACAGTATCAAAAAGGAATTTTGGATTGTTCTAGGGGATATACAATTTGATTTGGTTTGGGAAGCAAGCACCCTCTTTCCATCACAGACAACCTGTAATCCATCACTCACTCCTGTTCCCACTGTCTCAGATTAGTTTACACACTTCCTGCATGTGGGCTAGGACTTCCTGCCGGCATGGCCCCCTGGTTGGGGCAAGGTTCTGGACAACATATTTATCTCACACAACACACAGAAGGACACACAGCGAGGCACACGCACATCCAGGAGGCTATTGCTTTCTGTTTCTAACACACACACACACACACACACACACACACACACACACACACACACACACACACACACACACACACACACACACACACACACACACACACACACACACACACAGAGGTGTTTACAAACTGTAGTAAGTGAGTATACAGTATGTGATGTCTAACACCCCAACACTATCTTATCGAGCTGGCGAGGCGCCATTGGTTTGAACAATAACCGCTAGGCCTCTTGACCACCAACCAGAATGCACCCGGAATGTAGGTTTACTGTTAGAGAGTTGTTGTGTTTTAATTGAGCAGTCTGTTTGGGGAGCAGTAGCAGGGCTGACACTGGACACACTGTAAACTCTGACTGAGTAATTCCTCCTGCCAAGGCTGCTTGCATGGGCTCAGGTTGAGTTTATTATGAGCTCATTAGCCATACTGTTATCTGGCAGCGAGAGACGCCTTTTCCAGACACATACAGTAGGCTATGTCCAAAATGTCACCTTATTCCCTATATAGTGCAGTACTTTTGACCAAAGCCTTATGGGCCCTGGTCAAAGTAGTACACTACGTAGGGCCCTGGTTGAAAATAATACAATATATAGGGAATAGGGTGCCATTTGGGATGCAGAGGATTCTCCTCCAAATGCTTCCTGAGGCAGCCTGCCCAGCGACCAATGCCACCCTACAGCACCACGTACAGCGTCCATTTTTTAATGGACCCGCAACAGAGATGTCACATGATGACATAGTGTTGTGCCCCTGTCTCTATACAGTGCCTTGCAAAAATATTCATCTATTCATGTGTTTTTCCTGTTTTGTTGCATTAAAACCTGTGATTTAAATTAATTTTTAATTTGGATTTCATGTAATGGACATACACAAAATAGTCCAAATTGGTGAAGTGAAATTTAACAAATAACTTGTTTCAAAAAATTCAAAAAAATGTCAAACTGAAAAGTGGTGCGTGCATATGTGTTCACCCCATTTGCAATGAATCCCCTAAATTAGATCTGGTGCAACCAATTACCTTCAGAAGTCACATAATTAGTTAAATAAAGTCCATCTGTGTGCAATCTAGGTGTCACATGATCTCAGTATATATACACCTGTTCTAAAAGGTCCCAGAGTCTGCAACACCACTAAGCAAGGGGAACCACCAAGAAAGCGGCATCATGACGACCAAGGAGCTCTCCAAACAGGTCAGGGACAAAGTTGTGGAGAAGTACAGATCAGGGTTGAGTTCTAAAAAAAAATCAGAAACTTTGAACATCCCAAGGAGCACCATTAAATCCATTATTCAAAAATGGAAAGAATATGGCACCACAACAAACCTGCCAGAGAGGGCCGCCCAACAAAACTCACAGACCAGGCAAGGAGGGCATTAATCAGAGAGGCAACAAAGAGACCAAAGATAACCCTGAAGGAGCAGAAAAGCTCCACAGCGGAGATTGGTGTATCTGTCCATAGGACCACTTTAAGCCGTACACTCCATAGAGCTGGGCTTTACGGAAGAGTGTCCAGAAAAAAGCCATTACTTAAAGAAAAAAATAAGCAAACACGTTTGGAGTTCGCCAAAAGGCATGTGGGAGACTCCCCAAACATATGGAAGAAGGTACTCTGGTCAGATGAGACTAAAATGGAGCTTTTTGGCCATCAAGGAAAACGCTATGTCTGGCACAAACCCAACACCTCTCATCACCCTGAGAATACCATCCTCACTGTGAAGCATGGTGGTGTCAGCTTCATGCTGTGGGGATGTTTTTCATCAGCAGGGACTGGGAAACTGTTCAGAATTGAAGGAATGATGGATAGCGCTAAATACAGGGAAATTCTTCAGTCTTCCAGAGATTTGAGACTAGAACGGAGGTTCAACTTCCAGCAGGACAATGACCCTAAGCATACTGCTGAAGCAACCCTCTAGTGGTTTAAGGGAAAACATTTAAATGTCTTGGAATGGCCTAGACAAAGCCCAGACCTCAATCCAATTGAGAATCTGTAGTATGACTTAAAGATTGCTGTACACCAGCAGAACCCTTCCAACTTGAAGGAGCTAGAGCAGTTTTGCCTTGAAGAATGGGCAAAAATCCCAGTGGCTGGATGTGTCAAGTTTATAGAGACATACCCCAAGAGACTTGCAGCTGTAATTGCTGCAAAAGGTGGCTCCACAAAGTATTGACTAGTTATGCATGATCAAGCTTTCAGTTTTTTTGTGTTATTTCTTGTTTGTTTCATAATAAAAAATATTTTGTGGTAGGCATGTTGTGTAAATCGTAGCAATTAGTTTCCATACAACAACATAGCCCACAAGGACAACAAAGGAAAACCCAAACCCAAAAACCCTCCTCACACCCTGACTTGATCACTATGTCTGTGTTGCAACTGGCACCTTATTCCCTACAGTACATAGTGCACTACTTTCGACCAGAGGCCTATAGGCTATTTTTTCCCCAACTTTATTTAACCAGGTAGGCTAGTTGAGAACAAGTTCTCATTTACAACTGCGACCTGGCCAAGATAAAGCAAAGCAGTGGAACACAAACAACAACACAGAGTTACACATGGAATTGTCACGCCCTGACCTTTTTATGTCTCTATCTGGTTTGGTCAGGGTGTGATTTGGGGTGGGTATTCTATGTTCTATTATTTGTATTTCTATGTTTGGCCGGGTAGGGTTCTCAATCAGGGATAGCTGTCTATCGTTGTCTCTGATTGAGAACCATACTTAGGTAACCCTTTTCCCACCTGTCTTTGTGGGAAGTTGACTTGTTTATGGCACATAGCCTTTAGCTTCACGGTTTGTTTTGTAGTGTTTATTGTTTTGTTCGGCATCTTTTCATGCTAATAAAGAAAATGTACGCTCACCACGCTGCTCCTTGGTCCAGTTCTTTCAACGGCCGTGACAGGAATTAACAAACATACAGTCAATAATACAGTAGAAAAAGTATATATACAGTGTGTGCAAATGAGGTAGGATAACAGGGGTAAGGCAATAAATAGGCCATAGTGGCAAAATAATTACAATATAGCAATTAAACACTGGAGTGATGGATGAGCAGAAGATGAGTGTAATAGTAGAGATACTGGGGTGCAAAGGAGCAAAAATAAATTAAATAGATAACAGAATGGGGATGAGGTAGTTGGGTGGGCTATTTACAGATAGGCTATGTACAGGTGCAGTGATCCGTGAGGTGCTCTGACAGCGGTACTTAAAGCTAGTGAGGGAGATATGAGTCTCCAGCTTCAGTGATTTTTGCAGTTCGTTCCAGTCATTGACTATATAGGGAATATGGTGTCATTTTGGATGCAACATATACTTCCTGGTTCTCTGGTGGTGACAGTGACATATTACCTCCCTGATGAAAGGCCTCTGCAGACCGAGGACACTGGTTCATCTCGTTCCTCATTCTCAGCCCCTCTGTGATCGTTTGACCTCCCCTGTTAAGCATCCTGTCAGACCTCCCTGGGCATCAGGAAGCCCTGGCGGGCCTGCCAAGACCACAAGCAGCGTCGCTCGTTGCAAACTCTGGCACAACCCACTCTCAGAGCAGAGGAAAGAATGGGGAGGAAAGAAAGACGTTTGGTGAAAAAATGCTGATACTGTATGTTAACCATTTTTGGGGAAGTGCTGAGGTTTCCTGTTAAGCTCAGTATTTTAAATGAGCCAGGGTTGTATATGTGCCATTACTGAGGGTTATTAACAGTGGTTAAATTGAGCCGGGATACCCGGAGCCAGGCTTCTGCACCTTGGGTCAAAGAGAGCAACCCCAGCATCGTACAGATGTACGATCTTAATTCAATCACTCATTTGTTGCAGAGAATATTCCTGTGCCGCAGGAAATGCTGATCGGCTTCGTGGTTTACATAAATTAACTAAAAATCCTTCACTAACACATGGTTATATTAACAGTATTGCACTTTTCATGTAGCCTACTACAATCCAACTAATAGCATTACCACCAATCAAGCAACACTATGGACTAAATGATAAAATCCTATTGCGGCAGGATTATTTTTGCTACAACAATACTGGTCAAATTAATATCCGACATCTGCTGGACAGAATGTAAAATAAAAGTACTAACCCTAACCCTAATATTGGCATAAACTTAACCCTAGCCTTACGTTCAACTCTGGCTTAACCCTTACCATAACTCTAACCCCTGGATATAATAATGTACTTTGTGAGACTGTTATTGCCGTGTGGTGAGGTAAGTGTATTAATGCTAAGTCTGTGTGGGCTACTACAGTGCATGTGCATGCACACACACAGCCCAGTAAGTACTGTTATCTACTAAATGTTCCATGCTGTTGGATAATGAAGTAACCCTCTCTGTGGGCATATCTGGCTTCCGGCGCAGACAGAGATGGCCACCTCGCTTCGCGTTCCTAGGAAACTATGCAGTATTCTGTTTTTTTATGTGTTATTTCTTACATTGTTACCCCATGAAATCGTAGGTTTTATTACATACAGTCTAGAGGAACTATTGGATATAAGAGCAACATCAACTCACCAACATTACGACCAGGAATACGACTTTCCCGAAGCAGATCCTCTGTTTGGTCCACCACCCAGGACAATGAATCGGATCCCAGCCAGCGAGCTAAAACAACGGCGCCGCAGAAGGGGCAGACGGAGCGGTCTTCTGGTCAGGCTCCGTAGACGAGCACATCACCCACCGACTCTATGTGAACTGGAAACCACATATCCACAGTGCATGTGAAGTGATGCCCCATTCAGTGAGGCAGTCGGTCATCCCAGAGTCCCCCTAATACCGATAGAGAGATGATCAAAGTACTCTCTCCCAGGGCATAGCCAGTCCATGAATCACTTATCATTCATTTAGACTGTAAGTCATTCAAAGAGTGCTGTGGGACCTGTTCGACAATGACTATATGGGTCAGAATGAGGGCTTAAAGACCAAACACACTGTGTCAACAAACAGTTAAAAGCTGCTGGTGGCTGTCCCTTCGCCTCTGACTAGAACATCGGCCATCCTTTTCTGTTCATTTCCCGATGATTCTACATGTTGAATGGCCACTGTTCGTTGACACCCAGCAGGTGATCTCTAACACGGCACGCTGCTTAGTCCTTTAATGGCACGGTGTGTTTTGTCCTTTATTGGCACGGTGTGTTTTGTCCTTTATTGGCACGGTGTGTTTTGTCCTTTAATGGCACGGTGTGTTTTGTCCTTTAATGGCACGGTGTGTTTTGGCACGGTGTGTTTTGTCCTTTAATGGCACGGTGTGTTTTGTCCTTTAATGGCACGGTGTGTTTAGTCCTTTATTGGCACGGTGTGTTTTGTCCTTTAATGGCACGGTGTGTTTTGTCCTTTATTGGCACGGTGTGTTTTGTCCTTTATTGGCACGGTGTGTTTTGTCCTTTATTGGCACGGTGTGTTTTGTCCTTTATTGGCACGGTGTGTTTTGTCCTTTATTGGTGGCCTGTTCAGTAGTTTTCCCATAATTTGTGTGTATGAACCTGCTTTTGCACGTCAGATCCTGGATTACTGAGATCCCAGTGCATTCATTACAGGTGGGGATTAGATTATTACTCACAGTGGCATTATCTGCCTGCCCCATCCCATCCTCACAATGTCATTATCTGCCTGCCCCATCCCATCCTCACAATGTCATTATCTGCCTGCCCCATCCCATCCTCACAATGACATTATCTGCCTGCCCCATCCCATCCTCACAATGTCATTATCTGCCTGTCCCATCCCATCCTCACAATGTCATTATCTGCCTGTCCCATCCCATCCTCACAATGACATTATCTGCCTGCCCCATCCCATCCTCACAATGTCATTATCTGCCTGTCCCATCCCATCCTCACAATGACATTATCTGCCTGCCCCATCCCATCCTCACAATGTCATTATCTGCCTGCCCCATCCCATCCTCACAATGACATTATCTGCCTGCCCCATCCCATCCTCACAATGTCATTATCTGCCTGTCCCATCCTCACAATGACCCATCCCATCCTCACAATGTCATTATCTGCCTGTCCCATCCCATCCTCACAATGACCCATCCCATCCTCACAATGTCATTATCTGCCTGTCCCATCCCATCCTCACAATGACATTATCTGCCTGACCCATCCCATCCTCACAATGACAATGTTCAACATTTCACCTGGGGATTACAGGGACCCATTAGACATCCTTCACTTGGATGTATTCATCAACATACCAGGGCAGAGGGGGTTAATTCACCCCTGTGACCATGTTTGCATCCCAAATGACACCCTATTCCCTATATAGTGCACTATGGGTCCTGGTCAAATGTAGTGCACTATAAAAGGAAAAGGGTGCCATTTGGGATGCATCCCACGTATGTAACGTGAGCTCCCTATACAGCCCTGCAGCCTGTTAGCAGATTGAGTTCAGCCTGCAGATGGACACAGTGCTGTCAACACAGACCCCTTTCCTCCCACCAGGCAGACTGGCAGGTAGTGCCCTAACCTTTCACCCCAGCAGGACGCCTCCATCCTGGGACGCTCTCCTGCCACCAGCCCCCTCTCCCCCTTCATCCCCCTGCTGCTACCACACTGCTGTTTGGACAACATGAGGTACACCGGGAGAACGGCCATCTGTCTTCAAAATGTCCAGATCACACAGGAAATACCTAATGTCTTCATCTGCCGTCAGCTCGTCACAAGTTGCAGAACCCCCGCCCACCCACAGAACCTGCCTGGCTGGACACAATATTGATTATTCTGAGAGCTTTACGACATCTGTCGAACGTTGAATTAAATGTATGTATTGGCAGAGCGATGGGCTTACATCCCAAATGGAACCAGAGGTCAAAAGTAGTGCACTATATAGGGAAAAAGGGTACCATTTCAAATGCAGACAAGTTCCTCCTCTCCTCTCTGGCTCCTGCAGTTCAAACATGGATGCTTGTTTACTGTGCAAGCTTTGTGGGTGGTGAGAGAGAGGCCCTGTTTTCACAACGCTTCCACTCTGTCCCAGTTTGCTTTTTGCTGTTTTTGTCCAGTGGGGCTAAGACACAGAGAGAGATCATCCACAAGAAGATCCTCCTGTGTGGAGGTTGCTGGTTGTTGGTATTACAAGTGGTTTCAGTGTGTGACATTTGGAAATCATTGAGAGCATGTCTAGGTTGGGTTGCCATGATAGAGTCCCCTGGTTTGTTGTAAAACTAGTGAAAGCCTTCGATTGTATTGTTACTGTGTGGTGGAGTAGTCCTTGTCCTATTGCATCCGTGTGGGAGGAGTATCACGAGTATTACGAGTATCACGCGCTCCAGCAGGTGTATCTCACTGATCATCCCTAAAACCAACACCTCATTTGGCCGCCTTTCCTTCCAGTTCTCTGCTGCCTGTGACTGGAACGAATCGCAAATCGCTTAAGTTGGGGACTTTTATTTCCCTCACCAACTTTAAACATCTGCTATCTGAGCAGCTAACCGATCGCTGCAGCTGTACATAGTCCATCTGTAAATAGCCCACCCAATTTACCTACCTCATCCCCATACTGTTTTTATTTATTTACTTTTCTGCTCTTTTGCACACCAGTATCTCTACTTGCACATGATCATCTGATCATTCATCACTCACTCTAAATTTGTATTATTCACTCCTATGGTCTATTTATTGCCTACCTCCTCATGCCTTTTGCACACAATGTATATAGACTCTTTTTTTTATACTGTGTTATTGACTTGTTTATTGTTTACTCCATGTGGATCTCTGTGTTGTTGTATGTTCACACTGCAATGCTTTATCTTGGTCAGGTCCCAGTTGTAAATGAGACCTTGTTCTCAACTAGCCTACCTGGTTAAATAAAGGTTAAAAAATAAAATATAAAAAATCAACTGTCCTATTGTATTTGTGTGGAGGGAGTAGTACCTTTCCTATTGTGTCTGTGTGGGGGGAGTAGTACCTTTCCTATTGTGTCTGTGTGGGGGGAGTAGTACCTTTCCTATTGTGTCTGTGTGGGGGAGTAGTACCTTTCCTATTGTGTCTGTGTGGGAGGAGTAGTACCTTTCCTATTGTGTCTGTGTGGGGGGAGTAGTACCTTTCCTATTGTATCTGTGTGGGGGGAGTAGTACCTTTCCTATTGTGTCTGTGTGGGGTGAGTAGTACCTTTCCTATTGTATCTGTGTGGGGGGAGTAGTACCTTTCCTATTGTGTCTGTGTGGGGGGAGTAGTACCTTTCCCTATTGTATCTGTGTGGGGGGAGTAGTACCTTTCCTATTGTGTCTGTGTGGGGGAGTAGTACCTTTCCCTATTGTATCTGTGTGGGGGGAGTAGTACCTTTCCCTATTGTGTCTGTGTGGGGGGAGTAGTACCTTTCCCTTTATATCTGTGGGGGGGAGTAGTACCTTTCCCTTTATATCTGTGTTGGGGGAGTAATACCTTTCCCTTTATATCTGTGTGGGGGGAGTAGTACCTTTCCCTTTATATCTGTGTTGGGGGAGTAGTACCTTTCCCTTTATATCTGTGTTGGGGGAGTAGTACCTTTCCCTTTATATCTGTGTGGGGGGAGTAGTACCTTTCCCTTTATATCTGTGTAGGGGGAGTAGTACCTTTCCCTTTATATCTGTGTTGGGGGAGTAGTACCTCTCCCTTTATATCTGTGTTGGGGGAGTAGTACCTTTCCCTTTATATCTGTGTTGGGGGAGTAGTACCTCTCCCTTTATATCTGTGTGGGGGGAGTAGTGCCTTTCCCTTTATATCTGTGTTGGGGGAGTAGTACCTTTCCCTTTATATCTGTGTGGGGGGAGTAGTACCTTTCCCTTTATATCTGTGTTGGGGGAGTAGTACCTTTCCCTTTATATCTGTGTTGGGGGAATAGTACCTTTCCCTTTATATCTGTGTGGGGGGAGTAGTACCTTTCCCTTTAAAGCTGTGTGGGGGGAGTAGTACCTTTCCCTTTATATCTGTGTGGGGGGGAGTAGTACCTTTCCTATTGTGTCTGTGTGGGGGGAGTAGTACCTTTCCCTTTATATCTGTGTGGGGGGAGTAGTGCCTTTCCCTTTATATCTGTGTTGGGGGAGTAGTACCTTTTCCTTTATATATGTGTGGGGGGAGTAGTACCTTTCCCTTTATATCTGTGTTGGGGGAGTAGTACCTTTCCCTTTATATCTGTGTGGGGGGGAGTAGTACCTTTCCTATTGTATCTGTGTGGGGGGAGTAGTACCTTTCCTATTGTATCTGTGTGGGGGGAGTAGTACCTTTCCCTTTATATCTGTGTGGGGGGAGTAGTACCTTTCCCTTTATATCTGTGTGGCGGGAGTAGTACCTTTCCTATTGTATCTGTGTGGGGGGAGTAGTACATTTCCCTTTATATCTGTGTGGGGTGAGTAGTACCTTTCCCTTTATATCTGTGTGGGGGGAGTAGTACCTTTCCCTTTATATCTGTGTGGGGGGAGTAGTACCTTTCCCTTTATATCTGTGTGGGGGGGAGTAGTACCTTTCCCTTTATATCTGTGTGGGGGGAGTAGTACCTTTCCCTTTATATCTGTGTGGGGGGAGTAGTACCTTTCCCTTTATATCTGTGTGGGGGGGAGTAGTACCTTTCCTATTGTATCTGTGTGGGGGGAGTAGTACCTTTCCCTTTATATCTGTGTTGGGGGAGTAGTACCTTTCCCTTTATATCTGTGTGGGGGGAGTAGTACCTTTCCCTTTATATTTGTGTGGGGAGTAGTACCTTTCCCTTTATATCTGTGTGGGGGGAGTAGTACCTTTCCCTTTATATCTGTGTTGGGGGAGTAGTACCTTTCCCTTTATATTTGTGTGGGTGAGTAGTACCTTTCCCTTTATATCTGTGTGGGGGGAGTAATACCTTTCATATTGTGTCTGTATGGGGGGAATAGTACCTTTCCCTTTATATCTGTGTGGGGGGAGTAGTACCTAACCTATTGTATATGTGTGGGGGGAGTAGTACCTTTCCCTTTATATCTGTGTGGGGGGAGTAGTACCTTTCCCTTTAAAGCTGTGTGGGGGGGTAGTACATTTCCCTTTATATCTGTGTGGGGGGAGTTGTACCTTTCCCTTTATATCTGTGTGGGGGGAGTAGTACCTTTCCCTTTATATCTGTGTGGGGGGAGTAGTACCTTTCCCTTTATATCTGTGTTGGGGGAGTAGTACCTTTCCCTTTATATCTGTGTGGGGGGAGTAGTACCTTTCCCTTTATATCTGTGTGGGGGGAGTAGTACCTTTCCCTTTATATCTGTGTGGGGGGAGTAGTACCTTTCCCTTTATATCTGTGTGAGGGGAGTAGTACCTTTCCCTTTATATCTGTGTGGGGGGAGTAGTACCTTTCCCTTTATATCTGTGTGGGGGGAGTAGTACCTTTCCCTTTATATCTGTGTTGGGGGAGTAGTACCTTTCCCTTTATATCTGTGTGGGGGGAGTGGGGGGAGTACCTTTCCCTTTATATCTGTGTTGGGGGAGTAGTACCTTTCCCTTTATATCTGTGTTGGGGGAGTTGTACCTTTCCCTTTATATCTGTGTGGGGGGAGTAGTACCTTTCCCTTTATATCTGTGTGGGGGGAGTAGTACCTTTCCCTTTATATCTGTGTTGGGGGAGTAGTACCTTTCCCTTTATATATGTGTGGGGGGAGTAGTACCTTTCCCTTTATATCTGTGTGGGGGGGAGTAGTACTTTCCCTTTATATCTGTGTGGGGGGAGTAGTACCTTTCCTATTGTATCTGTGTGGGGGGAGTAGTACCTTTCCCTTTATATCTGTGTGGGTGGAGTAGTACCTTTCCCTTTATATCTGTGTGGGGGGGAGTAGTACCTTTCCCTTTATATCTGTGTTGGGGGAGTAGTACCTTTCCCTTTATATCTGTGTGGGGGGAGTAGTACCTTTTCCTTTATATCTGTGTGGGGGGAGTATTACCTTTCCCTTTATATCTGTGTGGGGGAGTAGTACCTTTCCCTTTATATCTGTGTGGGGTGAGTAGTACCTTTCCCTTTATATCTGTGTGGGTGGAGTAGTACCTTTCCCTTTATATCTGTGTGGGTGGAGTAGTACCTTACCATTTATATCTGTGTGGGGGGAGTAGTACCTTTCCCTTTATATCTGTGTCGGGTGAGTAGTACCTTACCATTTATATCTGTGTGGGGGGAGTAGTACCTTTCCTATTGTATCTGTTTGGGGGGAGTAGTACATTTCCCTTTATATCTGTGTGGGGTGAGTAGTACCTTTCCCTTTATATCTGTGTGGGGGGAGTAGTACCTTTCCCTTTATATCTGTGTTGGGGGAGATGTAGCTTTCCTATTGTATCTGTGTGGGGGGAGTAGTACCTTTCCTGTTGTATCTGTGGGGGGGGGGAGTAGTACCTTTCCCTTTATATCTGTGTGGGGTGAGTAGTACCTTTCCCTTTATATCTGTGTGGGGGGAGATGTAGCTTTCCTATTGTATCTGTGTGGGGGGAGTAGTACCTTTCCTGTTGTATCTGTGGGGGGGGGGGAGTACCTTTCCCTTTATATCTGTGTGGGGGGAGTAGTACCTTTCCCTTTATATCTGTGTTGGGGGAGTAGTACCTTTCCCTTTATATCTGTGTGGGGGAGTTGTACCTTTCCTATTGTGTCTGTGTGGGGGGAGTAGTACCTTTCCCTTTATATCTGTGTGGGGGGAGTAATACCTTTCATATTGTGTCTGTATGGGGGGAATAGTACCTTTCCCTTTATATCTGTGTGGGGCGATTAGTAGCTTTCCTATTGTGTCTGTGTGGGGGGAGTAGTACCTTTCCTATTGTGTCTGTGTGGGGGGAGTAGTACCGTTCTTTCTATATATCTATGTGGGGGGAGTTGTACCTGTCCTCTTATATCTGTGTTGGGGAGTTGTACCTTTCCTATTGTGTCTGTGTGGGGGGAGTAGTACCGTTCTTTTTATATCTGTGTGGGGGGAGTAGTACCGTTCTTTTTATATCTGTGTGGGGGGAGTAGTACCTTTCCTATTGTATCTGTGTGGGGGGAGTAGTACCGTTCTTTTTATATTTGTGTGGGGGAGTAGTACCTTTCCTATTGTGTCTGTGTGGGGGGAGTAGTACCGTTCTTTTTATATCTGTGTGGGGGGAGTAGTACCGTTCTTTTTATATCTGTGTGGGGGGAGTAGTACCTGTCCTTTTATATCTGTGTGGGGGGAGTAGTACCTTTCCTATTGTATCTGTGTGGGGCAGTAGTACCTGTCCTATTATATCTGTGTGGGGGAGTAGTACCTTTCCTATTATATCTGTGTGGGCAGTAGTACCTGTCCTATTATATCTGTGTGGGGCAGTAGTACCTGTCCTATTATATCTGTGTTGGGGGAGTAGTACCTTTCCCTTTATATCTGTGTTGGGGGAGTAGTACCTCTCCCTTTATATATGTGTGGGGGGAGTAGTACCTTTCCCTTTATATCTGTGTGGGGGGAGTAGTACCTTTCCCTTTATATCTGTGTTGGGGGAGCAGTACCTCTCCCTTTATATCTGTGTTGGGGGAGTAGTACCTTTCCCTTTATATCTGTGTGGGGGGAGTAGTACCTTTCCCTTTATATCTGTGTGGGGGGAGTAGTACCTTTCCCTTTATATCTGTGTGGGGGGAGTAGTACCTTTCCCTTTATATCTGTGTGGGGGGAGTACCTTTCCCTTTATATCTGTGTGGGGGGAGTAGTACCTTTCCCTTTCTATCGGTGTGGGGGGA
The DNA here is from genome assembly GCF_045791955.1 of Oncorhynchus clarkii lewisi. Taxonomy (NCBI): domain Eukaryota; kingdom Metazoa; phylum Chordata; class Actinopteri; order Salmoniformes; family Salmonidae; genus Oncorhynchus; species Oncorhynchus clarkii. Next base: position 19,972,508 of record NC_092173.1, on the reverse strand, counting down.
GTAGTACCTTTCCCTTTATATCTGTGTGGGGGGAGTAGTACCTTTCCTTTTATCTCTGTGTGGGGGGAGTAGTACCTTTCCCTTTATATCTGTGTTGGGGGAGTAGTACCTTTCCCTTTATATCTGTGTTGGGGGAGTAGTACCTTTCCCTTTATATCTGTGTGGGGGGAATAGTACCTGTCCTATTGTATCTGTGTGGGGGGAGTAGTACCTTTCCCTGTATATATGTGTGGGGGGAATAGTACCTGTCCTATTGTATCTGTGTGGGGGGAATAGTACCTGTCCTATTGTATCTGTGTGGGGGGAGTAGTACCTGTCCTATTGTATCTGTGTAGGGGGAGTAGTACCTGTCCTATTGTATCTGTGTGGGGGGAGTAGTACCTGTCCAATTGTATCTGTGTGGGGGGAATAGTACCTGTCCTATTGTATCTGTGTGGGGGGAGTAGTACCTTTCCCTTTATATCTGTGTGGGGGGAATAGTACCTGTCCTATTGTATCTGTGTGCGGGGAGTAGTACCTGTCCTATTGTATCTGTGTGGGGGGAATAGTACCTGTCCTATTGTATCTGTGTGGGGGGAGTAGTACCTGTCCTATTGTATCTGTGTGGGGGGAATAGTACCTGTCCTATTGTATCTGTGTGGGGGAGTAGTACCTGTCCTATTGTATCTGTGTGGGGGGAGTAGTACCTGTCCTATTGTATCTGTGTGGGGGGAATAGTACCTGTCCTATTGTATCTGTGTTGGGGGAGTATTACCTTTCCCTTTATATCTGTGTGGGGGGAATAGTACCTGTCCTATTGTATCTGTGTGCGGGGAGTAGTACCTGTCCTATTGTATCTGTGTGGGGGAGTAGTACCTGTCCTATTGTATCTGTGTGGGGGGAGTAGTACCTGTCCTATTGTATCTGTGTGGGGGGAATAGTACCTGTCCTATTGTATCTGTGTGGGGGGAGTAGTACCTTTCCCTTTATATCTGTGTGGTGGGAATAGTACCTGTCCTATTGTATCTGTGTGCGGGGAGTAGTACCTGTCATATTGTATCTGTGTGGGGGGAATAGTACCTGTCCTATTGTATCTGTGTGGGGGGAGTAGTACCTGTCCTATTGTATCTGTGTGGGGGGAATAGTACCTGTCCTATTGTATCTGTGTGGGGGAGTAGTAGGGCCGCTGACAGAGGAGATGTTGGATAGGGGGAGGGGCATAGGACAGTGCCACCTCCTGTAGCCCTCATTCATCTTTTTTCCAGTTGTCACCAGCAGGTTCATAAAGACAGTTCACAACCTCACCACACCAGTTCCTTCATCCTCAGCTGTCTGCAGGAGGCCTCGCTGCCTCAGTTTTATGCCCACTCAAGGTCATTACACCATTATTGTCCAATCTCTCACTGCATCTTGACATATTACTTATTGAGTCAATCACCCAGCAGTAACTGAGCACATGGGGGCACTTCTCTCAATGTTTCCTCTCTCTAACCTCGTTCGACGATTCTCATTCTCTTTGTTTGATCACACAAGTCTATTTCCTCAACCAGCCACTCTCTCTCTCTCTTCTCTCTCCCTGTCTGTCTCTTTCTCTCTCGTTCTCACATTCTTCCGAACTTTGTCTCATCATCATGGAGCGCCTATGTCTGAGAGATTGGTGTATTTACATTTGAGTCATTTAGCAGACGGTCTTATCTAGAGCGACTTACAAGAGCACGACGACAGATTTTTCACCTAGTCTGCTCGGTTACTGGCCCAAAGCCCTTAACCACTAGGCTACCTGTATCATGATTACAGTGAGAACATAGATTATCTCTGTGTGAAAAGAGACCGAGCAGGAAGTTGACGTGAGAGAGAAACATACGGGAGGTGGCAGTGTGAAATAAAAGGTCAAGGTATTGCATTTCCTCCCAGAGTAATTGAAGCTTCCACAATAATAACGATCCTCCCTGACAGTTTATCCAGCCTTTTGTAAATCAGTAAAAATGCAACTGAATTCAGTTGTGGGTTTGGTAGTAGGAAAAGCTGTAGCTATATTGAAAAGGGCTCAGGGACTGCAGCTGTTAATAGAGCCGTACATAATATGTTCCCTTTCTCTTTCTCTCAATCTCTCTCTACTGACACCAACCTTTTCTATTGAAATGCATAGAAATGTATTGCCTGTTGTATATTGATTTCTGAAATAGCACAGTTTCCAGACAATACTGCTTGTCAAGTTGGCTTTGTGACTATGAATATCTGAGTGAGAAATAAAATGAAACCGTGGGACCTTTAAAAGATATACTATGAGGTATCTGAAAAAGCATAGGGCAGTAAGCATAATAGCTAGATTAATCCCCTTTGATTTGTCTGTTATAACTTGTGTTCAAGAAAAGCTATCAAATTTAACAACAACTGCCTCCCAAAAATATGCAGGGTGATTTAATTGGATGGTTGCTGCCCTGCACTAACCCTCGTGTCTCTCCATTCTATAGCATGGGGTGGTGGGCATTTTAACTGTTCCTTTGAGGTCCTAAAAATCTACTATATTTTACTAGCTGTAAGATGATACCAATGTTATAGCACACCCTGGTATTACTAACTTTGGATTAAGTTCCAAGTAACTATTATTGGCCCATGAACAACAGTTACAATTGGTATGAAAGCAACATGGTAGTTTGTTTCTGTCCAGGAAAAATACTGGAACATTTTCAGCACTTGACAAAACAAACCTCATGATGTATGCATGCAGCACTTCTTAATCATCAATCCAAGAAATGAAAAACAAATGCAAGTCCCCATATCTCACATGGCAAACAAAAGTCATACACAGACTCATTGTTGCAGAAGAAAGTGTTAGAGAATGAGCAGAGAGAGAATATATGGTGACCTCATCCACAGCACTGTGTGTCAGACTAAAGATAACATTGTCTGCGTCATTCAAGTCCCGATGTCCCACGCCAACCTTATTAGCTCTGTCCTCCTCCACACCTACAGCCCTTCACTGTGACATAGGAGGAGACGTTGTTAGGAGAAGGGAAGACCTAAAAAAGGCAGCTTTACGGAAAAGAACATGCATGAAGATAGCCAGTCAGCCAGCCTCACCCACGTTCCCAATAGGCACTGGCATCATTATGTACATTGTTACTGAGGTGCCCATCACGACAGAGATTACACATCATTATCTATTTTGAGCGGGCTCTGCATAAGCCACCCTATGATTATGCATTTACAGCGGAGATGCGGATGAGAGAAGAAAGGCAGGCAGGCAGGAGACGGAGAGAGAGACAGGGATCTGTCTAGGCAGGCGGAAGAAATGTGTCAGAGACACAGCTCTCCGCTCCAGGGTGCAGAATAGGAGAAGTCTGATCAGTTTTCCTCTCAGGTGAGATCAGATCACCACACTGTCTTCCTCTACCATGACAATGATTACAGCCAGGCAGGCAGCTAAACAGGAGCAGTCGGACATGTGCAGGATGCTGATATAATTGCAGTACTTTATCACTTGCCGAGGTCTAGTCCCCCTTCTTACACTTATGAATTCTGCCCTCCTCTCCCTTCTGTTAATGACAAGATGGCTTCGTGGTGCTTTTTACACATTACTGGAGTAAAACCCCTTACAGCATTCATAAGACCGCTTCCTCCCTTCGTTTAACTCCCAAGGCAGCGACGGGTTGTGTTCAGCTGCACACTGATTACAGCATGAAATTGGACACCTAGAGTTACACTGCAGGCTTTGGGTTGGAACACAATGGCCTCTCTCTCAAAGTCACACATCCCTCCACCCCCTCCTCTCTCAGTGCTGTAGACCAGGGGAACAGGTGCTACCTCCTGTGTAAGCTGACTGAGCTCTCATATTCCTGTCTCAACCACTTCATAATGCACTGCTAAAGTGGAAGGGCACCTTGCTGCTTTTTCAGCTACAGGTACAAGCTGAGTTCCAAATGCCACCATATTCCCAATATTGTACACTACTTTTGACCAGAGCCAAGAATAGTGAGGTACCTGAGGTTCATGCCAAGCATTTGAATCCAGAGGAAGAGGGTCACTGATGTAATGATGTGAGATAATAGGTGTCCATCAAGTTCAGGGTGGCTGACGAGCAGAAAAGTCCCTGATTTTCCCTGTTAAGTTTAACGTTGTTTAATGTTTAACTGTTCTCCTGCTGATGAAGTGTGAGTCTATGCAGATGGAATGTGGGAATCAAGGTGAGAGTATACAACGAAGGACAGTGAAGTCATTAGCTAAAGAGTGAGAATGTTGGGAACAATCTAACTTGATAGATGGATACACCTTTGTATTTTTCCCTCCACTAATAAAATCCTAAATCAATATATGAGTAATGTACAGAGTAATTGAGGAGTGAACCACATGTTACAGTGCTTTGCTCTCCTCCGTTGGCTTACTGAGTGTGGTGACGGCAGCTTATTCAGGAAAAGGGGAGGACATTGGAGAGTTATTCAATTACATTAGACTCAAGGCATTCGTCCCAAATGGAACCCTATTCCCTATACAGTACATTTCTTTTGACCAGAGCCCTGTGGGAGCCCTGTGGGCCAAGGAGAGAGAGAGGGAGTGGTGCTTCAGTCCCTGTTGATACAGTGAGATGAACATGGCTGATATGCGACAGGAATCAGAAGGGATTTCCCTGTTATGACATAAAAAAGTGACAAGCGAATCCAACGAGGAGTTTTGAGCTCATTCCTTTTGTCCACAGCTGTGGTTTTGGTTGTCTTTTGACGTTTGGTTAGCCAAACGAACTGACCTCAGAGTCAGAGTATTTGATGAAAATATCCATCACAACTGTACTCAATTAGAGATGTTTACTCCAAATGCAACAGTTGACCATTATTAACAAGTGTCTCCACATTCCAGTAACATTCCTTAACCGGTTAATTGATTTTTACAACACGGGTTTGAGCGGTAGTAAACCTGCCGTGTCCTGCAACAACAAGTCTTAAATCTACTCTGTGTTTGTAGAGAAAACAGAGAGGGACATCCTCACACCCAGGGGGTCGTCAGACCAGGCGCTGGGAGGCCCGGGCTCAGGGCTCAGATAGGGCACGGTGAGTGTGTGTGTAGTGGACACCCTGTTAGCAGCACACAGATAATGCCCTCCATGTGCTTGAAACCTGACACACACAGACACTGAGGGAGGGAGGGAGGGAGGGAGGGAGGGAGGGAGGGAGGGAGGGAGGGAGGGAGGGAGGGAGGGAGGGGGGGAGGGCTGAGGCACAACAGGATGGGGAGCCATGTTAGTGATGGAGGGCTCCCTGGTGTCCCATCAGCCCTGAGAACCGCTAGCCACTGCTTAACCTCCCTGTCCCCGTATCCATCCCCCCTACCCCTCTGTCCTCCCGCAGCCTTGTCTGATCCAGCCTCTAGCACCCACTACGCTACCCTGTACCCATAAACACAGGGGTTGCTTCCCAAATGACACCTATTCCCTATATAGTGCGCTACCATATAGTGAATAGGGTGCCATTTGGGATGCAGGTAGGGACTAGGTAGGGGGACAGCAGAGAGCCCGGACTCAGAGCCGTCTGTCTGGACTGCACCACAGCCAAATTAACTGTAAAATGGGCTGTAAAAGACAATACTCTTGGCTGGGGGGACAGAGGGCTGTGTATTCTCCCTCCTTGTGGCTTTCTCTTGTGTCTCCTCAATGTTCTTCTGTTGGGACACTGTCTGTCAGGGAGTGGGAGGGTTGGGAAACATGATTTGTGGTTCTGTAGAGGCTTCTGGGACACAGAGACACAGAGACGCATCTCTATGGCAGTTTTGTTGTTTCGTAGCACAGAATGCAATCTTCCCTTCTCTTTAGTTTCTAATGGCCTTCCAAATGAAATGCTGATAAACAAAGGCACAGATTGACATGGACACTAACATTTCAACTGACAAATATGTTTCATTTCCAAATGGCGTTGAGGATTACGGGAGGTGTCTGAAAGCCTAGAGCTGCAAGTGCCATAAAAAAGCACTGTCAACTTCCAATGTATTCTCTTGAAAAGGGAAAATTCCGTCCATCTTTCCACAGGGCTAATTACAGAGTGATCTTCACCATGTATTATTTCTGTACAGCGAATTAGCAGTAATCACAGCTCTGTGGAAAGGAGGGAGGATTCAGTCAGGCAGTCCACCAAGACAATGGTGTTGGATCCCACAAACCAAAGACTCTCCCACACCATATTCCCTATAGGCTCTGGCCAAAGGTAGTACACTATAGGCAATAGGGTGCCATTTGGGATGCAGATCCTGTATCTACTACACCAGAGACACGAGGCTGCATCTTAATCTAGAACAGATCCAGACTCATATGCGGAACACAAGTGGTTTATAAAAGCTGTGAACAATTTACATGCATGTGGGACCGGCCTAAAATATGTAGGAATAGTACTTCTCTTAATATTTATATCGGCTTGCCAAGCTGAGGTTCATTTTCATCAGAGACGCTTTTAGGGGTACATTCAGTGTTTGTTTAGGTTAAGCAAGTGAGTAAGTCAGTGCTTTATTGCCCTTTCAAGCCAAATGAAAATGTCTCTTCCTTGTGTGACCAAAAACAGCAGTTCCAGACTGCTGATGAATAAAGTGGTGAATATTAAAACTGAGAATCAATGGCGGTGTCCCAAATGGCACCATATTCCATATACTGTATATCCCTATATTCCCTACAAAAGTAGTGCACTACATAAGAAACAGGGTACCATTTGGGACGTAATAATGTTTTGGATGGTAACCCAACCAGTCAACGTCACCTCCATGTAGCATCAGTGACTTGTGGGTCATGTGACGTGTGTGTATGTGCATGTGGTGCTGGCTCCAAGCAGCGCTGAAAGGAGAAGGAGAATGGGAAATATGAGGGAGGAGGAAGAGAGAGAGGTTGAACTCCTATGGGGAATTCATGGAGAGCTGTGACCTCTTACTACCCATGGTCCTCCACTCTCTCACTCTCTCCACCCAGCGTGACACATTACTCAGATATGTGAGCCAGTAAAACCTGGGAAGTTTGGATTAGTTCACTAAATCATTCAAAATGGAGCCCATAATATCATCATGCTCTTTGAACATGTGGCAATGTATGTGGCAATCAGATCCAGTCCCCACAGATGATAGCTGGAACTGGATGGGGCTCAACCTCAGTCTCACACTAAATGCCAGTGAAAGGAAAGCTTCCCAATCCTGCTTTACATGGATCAGAGTAGTCTGACTACAGGACATTCATTCTCCCCCCTCGTTAAGGCCAAATATGACTGATTTACATATTCAATTAGCACTTCTGAGGGGGCAGGTTTCAGCCTACCCATTGTTGTCATGGCCCAACAGAGTAATGCAATTAAAGCCCATTGTTTAAGTGTGCCTGCTCAATTCAATTACTCATGCGGAGCTGACAATTAACGTCTGGCTATTTGAGATGCACAAATCAGGATGCACTGCCACCTCGTGTTAGATTAGGGTTGTTATTGTATATCAAGCCTGCTTTAAGTCTGGTTTTGGGGTGGAGATCTGTTAGAGCATGGGGGGGGGGTTGATTTGGTAGGGGATCCGTGTGTGTTCTGCCCTCTACCTGTTCTGTCTTATCTGCATAATCATAAAAAATCCTAAAAAAAAACTAAGATTAGGGTTGTTAGTTGATATATTCATTAAAATACAACTTCTCATTATCAGGAGGTCAATTACATGAGAGATAGTGTAATGTATTTGGGTGTTGTCATGTGTGTGCTGAGGATCATTATCAGAGAGAGAGAGAGAAAGAGCTCCCTTTGGTGTTGGTTGACTTTGATGTTCTCTCTACTAATGTCAGCTAGCATCGCGCTGTAATGAGAATGTGACATGGATGAGTAGCATAGAGCATTTGAACAGTGCTACAGTACAGCTACTGGCGATTGCACACAGAAGTAAGCTACGTACAACAAACTCTCTCTAGAGTTTCTCACCACAAGAAGGAAATCAAAGTCTGTCTTTGCATCCTCTTTAACTGTTTTTGGGTGAGACATTTATAGAAGCAAAACTGAAAAAGGCTGATGGATACCAAGCTCAGAGAGGAACGTGCTAACTGTATTGTTTCACCTGCTTTGTACAAGTCCCAATGTCACAGTGTACTGCAATTGGATTCACTTACTGACTAGAATAAGGTCTCTATTCGCTCTGTATCGCGTTAGAAATGTAATGGTCATTTCCAATTGAGCCGACATATGTAGCATTTGGCATGAATGCAGGGTCCGCTAACGTGGGAACTTTGCCTTTAAATTTCAATCAGTCTGTAACGCTGAACTTCCCCGATACGGATTGAATAGCGCCCTAAGAAAAGTCCTGTGACTTCAAAAAGCAGAAAATCAAAGGGGGGATATTGCTATCTAATTATTTTCTAGATGAGGAGAGAAAGGAGGTCTGTCTGCGAAGTGGCTCTGATTCAATAAAATATGTAAATAGAGCCAAAGAACAGCACACTGAGGTTGAAGGAGCTCCAGCTACTTCCTTTTCACAAGCAGCGACTCAATTAGAATTTGATCAGGCTCTTGTTAAATAAGTAATAATATCCACAATTTCTACTAACATTGGCTGCTGGCTACTGGGAGGTTGTAAATGGTGCCCAGTCCATTCTAAGAAGATGACACTGGTAACTGTGCAGTTTCTGTGGAGAAAAGGCTGTCTGCTTGTCACAGAGTTAACTAATGAGCTGAATGACCAGTGTTGTTTTTTAAGTGTCACCTTTTTAACCTGAAGGCAAGTCCTGTTTCCAACAAAAGTCAGCTTTTTGTCGTGACAGCTTGGACCGGCAACAAAACATAAATTGTTTTCAATTGGCTGGATTTCATTCTCTCAGTGGCAGCTCTGGCCTATCAGAGGCCAATTTAGTGGAACAGAGTATGCTCACCCTGGCAACCACTCACTCCACTCTACCTTCTCCCAGCTGATGTGTTCTCTTCTCACACAGTCAGTCAGTCCACTCCCTCTGTCAGATGGTCAAAATCAACACCCACCGGCCAACCGAAACTGGTCATTGCTCAGGTAAACCCACCTGATTTTCCCCCTGAAGGAAGAGCTGTCAGGGGAGGGAGCAGGAGACCGATTCATATAGCATAGCGACCCTGGAGGGCAGGTTATGTGGCAGAGTGGGCAGTATACAATATTTACCATTGAATGAACCCTTTTATGAAGACTATGGCAACCCCCACGTCCCGGTGAAAATGTAAGCTTTTTTTCTTACCCACATTGTCTGACTGTATATTTACAGTTAAGATGGATATTTTTATATGTCATCCACCGGAAAACTATATTATACATAATCCACACTATTTTATTTGTATTACTTTGTTTTCGGCTTCAGACTGATACTGTGAGATAGTGTGAGGTGTGAGGCAGATTCATACAGGCCTGGGTGGGTTCAGTGCCTGTAGCAGATGCTCATGGGGGAAGCTGTGACATTTTAGCCTCAGCAAAGATATAGGAAAACTGTTTAAGACAAGTATGGGTGGTGCTGCATGTTTCAATACATCAAAACATCAAATCACTCTTTTCTGATATACCAACTCCCTTACCATACACACGTGCCCACACGTACACACACACAACGGTCTAAGCACTCCAACACATACGCCCACACATACATTCCACACATGGATCCAAACACACACACAGACAAACAGACATAACATGCACTGAGCCAACTCTTCGTTGTTGGCAATGATGGAGTGGGCTGTTCATCTATTGTATGTTCCTCTACTGATTACTCTAAATCAGGGATGGGCAACTGGCCCCCTTTTTGAAGGCCCTTGGAAAAGAAACTCTGTCGGGATCACAGCGTACAGTTGCGAGTTAGAATAGTGTGGATGTGGGTACATAAACTGTGAGTTCAGATTTTTTGTGGCCCCCACCCGATCAAAGTTTGCACATCTCTGCTTTAAATGACAGTATTCCCATTAGGGGCTCAGAGCCAGGCAGGCCATGTTCAGTGGATAATCTTCCTCTGACCATCTGCTCAAGATTTTCTATTTTCTCTGTATTTCTGGTTTCCTCCCTTTTTTCTAAATGAAAATCAAATGTTCCTTTTGTAATCACTGACAGCAATTTGAAACTATTTCAAGTGCTCGCGGAGATTGACCTCTTCTTCCTATCATTGCAGGAGAACAACTATAACATTTGGGACAGTTGAAATTGAAAGTGAAATTGAGGCAGCCAGGGTGGGAGAACAGGTTGGATAGCTCTCAGTTCCACTGGTGGCATACTGAACATGTCACACCACTGGCTGGCTGTAGGCGGAGAGTCCCAGACGTATACTGTACTATGATATCATATCATATTAGTGTCATAGGTTAGTTACAGATAGCTCCTCTCTAATACTTTACATAGACGGTTGTGTGTGTGGTTTGGTTTCACTATCCTTGTGGGGACCAGAAGTCCTCACAAGGATAGTAAATCAAGTTGGACAAGTTGGGACATTTCGACCAGTCTCTACAAGGAAAAAAGCTTATTTAGGCTTAGGGTTAAGGTTACAATTAGGGTTACAATTAGGGTAAAGGTTAGGGTTTAGGTTTAGTTTTGAGGGTTAGGGATTTGCGGTTAAGGTTAGAGTTAGAGATTGGTTCAGGAAAATAGGATGTTGAATGGGAATCAATTGTTTGGTCCCCACAAGTATAGTAAAACAAACGTGTGGGTGTGTGTGTGTTTAGGTGCAGTGTGGAGAGACAGGGAAATCTACTGTAGATGTTATGGTTATGATGAAAGTGGCTATAATAGGATTAACCTCCTCTTGACAGCAGGAGTGTAATAAACTCAAAGAGCATGAAAACATTTGTAATGAGCATAGAACAGGCTTTGTGGTGTCAGTGAGTGTTTGTGTGCATAGAGAGAGAGTGAGAGAGAGAGAGAGTGAGAGAGAGAGACCAAATTCACATAGAAATGTGAGTTATAGATCTGTAATTTTTATTGAAAGCAAGTCTAAAAAGTGGTAGATCTGTTCTATGTGCTCTATTTTTATGCTTCCAGTTCTTAAGTAACATTTTTGCGTCTTTTGGTTTTGTACACCAGCTTCAAACAGATTTTACTTTTTCGTTATTGAAAATATATTTCACAGCACAATTATATTTTTATCACATAAACTGAAATTAGGCGAACTATTAGAATTGTCGCAACCAGGAAATTGCACCTTTAACAAATAGGGCCTAAATAATTCATCCTGTCATTTTAGGCTTTTTGAAAGAGAAACCATGAGACAAAACATAATCTGGTATAGAAACAGTTACAATAGAGGCCTTAGAGCATCTCAAAGTTGCATCCCAAATGGCATCACATTTCCCTCTGTAGCGCACTACTTTTGACCAGTGCACTATGGGCACTATGTAGGATATAGGGTGCCATTTGGGAAGTAGTTATGTTTTGTCTGGAGTGAACACTATGCATCAATTTATGCTACTACTAGCTGCTGCTTATCTTGAGTTGTAAAATATCTGCTGTGTGTCTGTTCTCTGTGTCCTCATGCTGCTCTGACTTCCCCATAATGCCAGATTATGGGTTGTGAGGTCAGAACAGGGGGAGTTCCAGGCATAAGTGGTCACTTAAGGCCCCCCCCCCCCCCCCCCCCCCACAAAATAATAAAACAAATTATGAATAGTAGAATACACCAGGTGCAATTTTGAAATGTGGTTGTGCATCAGCAGTTTTCTCTTGTTATGTCAATCACTGACAGTCACTCAATTAGCCATTTTTTTAGATTGGTAGTTAGTCTAGCCAGCTATCTAAACTTGTATTAATCATGGCCGAATACCGACCGGGCACGCAGGGCATGTGTCCAGGGGCCCTGACCTCCAGAGGGCCACCATTGATCTTGTTAGTCATTCTCACTTAGATATCATATTAACATGTCATACGTCATTACAAAATGTGTAGAATTGCATGGAAAATGTCTATCCACCCCATGGCAAAATAGGTAAATTCACAGGAAATCAACTGTAAAACTGCACATTTGTTCTTGCTGCCCCATTGCAAAATCAGTAGAATTGCATGAAATGTGTTATAAACGTTTCCTCTCTGCCCCATTGCAAAATGTGCAGAATTTCAGGAAACTTGCTTTAAAACTGAAACATTTTAACTAAAACCCATGGCAAAATGTGTAGAAATGCAGGAAATTTACTTTTAAACGTGTACTTTTCTCTTCAATGTCAAGAGGGCCACTATAATGTTTTTCCGCAAAGTGGGGGGCCCCCAAAGGTTATAGCCAGCCCTGGTCAGAACTACAGAGCAGTCACTTAAAGGCTAAAGCCCAGAGTCTAGATTAACTGACTATAGGACGACTGACTTCCACCCAAAGAGATTTTTCCTACACAGCAGGCACAACTAGAGGGACAATGGTTAAACCCAAACACACAGATTACAGACACAAGAGCTAATGCAGGATGAGAAGCATTTCAAGGGCATCCCATGCAGTCATGCTGTAGCAGACCATATATATAAATAGATAGACAGTACAGTACTGAGTGTACAGACTGGAGAATATTATTACTGTCGTTAATCATGACCTCAAAACCATAGGATTCTCACAGCCTATGGCTGCATCCCAAATGGTATCATATTCCCTATACAGTGCACTACTTTTGACCAGAGCTATAAGGGCCCTGGTCAAAAGTAGTGCACTCTATAGGGAATAGGGTGCCAATTGGGATGCAACCAAAATTTCCATCAACCAACCCAAGTATATTACAGAGTAACAGTTTAGTGTTAATGGCTAATGCTAGTTCAATGGCATTACAGCCTATTTAAACAAACTATATTCATTACCATTTCTGCCTTTCTTAGTAGAGTGAACAGAACAGGGACACAGTGGGGGGCATATCACTTTCAGACAACTGTGAATTGATGTGTGCAGTCGAGTAGGGAATAGACACAACATTACTCAGTCATGTTATGTTATTATGCTGCTTGTACAGTACTGTGTAAACATCATCCCCACCCTCCACATCTTCTCCCATCTCCCTGTCAAACAATCATGCATGCATCCTCATCGTACACGGGCACTGAAGGTAATTTCCCCCCTTCGACCTCGTTTGTGTCCCAAATGGCACTCTAATTACCTACGTAGTGCACTACCTTTGATCTGGCCGCATGGCCCTGGTCAAAAATAGTCTACTATAGTGCCTTCAGAAAGTATTCATATCCCTTGACTTATTCCACATTTGTTGTGTTACAGCCTGAATTCAAAATGGATTAAATATATTTTTCTCACCCATCTACACACAATACCCCATAATGACAAAGTGTAAACATCTTTTAATCTAGTTTTTATCTATTGAAAATGAAATATCTAATTGACATAAGTATTCACACTACTGAGTCAATACATGTTAGAATGTATTGAAGACAAACAATGTATACGAAACGCTTCAGTCTGGTTTTAGACCCCATCATTGCACTGAGATTGCACTCGTTAAGGTGGTAAATTACCTTTTAATGGCTTCAGACCAAGGCTCTGCATCTGTCCTCGTGCTCCTCGACCTTAGTGCTGCTTTTGATACCATTGATCACCACATTCTTTTAGAGAGATTGGAAACCCAAATTGGTCTACATGGACAAGTTCTGGCCTGGTTTAGATCTTATCTGTTGGAAAGATATCAGTTTGTCTCTGTGGAGGGTTTGTCCTCTGACAAATCAATTTCGATGTTCCCCATGGTTCGGTGTTAGGACCACTATTGTTTTCACCGTATATTTTACCTCTTGGTGATGTCATTCGGAAACATAATGTTAACTTTCACTGCTATGCGGACGATACACAGCTGTATATTTCAATGAAACATGGTGAAGCCCCAAAATTGCACTCCCTGGAAGCCTGTGTTTATAAGGAAGTGGATAGGGCAACTGTTTTACTTTTAAACAAAACAGAGATGCTAGTTCTAGATCCCAAGAAACAAAGGGATCTTCTGTTGGATCTGACAATTAATCTTGATTGTTGTACAATCGTCTCAAATAAAACAGTGAAGGACCTCGGCGTAACTCTGGACCCTGATCTCTCATTTGACGAACATATCAAGACTGTTTCAAGGATAGCTTTTTTCCATCTACGTAACATTGCAAAAATGAGAAACTTTCTGTCCAAAAATTATGCAGAAAAATGTATCAATGCTTTTGTCACTTCTAGGTTTATCCGGCTACCCGGATAAAGCACTAAATAAACTTCAGTTAGTGCTAAACACGGCTGCTAGATTCTTGACTAGAACCCAAAAAAATTATCATATTACTTCAGTGCTAGCCTCTCTACACTGGCTTCCTGTTAAGGCTAGGGCTGATTTCAAGGTTTTACTGCTAACCTACAAAGCATTACATGGGCTTGCTCCTACCGATCTTTCTGATTTGGTCCTGCCATACATACCTACACGTACGCTACGGTCACAAGACGCAGGCCTCCTTATTATCCCTTGAATTTCTAAGCAAACAGCTGGAGGCAGGGCTTTCTCCTATAGAGCTCAATTTTTATGGAATGGTCTGCCTATCCATGTGAGAGACGCTGACTCGGTCTCGACCTTTAAGTCTTTATTGAAGACTCATCTCTTCAGTAGGTCCTATGATTGAGTGTAGTCTGGCCCAGGGGTGTGAAAGTGAACGGAAAGGCACTGGAGCGACGAACCGCCCTTGTTGTCTCTGCCTGGCCGGTTCCCCTCTCTCCACTGGGATTCTCTGCCTCTAACCCTATTACGGGGACTGAGTCACTGGCTTACTGGTGCTCTTCCATGCCGTCCCTAGGAGGGGTGTGTCACTTGAGTGGGTTGAGTCACTGACGTGACCTTCCTGTCCGGTTTGGGGGAGATCTTCGTGGGCTATACTCGGCCTTGTCTCAGGGTAGTAAGTTAGTGGTTTGAAGTGGTGTGGGGGCTGTGCTTTGGCAAAGTGGTTGGGGTTAAATCCTGCCTGTTTGGCCCTGTCCGGGGGTATCGTCCAGATAGGGCCACAGTGTCTCCCGACCCCTCCTGTCTCAGCCTCCAGTATTTATGCTGCAATACTTTATGTGTCGGGGGGCTAGGATCAGTCTGCTATATCTGGAGTATTTCTCCTGTCTTATCCGGTGTCCTGTATGAATTTAAGTATGCTCCCTCTAACTCTTTCTCTCTCTCTTTTCTCTCTCGGGGGACCTGAGCCCTAGGACCATGCCTCAGGACTACCTGGCCTGATTACTCCTTGCTGTCCCCAGTCAACCTGCTGTCCCCAGTCCACCCCAGTCCACCTGCTGCTGTTCCAGTTTCAACTGTTTTGCCTGCGGCTATGGCACCCTGACCTGTTCACCGGACGTGCTACCTTGTCCCGGACCTGCTGTTTTCGACTCTCTCTAATGCACCTGCTGTCTCTAACGCTGAATGATCGGCTATGAAAAGCCAACTGACATTTAATCCTGAGGTGCTGACCTGCTGCACCCTCTACAACCACTGCGATTGTTAATATTTGACCCTGCTGGTCATCTATGAACGTTTGACGATCTTGGCCATGTACTGTTATAATCTCCACCCTGCACAGCCAGAAGAGGACTGGCCACCCCTCATAGCCTGGTTCAGCTCTCTAGGTTTCTTCCTAGGTTCCTGCCTTTCTAGGGAGTTTTTCCTAGCCACTGTGCTTCTACATCTCCATTGCTTGCTGTTCGGGGTTTTAGGCTGGGTTTCTGTATAGCACTTTGTGACATCGGCTGATGTAAAGAGCGCTTTGTAAATACATTTGATTGATAGATTGATTGAGAATCACCTTTTAAAGCGATAACAGTTGTGAGTCTTTCTGGGTAGGTTGCTAAGAGCTTTGCACACCATGATTGTACAATATTTGCACTTTTAATTCTTCAGTCTCTGTCAAGTTGGTTGTTGATTTTGATCTTGATTTTATTTGGATGTCTTTTAGTCCCCATTTCGACTAATCTTCTAAGAGTCCTTAAACATTGATATACAATTTATAATACAAACACACTTTCACATATAACACACTATTACAAACATACATAATATACTAGCATAATGACCCAATAAATACTAAATCTAAAAAATATTGATTCTTCATCTACAATTCATCTACAGAAATGTCCCACAACATTTCTATATACTATATGTAAATTGTTTTAAAATATCGTTTAAATTTATATATTGCTAGACAGCCATTTTCCAGTCTTACCATAGATTTTCAAGCCGATTTCAGTCAAAACTGTAACTAGGCCACTTAGGAATGTTCAATGTCATCTTGGTAAGCAACTCCCGTGTATTTTGCCTTGTGTTTAAGGTTATTGTTCTGCTTAAAGGTGAATTTGTTTCCTGGTGTCTGTTGGAAAGCAGACTGAACCAGGTTTTCCTTTAGGATTTTTCCTGTGCTTAGGTCTATTCCATTTATTTTTATCCCCCAAAATACTCCTTAGTCTTTGCCCGATGACAAACATACCCATAACATGATGCAGCCACCACCATTCTTGAAAATATAAAGAGGGGTATTCAGTGATGTGTTGTGTTGGATTTTCGCCGAACATAACTCTTTATATTCAGGGCATAATTTAATATCTTTTCCACAGTTTTACTTTAGTGCGTTACTGCAAACAAGATGCATGTTTTGGATTATTTTTATTCTGCAAAGTCTTCCTTCTTTTCACTCTGTTGTCTAGGTTAGTATTGTGGAGTAATGACAATGTTTATCCATCCTCAGTTTTCTCCTAACACAGCCATGTAACTGTTTTAAAGTCACCATTGACCTCATGGTGAAATCTCTGAGCAGTTTCCTTTCTCTCCGGAAACTGAGTTATGAAGGACGCATGTATCTTTGTAGTGACTGGGTGTATTGATATACCATCCAATGATTAATGAATAACTTCACCATGCTCAAAGGGATATTCAATATTTGATTTTTTTACTCAGGCTGTAACACAACAAGCAGTGTGAATACTTTCTGAAGGCACTAATGAATAGGGTGCCTTTTATGTCATACCCCTCATGTAGTCCCAGACCAAACCTTTCCTGGCTCAGGAGGAATAGCTTTCTGTTTAACATGGAGCAAAACATTCATCACCATGCTAGCCAGGTAGCACAGAGGCCCTGAGAGATTATTTTCCACCAGCTCCATTGGTTCTATCATGCAGTGCACTTGGGGTGGGGGGATGGAAGTGCACTATGTAGTATACACTATACACTATACACTATACACTATACACTATACACTATACAAAGTAGTGCACTATACAGTATAAGAAATAGGGTGCCATTTGGGAAACAACCCTTCTCTCTACTGAGATGAAGTGTTCTCTCTATGGAGTACAATGCAGTCAGTCCTCCCTGACTATGACAGCCAAGGCTGTCTCCTCTGAAAGTGACACTCACTCTACTGTAAGGATCTCTCAGAGCCTGCCTGTCATCTCAGCACACACACCATCCCCTCCGATTCACAGCCTTATTGTCTTCCACAGAGGGGTCCTTAATCACACAATTGTCAGTTTTGTGAGGCTTTAGCTTCTATGTTAATTACTGTGAGATAGAGAGTCAGTCTTTATATATCTGGGGGGTACGGACTCTCTTGCATGTGCAGAGAATGTACTGTACAGTATGTAACTGTTCATTGTTTATGGTGTGAATAAAACATTAATTCTCCAATAAACTAAACGGTATGAAATATGTAAGTAGCATGGATTATGATGCAGCTGTAGTAGGATGGCTCATGATGCAGCTGGAGTAGGATGGCTCATGATGCAGCTGTAGTAGGATGGCTCATGATGCAGCTCCAGTAGGATGGCTCATGATGCAGCTGTAGTAGCATGGATCATGATGCAGCTGTAGTAGCATGGATCATGATGCAGCTGTAGTAGGATGGCTCATGATGCAGCTGTAGTAGCATGGATCATGATGCAGCTGTAGTAGGATGGCTCATGATGCAGCTGTAGTAGGATGGATCATGTTGCAGCTGTAGTAGGATGGATCATGATGCAGCTGTAGTAGGATGGCTCATGATGCAGCTGTAGTAGGATGGCTCATGATGCAGCTGTAGTAGGATGGATCATGATGCAGCTGTAGTAGGATGGATCATGATGCAGCTGTAGTAGGATGGCTCATGATGCAGCTGCAGTAGGATGGATCATGCTGCAGCTGTAGTAGGATGGATCATGATGCAGCTGAAGTAGCATGGATGTTGATGCAGCTGTAGTAGGATGGCTCATGATGCAGCTGTAGTAGGATGGATCATGCTTCAGCTGTAGTAGGATGGATCATAATGCAGCTGTAGTAGGATGGCTCATGATGCAGCTGTAGTAGGATGGCTCATGATGCAGCTGTAGTAGGATGGATCATGATGCAGCTGTAGCAGCATGGATGTTGATGCAGCTGTAGTCGCATGGATGTTGATGCAGCTGTAGCAGCATGGATGTTGATGCAGCTGTAGCAGCATGGATGTTGATGCAGCTGTAGTAGGATGGATGTTGATGCAGCTGTAGTAGGATGGATCATGATGCAGCTGTAGTAGCATGGATGTTGATGCAGCTGTAGTAGGATGGATGTTGATGCAGCTGTAGTAGGATGGATGTTGATGCAGCTGTAGCAGCATGGATGTTGATGCAGCTGTAGTAGGATGGATGTTGATGCAGCTGTAGTAGCATGGATCATGATGCAGCTGTAATAGCATGGATGTTGATGCAGCTGTAGTAGGATGGATCATGATGCAGCTGTAGTAGCATGGATGTTGATGCAGCTGTAGTAGGATGGCTCATGATGCAGCTGTAGTAGGATGGATCATGATGCAGCTGTAGTAGCATGGATGTTAATGCAGCTGTAGTAGCATGGATCATAATGCAGCTGTAGTAGCATGGGTCATGATGCAGCTGTAATAGCATGGATGTTGATGCAGCTGTAGCAGCATGGATGTTGATGCAGCTGTAGTAGGATGGCTCATGATGCAGCTGTAGTAGGATGGATCATGATGCAGCTGTAGTAGCATGGATGTTAATGCAGCTGTAGTAGCATGGATCATGATGCAGCTGTAGTAGCATGGGTCATGATGCAGCTGTAGTAGCATGGATGTTAATGCAGCTGTAGTAGCATGGATCATGATGCAGCTGTAGTAGGATGGATCATGATGCAGCTGTAATAGCATGGATGTTGATGCAGCTGTAGCAGCATGGATGTTGATGCAGCTGTAGCAGCATGGATGTTGATGCAGCTGTAGTAGCATGGATGTTGATGCAGCTGTAGCAGCATGGATCATGATGCAGCTGTAGTAGCATGGATGTTGATGCAGCTGTAGTAGCATGGATGTTGATGCAGCTGTAGTAGCATGGATGTTGATGCAGCTGTAGTAGCATGGATGTTGATGCAGCTGTAGCAGCATGGATGTTGATGCAGCTGTAGTAGCATGGATGTTGACGCAGCTGTAGCAGCATGGATGTTGATGCAGCTGTAGTAGCATGGATGTTGATGCAGCTGTAGCAGCATGGATGTTGATGCAGCTGTAGTAGCATGGATGTTGACGCAGCTGTAGCAGCATGGATGTTGATGCAGCTGTAGTAGCATGGATGTTGATGCAGCTGTAGTAGCATGGATGTTGATGCAGCTGTAGTAGCATGGATGTTGATGCAGCTGTAGTAGCATGGATGTTGATGCAGCTGTAGTAGCATGGATGTTGATGCAGCTGTAGTAGGATGGCTCATGATGCAGCTGTAGTAGGATGGATCATGCTGCAGCTGTAGTAGGATGGATCATGATGTAGCTGTAGTAGCATAGATGTTGATGCAGCTGTAGTAGCATGGATGTTGATGCAGCTGTAGTAGCATGGATCATGATGCAGCTGTAGCAGCATGGATGTTGATGTAGCTGTAGTAGCATGGATGTTGATGCAGCTGTAGCAACATGGATGTTGACGCAGCTGTAGTAGGATGGATCATGATGCAGCTGTAGTAGGATGGATCATGCTGCAGCTGTAGTAGGATGGATCATGATGTAGCTGTAGTAGGATGGCTCATGATGCAGCTGTAGTAGGAAGGATCATGATGCAGCAGTAGTAGCATGAATCATGATGCAGCTGTAGTAGCATGGGTCATGATGCAGCTGTAGTAGCATGGATCATGATGCAGCTGTAGTAGCATGGGTCATGATGCAGCTGTAATAGCATGGATGTTGATTCAGCTGTAGTAGCATGGATGTTGATGCAGCTGTAGTAGCATGGATCATGATGCAGCTGTAGTAGCATGGATGTTGATGCAGCTGTAGTAGGATGGATCATGATGCAGCTGTAGTAGCATGGATGTTGATGCAGCTGTAGTAGGATGGATCATGATGCAGCTGTAGTAACATGGATCATGATGCAGCTGTAGTAGCATGGATGTTGATGCAGATGTAGCAGCATGGATGTTGATGCAGCTGTAGTAGCATGGATGTTGATGCAGCTGTAGCAGCATGGATGTTGACGCAGCTGTAGTAGGATGGATCACGATGCAGCTGTAGTAGGATGGCTCATGATGCAGCTGTAGTAGGATGGATCATGATGCAGCTGTAGTAGCATGGATCATGATGCAGCTGTAGCAGCATGGATCATTATGCAGCTGTAGCAGCATGGCTCATGATGCAGCTGAAGTAGCATGGATCATGATGCAGCTGTAGTAGCATGGACCATGATGCAGTTGTAGCAGCATGGATCATGATGCAGCTGTAGTAGCATGGATCATGATGCAGCTGTAGTAGCATGGATCATTATGCAGCTGTAGCAGCATGGCTCATGATGCAGCTGTAGTAGCATGGACCATGATGCAGCTGTAGTAGCATGGACCATGATGCAGTTGTAACAGCATGGATCATTATGCAGCTGTAGCAGCATGGCTCATGATGCAGCTGTAGTAGCATGGACCATGATGCAGCTGTAGCAGCATGGATCATGATGCAGCTGTAGTAGCATGGATCATGATGCAGCTGTAGTAGCATGGATCATTATGCAGCTTTAGCAGCATGGCTCATGATGCAGCTGTAGTAGCATGGATCATGATGCATCTGTAGTAGCATGGATCATGATGCAGCTGTAGTAGCATGGATCATTATGCAGCTTTAGCAGCATGGCTCATGATGCAGCTGTAGTAGCATGGATCATGATGCATCTGTAGTAGGATGGATAATGATGCAGCTGTAGCAGCATTGATGTTGATGCAGCTGTAGTAGCATGGATGTTGATGGAGCTGTAGCAGCATGGATGTTGATGCAGCTGTAGTAGCATGGATGTTGATGCAGCTGTAGCAGCATGGATGTTGATGCAGCTGTAGTAGGATGGCTCATGATGCAGCTGTAGTAGGATGGATCATGCTGCAGCTGTAGTAGGATGGATCATGATGTAGCTGTAGTAGGATGGCTCATGATGCAGCTGAAGTAGGATGGATCATGATGCAGCTGTAGTAGGATGGCTCATGATGCAGCTGTAGTAGCATGAATGTTGATACAGCTGTAGTAGCATGGATGTTGATGTAGCTGTAGTAGCATGGATCATGATGCAGCTGTAGCAGCATGGATGTTGATGCAGCTGTAGCAGCATGGATGTTGATGCAGCTGTAGAAGCATGGATGTGGATGCAGCTGTAGTAGCATGGATCATGATGCAGCTGTAGCAGTATGGATCATTATGCAGCATTAGCAGCATGGCTCATGATGCAGCTGTAGTAGCATGGACCATGATGCAGCTGTAGCGCATGGATCATGATGCAGCTGTAGTAGCATGGATCATGATGCAGCTGTAGTAGCATGGATCATTATGCAGCTTTAGCAGCATGGCTCATGATGCAGCTGTAGTAGCATGGATCATGATGCAGCTGTAGTAGCATGGACAATGATGCAGTTGTAGCAGCATGGATCATGATGCAGCTGTAGTAGCATGGATCATGAAGCAGCTGTAGTAGCATGGACCATGATGCAGCTGTAGTAGCATGGACCATGATGCAGTTGTAGCAGCATGGATCATGATGCAGCTGTAGTAGCATGGATCATGATGCAGCTGTAGTAGGATGGATCATGATGCAGCTGTAGCAGCATGGATGTTGATGCAGCTGTAGTAGCATGGATGTTGATGGAGCTTTAGCAGCATGGATGTTGATGCAGCTGTAGTAGCATGGATGTTGATGCAGCTGTAGTAGCATGGATGTTGATGCAGCTGTAGCAGCATGGATGTTGATGCAGCTGTAGTAGGATGGATCATGATGTAGCTGTAGTAGGATGGCTCATGATGCAGCTGTAGTAGGATGGATCATGATGCAGCTGTAGTAGGATGGCTCATGATGCAGCTGTAGTAGCATGAATGTTGATACAGCTGTAGTAGCATGGATGTTGATGCAGCTGTAGCAGCATGGATGTTGATGCAGCTGTATTAGGATGGCTCATGATGCAGCTGTAGTAGGATGGATCATGCTGCAGCTGTAGTAGGATGGATCATGATGTAGCTGTAGTAGCATGGACCATGATGCAGTTGTAGCAGCATGGATCATGATGCAGCTGTAGTAGCATGGATCATGATGCAGCTGTAGTAGCATGGACCATGATGCAGCTGTAGTAGCATGGACCATGATGCAGTTGTAGCAGCATGGATCATGATGCAGCTGTAGTAGCATGGATCATGATGCAGCTGTAGCAGCATGGATGTTGATGCAGCTGTAGTAGCATGGATGTTGATGGAGCTTTAGCAGCATGGATGTTGATGCAGCTGTAGTAGCATGGATGTTGATGCAGCTGTAGTAGCATGGATGTTGATGCAGCTGTAGCAGCATGGATGTTGATGCAGCTGTAGTAGGATGGCTCATGATGCAGCTGCAGTAGGATGGATCATGCTGCAGCTGTAGTAGGATGGATCATGATGTAGCTGTAGTAGGATGGCTCATGATGCAGCTGTAGTAGGATGGATCATGATGCAGCTGTAGTAGGATGGCTCATGATGCAGCTGTAGTAGCATGGATCATGATGCAGCTGTAGCAGCATGGATGTTGATGCAACTGTAGCAGCATGGATGTTGATGCAGCTGTAGTAGCATGGATGTTGATGCAGCTGCAGCAGCATGGATGTTGATGCAGCTGTAGTAGCATGGACCATGATGCAGTTGTAGCAGCATGGATCATGATGCAGCTGAAGTAGCATGGATCATGATGCAGCTGTAGTAGGATGGATCATGATGCAGCTGTAGCAGCATGGATGTTGATGCAGCTGTAGTAGCATGGATGTTGATGGAGCTTTAGCAGCATGGATGTTGATGCAGCTGTAGTAGCATGGATGTTGATGCAGCTGTAGTAGCATGGATGTTGATGCAGCTGTAGCAGCATGGATGTTGATGCAGCTGTAGTAGGATGGATCATGATGTAGCTGTAGTAGGATGGCTCATGATGCAGCTGTAGTAGGATGGATCATGATGCAGCTGTAGTAGGATGGCTCATGATGCAGCTGTAGTAGGATGGATCATGATGCAGCTGTAGCAGCATGGATGTTGATGCAGCTGTAGTAGCATGGATGTTGATGGAGCTTTAGCAGCATGGATGTTGATGCAGCTGTAGTAGCATGGATGTTGATGCAGCTGTAGCAGCATGGATGTTGATGCAGCTGTAGTAGGATGGATCATGATGTAGCTGTAGTAGGATGGCTCATGATGCAGCTGTAGTAGGATGGATCATGATGCAGCTGTAGTAGGATGGCTCATGATGCAGCTGTAGTAGCATGAATGTTGATACAGCTGTAGTAGCATGGATGTTGATGCAGCTGTAGCAGCATGGATGTTGATGCAGCTGTAGTAGGATGGCTCATGATGCAGCTGTAGTAGGATGGATCATGCTGCAGCTGTAGTAGGATGGATCATGATGTAGCTGTAGTAGGATGTAGTGCAGGATGGCTCATGATGCAGCTGTAGGATGATACAGCATGATGCAGCTGTAGTAGGATGGATCATGATGTAGCTGTAGTAGGATGGCTCATGATGCAGCTGTAGTAGGATGGATCATGATGCAGCTGTAGTAGGATGGCTCATGATGCAGCTGTAGTAGCATGAATGTTGATACAGCTGTAGTAGCATGGATGTTGATGCAGCTGTAGCAGCATGGATGTTGATGCAGCTGTAGTAGGATGGCTCATGATGCAGCTGTAGTAGGATGGATCATGCTGCAGCTGTAGTAGGATGGATCATGATGTAGCTGTAGTAGGATGGCTCATGATGCAGCTGTAGTAGGATGGATCATGATGCAGCTGTAGTAGGATGGCTCATGATGCAGCTGTAGTAGCATGGATGTTGATGCAGCTGTAGTAGCATGGATGTTGATGCAGCTGTAGTAGCATGGATCATGATGCAGCTGTAGCAGCATGGATGTTGATGCAGCTGTAGTAGCATGGATGTTGATGCAGCTGTAGCAGCATGGATGTTGATGCAGCTGTAGCAGGATGGATCATGATGTAGCTGTAGTAGCATGGATGTTGATGCAGCTGTAGTAGCATGGATGTTGATGCAGCTGTAGTAGCATGGGCCATGATGTAGCTGTAGTAGCATGGATGTTGATGCAGCTGTAGTAGCATGGATGTTGATGCAGCTGTAGTAGCATGGGTCATGATGCAGCTGTAGCAGCATGGATGTTGATGCAGCTGTAGTAGCATGGATGTTGATGCAGCTGTAGCAGCATGGATGTTGACGCAGCTGTAGCAGGATGGATCATGATGTAGCTGTAGTAGCATGGATGTTGATGCAGCTGTAGTAGCATGGATGTTGATGCAGCTGTAGTAGCATGGGTCATGATGTAGCTGTAGTAGCATGGATGTTGATGCAGCTGTAGTAGCATGGATGTTGATGCAGCTGTAGTAGCATGGGTCATGATGCAGCTGTAGCAGCATGGATGTTGATGCAGCTGTAGTAGCATGGATGTTGATGCAGCTGTAGTAAGATGGATCATGATGCAGCTGTAGTAGGATGGATCATGCTGCAGCTGTAGTAGGATGGCTCATGATGCAGCTGTAGTAGGATGGATCATGATGCAGCTGTAGTAGCATGGATCATGATGCAGCTGTAATAGCATGGATCATGATGTAGCTGTAGTAGGATGGCTGTAGTAGCATGGATGTTGATGCAGCTGTAGCAGCATGGATGTTGACGCAGCTGTAGCAGGATGGATCATGATGTAGCTGTAGTAGCATGGATGTTGATGCAGCTGTAGTAGCATGGATGTTGATGCAGCTGTAGTAGCATGGGTCATGATGTAGCTGTAGTAGCATGGATGTTGATGCAGCTGTAGTAGCATGGATGTTGATGCAGCTGTAGTAGCATGGGTCATGATGCAGCTGTAGCAGCATGGATGTTGATGCAGCTGTAGTAGCATGGATGTTGATCTGTAGTAGGATGGATCATGATGCAGCTGTAGTAGGATGGATCATGATGCAGCTGTAGTAGCATGGATCATGATGCAGCTGTAATAGCATGGATCATGATGTAGCTGTAGTAGGATGGCTCATGATGCAGCTGTAGTAGGATGGATCATGATGCAGCTGTAGTAGGATGGCTAATGATGCAGCTGTAGTAGCATGGATGTTGATGCAGCTGTAGTAGCATGGATGTTGATGCAGCTGTAGTAGCATGGATCATGATGCAGCTGTAGCAGCATGGATGTTGATGCAGCTGTAGTAGGATGTATGTTGATGCAGCTGTAGCAGCATGGATGTTGACGCAGCTGTAGCAGGATGGATAATGATGTAGCTGTAGTAGCATGGATGTTGATGCAGCTGTAGTAGCATGGATGTTGATGCAGCTGTAGTAGCATGGGTCATGATGTAGCTGTAGTAGCATGGATGTTGATGCAGCTGTAGTAGCATGGATGTTGATGCAGCTGTAGTAGCATGGGTCATGATGCAGCTGTAGCAGCATGGATGTTGATGCAGCTGTAGTAGCATGGATTTTGATGCAGCTGTAGTAAGATGGATCATGATGCAGCTGTAGTAGGATGGATCATGCTGCAGCTGTAGTAGGATGGCTCATGATGCAGCTGTAGTAGGATGGATCATGATGCAGCTGTAGTAGCATGGATCATGATGCAGCTGTAATAGCATGGATGTTGATGCAGCTGTAGTAGGATGCATCATGATGCAGCTGTAGTAGCATTGATCATGATGCAGCTGTAGCAGCATGGATGTTGATGCAGCTGTAGTAGCATGGATGTTGATGCAGCTGTAGTAGGATGGATGTTGACGCAGCTGTAGTAGGATGGATCATGATGCAGCTGTAGTAGCATGGATGTTGATGCAGCTGTAGCAGCATGGATGTTGATGCAGCTGTAGTAGCATGGATGTTGATGCAGCTGTAGTAGGATGGATGTTGACGCAGCTGTAGTAGGATGGATCATGATGCAGCTGTAGCAGCATGGATGTTGATGCAGCTGTAGCAGCATGGATGTTGATGCAGCTGTAGTAGGATGGCTCATGATGCAGCTGTAGTAGGATCGATCATGCTGCAGCTGTAGTAGGATGGATCATGATGCAGCTGTAGTAGCATGAATGTTGATACAGCTGTAGTAGCATGGATGTTGATGCAGCTGTAGTAGCATGGATCATGATGCAGCTGTAGCAGCATGGATGTTGATGCAGCTGTAGTAGCATGGATCATGATGCAGCTGTAGCAGCATGGATGTTGATGCAGCTGTAGCAGCATGGATGTTGATGCAGCTGTAGCAGCATGGATGTTGATGCAGCTGTAGCAGCATGGATGTTGATGCAGCTGTAGTAGCATGGATCATGATGCAGCTGTAGCAGCATGGATGTTGATGCAACTGTAGCAGCATGGATGTTGATGCAGCTGTAGTAGGATGGATCATGATGCAGCTGTAGAAGCATGGATGTGGATGCAGCTGTAGTAGCATGGATCATGATGCAGCTGTAGTAGCATGGATGTTGATGCAGCTGTAGCAGCATGGATGTTGATGCAGCTGTAGTAGCATGGATCATGATGCAGCTGTAGCAGCATGGATGTTGATGCAGCTGCAGCAGCATGGATGTTGATGCAGCTGTAGTAGCATGGATGTTGATGCAGCTGTAGCAGCATGGATGTTGATGCAGCTGTAGTAGCATGGATGTTGATGCAGCTGTAGCAGCATGGATGTTGATGCAGCTGTAGTAGGATGGCTCATGATGCAGCTGTAGTAGGATGGATCATGCTGCAGCTGTAGTAGGATGGATCATGATGTAGCTGTAGTAGGATGGCTCATGATGCAGCTGTAGTAGGATGGATCATGATGCAGCTGTAGTAGGATGGCTCATGATGCAGCTGTAGTAGCATGGATGTTGTTGCAGCTGTAGTAGCATGGATGTTGATGCAGCTGGCGTAGCATGGATGTTGATGCAGCTGTAGCAGCATGGATGTTGACGCAGCTGTAGTAGGATGGATCATGATGCAGCTGTAGTAGCATGGATGTGGATGCAGCTGTAGTAGCATGGATCATGATGCAGCTGTAGTAGCATGGATGTTGATGCAGCTGTAGTAGCATGGATGTTGATGCAGCTGTAGCAGCATGGATGTTGATGCAGCTGTAGTAGCATGGATGTTGATGCAGCTGTAGTAGCATGGATGTTGATGCAGCTGTAGTAGCATGGATGTTGATGCAGCTGTAGTAGCATGGATGTTGATGCAGCTGTAGTAGCATGGATGTTGATGCAGCTGTTGTAGCATGGGTCATGATGCAGCTGTAGTAGCATGGGTCATGATGCAGCTGTAGTAGGATGGATCATGATGCAGCTGTAGTAGCATGGATCATGATGCAGCTGTAATAGCATGGATGTTGATGCAGCTGTAGTAAGATGGATCATGATGCAGCTGTAGTAGGATGGATCATGCTGCAGCTGTAGTAGGATGGCTCATGATGCAGCTGTAGTAGGATGGATCATGATGCAGCTGTAGTAGCATGGATCATGATGCAGCTGTAATAGCATGGATGTTGATGCAGCTGTAGTAGGATGCATCATGATGCAGCTGTAGTAGCATGGATGTTGATGCAGCTGTAGCAGCATGGATGTTGACGCAGCTGTAGTAGGATGGATCATGATGCAGCTGTAGTAGCATGGATGTTGATGCAGCTGTAGCAGCATGGATGTTGATGCAGCTGTAGTAGCATGGATGTTGATGCAGCTGTAGTAGCATGGATGTTGATGCAGCTGTAGCAGCATGGATGTTGATGCAGCTGTAGTAGCATGGATGTTGATGCAGCTGTAGTAGCATGGATGTTGATGCATTTGTAGTAGCATGGATCATGATGCAGCTGTAGTAGCATGGATCATGATGCAGCTGTAGTAGGATGGATCATGATGCAGCTGTAGTAGGATGGATCATGATGCAGCTGTAGTAGCATGGACCATGATGCAGCTGTAGCAGCATGGATGTTGATGCAGCTGTAGCAGCATGGATGTTGATGCAGCTGTAGTAGCATGGATGTTGATGCAGCTGTAGTAGGATGGATCATGATGCAGCTGCAGTAGGATGGATCATGCTGCAGCTGTAGTAGGATGGATCATGATGCAGCTGTAGTAGCATGGATGTTGATTCAGCTGTAGTAGGATGGCTCATGATGCAGCTGTAGTAGGATGGATCATGCTGCAGCTGTAGTAGGATGGATCATAATGCAGCTGTAGTAGGATGGCTCATGATGCAGCTGTAGTAGGATGGATCATGATGCGGCTGTAGTAGGATGGATCATGATGCAGCAGTAGTAGGATGGCTCATGATGCAGCTGTAGTAGGATGGCTCATGCTGCAGCTGTAGTAGGATGGATCATAATGCAGCTGTAGTAGGATGGCTCATGCTGCAGCTGTAGTAGGATGGATCATGATGCAGCTGTAGCAGCATGGATGTTGATGCAGCTGTAGTAGGATGGATGTTGATGCAGCTGTAGTAGGATGGATCATGATGCAGCTGTAGTAGCTTGGATGTTGATGCAGCTGTAGTAGGATGGATGTTGATGCAGCTGTAGATGGATGGATCATGATGCAGCTGTAGTAGCATGGATCATGATGTAGCTCTAATAGCATGGATGTTGATGCAGTTGTAGTAGGATGGATCATGATGCAGCTGTAGTAGGATGGATCATGCTGCAGCTGTAGTAGGATGGATCATGATGTAGCTGTAGTAGGATGGCTCATGATGCAGCTGTAGTAGGATGGATCATGATGCAGCTGTAGTAGGATGGTTAATGATGCAGCTGTAGTAGCATGGATGTTGATGCAGCTGTAGTAGGATGGATCATGATGTAGCTGTAGTAGGATGGCTCATGATGCAGCTGTAGTAGGATGGATCATGATGCAGCTGTAGCAGCATGAATCATGATGCAGCTGTAGTAGCACAGGTCATGATGCAGCTGTAGTAGCATGGATCATGATGCAGCTGTAGTAGCATGGGTCATGATGCAGCTGTAATAGCATGGATGTTGATGCAGCTGTAGTAGCATGGATGTTGATGCAGCTGTAGTAGCATGGATGTTGATGCAGCTGTAGCAGCATGGATGTTGACGCAGCTGTAGTAGGATGGATCATGATGCAGCTGTAGTAGGATGGCTCATGATGCAGCTGTAGTAGGATGGATCATGATGCAGCTGTAGTAGCATGGATGTTGATTCAGCTGTAGTAGCATGGATCATGATGCAGCTGTAGTAGCATGGATGTTGATGCAGCTGTAGTAGCATGGATGTTGATGCAGCTGTAGCAGCATAGATGTTGATGCAGCTGTAGCAGCATGGATGTTGATGCAGCTGTAGTAGGATGGATCATTATGCAGCTGTAGCAGCATGGCTCATGATGCAGCTGTAGTAGCATGGATCATGATGCAGCTGTAGCAGCATGGCTCATGATGCAGCTGTAGTAGCATGGACCATGATGCAGCTGTAGCAGCATGGATCATGATGCAGCTGTAGTAGCATGGATCATGATGCAGCTGTAGTAGCATGGATCATTATGCAGCTGTAGCAGCATGGCTCATGATGCAGCTGTAGTAGCATGGATCATGATGCAGCTGTAGTAGCATGGACCATGATGCAGTTGTAGCAGCATGGATCATGATGCAGCTGTAGTAGCATGGATCATGATGCAGCTGTAGTAGGATGGATCATGGTGCAGTTGTAGCAGCATGGCTCATGATGCAGCTGTAGTAGCATGGACCATGATGCAGCTGTAGCAGCATGGATCATGATGCAGCTGTAGTAGCATGGATCATGATGCAGCTGTAGTAGCATGGATCATTATGCAGCTGTAGCAGCATGGCTCATGATGCAGCTGTAGTAGCATGGACCATGATGCAGCTGTAGTAGCATGGACCATGATGCAGTTGTAGCAGCATGGATCATGATGCAGCTGTAGTAGCATGGATCATGATGCAGCTGTAGTAGGATGGATCATGATGCAGTTGTAGCAGCATGGATGTTGATGCAGCTGTAGTAGGATGGTTCATGATGTATGCCAAATTGTTGTTTTTCTGTTTGTTTTTTGTTATGCAATTATTTTGTTCCCTCTCTCAAAGAGACTCACTTAAATATTCACATCCAAAAACATTATGGATTAAATTGTTTAACCAACCAGGGCATTATGAGGATATGACATAGTTTCCAAATGTATTCCCAATCATATGCAGTATATATCTATCTACCCTGCTCGCTCCAGTCCTGTCTATCTCTAAACCTGATGGGCTGAATGGCTTCTTTCCAGTTAGACACTGTACTGCTTGTTTGCATCTGAGTCGTTGGGGAATCCTCATAGAGGTGTTAGATACTGGTTCATCTGACCCCCCTACAGGAGACAGAAAGCAAGCACCTCTCACAGCCTTCAATCCACCGGACTGTCAGTGAGGCGTGGGAGGGAAGGCCTGAGCTGGATGTCCTTTTCCCCTAATGTTTGCCATTGACCACCCAGTACCCGGAGCAGACTAGGAGCAGGTGACCTAGGTCCTGACCTCTGTATGTATGCGCAGAGGGCAAGTGAGAGGACAAAACTTTAGTAATATGTTTTAGTGTTTCCAAATGGGGCAAGAACAGAGGTAAGTTCTAACATAAGTTTCAAGTTTTAACAGTTTTGTGTGAGGTCGGGAGGACAAGTAACATATATAAGATGTTTACACATTGACTACCACCCAGCCTTGCCCCGCACATCTTGCCCCTATGGCTGTTAATGCAGATATTTGCAAAATACAAGGGAATTTAGAGCCCAAAAAACATATTCCACCCATGAATGAAGAGTATCATTCACCGCATTATGCACATAAAAACACAAACAAATGCTTTTTAAAATCCTAATCACACACTGCACCCACTGCATGTGTATTTTCACAAATCCCCCGCCTAACCTGTCATGCAGACCCAAACCTCAGAACACAATTTGCAGTATATTGATTGAAATCAGGAGGGAGTGGGAGGTAGGGAGTGGGAGGCCTCAGAGCTCTCCCCTCCCTCTCACAGCCTCCTCTCCCAACCCTATCCCCAATGGGTAAAGCAGGTCAGTCATTGATCCAGGCAGGCATTGCTGAGAGGAGAGGCCGTCAGGGAGGCCCTGGGACGTGTCCCAAATGGCAACCTATTCCCTATTTAGTGACCTACTTTTGACAAAAGGATGTCATTTGGGATGCACACGTGGCCTTTGGTTCCAGGTCACTGTCTCTGGTCCTGCTCGGCTGGCTGTTGAGAGGTAGAAAACAGCAGGTCAACCACTCATTGGCTGGATGTATCGCAGTCTGCCTAGGGAGATCAATACATCAGAGGCTACAGGCTACCGTTCCCAACTCCCACGTTCGGACAGAGGGCTTTAAACGATTTACCATCTACAGGCAGACTCCCAGGGGGAAGAATCCCTGTCATGCCTTCTTCACAACTAAACGCGTGGACCATTTTAAGTCCTTACTGATTTGGACACAGAGGAACTTGAAGCTCTCGACCTGCTCCACTGCAGCCCCATCAATGTGGATGCTCGACACCCCCATTTCATGTAGTCCATGATCAGCTCCTTGATCTTACTGACGTTGACAGAGAGGTTGTTGTCCTGGCACCACACTGCCAGGTCACTGATCTCCTCCCTGTAGATTGTCTTGTCGTTGCTGGTGATCAGCCCTACCACCCTTGGGTCATAAGCAAACTTGATGATGGTGCTGGAGTCATGCGTAGCCACACAGTGATGAGTGAACAGAGAGTACAGGAGGGGACTAAGCACACACCCCTGTGGGGCACCCGTGTTGAGGGTCAGCGTAGCAGTGGTGATGTTGCCTACCCTTACCACCTGGGGTCGGCCCGTCAGGAAGTTCAGGGTCCAGTTGCAGAGGGAGATGTTCAGACCCAGGTTCCTATGCTTGGTGACGAGCTTGAAGGGGACAATGGTGTTGTATGCTGAGCTGTAGTCATCGAACAGCATTCTCACATAGGTATTCTTCTTATCTAGGTGGGTGAGGGCAGAGTGGTGTGCAATTGAGATTGTGTCATCTATGGATCCATTGGGGCGGTATGCAATTTGGAGTGGGTCATGGGTGTCTGGGATGATGGAGTTGATGTGTGCCATGACCAGCCTTTCAAAGCACTTCATGATTACAGATGTGAGTGCTACAGGGCGGTAGTCATTGTGGGAGTCCTTAGAGTTCTTGGGAACAGGAATGATGGTGGTCATCTTAAAACATGTAGGGATTACAGATTGGTTAAAGGAGAGGTAGAAAATTATTGTGAATATGCCTGTCAGCTGTTCTGCGCATGCTCTGAGGAATACTGTCAGGCCCTTCGGCCTTGCGAGGGACCTAATTAAAGACCTTAATCATATTTTCCTCAGAGAGCGAGATCACTCAGTCCTCTGGTCAGTGGGGGCCCTCACACCCGGCAAGGTTGAAGCGTGCATAATATGAGAGGCATTGTTGGGCAGATCACCTCTGGGTCATCCATTTTAATCTGTAATGGATT
The DNA here is from genome assembly GCF_045791955.1 of Oncorhynchus clarkii lewisi. Classification (NCBI taxonomy): domain Eukaryota; kingdom Metazoa; phylum Chordata; class Actinopteri; order Salmoniformes; family Salmonidae; genus Oncorhynchus; species Oncorhynchus clarkii. The sequence continues at coordinate 19,939,682 of NC_092173.1, read as the reverse complement.
GTAGCTCCTGACATGTGATGGGTGTCGGAACCTGTGTAATATGATTCTACCTTATTCCTATATTGTCCCTTTGCTCATTTGATGACTCTGCAGAGGTCATAGCGGGACTTCTTGTATTTGTTCCTGTCTTCAGCTGTAGTCTTAGGGTTGTCTGCGATAGCTCTGTGTGCAGTAGCCCTCTCCTTTAGCTTAAAACCTCTTAAGGATGGGACTCTTTTTTTACATTTTCACCTAAAATGACATACCCAAATCTAACTGCCTGTAGCTCAGGACCTGAAGCAAGCATATGCATAATCTTGATACCATTTGAAAGGAAACACTTTGAAGTTTGTGGAAATGTGAAACTAATGTAGGATAATATAACACATTAGATCAGGTAAAAGATAATACAAACAAAAAAACTATGCGTTTTCTATTTTTTTGTTTTGTTCCATCATCTTTGAAGTGCAAGAGAAAGGCCTTACATTAACATAGGATCCTAGGTAGAATTGAAATTTTGTCCACAAGATGGCAGCAGTGCGTGTGCAAAGTTTCAGACTGATCCAGTGAAGACTTACCTCACTTCACAATATTTTGCATCAAGCTCCTACATTTATCAAATATAAATATAAAAATTGATTTTATGCTACATTATATCTCTGGGACCCTCAGGATGACAAGTCAGAGCACGATTACTAAATGAAAATATGATTTACCTTCAGAGGTGAATGTATCAAACCAGTTGGCATGATAAAAGTGTTTTGTTGTTGTCACGTTCTGACCTTGGTTCCTTTGTTTTGTCTTTGTTTTAGTATGGTCAGGGCGTGAGTTGGGGTTGGCAGTCTATGTTCTTTTTTCTGTGATTTGTGATTTCTGTGTTTGGCCTGGTATGGTTCTCAATCAGAGGCAGCTGTCAATTGTTGTTCCTGATTGAGAACCATACTTAGGTAGCCTGTTTTCACACTTGAGTTTGGTGATTATTTTCTGTTCTGTGTTTTGTGTATTCACCGTACACGACTGTTTTGTTTCGTTTGTTGTCGCTTTATTGTTTTGATTCAGTGTTTTGTCACCAAAGCCCCATATACTACCCACCACTGTGTCCTGTATGCTCTCGATGGCTGGCCCTCGCTTCATATTTGTCGCTAAACCCACTGGCTCCAGGTCACCTATAAGTCTTTGCTAGGTAAAGCCCTGCCTTATCTCAGCTCACTGGTCACCATAGCAGCACCCACCCATAAGCATGCGCTCCAGCAGGTATATTTCACTGGTCACCCCCAAAGCCAATTCCTAATTTGGCCGCCTTTCCTTCCAGTTTCTGCTGCCAATGACTGGAACGAATTGCAAAAATCACTGAAGCTGGAGACTCATATCTCCCTCCCTAACTTTAAGCATCAGCTGTCAGAGCAGCTTACAGATCATTGCACCTGTACATAGCCCACCCAACTACCTCATCCCCATATTATTATTATAATTTTTTTGTTGCTCCTTTGCACCCCAGTATGTCTACTTCCACATTCATCTTCTGCACATCTATCACTCCAGTGTTTAATTGCTAAATTGTAATTACTTCGCCACTACGGCCTATTTATTTCCTTACTTCCATAATCTTACTTCACTTGCACACACTGTATATACACTTTTCTATTGTGTTATTGACTGTACGTTTGTTTATTCCATGTGTAACTCTGTGTTGTTGTTTGTGTCTCAATGCTTTGCTTTATCTTGACCAGGTCGCAGTTGTAAATGAGAACTTGTCCTCAACTGGCCTACCTGGTTAAATAAAGGTGAAACAAAATGTAAAAAAATTCCATTGTAGTTAAACATCATGTCGTCTGGTTTGTTTGGGATCAAGGGCAACGATGAGTGAAAGCACCTGGATGGTTATCAATGTCCCCATCTCTCATCGTAGTTTCACTATTTCACATTGAAGTAAGGAGAGCAGCAACAATTGTGGTTGTCTTGAAAAAAAAACATATGTAAATATGACTGAGCAACAACAGTAGTGCTGTATGAAACAAGAAGATATTGCCGTTTCAATTGAATAACTCCCTGAATCAAAGCAGTGTCTATCCCGAGGTCTCTGGTCTTGGGAGCTCTGCTCAGCTACAGTATGCAGAGAGTGAGAGGGCTGCTCTCTGTGCTCCTGGGGCAGTTATCTGATCTATCTGAAAGCTGCAACTGAAAAAGAGCCAGTGTGCTAATGAGGACAGTCAGCCACAACACTGAACATCACAGATTTGACATGTGGGACAGAGGAGGAAAGAATCAATTTAGGTCAAAGTGAATTAACTGCTGTATGCATATTTTGAGTTAAGTGGCATGATATCCACAATTAGATTGTTTAAATTACCAGCACCAGCACTTGACATTGTGGGTATAGTACAGTACTGTATATAAAAACAGTTGGAAAACCTCTGTTGGATCAGCTAGGTCTTCAACCATATTGCCTGTAGCCAAGGAGCAAGGCATCTGTCAGAGTTCTGAGGAGACCACTGCGGTGCTGGGCTGTTTCCTCAGCCTCTCAGTTAAGATGTTGATCAGTCAGGGGATGTGTTTTCTCACCGCTGGAGGACACAGCCGGGCAGAGCCACACACCCCTCCACTGAACCTCTATCCTGCTCCACACCAGTCATTGTTTAACTTCAACATGAGGGAGACGACAGCATGGCATCGCTACACAAACCCACACCACAACTCTTTGATGTGTTTTATGGCAGAGGAAAGCCTTATGGGCTGTGCTGGGTCCTCCCTCTTTACTCAGCCTTTCACCCAACCTGCTCTGACACTCCACTCATGTTCCTCATGTATAGCTAACCTATAGGGAACAACACTGTAGTGTGAGAGCTTGGGTGTAGACTACCCGAGGGCTCATTTACCAGGCGAAAAGTCACATGAGAGAGAGAAGCCAAAGGACAGTACTGTATAGTACATTGAGCAGTGGCTCCATAACACGTGACTACTCTGCTCCTCTACTGTCGACATGTAATTATCCTTTTCTATTTGAATGCTGCTGCACAGCCCCAGAGCAGCACGAGCTAGGCTGTTGTTTGAACGCCCAGCGCCAGGAAATGTTGAGGCTGTCAGTATGGCGTTTGGTTATTATGCTTAACTTTGTATAAGGCAGCTCAAAATGAAGCCATTCTCTCTGTGGAAAGCCATTAGTCTGGGGACAGACGGAGGGGATTGTCCTACCCAGAGAACCCATTGTGGTGAAATTCATACCACTGAAAACATTGCCCACAGCAGGGAAACCTATTTTGTCATGGGAACAATTTTCCCATAATGATAAATAAGTAGCCATTTAAAGAGAAATGTAAGTAGGACTATGACCAAATATCCTGGAGAATTGACAGTGGAGTGCATGTGCCATTACACATCACCCTTTGTGTAACTTCATAAGTTTTACTTTTGAGAAAAGAGTTCCCCAAACTATTCTAAAACAAGTGAAGAAAGAGTTTCCTTCCTGAGGGATATTTGAGTTAACGGAGGTAAAAGCTAATTTTCCCCTTCCCTAAACTCCACATTCAACATCATTCAAGCTGAGAGCTACAGCAAACTCCTGGCATCACATCAAAGCAGGGAAAGCGTCTGCCTCGCTTCCTCTCTCTCTGCCCCCTTTCCTCCGTTCCCTCCATCTCTGGATGTGTTGGACCAGAGAGGGAGGAAGGGAAGCGACCAGGAGGAGGGCTTTGTGTTGTAATCAGATGGGGCCTGCTCCTTAGACAACACTACTGTGATAATTCAATTCAGACTAGATGCTTGGAGTGGGTGCTCAGTATGGGACTAACTAAAACAAGTGAAACACGGTGGGACAAGATATTTTATTGATAAACTTGAAGTGCTGAAAAAGGCAGGAATTTCAGACAGAAATTACACCTTTTCATCAAGGAAGCAAGAGTTAAGGTAACATTTGCTGTAGTTTAAGACAAGTTGTCAGCCTACGAGACAGCTGAGCCAAGCAATGTATCTAGCGTGGTTTACTGTATGTATTACAAGAGGAGCAGAATCATCAATGTGATCAGTAAAACATTTTCTGGTGGAGAAGGGTTCAGCTGAGAGGCCAAACTGCCTGACAATATTCATGTGGATGAAAGCTGAGAAGTCAGTAGGTGATGCAAACACTCAGACATACTGTACAACGACATAAAGAGTAAATTAGCAGCATAGTGAAGCAAGATGTAAGAGGGTATTTTATTTTAAAAGAGAAATTGAGAAGCACTCAACATATTAAAACATCTTTGCCATCTAGTCAATCAAGCTTAAGTGATGCTCTTTAAAATAATTAATTTTAAAGACAAAGTAATACAGACAGAATATGAGATTCAAACCAAACAAAACAATTATTCAGATTCAGAAGAGATTCAACTTTTAAAAAAGTGTCCATAAAATTCCTAAGCTCAACCCCGACTCGCCAACAAAAAGTTGTATAAAACATTTAAGTACTTCGTAAAATACATAACCTTACAAAATGTTCTTTTTTTTTAGTTCTTTAAAATCACTGTAAAATATTGGCTGGTATTATAGCAAGAAACCAGGAATTTTAATGTAGAAAAAAATGACAGAATGGGCTTCTGCATTTTTTACATCAGTATTATTCACATTATGTCATGAATGTTTGATCAAGTCCTCCACTGCGGGTGTTACTGGTCTGATGGAGCCTCTGACTGGTGTATTGCACATGGCTGCTCCTCTTCAACCTCTCCTCGTGACCAGCTTATGTGCTGAGATGAAGATGCACACTGGTGGCCATGGTAACCAGCAGCGCCACACCATTGAGATGCAGTCTGTCCTGAGGCACCCACACGTCATTCTCAGGTGGGAACCAAGGCATAAACCATATTTTAAACAGCCCCCATTCCCGCCTGGGCTGACTTAAAAACAATGCACTTTAGTTCACAGACCTCCGTTAAGCTAATTCACTCCAATGTCTTTCGGTCTATGACATATTATCAACAAATGTTGCTCACATTTTGCAAATATGAAAAGAATTTGGTTCCATTTAACAGGTCCTCCGCTGCAAAAAAGCCCTCAGTATCGGGGGAGAAGATTTCAAGAATACAGGTTACAGTACAAAAATGTGGTCCACGTTGAATATCATTGAAACATACATGTTTTTCTGTTGATGTCTTCGAGCTCATCTCTCCCCTACCTACGTGCCTACCTGCCTACCAACTAAGACCCAGCCCTCATGGCTTTCCCTTCACACTTAAGTACACATGTACCATATCGCCTCTTGACAAGACTTCAGTTCTACACATTCAAAGACCGTCATACATTAATTAGCACCTTTGACCAACAACGCACAGGAACCCATCTACTGTATCTATCCTCTCAGGACCCCACAGGAGATGTCTTTCAGAGGCCTATAAATCTGCCTGTGACAAATGATTGTTGTTTTTTGTCTAAAGATCATGATCCTCTCATTTATAAGCAATGGCCAAATGACCAACTGTAGACAGCGAGTGATGGAACAATGACAAGAAGAAACAAACGTAATTCACAGCTGTAATATTGTTTGCTGACAATAAGCTTAACAGCAATCTCAAATTCGCTAACCATGAGCTTTGCATTTGTTAAGGGATCAGTGGGAGATACTGTTAGAGCATGTAAACAGAATGCAGTTGGGTTTGAGAGTGTGATGAGCTCCTTCCAATAGCCTGAGGTTTGCTCTATTCTATAGACCGCTCGTGACCAGATACGATGGTTCAAACCAGAGCTGAAAACACTAGGCTTAAGGACGCCTTCCACCTCCAGAACATCGCTCTATCCCTTAATATTTACCTGTGCTGCAGAAAAACAACAAAATACAACTTAAAATAAACTCTAGGCACTGTTGATTTCCAAGGCTTTCTGTTGCAGATAGAGAAGAACATTTTTAGAAAACAAACACTTAAAAATAAGAATCAGAAAGTGATGGTTTCTGCATACCAAACACTTAGAATTCTCCTCCATTTAAATATGGTGGGGTCCTCCAACACAACCCAACAGACTAGCAGCTCTAAGTCCTGCAGTGGAGGGCTGTATGGATTTGGACAGTTATTCAGTGTCTAAAGGATAAATGTGGTGAAGTTCTCAAGGTAAGTGTCATATCAGTCTCAAGCCTGTCTTTCACCCTCCTTTCCCTTCCGATAAACCAAAAACCAGCTCTCCCTCAGGCCATAATTTTCTGGGGGATCTCTATGGAAGCCTTGAGGAAGATGGAGTTGTCTCTGACATAGTTCCTCTTCTTGATCTCTTCGTGGGAGATGAACTTGGGGTAGCCAAAGCCCAGGGTGCTCTCGTCCAGCGAGTTGCGGGTGCTGCACGGCTTCTGGAAGTTCTTCCAGTTGGGGTCAGGATTGAAGGTCTCTGTAATGTGTTGGGGCTTGGACAGCGACGGGTCACTCTGGTCCATGATGGAGAAGGTCACCTTGTAGGAGAAGGGCCACTCAAGCAGGTTGTCGTACTCCCCTGGCAGTACCCGGATGTAGATGGACAGGTGCGAGCCCTCCCCACTGCCATTACCATTGAGAAACGCAGACACCTGCAACTTGTAGCCATAGCGATGGGTATAGAAGGGCGGGCTGAAGAACTCATGGTTGTTCCGGAGCTTGGCCTCCTGGAGTTTCCGGGAGTAGTCGCTGAGCTTCCAGATGAGCACTCCATCGTTGCTGACTGACAGCTCCTCCATCTCCCTCCGCAGCTCCAGGATCTCCTGCCGCTGGCGCCCCACCAGGCTGCACATCATGGTCAGGTGGGACTTGGTCGTGTCCTCCAGGTGACGACCGATCGCTAGTTTTGGGCACTGCAAGGAGAGAGGAGAGACTGGTTAGGGAGAGGTCACTGTGTGTAGCAAGGAGGGTTAAACTCTGTATAGTACAAACTCTGTATAGAAATGTGTTGTGTTTAATAATGTGGTACAGTATGCACATCACACTAAATTGTTTTGTCTGTTTGAGTTTCACATTCAAGCCTCCTACAGTAAGTGAATGTTGTCTGTCTGCTGATCAGCTGCTCTTTTGGGAGCCCTGCCATACACATTTGTGTTTGGTGTACTGAACATCTGCACTCTTGGTTGTACTCTCTCGCTTGATGCCTTCGTGGTCAGGGAGAGAGTCATTTATGCATTTGTCAGACCATGTGCATTGCTTTGCACTGAGCTTTCCAAACTCGCTCCCATTTCAAACTGAAGGACAGAAGCTGACAACACAAAGCATGAAGCCTGTTTTCTCTGACTCTGGGAGCTCTCCACATTTTCTCAGATTGACGTCAGTTTCAAAAATAGACTTAAATATGCTGTCAGAGCGGAGGAGAAGTGTGACTCTCATTAAAATAGAGCCTAGAGGCACAGACGGGCAGACAGTGATGTATGTTGGAGACAATCATAGCTTTGGACATAAGTTACTGGGTTTCAACTCCACTGGACCATGAAGCATAATAATCCAAATATAATTTTGGAAACATGCACAAAAAACAACCAGAGAGTGGAAAAATGATAAAACCTGACGTCAATAAAGCAGTGGGCAGTAATGAAAAATCTAACTACACCTCTTGCAAGAAGCTAGAATCAAAGTTATTCTCAATGAGGGTCTGAAATAATAAAAAGCAGCTAGATCGCAGCAGGTCAGCCTTACCCTGTGTTTGCAGCCAGCATCTTTGAAGGGGCAGAGGATGAGGGCACTGTTACAGTTCTCCTTCACGTGATTGGCCAAGTCCTCCCGGGCAATGTTGGGGGTCCCACACTGGTTTGGGCATGCAACTGGAAACCGAGGGCAGTGGTACTGATGGTTCTGTAGGGCAGAAAAAAAAGATACATTTATTATTTAATTTATTACATTATGTACTTTACACAGCAGAATCACTGTGAGTGATTAAAAAATGTTGTGTATCATATTGAACAAATGACTGTCTATTAAAATGTATGAATGGGATAAACAAGTTGATTATGGAGCTGATGTCTGCATCATAAAGCATGTGCTCTGAGAGGGAGACATGATGAATAAACTGTGGGTATGAGAGAAGAGGAGAGTGGGAGTGGCTGGCCGGCCACTGGGCCTGAGGACAGGATGTGTGCAGAGACAGGTGCTGCCGGGGGTGGACGCAGCCAGCACAAACTACGGGCTGGCACAGAGAAGTGAGCACCATGGAAGCCAGTGTTCATGCAACCATGGGCCCAGTGCCATCCTGCTCTACAGAGACTGAGAACCCTCCTTCATCCACGACAGACTGCACTGTTCTTTCATCACACACAGTCAAATAGGGGAAGGACTCATAACAACCCTCCAGAATAAACCTTCAAAACACTTAATTCTCACAGGTCTGAGTTTAGACCTAAATTGGTGCCCAGCCTTCCAATACAAATACTACATTGATGGGAAAGAAAATGTACCCATTAATCACGTGATGACAAATGTGATTGTAAAACAAGACACGCAGGAGGAGAAGTCCTAGAGCCTGTTCGGTCAGAGGAGGTGTGTTGGTGTTGTTGACTAACCTGGATGGTGTCGAAGACAAACTCCTTGCCACAGTACTTGCAGGGCTGCGTGCGTTTGGGACACTCAGCCAGACTGTGCTGGGACAGGAGGCGGCGCATCATCCGCGCACCACACTTATTCTCACAGTACACACTCTCCTGGGGACAAATACCCTGGTGGTTCTGGGAGAAAAGACAGGACATACAAACAGGTCACAACACAGCAGTGACATCACAACCTGCAAAAATACCAGCAAAACTACCAAGCTTTCAGCGCAGTTCATCATAATTGTGACTCTTTTCAAAAAGCTAGGTGTATGTCACACGTCCCTACTTCACAGGAGAGGCATTTTAATGTATTTTGAAACATTCTTATGAAAATGTGTTTTATTGGCAGAAATGCCTTCTGGAACATGTGAACTTTCATGTGCCTTAATAACAAACTTGTATGCCATCTGTAAATAACGAATAAAATTGTTAAATAACGAACCTAATTGGTTTAGCCACAGAAAAAGTCATGAACCTTCCGGCTAGCCATGATTAGCTGAGATAATGGATGGGCTGGACATGCCGAGAGATTAGTTTGTATTGGTCTGCCATGTAGCATGCTTCTGTCTATAACATGAGCTGCTCAGTATGTGTAGATAATCCTTGCTACTGTGGATTTTTTTAAAGATATCATGGAGAACTGCAAAAGTGTTGCTACTGCTCTCAACATTGCTTCCCTGAATTTAACAGGAGCTATCGACAAAGATCAGTGGGATGAAGTTGTGACGGACTACTTTCTGGAGGACGATCATGCCATGCTGAATCTCTCTGACGATGAGGAAATCCCTGATTTAGTTAACAACATTTTTCATTAAACCAGACATTACAGAGTCTTCTGATGACAGTGATGGAGAAGAAACGGTGATCAACAGTGTTGTTGTCACGGAAGAAATTGACCAAGTTATGAAATCAGTGGAATGCACGATGGAAGCAGAGTACTGTATGATTGCAAGCTAGCTAACATTGAACCTAGTTGGTTAGCTTTAGCTACCTGCAGATTCATACATGGTGGCCATCTATGAGTGGGGCTAAGGCTTAAGAGGGTGTGAACGATGCTGAATGGGTGTAGACAAAAAAGAGCTCTCCAGTAGGTGTACCAAGACATTCAAGGGCCATTTTCTAAAAAAGTGGTGTTACAAGTTTATCAACTTTCAAAGCAGAATGACTTTCCCATTGTTCCTCAACTGCAGTGTATGATATACCATTTACTAGTTCGCAGTGTCTACTTTTATACAATGTAAAAAACACCATTTCAAATTTTGGGCCTGTATATAACAGAAAGGCCACATTGGGCCTGTATAAAACAGAAAGGCTACATTGGGCCTGTATAAACAAAGGAGGGTCAGCCTGTAAACAGTAACAGAGGTGTTAGTTAGAGGGAGGAAGGCTAACTTTAACCATGAGACACTACTTCTCATGGACTGAGAGAAAAGCACACAGTATGAAATGTGCACAGTTCTACCTCGCTCCCCTCACGCCAACACACATTCTTTCTGAATACACTGCCACCTTTGAAAGCGAGAGTAATTTACATAATGGGCATTCTGGGGTAGACAATACAAAGATTTATATTCACCAGGTTGTATACTTGTAAGTGCTACCCTGTAAAAATATACAAACAAAATTAAAAAGTAGGTCTCTGTTTATTGTTGTTGTTTACCTCATAGGCCTCCCCGGTGAACTCGTTGCCGCAGAACTCGCACTTGACCTTGCGCTTGGGGCAGTCGTGCTGCAGGTGGTCGGGCAGGTCACGGCGCGTCAGCTTGATAGAGCAGCGGTTGGGGCAGGGGATCACATTGAAGGCGCAGGTGGAGAAGTGGCCCTGAGGGTGACGGAGGGAGGGGGGAGAGAGGAATGTGTCAGCAGCCAGACACGCAGTATTTAGCATTTAGCCAGGCTTCAACACAACACGACACACTGGAGGCAGGAGACACAGGGCTCTGGTCACAAAGGAGGTGGCTTAGACAGGAGGAGCAAGGGAGAGGATGAGATACTGTAGAGAGATAGAAAGGTAAAACAAAGAAAAAAAAGATAAGAAAGCCAGGCAGGCAGCTACTGACCTGGAGCTGCATCATCTGTCCTGTCCAGCGACAGCCCTCCTCACTGTGGATGCAGCGGATGGGTAGAGCCAGGATCTGCTGCTCTAGCTCTGGGTCAGGGTAGATCTGTAGCCATGACACAACCATGAGGACATGATCAGCATTGGCTCACACTGGGATAGATATGTCTTGTCCAGCCCATCTCCTGTTTCTGTAGCATGAGGCAGGTTGATGTACAAGTACACACCCTGCACAGGAAGCTAGTCTGTCGCTGGGCCCCAATACATCTCCTTAATGCTGATTATGCTACGGGGACAGAGTGGGGGTATAGTGGCCACACCAATGGCAACACCCAAACTAATATAGTGTGTGACCGAGTAAGACAAAGGGTGTTTGCAGCAGTCTAGTAATGATTATCATGTTGATGCCCAACGAAGTGTATTACTAATACAATGAAGCCTTGACCAAGAGGATCTGAGTGACCAGCAGCCAAACAGCAGAGTTCAAAGTACTAGTCATGGACATGTGACATGAATGACGAATGAATCAGTCCCACAGGAATATTAGGAATAACAATGAAACTTCTGTGAAAACAAGAATATATACTGCAATGTTTATGGAATTAGTTCATGAAATGTTGAAAACATCAGAGAGAGAATTAGAGTGAGGGAGAACACCCCATGGTTACTGATCAAGAAGGATGAGGTCCTTCTCTATCCAATCAAGCCAAATCCACTCCCTACAGGACAGTATCCTATGGATTTACAGATTTAGGCCACACACAACCCATGTGAGGCCACACACAACCCATGTGAGGCCACACACAACCCATGTGAGGCCACACACAACCCATGTGAGGCCACACACAACCCATGTGAGGCCACACACAACCCATGTGAGGCCACACACAGCCCATGTGAGGCAGCACTGCATGCATCTCCGTCCCTATGGTGCCCAGGCTGCCTTTGTCACATGAGGAGAAAAGGAACTTCCTCAAAATGTCAAAGCTGTCCCTAAAACAAATAACAGCTCAACTGTCGTCACACGCCGTCATACAAGAGGAAGTCTCTTTCTCTATAGGCTAGGAATCAAAACATTGAGATACTATGGTTTTACCATAGCCTAAATACTATTTATAGATAAATAAGTACACTGTAAATGTTCATGGTCTTGGTACCCTATTAAAACGGTAAAAGGTACATTAAAAAGGGTCCAGTGAATAATACATTCGAACCGAAAGTAGATCTGAGGTAAAACTTTTCCCTCTCCTGACTTGGCAGCCTTTATTGGTCCATTAACTTACATGAACTGTTATGTCATCGCAAATAAAAGCTGTGTGCTACAGTAGTTTAACTAGTGAGGATGATTTATATATTACATTAACCATGCTGTAATGAACACTGCCTTCAAATCCCCAAAATACATAGCAGAGAAGAGTCTTGCCATCTGAAAGGAGCACAGTACTATGGCAGATAATTGGTGTGTGTGTTGGTGTTGAGCAGCCTGTGATGTGTGTGTTGTGTTTCAGGTTGGGTACTATGACAGCAACAAATAAAGAATAGGCTATCTGTGCAAATGGACCAATAAAGCAACTATTGTGCTACAGAACAGCACTGTCTCTTACAATCTACTGCAGCATGTACCGCAGCATAATAATGCATGGTGAGTGATTGAAGCAGATAACCGCAATACTATTTCCTACTGGAAATCACATGCGCTGAGCCAAGATGACAAAGAAACCAAATCCTCTAAAGTAAACCTTAACGTTCCCTCATTGTTCCTGCCTGGGAGTCTGCGGGGGACTGCAATAAAGACCTTTTAATAACATAGGCCCTGGCGGATCAGGGAACTAAAGCTCTTTGGAGTGCTAACTTCAACTCTGTCTGTCTGCGTTTTGGAAGAGTCAGTCAGCTGCAGTCTCACAGCAGAACCCATCCCTTTACATTACTGACATTCTGCTTCCTCTCTGACAACAGGGACATATTTGAATGACATGTTGCACTGCCTGGGTGAAATGAGAGCATTATTAGAATTGAGCTGTGTTCAGGGGAGGGCAAGGACAGGGACATAGCGTAATGAGCTGTACCCAGGGAGCTGGACTGTGTCCCAAATGGCACCCTATTCCCTATATACTGCACTAGTTTTGATCAGGGCTCACAGGGTTCTGGTCAACAGAAGTGCACTATATAGGGAGTAGGGTGCCAATTGGGATGCATCCCTAGTCACCAGCAGGGGGTAATTTACAGGTGACTGGAAGGCTATGAAGGCATCAGTAAATAACAGTGTCTGACAGATGTACAATGAGCACATCCTCACTGTGGGGACCCATGTACTGCTTCTCTGTCGTGACTACAGTCTCCTTAAGTGCTTCGCTAGCAGTTGCAGCTCAGCACCCACTGAACTCACACTCCCCACCTCACTGGATCGCTGCCTCTGAACTCCTAACACACTTTAGCATGCTAATGTTCTAGTATAGAGCATGATGGGCCTACTGTATGGGAAATTATTTTATTGATGGAAAAACTAGCCAGTGTACAGTAACTGAGATGATGAATTAGTGACCAATGGTATTTTTATTGCTTTGTTAAGTGTTGCTTGGGGTACTCTCATGCACAGAGCAGAATTAAGTCCTTATCCTTTCGCTGCACACTGTGGCACAATGGAGAAATCAAGTTTGTAAGAGAGTGATTCTTTCATTACGAATAAAGACTGCCAACCATCTTTCCCCCCAGTACAATCTGATTAAATGCTTAAAAGAAAAGATGGAGTAAGAAGCCAAAAGTTGAATTAAAGAGATTTAAATGTGGTATTCTTTCAGTGGAACCCGGATGAAGAGGTTTAGGAGAGCTACTATTTTAGTGATTTGAAGGTTTTTGCCTCCCTTTTCTAACAGATCAACCCAATACCCTGCTTTTCTCCAGCAATGCAATACTTAAAACATTTAAACACAACCTTTGACTTTGGCTGCTAGGCTGGAGAGTGTTATTACCACTCCCCAGCCGCTCTCCGGTTGTGTAATAATGTCTGCTCATTTGTTTTTCATGGGTACCGTATTAAACTCTAAAACGTTCATGTCGACCGTAGTGTGCGAGAGTTTTGTGCATTGAGAAATGGACCGTCATCAACCCTGACATTCCAAGGGGAATGAGTAGCCTGTGGTCCTTCATTAGCACAATTAGTGGGAATATACTAGGATGGCTAGCTAGCTGCCTGAGCCCTCTGTCTGTCTGTTGGTCTAAGGGTCTGGGGCAAGGGACATGGTGATTCACGGGTCCATGCTGTGTCTCAAATGGGACCCTATTCCCTATATAGTCCACTACATTTGGTCTAAATAGTACACTATATAGGGAATATAGTACCATTTGGGTCCCTTCAGATTCACATTTAAAATAAGGCCTCATCTCAGCCTGACCAGGACATTCATAATTAGTGTGTTGTATGGGTAAGTTACTGGGTAGCCCAGAGACATCAGAAAGTGAGGGTGAATTATGTTGATTGGGGCATGGTTGTAGGCTTAACTATGGTTGTAGGCTAAAGTATTGCTTAACTGGCACACAGATCATATTCAAACTTGAATGGGTGGGACTGTCAGGGACATGTGAGAAAGTGGGTAAGAGGGTTTTAACCGTACCTTGGCATAGTCCAGGGGCAGCTGGTCCTCTGGGCACTTGAAGACCCCCTCACTGTAAGACACAAGAAGGAAAAGACATGTTAGTTGCCTTCAAAAGCATCACCACCCCATCTCTGCTCTCACACACCCGTCCCAACCACACTGCACTGTACAATAAAGCCAGATGAGTTTCTGAGCCACTGGCTTTTATGTAGTTGCCCTTTCATCTTCCCTCCCTCTAGGGATTTATTTCCACAAATTCACAGTTTTATTACTGGACAGGAAAAGAGAACACATTAGAACCTGAACTGTCTATCCATAATACATTAAGGGCTTCTCTCGCTCGCCCCCACCCCCGCCCCTCTCTTTCTCTCTCTCATGTCAAAGGTGTTCATTTTTACCCCTATTTTTGAAGGCAGGGGGATGACAAACTGAGCGTGTGTGAAGCGGCTGAAGAGGGCGGTAAGCCTGGTCTTTATACCCTCCCTCAGTAAATATTGATTGCTGATTTGCCAGTGAGGCTGGTGGCTTGGCTGGGCGACTAGCTGCTGCCTCTCTTTGTTCCTCCCTTCCTCCCTCCCTCCAGCAGCAATAAAACCCAAAATAAGATCTCTGAGATCTCTGGGTTTATCACACAGGCAGCACCACAAAAAAACTCATTCCCTGCCCTGATTTAGAGGCCTTTTATCAAGGGGCCAGATGAGCTGGGTGGCGGTGGCCCTCAGGTAACAACGCAGCACGTCCCCAGTCCTGATGTCACCATGAAATATTCACTCTGGTAAATAACGGAGATGACGTCACTGCAGTACTATAGGCAGTCAGGCAGGCAGTGGGCTCACTGCGTGCTGAGCCCATAGATCTACTGTACAGCAAAGCCAGTCAATTAGTGACACAAAGAGCAACTTTAAAAAGGTAATCAGTGGCTGATCCCCTGAGATGCATTAGGGATCGAACATACCAATAGCGTTTGCCTGCCGAGAGTACTCGCAAACTGACTGCAAACTGATTTTACATATAGAATCGCATGACAATGTCGCCAGTCAGATGTCAACAGCGCGCTGAACGATCGATCGATAGACGAACGGGAAATCCACATTCGATGTGTGCACCCTTTAAAAGAGATGTGTCGGTAGTGTAGTGGTGGGCTGCTTGGCTGCAGGCCCCCTGCTGAGCCATATGGGTGGCTGGGTCAGGGTCAGGGGGATCAAGAGGGTCAGTCAGTCAGTGACATGAGATGAGGATGTACATCCCTTTCCTCATGGCCCAGTGCACATACATGAGATCGCAATGTCATTATCATAGGCCGCAGCCAGACAGGCATCTTGTTGCAACAATGGCCATATTGATAGAGGTACTGTAACACAAATGGTGAAATGCTCCTTTGCTTTGCATACATTTTCATTGCCCACGGGTGTGAGAGAGACTAAAATAACCTCAGTGTTTTGGGTTAAAGCAACAAGGCCCTGAAGCTCCATCTGTCCTACTACCATGTACTAGGTAAACAACAGAAAGACATCTTTTAATGAACAAACTTCTTCTGACCTCTCCATTCTCCAAAGTACATTAATAGATTAATGGGAAAACAAACAGCCCGAAGGGGGCAGGGAGGGCAGTGGTCTCTGCTCCCAGGGTCCTACAATGGGTTCTTCCCAAATTGCACCCTATCCCCTATGTAGTGCACTACTTTTGCACTATTTAGGGAATAGGTTGCCATTTGGGATGCACACAATGTGCCTATTGACCAGGGCCCTTGTTACCCTGTAGTCTAGTTGGCCTCAATGTCACCTGACAGAGCCTGAGGCCAATGGGAGTGGACCAGAGACCCAGGGCCATGTGATGTTGGGACACATGATCAATGATCACCCTGCACTTTGCCCTGGCTGGAATGCCTGGCATGTCTCTCCAGCTGCTGTGGAATCAGCTGCACACAGAACAACAGACCAGAGGGGTGACGGGGAAATAGAGGTGGGGGAGGTGAGTTTAATGCATTACGAGACAGCAGTAATTCCAGTCCATTAGGGTCACTCTGTCAGCAGGGAGCTGGAGAGCAATTAATAAACAACAATGCAGCTTTTAAAAAAACATTATTGATCCCCAGGGGAGAGAGCCCAGTCAGCAGAACATCTATGTACTGTGAAATCATTTACTCATCTCCGTCATTCGAGCCTCATCTATTTGATGTTGATGATAAGTTTTAGAGCCACAGGGCCGGACTGCATGACGCAGAGCTGTGGGCTACACCCCAAACAACACCCTACATACTGCACTATTTTTTTTTTACCAGGGCCCACAAAGGTAGTGCACTGTATAGGGAATAGGCGGCCATTTGGGACATGGGGATGTGTAGTGACTGTTTCCCCATATAGAGGAAGGAAATAAGAACAGAGAGAAAGGTGCTCCTTGCTGGACTAGACAGGGGAGATGTAAGCAGTGCAGGAAAGCAGGGTTTACAGCTAAAGACCTACCCAGCCGGCTCCTCTGCTCTACCTGACACAGAGGCAGACAGGCGAAAAGAGCATCGTCACAGGCTGTCAGGATGATTCCCTCCCTGCTTCGCAGAGAAAGACCTGCAGCCACACATTCATCTGCTTGGCCCGCTGTTCATAATGCTACCCGACTCTCCAGCCAGCTTGTTTGTGGAGCACACTGCCACTTTGTGAATGCACATTAGTAGAGAGAGGTGGGGGCATTGGAATAATAATAGCTTCTATACAAGTCTTCCCCTTCTCTTGACAAACCATTTCTATGACTACTTGAAGGCCTCCTTACAGTGGAGTAAGATTGCACTAATTACCGTTCAATGCCCTTGACTACTTCAATGCCCACCTCTAATCACTCAGCACTGTGCAGCTGTGAGAGGATGAACAATATTGTAACACTGAAAAAAGAGAAAAGTCCTTTGCATACATACAGTACAGCCTGGTCACCCGCAGGGTCCTTGCACCCTGTCCACTTGACTCACTAACCAACAACACTACTGATACCAACAGCTTCACTACAACTAGGACACAGTTTCATGGGAGAAAAATATGTGCCTACTAGGATACACAGGGCAGAGATAACAGTGCCTGACTTGTACAAGTCAATGATTATACAGGGTGAGAGGCTGATAAACAATAAACTAACCAATAATGACAAATACAACAATACCGAATAAACACTTATTTTCACTTAATATAATACATCAATAAAAATCAATTTAGCCTCAAATAAATAATGAAACATGTTCAATTTGGTTTAAATAATGCAAAAACAAAGTGTTGGAGAAGAAAGTAAAAGTGCAATATGTGTCATGTAAAAAGCTAACGTTTTAGTTCCTTGCTCAGAACATGAGAAGATATGAAAGCTGGTGGTTCCTTTTAACATGAGTCTTCAATATTCCCAGTTAAGAAGTTTTAGGTTGAGGTTATTATAGGAATTATAGGACTATTTCTCTCTATACCATTTGTATTTCATATACCTTTGACTAATGGATGTTCTTATAGGCACTTTAGTATTGCCAGTGTAACAGTATAGCTTCCGTACCTCTCCTCGCACCTACCTGGGCTCGAACCAGGAACACATCGACAACAGCTATCCTTGAAGCCACAAAAGCTGTGGCCCTATCAGAGCAAGGGGAACAACTACTCCAAGTCTCAGAGCGAGTGACGTCAACGATTGAAACGCTATTAGCGCGCACCCCGCTAACTAGCTAGCCATTTCACATCGGTTACACCAGCCTAATCTCGGGAGTTGATAGGCTTGAAGTCATAAACAGCTCAATGCTTGAAGCATTGCGAAGAGCTGCTGGCAAAACGCACAAAAGTGCTGTTTGAATGAATGCTTACGAATATGCTGCTGCCTACCATCGCTCAGTCAGACTGCTCTATCAAATCATAGACTTAATTATAACATAATAACACACAGAAATACGAGCCTTTGGTCATTAATATGGTCGAATCCGGAAACTATCATTTCGAAAACAAAACGTTTATTCTTTCAGTGAAATACGGAACCGTTTCATATTTTATCTAACGGGTGGCAGCCCTAAGTCTAAATATTGCCGTTTCATTGTACAACCTTCAATGTTATGTCATAATTATGTACAATTCTGGCAAATTAATTATGGTCTTTGTTAGGAATAAATGGACTTCACACAGTTCGCAACGATCCAGGTGGCCCAAACTGCTGCATATACCCTGACTGCTTGCACGGAACACAAGAGAAGTGACACAATTTCCCTAATAATTAGAAATTCATGTTAGCAGGCAATATTAACTAAATATGCAGGTTTAAAAATATATACTTGTATATTGATTTTAAAGAAAGGCATTGATGTTTATGGTTAGGTTTGGTGCAACGACAGTGCTAAATCATCACCCGTTTGGCGAAGTAGGCTGGGATTTGATGAGAAATTAACAGGCACTGCATCAATTATATGCAACGCAGGACAAGCTAGATAAACTAGTAATGTCATCAACCATGTGTAGTTAACTAGTGATTATGTGAAGATTGATTGTTTTTTATAAGTTTAATGCTAGCTAGCAACTTATTTGGCTTCTTGCTGTCCTCGCGTAACAGGTAGTCAGCCTGCCACGCAGGCTCCTCGTTGAGTGCAATGTAAGGCAGGTGGTTAGAGCGTTGGACTAGTAACCGGAAGGTTGCAAAAACGAATCCCCGAGCTGACAAGGTAAACATCTGTTGTTCTGCCTCTGAACAAGACAGTTAACCCACCGTTCCTAGGCCGTCATTGAAAATAAGAATGTGTTCTTAACTGACTTGCCTAGTTAAATAAAGGTGTAACATATATATATTTTTAAATCAGCCAAATCGGTGTCCAAAAATACAGATTTCCGATTGTTATGAAAACTTGAAATCGGCCCTAATTAATCGGCCATTCTGATTAATCAGTCGACCTCTAATACAAATGCACCTTATGGAGCAGCGGGGACTGTGAAGCAGCACAAACATAGGCACAGACACATGCATACAAACACACGCGATATAATACACACTTGTACACATGGATTTTGTGTTGTAGATATGTGGTAGTGGAGTAGGAGCCTGAGGGCACACACTTAGTGTTCTAATGCTTTTAGAATTGTATAACTGCCTTCATTTGGCTGGAACCCATGTAGAATGGGGATCCATAATAAATACAAATAGCGTGTTTAATATAATCAGCACATTAAAATGTCAATGGGTTCCCATCCTTTCCCTGTCTCTCATATTGTGAGAGTAGCCTAGGCTCCACAGCTGTTGTGCTGCAGCACAGGGAGGCCAACATCAGATCCAGCAGGCCCCTGGACCAAAACAGCAGAAGGCCAGATGAGTATGCCCCACAGCTAATTACATGTTCAAAATCACCCCACTTATCTGGTTAGACAACAGCCTTCTCCCCAGCTCTAATTAGGGGCATTTCCCAATTCCCTTCCATGAGTGAAAGTACCCCCCCCCCCCCCCCCCCCCCCCCCCCAGCATCACCCTAGTATTTCCCTGGACCATCCCCCACTCCCCAGACCCTAATTGCACCCCCTCTCTTGCCCTCAGAGCAGATTAAACAGCCATCCATTGAGCCCAGTGATAGTGATGAGGACTGAAGGTCACCCTCCATATGCCTCCTGATAGGCAGACGGCCACTGAGAAAAACAAGACAAAGCCCCCAGGTTTAGTTTGCCTGCAGAAGACTGCAAACGGCCTGTCAGGGACAGTACAGTACAGCCATCACACACAGAGAAAGAGGAGATGGCTCCTGATGGCTACTACCTCACCGACTGAGGCCTAAGAATGACCCTGAAGCCTGATCTCTTGACTACCAGGGAGACCCCTGACCCTGTTTACAATAATAGAGGGAATGGCTGTGGAGAGCTAAACAAACGTCTCTCAGAGGAGTTTGAGAGTTCTGGAAAGCAGGACGTCTACGACACATTAACACCCAAAAGAGAGTTTTACTATTACTGTGAGAGGTTGAATGCAACACAAATGGTACATTATTAACTAAATAGTGCACTACGTTTGACCAGGACCCATAGGTCATTTGGGACTCAGAGGAGGTCTTTTCAAACTCAGAGATCTCATCAAGAAAATGGACTGGGTCGTCTGGCTAGTAACTGTATCAGGCTGGCTTGCTGGTCTTCTCTGGAAGCTTACTCTGAGGTTTTATGTTCATCTTCATGCCAAATCATTTTCTTTTCAAGTAAAGAAGTGGATTAACTATGCTACACAAACAAGATCTTAAATGCCACCAGTTCCCTTTATTCAGGCTTCCTGGCTTTCAGTCTCCCAGCTGATCCCAATTCCATGCTTCTGCTGCCAGAATGTTGGGAGAAAACAGGAATCTTGTTTCATCTCAGCAGGAGTTCCCTTAATCTCCCAAATCCAACAGTTTTTTGTATGTGTATATGAATGTGTGTGTATATGAATGTGTATGTGTGTGTTACAACTCACATCAAATTATCAGCCTGTAGTTTCCAACAGTAATGAGACTGTCATTATAACTGCCCTTTACAAGTCTGCCTGTTGACAGACTCGCCTCCTGTCCAGGAGGTGTACTTGTACATCGAGCTGCCTCACGCTACAGAAACACAACCCTAAAGGCCATTCTGTATTGGACAATATAATATATACACAATAAACCTATCCTATGCAATGCTGAAGGGGAGAACATTCTAACACTTGCCAGTTAAATGAAATGACTGGTCGTTAACTACATGTTCTGTTGTTTATACGATTCCCAGTAGTAGCATTTAGAGATAATTAAAGGACTCTAATGCAAAGATAAAGAGCCTCTAACACATTTGACTAAATATATTTTTATTTATAGAAGAGGCAAATGAGATTAGAGAAATGATCCGAAGTACAGGCCATATCCACATGAGTGAAGAGGTTTGTAGGACAGTGGAGGGAGAGATGGAGGGAGAGCCATTAGGCAGTGACCGGGTGAAAGAATGCCCCCTAGCCAAAGAACAGTCAGAATGTGCTTCCCAAATGGCACCCTATTCCCTATAGTGCACGATTTTTGGCTTGCTATTCCTTATAGTGTCCTATTTTTGGCTAGAGGCCTATAAACCCTGGTCAAAATAAGTGCACAATATAGGGCAAAGTGTGCAATTTGTTTTGACGCAATCAGAGGGATCTCCTGGATGAGGAATGAGGTGGAGGACACGGGGTGAAACAGGTGTTTCTGTCTATGGAACCCGATACGATGGGAGGGTAATGTTCCCTACTCCAGCTAAATGCTGACTCAGTTTACAGCCTGGACAAAGGCAGGGTTTGCATCCCAAATGGCTGCCTATTCCCTACATAGGGAATAATACTTTTGACCTGGACCCATATGGGAATAGGGTGCCACTTGGGACACAGGGAGGCTTACATCAGCCTTCTTCTTTGTCCCTGGGAGGAGAAGGAACTAGCTCCACTTTCTCTATGCATGAATGACATCACCGGTTAACTCCTCACTACCTGACTGGTTCAGAGAATTCTGGAGTTTAGTCTACTGTAGCATGACGACTTGTGGGAAATTTCACACTTCTGAAAATGAATCAGAGATGAGTTAAAGAGTTCAACAGGATTATGTTGTGCAGAATCCCATGACATTTGATAAGCCAATCATATCCTTAGGGTTTTTGGGATAAATCTAAACACAGTTGGCTACAGTACTTCACGTGCAGCAAGGAAGCATGTTTGAATCAACATGCTGTGAAGTTTATTTTAGTTTAATTTAGTTGAGTACATACATCTTGTTATGTTTGGACTTTTTTAATCAGGGTTTGATTGACTGATGCATAGAGGACATGCTTGTACAGCAAATGTAATTTGTAAAATCATATTTGACTCACATCATTGGTGTTTGCAATGTCCATGTCCAGTCAGTGACAGCTTAATGTGAACTGACCATGTCTGTATATCTGAAGGTCACAGACATCAACAAGAGTTGATTCAGCCTTATAGGTATTAGGCCTAGTTCCTCAAGATCCAGTTTGGATCTACAATGTACGTTTTCTGTATCTACTCTAAAAACACTCTTAAGACTTTTCATGAGTCTTTCTACTGTTGTTCTTAGCAACAATAGCACAAATGATGCAAGTGGAGGAAAGCCGACTAGGCCTCATACTACAACGACAAATGTGTGGGTAGTTGTCTGGTAGCGTTTCCATGGCTCTCTTGCTCCTCCTGCTCTCTCTTCAACATACTGTATGTGTCCCAAATGACACCCTATTCCCAACTGGCACCCTTTTCCCTATATAGAGCCATACAGGCCCTGGTCAAAAGTATACCACTATATATGGGAAAGGGTGCCATTACAGACGCAGGTATTGATCATGGGACAGCTCTGTAGAAAGATGCACAAAGATGGAAGTTGTTTAGATGCAGGGGACGGCACGATTTCACGCCACTTACGTAACGACATTCATTTTTCTTTGCAGTTCTCCAAACACTCAAACACATCTGTCAGCTAATTCACACAGTCCTGGCACGTTCAAAGGTTAGCGAAATATCAATTTGTTTTTCAAATGCCATCTTTGTTTAACAGCACTAACGCAGGCAGTTGTTCAAGGGTAATACTGTGTTAAAGTATATTTTCCAAGGGTTTTAGAATTGCAATAGTGTCAAAATTAAGCTTTTGGATCCTGCTGTGAATTGCATGCATGGCAGCAGCTCTTTTCCCCGAGTAGAGCTTAGGGGAACAAGCTAGCACGTCAAAACTGACAAAAAAAATGGGCAAAGCTATGTTCGCTGACATCCTTGTAAGAAAAGGAACAGACGGCTAGTTCTTTGACTTTTATGATATCAGACGTCTGTTCTGAGCCACAGGCAGTTCCCCGAGAATACATAATGGAATAGGATCTGCACACTGTTCAGGGGGGATTTGAGGTGGTTGATCGGTTTGAATCCAGGAGCGTCTGCTCTACACCGTTAGGATACACTGTGACTCATAGTGGCACAGCTCTGATGCAAGTCCACTGTGTTCCGGCGTAACAGAAAACACTGACTCCCAAAAGCATCCAGAGGGAGGGAGGGTGAGAGGGAAGCATCCAGCCACCTGCCAGGGCACAGATGAGAGGGGGAACGGAAGGAGGGATGGAAGGATGCAGCCACCTGCCAGGGCACAGATGAGAGGGGGAACGGAAGGAGGGATGGAAGGATGCAGCCACCTGCCAGGGCACAGATGAGAGGGGGAACGGAAGGAGGGAGGGTGAGAGGGAAGGATGCAGCCACCTGCCAGGGCACAGAGGAGAGGGGGAACGGAAGGAGGGAGGGTGAGAGGGAAGGATGCAGCCACCTGCCAGAGCACAGAGGAGAGGGGGAACGGAAGGAGGGAGGGAAGGATGCAGCCACCTGCCAGGGCACAGATGAGAGGGGGAACGGAAGGAGGGAGGGTGAGAGGGAAGGATGCGATATGAAACCCTTTCTTGTCGACTTTGTATTTTTGTAATAGTCAATCGTTTGAAAATACTGTCAACTGATTTGTTTTATGGTTTCCTTGTTCTCGCTTGAACTGGCTAACCTTGACTGGGGATCTATAGCTCAGCTGGCAGGGTTATGTGCTTCATTGGGTTTGTAATGAATCCTCTTCCAATGGGAAGGACTGCATACAAGGGTGGATTTAACTTTACTGTTTTGCCTACATGTACATGGATGGTACTTGAATTAGATAAATACATTAGCAAATGTAATGTATTCATGGCTCTAAATAAAGGAGCGCCACATGAAATGTAGGAGCAACAGAAAAACATATATATTTTGTTACATTGATTGAGATACAGGATATATTGGGCCTATATGAATTCTAGCTACTTTTGAAGCACATGTTGTGCCCTAGAAACTAATATGTAACACTGCAAACACAGTTTATTATAAAAGCTAAAATGTTGATACAAATACCTGTCATTGAAATTACAAAGTCATTTGTGGAATATTATATTTCTACATTGTGTAAAAGCACTATTTTCCTATTGAGATGCATTACATTGAAAATTGTACACCGTCTCTTTAAAAACGTCAGGTTTTTGATGATGACATGCAAGAGAACTGTCATTAATTTATTGCCATGATCAAAGATGATGGATATACTGACAAGATACATGTCTCTCCGCCCTAACAATGGGAGTCGTTGTCCATAAAGCGGCATGGCGGTCTGTCTAGCTCCTGCCTATCCTTTCTTTTGATTGGTGGATACATCTCATTATTGTAATAATTTTTTTAATATTCGATGAGGGTTTTTGACGTGAACCACCTGTATTCAATGGAGAGATGCTATGCTACTAGCCTCATGCCATGAATATGCATAGCCATCTAATGCTGAGCGGATAGTGCTTATTGAGGTCGGTTCGATTATTTAAAAAATAATCATGGTAACACAGAATAAAACAATGAATAAAAGTCCCATGATGGTAGTTCACTGCCCATTACTGCTTATCACTTAACATAACTTTAATAAAATATTTCAGTTGTGTATATTACATTTGTTTTATTTGATGACTTTATTATTTAATTCCAAATCATCATCTCTATAGAGCTGCTGCCTATGCTGTCAGACAAAATCCCTATTTTAATAGTTCTTCAAAGTTTTATTTATTATTTATTTCACCAGGTAGGCAAGTTGAGAACAAGTTCTCATTTACAATTGCGACCTGGCCAAGATAAAGCAAAGCAGTTCGACACAAACAACGACAGAGTTACACATGGAGTAAAACAAACAGAGTATAAATAAGTCTATATACGATGTGAGCAAATGAGGTGAGATAAGGGAGGTAAAGGCAAAAAAAAGGCCATGGTGGCAAAGTAAATACAATATAGCAAGTAAAACACTGGAATGGTAAAGTAAATAAGGCATACTTTAATTACTGCTGAATACCAACTATCAAATCACTTAGATCATGTATTTTCTGGTAGAGATACCACACAAACTAATAGCTGCTCACTATATCCCCTCATGAACTTGCATTGTTCTGTGTCTTCTGTAGTAGGCGTAAAAGAAAGAGACCTGATAAGTAGATGCGCAATGGATTATGGTCATTGTAGTTAATTACCACGTTCTATGAGCTAAACTATGTAGAATATTGGCCTGTTGGAAACTACAACTCCCTACTACATTGCACAGTTCAGGCTGGATCTGACATATCTCTAGAGATGAGCTCACAGAAAAAAAAAAAGAACAAAATGAAATTCTAATAATTGAACCGACGTCGGTCAACAAAAAATAACCAAAATTAAATCGCTCAGCACTACTATCTTGAGGCAACTCCGATATAAAGTGTTTTTTCTCTCAAAGATACCGGGATGCCACGTGTCCTACTTATATCAGTACACTCGTAACAACTTAAGCATTACGAAACTTCTATTAGATCAAATAAACCTCATGTAGCAAAACACTTGCTTGGTGGGCAAAACAATGAAGAAAAAAAACAGCACATGCTGGCGGGAGACAGATTTTTTGCCAAATCGGGCAACAACAAAAAAAATGACCTCTGGATCGTTCAGTCATCCCTACGGAAAAAATGGATAGGGAAAGAATAGGGTTTTGGAATAAATGCCAAAATAAGGTCGGAGGTCAACACAGACTTAGGAGATACTATGTGTTCTATGAGATAATATCAGTCAGGTAACATGACCTTTATGAATTATGAAGCCTTTGTGTTTTATATGTTTTTTTTTATTACATCAATTCTTCAAAATAAGTGACATTAGCTGATGAAGATTATCTCATAGAACAAAACGTATAAGATCTCCCAAGCCTGTGTTTACCACAGACCTCATATTCAGCGTCTATCCAAAAACCATACAAAAACTCCAGGCTTTGTCCAACGAACCATGGCGGAGTTAGTGCCAAAAAAAAGACACCATTACTATTTCTCTCTATTGATTTCCTGAAGAAGCAATCCCTTTTCCATTCTTTCTGAGGCCCCAAATGTTTGGATATAGTGGTAAAGTTATGAGATAGTTAGCCAGCCAATGAGGTAAAATGACTAAACAAAGTGTAAACAAATGGTTAATGCAAGTAGTTGTAGGATGACCCACGACATGATTTATGAATGTAAAGTTTTGTCCCAGAGATCCGCTATAGCAGGGTTTCCCAAACTCGGTCCTGGGGCCATCTCCCTGGGTGCACATTTTAGTCACAGATAGAACAAGGAGACAGATATTTCACTGGATGTATAAACGTGAAGAATCTGGTTGGCATGTCCTCTCACTACCAAATATGGTAGTGAGAGGAAGCCTACTAGCGTGCAGTGGGAGAAGATGGAACGAGGTGGATTTTGGCAGACATTCTGCAAATTTTGTCATTGATTAAACATTTGATCTCTATACAGATTTTGGTTCCCAAAACGAAAAGTATGTTGTGAACAGAGTGGACTAAGTTTTGTAGACTTTACCCTTTGCAAAAGTTTGTTTTAAATCACACTGTTAAGGAGTGCAATGGCGAATTTAGTTATTGCACACGCACACAACAGAGTAGGCATTTCCTAACGGAAATATGCAGATGTATACCAGAACGCGCCAATAGGATATTGCTAACGTGTGCTTGGCTCTTCCCACCTCCTTGCTTGTTCTGACCACTATGACTAATTTGTTCCCATTGGAAACAACAAGCTATGGTCTATCTTGGTTTATCTTTGTTTAGTTTTTTGCCCTAGCACTACACACCTCATTCATAACCAACTCATCTGAATCAGCTATGTAAAAACATGCACCCAGGGGGTCCCCAGGAACGAGTTTGGGAAACCCTGCACTATAGGAAGATAAACATTGTGCCGGTAATATGGGTCAGATCTTTTGACATGGTTGGGTTAGAAGCATGCTGTTTTCTCTGTAGTAAGGGTGCAACCATGACGCTAACGAATCTGCACTCGTTTGTTTCTCTAGTGCACTCAAACAATGGTGCAGCGAAGCCTTGTCATTACAACAATTACTATCTGATAAATGTTTTTCATAGTCTCACAGTTGTCCCAAAATAAAACTCCTGGTCGCACAGGAAAATATTTGGTCGGATATTTCGGCCAAATTGGTCAAACTTTAGAGCCCTGAATGCGTTCCCAGATCATTTTCCCAACCAAATTCTTCCCAGGATTATATTCTGCCTGCATGAAAGAGGTACAAGGAAATCAATTCAATTTCATTAACTCCTGCTGATCTGGGTCCAGGGTGGGGGTTGAGATGGAGAACGGTTCCATCAATCCTACTGAGAGCTAGCTGGGCTCTGGCTGCATACCACGCATGACTGCAGCCGCCCTCATACTCAACACACTCACAGCTTAGACAAAGTATACACAGCCAATAAACCCCTTAGAGACACACACTGTACACACACCACCATGCAGGACCAGCAGTATCACTGCTCTGAGCAGTTCAGTTGAATCCATGAGAACCCATCTAAGAATGGGGGCTTGATGAGAGCATACAAATTAGAAGCTTGTCTTTGATCTTTAGTTTGAGTTGCATCCCAAATGGCACCCTATTCCCAATATAGTACGCTACATTTTACCAGAGCCCTATGGGCCCTATATAGGGAATAGGGTAACATTTGAGATGCACCCAGGGTGTAGAGATAGTGGAGTGGGGTGGGCTGAGCTTCTCACAGGGCTTGGCTACCACCAGGGGCCAATGAAGGTCCTGGGTTTGACATGGCACACATGTGAGAAGGAGCCACTATCCTCTGAAGAAGTGTTAAGAGCTCCTGTCAAGGTATTAGATGTGTGAAACACCACACTCTTGTCAGTACTGTTTGTTCCTGCTCTCTTTACTACCATCGCAACTCTGGTAAACTGGGGCACTAGAAGAAAGAGTGGAATCTTCAGTTTACACATATTGGACTCAAATTAGTGTACACACACAGTAAATGAATTTCCTCACACATGCAAATTTGAGCCGTTTTGATGACAGATCTTATTGTAGCTTTGCTTCAGGGGGCAGATGTCTACTGTGGGGGTGATCTGCAATGCGCGAGGCCTGCTGCCTTTGAAAAGTTGTGGTGCCGCCACAGTAATCCTGAAGAATGCTAACCAACGCTGGGCAGAGGGGCTCAGAGACTGGTTTATGACTAGCCCGGGTGCTGACTGGCTTATTAAAAGAGGCACTTCGTCTTATCACACACACATAGCATAGGACTGAGAGACTGTCCTGCCATCACTCCTCAAACACTGAGGATTTGTTCCAATTGGCAATCTATTCCTTATGTAGTGCACTACTTTTGACCAGGGCCCAACCCGAGTCAGCTACTGGAGCCAGAAAGTAAAGCATACAGCAACACAGTAAATCTGAGAGGTAAAGGTAACACCCTGCCCCCCTCTCAAACTCACAGGAGGTATTCAGACTCCTCTTACAAATGCTTCACTAATCTCAGGTATTCACCGTCAGGATATCCGGCAGATGAGAAGAGTGCAGGTTTGGTCTTAATCCTGAGGGATGAGAGAAACAGAAGACTACTATTCCATCCCTGGAGGATAAAGGACTGCTTCTTAAAGCACTGCCTGTGATTAGCTGGAGGTATCAGCTCCTTAATGCAGAGGTGAGATGGTTCCTCGTTGGGAAATGAAGTATATTTGAGACCTCATGGGACAGCCTACTTTAGGGATAAAGACTGCAGCATCCCTGAGAGAGTAAGTCAATCCACTGCACATTCTAACGAAGGCAAAAAGCTTTAAGACTGCCCAAGATTACAATTTAATTTTTCACTACTTACCACAAAAGTTGCCTTGATACTTATGACCAAAACTGAAGTATGATGTAATAAGCAGACACATACAGTATACCGTAGAGGTTTCCCCCAGAAGGCATCCCACCACCAAACAACACATCAAGAGTACTGTGAGTAGAGCATCTATCAACCTCTAAAAATGAATGTTTGGCGAAATACAAAGCCTCGAGTCCATAGCTATAAACCAGGCCCAGAGATAATACACCAGGGACACAGAGTACTGAGAGTGATGAATAAGCCCATGGCTAGTTAGTTTCCTCCATCAGCATGTATCCCCAGAGTAATCTTCCCCCTGAGCGCTTGTAAAGAGTTTTAAAACCACACTGAGATCGGTTACTCCCGAGCCGAGACAAAAGGTTCTCTCCATAAAGTATTACTGGCGGCTGGCCAACTACAGGTAATATATCTATCACAAGCCACTTAGCGGTTTAGTTTCTAAATTAGGCATCCTTGAAAATGTTCTTAGTCCAAGGCGCTACACTACAGTCAGTGCCACTTGTGACAAGTGACAGTTCATTGACCTTCCAGCCCAGTTCATCTTGATTTACCTGCTCCCTGACATGACAGAGCACATTATACTATCATTTAGTCATTCTGTTGGTAGAGCACACTCCTTAGTGACCATTATTCTGTGCTCACTGAGGCATAAGGTGAGTCAGGCAGAGCCCCTTTGATTGCCTGGACAGCCAAGCCATCTACTCCACGGTGTAGTAGAAACCAGTGCTTCATCCATCACTGAAATAATGCACTCATAACAGTGACTGTTGTTCCTACTCCTCGCACAGAGCAAGGATGAGTCATAAACAAATGAAAAATAAAAATTGCACTTCTCTTTTCCTACTAGCACAGACTTTGCTGATAGCTACTTTGAGGAAAACTTTACTTACACCGACTGTGATATGTGTTTGTCTCCCCCTAGCTATCTTAAGATGAACACACTGACTGTGAGTCACTCTGGATAAGAGAGTCTGCTAAATGACTAAAATGTAAATGTAAATAGGTCCTACAGAAAGAGAGACTACACCGAGGAAAGCAGACAACATGATCTGAAGTGTCCTGACCCTCTAACAATGTGTCAACTTCTTTTGTCACACTGGTCCATTGAAATGTTTAGGCGATGACAAAAAACAGACACAAATTATGGAGAACAACAATGGCCTGTATACAGGATCACATGGTGGCAGGCCAACATTAGCACTGTGCTAATCCATGGAGCTGGTGGCTAAAGGCGGATTACCTCACCAACTCCATACTGCTTCTCCCCAGCACACTGCCCCAGGGACAGCAGGTGGGTTGAACACATAATCCCTCCCTGCTACTAATAATATCTTATGGACTACAGATCTTTTGATTAGTCTGCATCTGCTCTCAAGCCTGCACAGAGACATGTAACATGTAGCAAAATGCTAGCGTTGGCTAAAGATGGCACTGGTGAGACTTATTTTTGTATAATAACCTTTCATCACTACTCAGTGCCTTCAAAACATTCACTGTGTGATATATATCAGCAGAATGCAATAAAATGCTTTAAAAAAGGTTTAACCTTTATTTAACTAGGCAAGTCAGTTCAGAACAAATTCTTATTTACAATGACAGCCTACGTGGGTTAACTGCCTTGTTATGGGGCAGAACGACAGATTTGTACCTTGTCGGCTCTGAGATTCAATCTAGCAACCTTTCGGTTACTGGCCCAATTCTCTAACCTCTAGGCTACCTGCTGCCCCTTTGGTGACAAGGCTTGCAGTGAATTAATTAACATCAAGCTATTCATACCTTGCTTCTATGGCACATCAATAGATGAGGAGTAAGTTAGACAAACAAGATCAAATTGAGGACTGATGAAAGCAATACTTTTTTTGTGTCTAACCTACCTGACCTGTGATTCACCACTGTGCTCTTGTTTCATACTCAATGCCCACAACAACCATAAAGCCTTTTGTTGCTTGTTAAGACCAGCGTGGTTCATTGCAGGCTGTATTTGTGTCTGGAGGGAACAATGGAGGAAAGGAATGTCCTTCTTGTCACCTTTTAGGAGCTGCTGATGCAAAAAGGAACAGCACCAAGTTCAAGTTCCAAGTTGCTCTCCTTTCTTCACCATGATAGGGTTTACATAGAATATAGGTGATCTACTGTGCTTAGTGCTTTAGCCATAAAGATTGGTCTATTATTTATGGATTTACCAACAGTGAGGTCAGAGGGTTTGTTCTCTGTCCCTTGATCTCACTTTCTGAATGTACAGTAAGCCTATGTGGGTGAGTGAGATACCAGGATTTGTGTGTACACTACTTTCATCTGTGCCGTGTGGTGTGTGGGAGGCTTAATTTAGCTCAATCCCAACGGAACATCTGTGGAAAAATTCTGCCACGCCTTTAGTGTTGTTGAACCCATTCATTAGCAGGTTGGGTAAGAGAAGGAGAGATGTTTCAATCAGGAAAACAACAAAGATTCCCCATGAGAAACAAATAAACAAAACTATAAACACCAATTGATGAACCTTATGTCCTAACGTGCTTTCAAGGTATAACTTGTAGATAAGTATTCACCATGTTATCAGTTCTGTTCAACTCCTCCATAGAAGTAAAGCTGTGAGGAACTTGTGTGAGGGCGTGGTCATCTGAGGAGGAGTGCAAGGTGGAGAAGTTAATGATTGTGGATTCACCCTGTGCCTGCCTGCCTGGCAGTGTGACCTGCCTCTGCATGAGTAATAGTCTGAGTCCCAAATGGCACCTGATTCCCTACATAGCGCACTACTTATGACCAGAGCCCATAGGTCCCTGTCAAAAGTAGTGGCCTATGAAGGGCATAAGGTGCCATTTGGGATGGACACAGTCATCATTGCGGCGGATGGCACAGAACAGAACCACGCGTCTTCTCTTCCCTTGTCTGTCATGAGTCACTCATCACAGGCTTCCTCCTTGCTCACAGCCACAAAACTGGCCAACATTTCTACCTCGCCTTCTTCAAACTCCCTCACTAAATGCTGCTTGCTTTCAAAAGGTGATCAAAAGGACGCCTTACCCTGGCACTTTTCTATGGTGACACTTCAGAGCAAAAACAGCCTTACATAATAATCATTTATATTTCTGCTCTACCTGCATTTCCATTTATCTGACATTTAGGAAAAAGCTATTTTTCTTGTTTTGTCAGTAAGCCAATTCATTTCAAGTCAGTGTGTCTGAGATGTGCACCTCACTGCTGGTGACAGTTTGAGAGGGCCCTGTGCTGGCTGTGGCCATGGTAACAGTGAGGGAAGGTGAGGCTCTTTGTGTGAGAGAGAGCTCAGTAAGCAGACAGGGGGCTGCTGTCTGTGGTCTAGCCGGTGACGTACACGTGTGCACACACACGCGATAAGGCCAGAAAGCTCATCTCCGGACATGCTGTGGCTCCGGTTTCCCTTATCAGCCTGAATCTGAAGCCCACAAACATTCAGACAGAGACATAAAATAACCTGCCAGAGAAATCTAGTCATCTCTTTCCCTCCGTCCCCTTCTCCTTGAGCCATACATGTTTGAAACCAGCATTCAGCTGCAGCTCAAGCTGCTGTCCATTCCTCTTTTTGAGGATGTATTTTCTTTGTTTAGCCAGGCGAGGCAGTGACGTCAAAAATACTCCTTTGTGTCGAAACACCTAGAAGGCAGTGCTCCTGTTGTATGCATTCTTTAAACTGCTCATGTTGCCAGGAGTGACAACATTGAGGCATTTTGCTTTTGGAATCAGAGACAGAGAGAGTGCGACGAGGGAGAACGATTAGCCATGTGAATTTTACTAAACATAAACAAATCACAATGGCCCAGTTTAGTGTTACACTATTTGTGTACATAAGTCTGGCCCTGCTTTCTATGACTGTAGAGAGGGAGAGAGCTAAAGGTAGCAAGAGAGAGAGAAAATTCAGCAGGTTTCTCTTGTTCAACAATATTGATTTACAGGTCCGGATGATGACTGAAAGGAGCGACACTGAACAAAAGCCAAATTGAAATGGGAAATTAATTAAGAAATGAATGAGACGAGAGGCTGCAATGAGACAAATGCTCTCTCATCCTAAACAGAGCGGTAGTGAATGATGCATCTGGCCACGAACGTGAGCTAGTCACTTACTCCGCTCGGCTCTTTCATAGGATCAATAGCCCATCTGTGCAGGGGGAGGAGAAGGGAGGATTGGAGGAGGCTGTGCATTGTGCCTTGTTGACATATCTGAAATGAGCTGTGAGAGAGAAGGGAGGATGCCACACAGACAGAGAGTGGTGGTGGTGGATGGTCATTGGGGTTTTAGTTAGTTGTCCAACACAGTAAGTACAGCTAGCTGATGTTAAGTTAGGGCAGGAAGGAAGGAAGGGAGCCATCATCACAACGGCCCTTTCACTGGCCAGGGGGAGCGGGCTGAACGGAAAGGCTTAGGGTTGAATGGCAATGACCTTAACATTGAAGGAGCCTCTCCCGAATAAATTACTAGAATTCAGGATGTGTGTGTATGCTTTTAGTGAAAAGCTTAACTGCTATGCCAACACCTGTTCTGGTCTACAGTGGACCCTTTCACTAAGACAGGTGCCTTCCCCACGTTCCAGTCCCACTGGCCAGCTGCTCTCCTTTCAGAGCCCAGACACAGATTCTTCACATGCCTGGGCCTCCACTCAGCAACCAGAACCAATGGTCAGTCAGTCAGTCAGTCAGTCAGTCAGTCAGTCAGCTGCCTGCCTGCCGCTAATGAGCCTCTCACAACATCAACTACCCCTCACAGACACGCTTCCAATAGCTCTCATGACTACTGGGTTTAATAGAAAGTAGTCAGTAGCCTCTCTTGGGGAAGAAATTGTATACATTAATTAATGCATTATACTAGCTTAATATATGTGGGTGTCTGAGCATGTGTGTGCATGTGTTCATTTGCAGAGGGGCTTTACAGCCAGTGCAGAAGTTTCTGCACAACACAGACAGATTGGGGGAAGTCAATTAGCTCAACAGGGAGCAGTGCGGTGATGTAGCCGAGCAGTGGAATGGGGTTCGAACAGCTAAGCACAAGCTGTGCCATGGCCAAGCAGACCCTCCCATGTCCGCTGTGTAACCTTGAATTGGTCATTAGGGTAATCTGCCTATCCATCCACCTCCTAACAGCCCTCATCACTTCCCAGTTCCCACAATCTTAACCCAGACTCTCTCCGCTGTACATTGTCCATTAATCTTGATGTAGTCTGACGTGAGGGCTAGTATGTTTCACAATAAACACCTTACATTATCCCTTTCACATTACATGCACGTGTAGGCACTGGCCATGCTGGGAGGGCTGCCAACTGCTCAGGCTCCAGTGACAGGGCTGGGACTGGCAGCTTGGCCCCAGCATGCTCTCTGTGTGAGGGGCAAGGTGCTCCGCTGCATAACTGGAATGCCTACCACCTTTGTTAGCCTGAAGAGCTGCCAGATTCCGAGCTGTCTGAAAAAGACCTCCTATAGCCATGGACGAGTCTCGGCAAGTCCCAAACCTGCTCTAGGGATGCTTCATGCACACTTTGTATAAGACCAACAATGTTGATAAAGAGAACTGGGAAGATAAGAGCCTTGATGCAGGAATGTGTCAGCGCATTTGGAGAGGCTAGACAAGAATTTTAAGTGCTTTCCCTCTTTGAGAGGTGTGAAATTTTGTCCTGAAAAAAGTACATAGACTTACTCACATTTTCCTAGCTTAGACCAACAATTAGCATCACGAAGCCCTTACGCCAGTGACCAAGGCATAGAAAATTACTATTGCAGAAAATTCAACCAAATGACCCCTAGTTCCCACTAAGGGAGTTTGACAATAGCAACTGGGCCGTCCAGTCCATGTGGAGAGAGTCTGTGTGAAGGAACTCTGCAGCTGTGCGAAACAGACCAATAACGTTCTCTCAGTGATGTCATCACAGCTGGACGTCTAAAGCCCCTCAGCTTCCTCCCATGAGACCCCATACAATGACATCATCCTGCAATGTCCTGGCTCACATCCATATCACTCCTCTCATGGTACAGGGGGTCTTATGGGAAAATGCTTGGAGAACAGTAAGGCTTATGTTCTGCCAAGGAGCTGAATGAGAAAAGATGGTGCCCTAAAGATAAATGGATGGGTGACTTCAGGTTTCAGCATGCACTGTATATCACGCCATGTGAGTGACACACAAAATGTTCAGTGAGTATACAATACTCTCTCAACCACATACACTCACGCCCAGCCACACTCACACGTAAACACAAGCACACATCATCACCTTTGCAAGTGTAGACGTTGTTTTACAGTCACACCCACAACAGAAACCTCTTATCAGGGCAATAGAAACATCCTGGTGGTGTAAGTTCCATACAGGTTGACAAAATACAACCTTGTTGGTTTGTTGTTTTAGTGAGGTCATCCATTACAAACAACAAAGGATTAATGCATTCCCCAGCTTACCTGAGTTTGCCTAATTCTGAAAAACCTAATGGAATACAGAACGAGTAGTTTTTTATTGACCATATCTGTGGCCATCAAATCAGTGTGTCCATGTACAGTAACGACTACTGTACCAGTTGATTTGGGTGAATGAGCACCATATAGGTCATGGAGTCATTCTGAAGGGCAGAGCTATAATTCATACGGTATGTGTAACTGACATGTTAAACTTGAAAAGATCAGTGGACTTTCACACAATGGATCGCTTCAAAGTCCTTGCACGTGTGAGGAAGTACTGGTTTAGTTTCTCTCAATAGGGATAGCCTACATTGGGATATTTCCATGTCAGGGTGTGTCCACCCTGCCTCTCTTTTACTGTATATCAGGTACTAGCTCTGGGGAAGTTTCTCTAGTTTCCCCTAGGTACAGATCTAATAAATCAGCTTCCCCTCCATCAATCCTAACCTGAACCATTAGTGGGAGGAAAATACAAAACTGACCCAAGATCAGTGTCTAGGAGTCACTCCTTTGTATGGGCTACTACTGCCTCAGTGTTTATAGCCAGATTCTAGACTCCACCATTCTCAGTTCATCAGCTGGAACAGCAATATTCAGCTTTGAGAGGTCTTCACCACCCACCCAGAGAACAGAGTAGAGCAGAGTAGAACAGAGCAGAGGCCTGGGGGATTTCACTCCGCTAACTAAACCCCCTTCAGCGAAGCACAGTGAACTACGTTGTGCTCAGCAATAGACGAAGCAAAAATCCCTTTCACTCCACATCCCCTTCTGTATCCTCGTGTGCCATACATACATAAATGCCTTTGGACAACTTTGAGGGTCTATGAAGGCCTCTGTGAAGCGACTAGAGGATGCGTGTAGGGCTGGGGACTGGAGATCCTCATTCACTGAGCCATTAATTACTAGTCCAGCTGAACCCACACACAAACAAACACACACGCTTTTTCAAAGGCCCAGCTGCCAGAGCAGGCCTGGCTCACACACAGAACTGGGCACCAGTACTCCCCAACCCCATTTAGTCCTTTAAGAAACACTAGATAACTCCCTGGCCAAAAGTGCCTCTATTCTGCGTTCCCCTATCAATCTGCACACACACAATGGACAGAAGTCAATTCATCTGGCTTTAATGGAGACCAATGTTACTCACCCAGATTCTCTCCCTCTCTCCGCTGTCTCAGACCACATCAATCATATCCTTTTTCTTCCCTCCAAACTCTTTCCTCACTGCAATAAGCTTTTTGTTTACTTGCTGCAAACTCTCTTTCCCAGACTGCAAAAGGGATGGAAGGAAGAAGCAGGATGTGAGGAAGGAGAGAGGAAGTAGGAGGTAGCGGAGGCACTGATAATGCTGGTGATTATGGTTGTCCCAGACTAAAAAAAAATTGTCATCCTGTTTTTTTGACCAATAAGTTGATCGAAATGTTTAGACTTATTTTTCCATATATTGACATACCATATGTGTTTGAATAAAATCAACTATGTATGCACAGAGCTTGTCTGATACTTTAAGCACACTGTTTGATTAAATAATTAAGACAAATGACTCAAGAAAGAATCCGATGTTCACACAGTTAAAAGAAATGACGGCGAGTGCCTGTGTGATTTGCGCACGTTGTTTCGCTCTCCTCCCTACTGCAGCGAAAAGGCACAACAGCAAGTGTTTATTGCGCTGTCCGTGCTGAAGATGCTACATCATTTCAGCCATTTAGTTTCTTACTTGTTTCTGACTGAAAAGTTCTGTTACGGAAATCCATCATTTGTTTACGAAAAACATTCCATATTCCCTCAACCCTTGCTCTCTTTACGGGGAACATGTAAGTGTCGCATGCATGTGACCAATAGGGCCTGATTTATAGCCTATGATAATCACATAAATAAATTGGTTATAACAAACTCCCAACACAATAATGTCGACAGCTAAATGGATGGGGAGGACGTGAAAAAGAAATTAGAAACGGGCAAATGTTTCCTGGTTGCTCAGGAGGGAAAGGGGAAGTCCGATCTGTGGAAGACATTTGACTACTGGATATCAAGAAAAAGGAGGGTATAGGAGCAAGCGTTGCCTGAGTATTATGTGTGACAAAGAGTAGCAGTTTGATTACAATATTATTCTTTTTTTTGTCCATTTGGAACAATGTAAACACTCAATAAGTGTACCAGAGAGTCTGTTCTAACAAAAAAATAAGATAAAGCCTTTATTACAGCAGACTAGAAACAGTTGCATGCATTTGTGAATTGCGATGTATTTATTGTTTAGGCTAATTATTCAAAGCGCCCTTTGTTATTTAATTTAAAAACTAAAATGCTTGATTTCATTACAAAGCATGAATGTCTCGTATGCTGTGTAATGGCATGAATGAATGAATGAATGAATGATCTATTGATTGATACAGTAGCCTATATATTGAAAGTAAGTTATGGTATTAAGAGTAAACAGGACTCTTAGGCCTAGAGCTCGATGGTGGTTATACAAGGCTAGTATACAAAGACCACTAATGATAACGACATTACTGATTATTATAATGATGATCTTAATAATAATTGTAAAAATACAAATAAGGAGATCAAGAAAAAGGGGGGCATAGGAGTGAGAGCTGCATGCATTTTATGTGCAATTTTTCTGCCTGTTTGAAACAGTGTAAACAGCACTAAATAAATTATAAGCAATACCAGGCTGTTCTAACGAGAATTTTTTAAGCCTTTATTACAGCATAGCAAAGACTAAAAACAGCAAAATCTGTGAAATTGCTTTATCCGACATTTTGCCTTTGCATGAGGCTTGGTGCTCACGGAATCAACAGGTTAATAAACAAAACTGAAACAGGCAAATTAGCAAGATCGGTCTTATTTCTGTAGATATATATGGATAATTGATAAAGCCAGGCACATTTAACAGTTTGGCTATTGATTATAAACCAAATGAAATGTCCTGTGTCCTCGTCTCTGCTGCATCTGCCTCCCCCGCATTGTTTTCAATCGCAATATGCTGGTTAACTTTGCTATTATGCACATAGCAACATAGGGAAAGGTGCCAATTCTACAGCGCACTGAAGATTATGTTTCAGAACCGTGGACAGTGACCGTATCCAATGCGGGAGAAAGCGCATTATATAAAATAATTAGATTTATTAGTGTTGCACCATTATTTTTTACATAATATAACCATATACAATTTTAGTATCAAATCATGTCTTAGAATGATGGACTGTGCCATCCCCATGGCCTCTGCAATGGATTAGCCCACAGAGACCGGCGCGAATCAGACAGGTGTCTTGTTAGGCACGTAAGGCATGAACAATTCTTTTTTGTGACTGCTCGACTTAAGAAATCTTAGTCGACCAACAGCTTATTGACCAAACAATCGACCAGTCGACTAAATGGGGTCAGCCCTACTGGTGATGCTGCATCAAAGAGACGTCAGTGTTATTACATGTGTGGGAGATTGGAAAGCCATAAAGAAAAGTCAGGGAGCAGAGAAAAAGAGATGAGTAGGCCTATAGCCTGCATCAGCAAAACAGCACAAAGCATTCACCACGTCCCAAATGGCACCCTCTTCCCTACATAGTATGCTACTGTTGATGAGATCCCTATAGGCCCTGGTTAAAAGTAGTGCACTTTAACAGGGAAAAAGGTGTCATTTGGGAGACATACCAATTAGATTGTAAGCTCCACGGGACAGCAGAGGAAATCAGAAGTTACAGTAGGCTACCATAGTGTTGGGGAGGCCCATCCAGGAAGAAGTTACAGTAGGCTACCATAGTGTTGGGGAGGCCCATTCAGGAAGAAGTTACAATAGGCTACCATAGTGATTGGGAAACATATCCAGGAAGAAGTTACAGTAGGCTACCATAGTGTTGGGGAGGCCCATCCAGGAAGAAGTTACAGTAGGCTACCATAGTGTTGGGGAGGCCCATTCAGGAAGAAGTTACAGTAGGCTACCATAGTGATTGGGAAACATATCCAGGAAGAAGTTACAGTAGGTGACCATAGTGTTGGGGAGGCCCATTCAGGAAGAAGTTACAGTAGGTGACCATAGTGTTTGGGAAACATATCCTGGAATAAGTTATGGGGCAGAACAAACCAATAGCTGTCCCTGTCAAGACCAGGCCGGAGCACTGTATCATTCCCACAGAGACGGCACAGTAGCGTGCGTGTGACACTGCCTTGGTTCACAAACACTAACGCAAGATAGATGACTCCATGCATGGGATGGGTTAGGCACGTAAGGCTGCTCTTGCCCTATATCATGGGGATAATAGTTTTTTTTGTATCGTTTGAGTGTTTATTCTCCTTTGCTCATGAGGTATTGAGCTAATTTCCAAGGCCTATGATAAGCGTTTTGCCGTCGCCAACCAGGGATGCGTCCCAAACGGCACCCTATTCCCTATACAGTACACTACTTTTCACCAGAGCCTTATGGGCCCTGGCCAAAAGTAGGGAAATAGGGTGCCATTTGGGACACAGATCAAGACCAGCATACACGGTGGTACAGGCATGTGATTCACAGTTGATTGCAGAAGTGATAAGCCTCAGGTCTGTGCTTGCTCTACTACCCCATGACTCTACATCAGAGCTGGGCCGGGCAGCCTCCAGGGCTTCTGCCTGTTGGCCTGTTGTATTTAAACATTCCTCCCTCCCTCTCTCTCCCTGGGTGGAAACACAGCCCATTAGCATCACATGCTGACAGACTGACAGGCAAGCGAAACCTTTTCATCACAAAGACATGATTCAGCAAATAAAGCTATTATTGTGTTAGTCAAAAGTAGTGGGTCTGTCAGAGAAAAGGGAAATGTTATTGTACGATAGCATATGAAAAAGTGTAAAACCTGAAGCAATGATCTCACCTGTACCTTGTGCAATCCCTTCTTATGCAATGGTCTGTGTCCTCGGTTTGCACAGTGTGCTAACTAAGCCAATGGAAACACACTCAGTGAACTCCGCTACGTGTGGATTTTTACTGGGTTAATCAATTGACTAGATTAAAGAGTGAGATCGATGGAGAGGTGAAGTGGCTGTCAAATAGCCTAAACCCCATGTCAGCTGGACCAATAGGATCCTAGTAGATGAAGAAAGAAGTAAAGTAGGAGTGGACAGACCTCATGAGGCATCAAAATGTTTTAGAGGATAAAATACCAGTCAGAAAAAGTGTGATGTTTTCTAGGCTGAGAAAACAATGCGTTATGAAAACAGAGGCCCCAATCTCTTGGCTATGTTTGGCACTACAGTTTAACAAGCTTACCAAGTCAATAATGTCACTCACATTGTAAGTCACTGACATTGCATGCGTCCCAAATGCCACCCTATTCCCTATACATTGCATTCGTAAAGTGTTCAGACCACTTACAGTTTTTCCACATTTAGTTCCATTCCAGCTTTATTTTAAAATTGATTAAAATTGCCCTTTTCCATCAATCTACACACAATACCCCATAATGACAAAGCGAAAACAGGTTTTTAGAATTTTTTTCAAATGTATTAAAAATAAAGAATCTGAAAAACCTTATATACATACAGTTGAAGTCAGAAGTTAACATAGACTTAGGTTGGAGTCATTAAAACTTGTTTTCCAACCACTCCACAAATGTATTGTTAACAATAGTTTTGACAAGTCAGTTAGGACATCTACTTTGTGCATGACACCAGTCATTTTTCCAACAATTGTTTACAGACAGATTATTTCACTTATAGTTCACTGTATCACAATTCCAGTGGGTCAGAACTTTACATACACTAAGTTGACTGTGCCTTTAAACAGCTTGGACAATTCCAGAAAATGATTTCATGGCTTTAGAAGCTTCCGATAGGCTAATTGACATCATTTGAGTCAATTGGAGGTGTAGCTGTGGATGTATTTCAAGGCCTACCTTCAAACTCAGTGCCTAGACATCATCGGAAAATCAAAAGAAATTAGCCAAGACCTCAGAAAAGAAATTGTAGACCTCCACAAGTCTGGTTCATCTTTGGGAGCAATTCCCAAACGCCTGAAGGTACCACGTTCACCTGTACAAACAATAGTACGCAAGTATAAACAGGATCACACAGCCATCATACCGCTGAGGAAGGAGACGCGTTCTGTCTCCTAGATATGAACGTGCTTTGGTGCGAAAAGTGCAAATCAATCCCAGAACAACAGCAGAGGACCTTGTGAAGATGCTGGAGGAAACCGGTACAAAAGTATCTATATCCACAGTAAAACAAGTCCTATATC
The DNA here is from genome assembly GCF_045791955.1 of Oncorhynchus clarkii lewisi. Classification (NCBI taxonomy): domain Eukaryota; kingdom Metazoa; phylum Chordata; class Actinopteri; order Salmoniformes; family Salmonidae; genus Oncorhynchus; species Oncorhynchus clarkii. The sequence goes on along the minus strand of NC_092173.1, from coordinate 19,898,260 downwards.
GACATAACCTGAAAGGCTGCTCAGCAAGGAAGAAGCCACTGCTCTAAAACCGCCATAAAAAAGACAAACTATGGTTTGCAACTTCACATGGGGACAAAGATCGTACTTTTTGTAGAAACGTCCTCTAGTCTGATGAAACAAAAATAGAACTGTTTGGCCATTATGACCATCGTTATGTTTGGAGAAAAAAGGGGGAGGCTTGCAAGCCGAAGAACACCGTCCCAACCATGAAGCATGGGGGTGGCAGCATCATGTTGTGGGGGTGCTTTGCTGCAGGAGGGAGTGGTGCACTTCACAAAATAGATGGCATCATGAGGGAGGAAAATTATATGGATATATTGAAGCAACATCTCAAGACATCAGTCAAGAAGTTAAAGCTTGATCGCAAATGGGTCTTCCAAATGGACAATGACCCCAAGAATACTTCCAAAGTTGTGGAAAAATGGCTTAAGGACAACAAAGTCAAGGTATTGGAGTGGCCATCACAAAGCCCTGACCTCAATCCTATAGAAAATGTGTGGGCAGAACTGAAAAAGCGTGTGTGAGCAAGGAGGCCTACAAACCTGACTCAGTTACACCAGCTCTGTCAGGAGGAATGGGCTAACATTCACCCAACTTATTGTGGGAAGCTTGGGAAAGGTTACTCGAAACGTTTGACCCAAGTTAAACAATTTAAAGGCAATGCTACCAAATACTAATTGAGTGTATTTAAACTTCTGACCCACTGGGAATGTGATGAAAGAAATAAAAGCTGAAATAAATCTCTAATATTATTCTGACGTTTCACATTCTTAAAATAAAGTGGTGATCCTAACTGACATAAAACAGGCCTTTTTTACAGGGATCAAATGTCAGGAATTGTGAAAAACTGAGTTTAAATGTATTTGGCTAAGGTGTATGTAAACTTCCGACTTCAACTGTAAGTGTTCAGACTCCTGGCTAGGAAACTCAAAATTGAGTTCAGGTGCATCCTGTTTCCATTAATCATCCTTGATATGTTTCTACAACTTTATTGGAGTCCACCTGTAGTAAATGCAACTGATTGGACATGATTTGGAAAGGCACACACCTATATAAACTCAGCAAAATAAGAAACGTCCCTTTTTCAGGACTGTGTCTTTCAAAGACTTTCAAAATCTTCATTGTAAAGGGTTTAAACACTGTTTTTCATACTTGTTCAATGAACCATAAACAATTAATGAACATTCACCTGTGGAACAGTCGTTAAGACACTAACAGCTTACAGACGGTAAGCAATTAAAGGTCACAGTTATGAAAAATTAGAGACTTAAAAGAGGCCTTTCTACTGACTCTGAAAAACACCAAAAGAAAGATGCCCAGGGTCCCTGCGTGAACGTGCCTTAGGCATGCTGCAAGGAGGCATGAGGACTGCAGATGTGGCCAGGGCAATAAATCGCAATGTCCGTACTGTGAGACGCCTAAGACAGCGCTACAGGGAAACAGGATGGACAGCTGATTGTCGTCGCAGTGGCAGACCATGTGTAACAACACCTGCACAGGATCAGTACATCTGAACATCACACCTGCGGGACAGGTACAGGATGGCAACAACTACTACCAGAGTTACACCAGGAACGCACAGTCCCTCCATCAGTGCTCAGACTGTCCGCAATAGGCTGAGAAAGGCTGGACTGAGGGCTTGTAGGCCTTTTGTAAGGCAGGTCCTCACCAGACATCACCGGCAACAACATCGCCTATGGGCACAAACCCACCGTTGCTGGACCAGACAGAACTGGCACAAAGTGTTCTTCACTGACGAGTCACAGTTTTGTCTCACCAGGGGTGATGGTCGGATTCACGATTATCGTTGAAGGAATGAGCGTTACACCAAGGCCTGTATTCTGGAGCGGGATCAATTTGAAGTGGAGGGTCCGTCATGGTCCGGGGAGGTGTGTCACAGAATCATCAGACTTAGCTTGTTGTCATTAAGGCAATCTCAACGCTGTGTGTTACAAGCAAGACATCCTTCTCCCTCAAGTGGTACTGCTCCTGCAGGCTCATCCTGACATGACCCTCCAGCATGACAATGCCAGCAGCCATACTGCTCATTCTGTGCGTGATTTCCTGCAAGACAGGAATGTCAGTGTTCTGCCATGGCCAGCAAAGAGCCTGGATCTCAATCACATTGAGCATGTCTGGGACCTGTTGGACCTGATCCAACAGGGTGAGGGCTAGGGTCATTCCCCCAGAAATTTCCAGGAACTTGCAGGTGCCTTGGTGGAAGAGTGGGGTAACATCTCACAGCAAGAAATGGCAAATCTGGTGCAGTCCATGAGGAGGAGATGCACTGAAGTACTTAATGCAATTGGCGGCAACACCAGATACTGACTGTTACTTTTGATTTTGACCCCCCCCCCCCCTTTGTTCAGGGACACATTATTCAATTTCTGTTAAGTCACATGTCTGTGGAACTTGTTCATTTTATGTCTCAGTTGTTGAATCTTGTTATGTTCACACAACTATTTACACATGTTAAGTTTGTTGAAAATAAACACAGTTGACAGTGAGAGGATGATTTATTTGGTCCAACAGTTGACTCCTTCAAGACTGTTGAAAAGCATTCCAGGTGAAGCTGGTTGAGAGAATGCCAAGAGTGTGCAAAGCTGTCATCAAGGCAAAGGGTGGACACTGAAGAAATCAAATACATTTTGATTTGTTTAACACTTTTTTGGGTTACTACATGATTCCATATGTGTAATTGCATAGTTTTGATGTCTTCCATATTATTCTACAAAGTAGAAAATTGTAAAAAATAAATACAAACCCTTGAATGAGTAGGTGTCCAAAATGTTGACTGGTACTGTACATAAAGTAAGACCGCCTAGTATTTCAGTCATCTTTCAATGGGGGGTGTGGGGATGTGGTAGTGGCGAAGGGGTATGAGGAACTCAAGTGGCTCAAAACTAAATCTTAATTTTGGCAGTAATTTTACACTGTACGTGACCATGAGAGGCTCTGTCCCAAATGGCACCCTATCCCCTATATACTGAAGTGCACTACTTCTGACCAGAGCCAGAGCCCTTGTCAAAAGTAGTACACTATATAGGTGATAGAGTTCTATTTGGGACATAACCTCTCTCGGGCTCAGACATGGCTCATTGTATATTTATTCCTTGTGTGATTATTTCTCTATTTTTCTCTCTGCATTGTTGAGAAGGGCCTGTAAGCATGTCACTGTCAGTCTACACCGGCTGTTTACGAACCATGTGACAAATAAAATGATTCTAAAATGATTTGAATTTGATGACCTCCGAGTGAATGGGCGCCAGTCTCTCAGCACACTTGTGCCCTTAATCCAATAAAGGAATCTGTCTAATCCCCCCTCATCCAAGGCAGTGCCACTGCTGACTACCCCAGCACCCCTACCACCCTGCCCCCTCCCCCTGACCCAAAACCCAGCCAGGCAGGCACATAGCCTCAGGGCAAAAAGACAGACAGACAGGATGGGAGGATAGGCCAGGGTCCCCTATGCCTGCCTGGATGAAAACACACACACATTAACAAACATGCACACACACAGATATATTTCCATGCAGGCTCACACACACAAACAGACAACCTCAAACGTGCCTCTCCCCTCTCTCTGTCTGTCCCTGGTCCTGAGGTCTTAACATTAGATAATTGTTTACATGTGTCATGGTAGGCGACTACAGCTAGAATGGCAGCAAAGTCTGCAAAACCAACAACTACTGAAACATTACTTCCTCATCACAGAATTGAATCTGACTGTTTATTATTATCTGAAACCTATATGCACAATATTACAATTGCAGTGTGCCAAATGATGATGCAAACAAGACATTGTTTTCTCTTCTGTTTTATGGCTTTTTAGAGCTTGAGTTCTCATTGGTGGCTCCCAGACTTCTGCCAGTTGGGCAAATTTGAATTCAGTTATGGAAAATAAAGAAACTGACTTCATGAAAGATTTGCATGTATAAACAACACCCCCAATGGCTGTTGTATCATCATACTGTATCATAATATACCACACATATCTACCCGGAGGATATCACATTCAGAAATATAGAATCATATTTGGACCAAAATAAAACAATTTGGCTAATCTAGAAGAATAAATGAGTGAAATATGTTATAAACATTTTCAATACCATAGGCTGGGTAGGTGAGGCAGTGGTATTCAAACGTTTTCAGCAGGGGACCAAATTTCTACTATATTTTTTGGGGGAAATAATTTATTGTGACCCTACCCTACCCCAAATATGACAACCTTAAAATCGGTACATTTCGATTTTTACATCAACAAATAACCTTCAATTAATGTTTTTCATCTCTTATCAAAATGAAAAGGAACCAATAAATACAATAAAAAAAATATTTAAATGGTCTTTCTCAAAAACGTTTGTATATTGTCCCATATGTCCTAATTTATTGTTAAGGATTTAAGTCACCACCACTTCCTTTACCTATCATTTTGCTTCACCTGTGAGTGCAAAGGCCTTACAAAGGAAGGACACGCCTACAGGGTTTGTTTACATATATACTTTCCAACTGAAATTTGATATTTATGGTTAGTTCCTATAGTGTGACCCATGGACAATACACATGTAGCACGCACGCACGCACACACACGCACAGCGAGAGAGATACAGGGAGAAGTTTGAAAACAAGTTTTTTCAGTGTACTTTAAGGCTGTGTATACAGAACACATCAAAATGCTAAATCATTATTGCAATCCAATAGGCTAATAGCGTTTGATCTGGAACACACACACGCACGCGCAGCTTACCTTAAGAATTCTTGTAGACAGGTGTCACAAAATCGGTGGCCACACGTAGAAACTTGAACAGGCTCGCGCATGGCTTTACTGCATAATGGACATTGAAAACGTCTCTTCGGTTTCTCCAGAAACTTGTAATCAAACCCCGGCATTGCTGCAGGATTCGTCGAAATACACTACAGAATAATGTCTCTCACTTCGCCTCTGTGTCCTGTCCTACTGCGTGATTTGGGGTATGATGTCACCAGTGTCTCTCTTTTGATGGCCGTCAACAGAGAAATTCTCCGATATTCATGTCCCCTTCGCCAGCCAGTGACAAATCGGTTTACGAGACGAGAGTATAGACCGATTCAGTTCCGCCGTCTCTCCAGCAACAGGGTGACCGAGTGCATTGAAACAAAGGGAATCCTCGACAGTACAAACGTTTTTGCATAAAAACCTGACGATGTCTTCTTCTGACAATCTTCTTCTGCGTCTAGAAAAGCAGGAAAATCTTCGGCATATGTCTCTCAGCAGAGGTGTAACACTGACAGATTGAAGACAATGCTCTCATCCCATCTGCTTAGGTACAAAGCCCCGCCTACTATTTTTCTTGCGGGAGGAGTCGAACGTGAAATCAACATAGCCTATTTGCTTTTCTCTGGTCTGGGTCAATGATATCTCCTCTGATTTGTTTTATTTGTCAGCTATGTAATTCAAGTCTCTTTTTTATGAGTTGAATGATATCAATCTAAAATGAATGGAAATAAGGTAGGGTTTCACCTGCAAATTAATTGGCTTGAATTAAGTAGTTTGAAAGGAGTATGTTCATATTTGAAAAAGTACAGATGTTTAATGTTCAATAAAAAAGTGAAATATTTGTTTTGCATATCCTAAACCCTGCTCAGAAAACAAGATGTATTGATGAATTGACCCTAAGTAGACACATGAATTACTAATTAGGAAGAGCTGCCCTCTGGTGGTGAAACTGAAAAAGAAGAGCCTGATATTCATGGTGTTGCAGATAAATTTGATAATCGATATTAAACATTGACTTCGATAATTGTCGGAAGGGGTTTCAAATGGCTGGACAATATCTTGTCTTAAAAATCTTTACAATTGTGTCCATTTACAATTATTCAATATATAGGTTGTCATCACCAACCTTGTTGCTTCAGGATTACATCATTACACAGGCACAGTCACGTGCGCTTTCTTCAAATAAGTGTCGAAAACCCGCCACAGCATTGTGGTATTACTAAATCATAGAGTACATCAATAGAGTCATCAATAGAGTACCACAGTATGAATCATAATACCCATAAAACCTAAGGGTCAAAGGGGGAAATGGTTCCAATCGTTTTTCCACCATATATTTTTTCCATAGGGGATTTTAGAAACACTTAAAATAAGGGCTGTGTTTTGTGTAGGCTTACTCTGGCCTGACATTTGGATAACCTGTAAATCTTTCTAGGACAAAGTTACTTTTTTGTATTTTACCCCCTTTTCTCGTCTCAACGCTGCAACTCCCCAATGGGCTCGGGAGGCGAAGGTCGAATCATGCATCCTCCGAAACATGACACACCAAACCGCACTTCTTAACACCCGCTGCTTAACCCAACCCGGAAGCCAGCCTCACCAATGTGTCACAGAAAACACTGTTCAACTGACAACTGATTTCAGCCTGCAGGCACCCAGCACGCCACAAGGAGTCGCTAGAGCGCAATGAGCCAAGTAAAGCCCCCCCCAGCCAAACCCTCCCCTAACCCTGACGATGTTGGGCCAATTGTGCGCCACCCTATGGGACTCATCGAACCCGGGTCTGTAGTGACGCATCTAGCACTGCGATGCAGTGCTTTAGACCGCTGCGCAACTCTGGGAGGCCCTAGGACAAGGTGACTTTTATCAATAATTTGCCTGTATTTACCCCCCAAAAATGAAATGTTAATTAGCTGCTAATGTGGATATCATAAAGAACTACAAATGTCATGATGATCTGGACAAGACTGCCGACTCGAGGCAAAGGTAAGAATCTCTGAATTAACTACCCAATGTCAGCTAAATTAAGTAATTAATACATTTGCTACATTTCTATAAATGGACAATTCTGTGAACTGTTAGCAAAGGTGTCAGCTAGAGATGACATACAGGAGTTTGCAGGGATATGTAGTTTTGCATGATGTCTACTTTGAATCTGAAAGTAAATAGAGCCGAATATATTGATTAAAATCACCTTGTCCAAGAGAGATATACATGGTTATCAAAACATAACGTCAGGGTAAGCCTACATGAAACACAGACCTTATTTTAAGTGTTTCTATGGGAAACATTTATGGTGGAAAAACAATTGGAACCATTTCCTTCTTTGACCACTAGTTTTTATGGGTATTATGACACCTCCATTGAGGGACTCTATAGAAATTCTATATCTACAGTGCATTCGGAAAGTATTCAGACCCCTTTACTTTTTCCACATTTTGTTACGTTACAAAAGATTTTCAGAATTATTATTTTTTTAAACCCCCAGAAATATCACATTTACATGAGTATTCAGACCCTTTACACAGTACCGTGTAGAAGCACCTTTGGAAGTAATTACAGCCTCGATTTTTCTTGGGTATGATGCTACAAGCTTGGTACACCTGTATTTTGGGAGTTTCTCCCATTCTTCTCTGCAGATCCTCTCAAGCTCTGTCAGGTTGGATGGGGAGCGTCGCTGCACAGCTATTTTTATGGCCCTCAAGAGATGTTCAATCGGGTTCAAGTCCGGATTCTGACTGGGCCACTCAAGGACATTTAGAGAAGCCACTCATGCGTTGTGTTGGCTGTGTGCTTAGGGTCGTTGTCCTGTTGGAAGGTGAACCTTTGCCCGTGTGCAGGTGTGTGCTTTTCCAAATGATGTCCAATGAATTGAATTTACCACAGGTGGACTCCAATCAAGTTGTAGAAACATCTCAAGGATGATCAATGGAAACTAGATGCACCTGATTTCAACTTCAAGTCTCATACCAAAGGGTCTGAATACTTATGTAAATAACAACCTGTTTTCGCTTTGTCATTATGGGGTATTGGGTGTAGATTGATGAGGACTTTTTATTTTATTTAATCCATTTTAGAATAAGGCTATAACATAAAATGTGGAAAAAGTCAAGGGGTCTGAAAACTTTCTGAAGGCACTGTGTGTGTGTGTGTGTGTGTTTGTACACACACACACACACACACACACACACACACACAGACACACACACACACACACACACAGTAGAGCTATAGATATCATGAACAAAACAATACATGTTTTCAACTTTTTCTAACTCCTGATTTATTGCTGCCTCAATTCTTCATAAACTGTTTTCACAATCATTACAAATGATTTAACTCAGTTTTGACTAAAGTAATCTGACATGAAATAGTGACCCAAACAAAGAAAATCCATTTCAAATTTCTTGTCCCTTATTACAGTTTTTTTCGATTGCTAAATGACAGTGGACACAACTGGAGTCACATGTGCAAAACTCTAACTACAGTCTGCACAGCAGCAGTTCATGTGGACCAAACTCTAGTTCGTTTTTCATTGCTTGAACACAGTTTTCAAAACTCTACACACTTATCCCATGACTTTAACCACAACCTGCACAACACTGTGGATTTACAGCACTTTGTTCAAATGCTAACACACTGCTGTCAAAACTGTGAACCACACATTCAAAACGGAATAGATTTCAGCCTTGTGCCTTTCAAACACTGCTGATTGCAATTTCAGCTGAAAGGCTAAGCAGGTGTCTTGTTTTAGACTTGTTAGTGAACACACACACATATTACAGTATATGTAGGTAGAGCTCAGAAAGACTCATTTTGGAAATGGAACAAGGAAGATGGGTTCGTGGAAGGAGAAGGGTGGCAGGGAGAGGGCGGATGCGTGGAGGAAGACAAAGAAGACAAAGAGCTGTTATTTCAGATGAAATAAGGGCTACACTTATAGACCATGTCGTGAACCATGGTCTCTCATTGAGAGAGGCAGGGTTGAGGGTGCAACCCAATCTGCAAAGATCCACAGTGGCATCTGTAATGCGAATTTTCCATCATGCAAACAGGTGAGAGTTACATCCTTACAGTAAATTAAAACATTACAGGAATCTATTTTGTATTGCAATTATAGAATATTTACACAGATATATATTACAGTAAGTTTGACTGTAAAATATATTTTTACAACAGGACCCAAAAGCTGCCCCCAACAGGGGGAAGAGGAAAAATATTTTCAGATGCGCAGGAAAATGCTATTGTTGACATGGTTGTTGTCAACAATGCAATAAAACTGCGGGAGAGTCAAGATAGAGTGCTGGCTGATAATGATATATTTGAAAATGTTAATTCTGTCAGCACAACAACTATTGCTCGAGTCCTAAAGAAACACCAAGTTACAATGAAACAGTTATACACTGTACCGTTCGAGAGAAACAGTGAACGGATAAAAGAGCAAAGATACCAATATGTCCAGGTAAGACGTCTGAGGTTACGTACACAGCTATACAAAATATTTACAGTAAAACTGTGCACTTACTGTTTTTCAGAGAGTAATGGAGGTGGAAGCACTGGAAAGACCACATTCATTTGTATTTATCGATGAAGCTGGATTTAACCTTGCCAAAACACGGCGCAGAGGAAGGAATGTTATAGGTCAAAGGGCCACTGTGGAGGTTCCAGGCCAAAGGGGGGGAAATATCACCATGTGTGCTGCAATGGCCAATGATGGTTTGCTTCTCAACACACCACTCAGTGGCCCATACAACACAGAAAGGCTTATAGCTTTCCTAGAACAGCTCTATGCTCAGCTAGTGCCAGCAGAACAGGGGGAGCCAGTAAGAAACACCCAAGTTTTTGTCATAGTTTGCGATAACGTTGCTTTTCACCACTCTGCAGCTGTCACAGATTGGTTTGCAGCACATCACAGATTTATGGTTTTGTACCTGCCTGCATATTCACCCTTCCTCAACCCAATAGAGGAGTTTTTCTCTGCCTGGAGGTGGAAAGTGTTTGGTCACCACCCACATGACCAAATGTCTCTTTTGCAAGCCATGCGAGGACACGAGTCCAGAGGACCAGAGGACTGCCAGGGATAGATAAGGCACTCCAGAAGGTTCTTCCCCAGGTGCATGGCAAGAGAAAACATTAGATGTGATGTTGAAGAAAACCTGTGGCCTGATGCTAGAGAGAGGCAGGATTAGCCCCTCAATTATTTGTTTGAATTACAGTATGTACTTTTAGTTTCTACCTTTTTTTTCTCATTACTGTAATTCCGTAAATTACTACAGACTATTGAAGCAAACTGCTAATTTTCATTTACCTTAAAGAATTGTTATGTTCTAAAAATTTTAATAAATCATGTGAAAGAATGTCACTTTTTTCTTTGAAGAAAATATTACTTTGTATGAAGTCACTGAAATTGTTCAAACTGTAAAGATGAAAAGTTTGTATTTTCTGTATTGGTGTTTGATGCTAGTGTTTTTACTCTCAGTGTGTTCTGAGTGACAGTGTGTGTTATCTCAGTGAGGGTTGTGCATTGTGTTTGGCTGCACTGAGCGTGTTTTGAGCCATGTGTTAAGAGTTGTGTTGCTTGGAATGAGTTTTGCAGGTGATGTGAACTGTTTAGCTCAGGTGACTGTTGGTAGTGCAGACTGTAGTTAGAGTTTTGCACATGTGACTCCAGTTGTGCCCACTGTCGTTTAGCAATCGAAAAAAACTGTAATTTATAATTTAGTTGATAATTGTATCACATACAATAGGCATGTTTATCAATTATCTGGTACATTATGTACAATACAAGAATAGACCATTCCTTCTTTGACAGAATTTATAAAATGGCATATTCATATACCAACAAAGGCAGTAACTATGTAATAACAGCACAAATATAAATTGTTATTTGTTACATAATGATTGGGAAATAAGATACGTTTTTTTCCTCACAGAAAAATTGTGTCAGTGGTACCACAGAAGGTAAATGAAGAGGATTGTTCTGACAAATTGGCAACACTGCAGGCAAAGCACTAACATGAATCATGTTCACATTTCTTCCAAAAATGGAAAACAAAAACATCTGCTTGGAAATCATCTTGGATACCAGACAGTGATGCACCTTTTTTTGCACTACAGTTTACCCACATTTTGGTGGAAAATGCATTGAAAGTATATGGAGCGTTACTTTTTTCACTGTGACCGGTGATCAGTTTAACCACCTATTCTTTACCACTACATCACTGATACTAGAGTGGGTGACATAGAGATAGTAAGGAGCAGGCCAATAACATTGATTTCCTCTGTCTGGAGCACTTACCATCCCAGCCTGTTTGGAGGCTTTCCAGAGTAGGATCAAGCTAGTGTATGTGTCCCAAATATCACCCTTTCCCCCATATATTGCACTATTTTTGATCAGGGCCCATAAATAGTGCACTATGTAGAGAATATTGTGCCATTTGGGATGCATTAAGGGTTCTAATTAAGCACATCATATCAAACTGGCTCATGCCTACGACACACACACAGCTGAAAAGTCAATATTGACTCTTAAATGTGTCTCTCACACCTGTGCCATGCTGTTAGTGGCACTTCTACATACAAAATCTTAAACAATCTTTGAACTCTTGAGGGTTGAAAGGTCTATGTGACTTGAAATGCATTTACAATAGAAGTGGCCTCCTTTAGTCAACCGTCTTAAAGAAAATGTCGCTGTTCATGTGTTGTCTAAAAGTACCTGATACTAAACACACAATCTGTTATTGTGAATGAAAACAAAACTTTCTAAACCAATTGATGAGGACTAATCCTAAAAGCACACTGATAACGTGCTTAAGATTTGAAGTGCCGTACTTGCTTGCTTCATTTGACTGACAAGTCAGTTAGTAGGCTCACACGGTAGTGGCAGTCCTAAACGAGCAGCCTTCCTTCTTCACACACATTGTTTTGTCTAACTCAATACTGGGTAAATAAAGCTACCAAACCAGTTAGACATCCTGGAACTGTGTGTTTTATCATGCTAACCTCACTGGTGAGAGAGGACAAAACTTTACATCAGGACAGCTCCCCAATTCCTTCTGCAATCTCACTCCAATACTTTTGGTAAAGCATTCTATTAGCTACCAGCTACATAAGCTCGGGAAGCTAAATAGGATTGTTTTGCATTTGTTCCATAAATTGTGCCATTAATAAAGCCCCACCATTTACATAATACTGTATGAAAAACATAATATTTAAAAAAATATATAAACTGACTTGAGACAGGGCAACTGAAACTGTGTAAGATGTGCAGGAATCCTCCAACAGCTTAGTAAACTACCGGCCACTGGAAGAGGTTATTCAGAGAAGGCTAGCAGTCCTTGTGCCACTGTTTCTCTCCTGACAGCTACTGAAGGGGTGGACAGTGGTGGGATGGTTTTCAGAGCTGTATCATCTGGGGACTGGCTCCTCAAGCAAAGCTGAGAAAGAGAAAGAGTAATCAGAAGCCATCAACGTATCACTTACATTAGTACTAAAGACAGGCAAGAATATACCATCTTACACAATGCATGCTTGTGTACAGTTACATACTATAAGGGGCCTGAGTCTTGTAAAAGGTTTCAGGACAGGTATTGAATTATTTCACTCTTGTATTTTAGATATTGATACACCCACATTTTCATCTTGATTACTGCACTTAGACACAATGCAGTAGGTGTGGTGGCACAATAATGTTTCTAATGCCCACACACTGCCATTGTCTACCATGCATTTAGTCATACTGTATCTGGATTAATGTACTACTCATACATTGATAAAATAACAAAACCAATGGAAGTCAAATGTGGGTGAAATGACCTGTGTGAGGGCACTCTGGCTGCTGTGTTTGCATTTCAGGTCACTACCACATGGTACGCACTACACACAGCCAGGTCAGAGTTACACTGCAACAGGATTGGGTCTCTTCCAAAGATTAGAGACGTCTCTCTTACTTACTGACGAGATTTTTAAGTGCAATTTAATCTTTCCTAAATCTGCATCTATTTGTAATGGGAGGGTTGCTTTAGTTTATTCCATGCGTGATTTTAATAGATATTGGTTGTGTCACGATTGGCACCCTATTCCCAATATAGTGCAGTACTTTTGATCAAAGCCCATTGGGTTCTGGTCAATAGTAGTGCACTACAAAGGGAATAGGGTACCATTTGGGAAACCGTCGTTGTTTTAAAGCAGAGGAATTGCTGGCTTGTCCGCTATTCCTGACCATTAATCACAGATTGGATAATACATTATCTTATTGAGGTTGGGGAACTATTCACATTACATGAAGATCCATAAACTGCATGCAACAACCTGAAATCAATAATTATAAATGTACAGTGTAAGGGAATAGTGAAATGTGAGTAAATTATTACTGGTGTAAATAGAGACACACAACCTAATCAACCCTCTGCCTGGTTTTGTGGACATGGCACAGAGGAAGCCTATTATCAGATACACTGGTTTGTTACATTCAGGTTTATAGAAAGAGCTAACCCCAGCTCATCTCCCCATTGACTAACAAGCTAAGCATGACAGGGAGGCAGGCCCCTGTTGTTCATTTTATTGCTTGTAGAGAGCAAGGTACAACTGATTGCCTCATCCACCGTTAATGAGCCTCTGTTACTACAGACCCTGAGGCGATGGAGACACAAAAAGCCAAACATGGGGCTTGGTGTTCACTTCTGATTTTACTGACTGGGAGAAAGCCACAGGAAAATCTGCATTGTGGGGTTAGCTAATTATCAAGCTATTAACAAATAGGCTCTTTCAGACCTTCTGTTCTACAAGAAAAAACATGGATCTCTGTCAGCCACATCTAAAGAAGCTTGTTTCAAGTTTGACCTTTCTTTCATCCCAGTGATTGCTGTTTGATTTCACCACATACAGTATGTGCTACTGGCAATTTCACATAATTTTCTTTAACAAAAGGGTAATAGGTAAAATATTACGTTTCACTGCCAGCAGAGTGTTGCCATGACAACATGCCACTGACGTCACCGTGAACGGGTGACTCTCGTCGAGCTGCACTGCCTTCGGTATCCCAGAATCCTCCTCTTTTCTTCCGAGGCGGCCACGGGCCCCCTTTCCCCAGGTATACACCTCCCCTTCTACACCAAGATAGAGAGAACAGAATAGTTATATTCTTCAGGATTCATGAATCTGCACAATCCTTAACAGACAGCCCTCTCTTCTCCTCCCCTCTATCCCATCCCTCTCCTCTCCTGACTGCACAATGGCTCTATCTATCCCTGGGAGAGCAGATCTGATCAAAGACAGCCCTGAACAATGAGGTGACTGTGCCTGCCATCTCCCTATGGGACGTCTAGCTGATCATTGACACATTCTGACATGTATTGTGTCATTCTCCACAACTCTACCCTTTGGAAAATGTCTAACACACCTCTGTTACAACATCTTAAGGACCTTAAAGCAGTCGCTGGAAGCACAATTACAAAAGACATTACAGAAACAGATTTGTACAGTGTTCAATTAACTCTTCTAATAAAGTGTGTTATCTAAGTTTACTGAGAACATCACGTTTCTCCAATATTTTATATAAACTGAAAATGTCTGCTTAAAGCATCTTCCCTTCTTGCCAATGCCTCTTACTCACCTGATCCAATTGCCAGAGTGAATGCATCCCCACAGGCTGCCATGATGATGCCCTGAAGGCCCGGCACCGGATAAGGCACACGACTGGTCCGGCGGGAGCTACAGCCCAGCTGACCATGCTGGTTACTGCCAAATGTGAAACACTGACCCTTATCTGGACACACGGAACAGGGGGATTAAATGTGTGAAGATTGTTATTGTGTATTGTCAAAGGACACATAGAAGCACATTCATCCTATAGTAGATAATGGTATTACAATATAGTTACATGTTTTACTGTGTAAGCATGACAAAGGGATGTCACGTCCTTGCAGCTTACAGGAACTTTGGATTTCTAGTTACGATGGGTTCAGGAACTGCATGGTGACGTGTCAGGCATATGAGGTGAAGATAAAATATAATTTCACCTGTGACAGCAACAGAGTGGGCTGTTCCAATGTCAATGTAAACAACCTTGTCCACATTCAGAGGTGCTGATTGGACAGGACTGAACAAGTAGACTTCTTCAATCTGGTCACAGGGGGCTGGCTCCTCTGTGGCATTGATCTTATCCAACCCCAGCTTGTTGAACCTAACCAAGCACATTTATAGGAATCACAATTGATTTCATGGCAGCACATGTATAGGCTTAAATGTAATTGTTAAAAGGTGCTGCATTTACACAGGCAGCCTAATTCTGATCTTTTGCCCAATTATTGGCATGCAAAAGATCTGATTGGTCCAAACGCAATTATTGGAAAACTATCAAAAGTGGGATGCCTGTGTAAACACAGCCAGATAAGATAATGCCAATCTACTACTCTAGCCATTTAATTAAAGAATGTTTGAATCATATCAAAAGGGAAACATTGATAACTTAAAAGTAAAGTAGATCCAGTTGACCTTATCAGCTGATGTGTGTTTTCTACAATATCACACTACAAAATTGTAAGGAGAAAAGTTAAGAAATGCTGTGTCATGTTCTGTAAGAATTCATTGAAGGGGAGTTTATTGTTCTGTGTTCAAGGCAGATACATATTCCGTATGGTGTGGAGTGAGTAAGAGAGAGAGTTAAGGAGGGCAGGAAGTAGCTAAACCACAGGTGTCTGGGCAATGTGATCTCTTATTGTGTATAAGAGATCATACAATACGTTTTGTAGTGATTCCTATGTTGTTGATGTGAAGAATATTTGTTGGTCTGTGGTGTGCAATGAAGAGCAACCAGACGCTGCCCTTGACACATTCATGAAATTGCTTATCCCAGTTATTAATAAGGATGCACCAATTAAGAAAATTAATGTAAAAACTATCAAATTGATTGATGAGGAATTGAACAATTGTATGGTTGAGAGGGATGAGGCAAAAGATATGGCAAATAGGTCTGGCTCTACAACCGATTGGAAAACGTACTGCAAATTGAGGAATTATGTGACTAAACTCAATAAAAATAAGAAACTACACTATGAAACAAAGATAAATGACAAAGAATAATAGTAAAAAAGTAGCGAAGCCCTTTCAATTAAATGGGCAAAAAAGGCAAACTCCGCATCATTCATTGAATCAGATGGCTCATTCATCACAAAACCCACTGATATTGCCCACTACTTGATTTTTTCATTGGCAAGATTAGCAAACTTAGGCATAACATGCCAGCGAAAAACGCTGACACTACACATCCAAGTATATCTGACCAAATTATGAAAGACAAGCATTGTAATTTTGTAAGTAAGTATGGAACAAAAAAATTGTCTATCAACAATGACAAGCCACCAGGGTCTGACAACTTGTATGGAAAATTACGGAGGATAATAGTGGACAATATTGCCACTCCTATTTGGCATATCTTCAATTTAAGCCTACTAGAAAGTGTATGCCCTCAGGTCTGGAGGGAAGCAAAAGCTATTCCCCTACCTAAGAATAGTAAAGCCCCCTTAACTGGCTCAAATAGCCAAACAATCAGTCTGCTACCAGCCTGTTACCAACCAAGAAAATGGTGTTTGACCAGATACAATGCTATTTTCCAATAAACAAATAGACAGACTTTCAGCACACTGATACAAATGACTGGCTGTTTTGTTAGACTTTTTGTTTAACCCCTTTTCTCCCCAATTTCGTGGTATCCAATTGTTAGTAATTACTATCTTGTCTCATCGCTACAACTCCAGTACGGGCTCGGGAGAGACGAAGGCCGAAAGCCATGCGTCCTCCGAAACACAACCCAACCAAGCCGCACTGATTCTTAACACAGCGTGCCTCCAACCAGGAGGCTACCTTGGTTGCCAGGTGCACGGTGTTCCTCCGACACATTGGTGCGGCTGGCTTCCGGGTTGGATGGTGCTGTGTTAAGAAGCAGTGCGGCTTGGTTGGGTTGTGTATCGGAGGACGCATGACTTTCAACCTTCGTCCCTCCCGAGCCCGTACGGGAGTTGTAGCGATGAGACAAGATAGTAGCTACTAAAACAATTGGATACCACGAAATTGGGGAGAAAAAGGGGTAAAATTAAATAAAAAAATATATAAAAAAAGATTGCTTTATCACGTGGACTGCGATATGTTCCGCATTGCGTCGAACAATAACATTGATGAATACGCTGATTCGGTGAGCGGGTTTATTAGCAAGTGCATCGGTGATGTACCCACAGCGACAATTAAAACCTTCCCCAACCAGAAACCGTGGATTGATGGCAGCATTCGCGCAAAACTGAAAGTGCGAATCATGGTTTTTAAATCAGGGCAAGGCGACCGGACACATGATCGAATACAAACAGTGTAGCTATTCCCTCCACAAGGTCGCAGGCAATGGTCAAACACAGGTAGGCAGTCAAAAACAAACCTCACAACCATACAAACAGAAATAACTGAAGTAAATAGGGAGCTGATGAGACCAGGTGAGAAACGAACACAGGTGAAAATAATGAACAAAAATTAAAGACAAGGCTACGTTCCAGAACACAAAGAAAAAACACAAGGTTGACTAAGAAAACGAAAGCAGAACCTTACCTGGTAAGGGCAGTGAGGGGAGCGGCCGTAGAACTGAAGTTACGAATGAACCGGCAATAGAAGTTGGAGAACCCAATGAAACGTTGGAGTTCCTTAACGGTGGTGGGTTTGAGCCAGTTACTAACGGCGGTGACTTTATAGTAACCTTTGTGGAATGCCTGTGCAATTTCACAGCACTTTCATTCAAATTACTGATTATGTTGCTAGTAGTCTATAAAAGAAGATAACTTTACCTGTTGCTGCCACAGGCCAGAATGCTGTTCTGGGTGCTGATAACCATGGAGCAATCCACTCCACACAGCACCCTGTGGGCCTCAAACTTCCCTGGCACACACACCTGCTGGGGAGAGTTGTGGGAGTCCTGGGTGCCCAGCCCCAGGCGACCTGCCAGAGGGTGAAGAAAGCAGAACATTCTGTTAGAATGCCAAGCTCTCCCGCAGACACTGCTGACATAAACCAAGAAACAGAGAGAGACTGACGACCCCAAAAATAAACTTGCTCATTTACCATTGTCTCCTCTTCCCCAGGAGAATACTTCTCTGTCATTGGTCACAGCAAGTACATGGGAAGCACCACATGACACCTGGACCAGCTCGTATCCGAGTAAGGCCTCTACAATCTTGGGCTGGGCATTAATACATACAGAGAAATAATATGTTTTTCACTGGAATGACTAACCACAATAATGTTTATAACAAACCACAAAATCATTGACATTTACCTGTGTTACGTCATTAAAATTTCCATGTCCGAGACAGCCATTGCTTCCACTTCCAAATGTCATAATAATACCTCGGTCTGCAAATTGAAAATAAATAGAGGAGATTATAGGTACGATGAGTTGATGGGTGTGGTTATATCACAGTGCGGGCCAACCGTGTGAGTTTTAATCCGTAACAAGGGAATGCTAACTTGCTCCACCACGGTGATAAATGGTGACGAGGGAGCAGGAAATAGAGCTTGGGCTCAGAGGTTCTTTAATCCTGTGTCATCTGCTTTTGATATTTGACTAATGACAGCTCCCTTAAGACTATGACTGTGACTAATGGTGTATCCCGGGTTGGAGAAAGTGTACCTCCTAAACGCCAAGCCAGCAGTGTGGTGATTGCATTCTGTAGGGGAGGACAAACACTGATGAATGTTCTCTTGTCAGAAATGCAGTGAAAGAGGTGATTACATCCACACGTTCAAATGCATCTTCCATTCCAATGCTGCTCCAGTGCTTTATGATAGTACTATACTGCAGTGTGTGTGTGTGTCAGAGTATGTGCTTAGCAGCAAAAACACAGAGTGAAAAAATATTGATTTCCTATAGTGAAGCTCCCCTACTGAGGCTGACCTGACACGAATGCTGTTGTCCCCAGCAGGAAACACAATGAGAGATGGTGTGCATCCCAAATGGCACCATATTCCCTATTTATAAACTGGGTGGTTAGAGCTCTGACTGCTGATTGGCTGACAGCCGTGGTATATACCAAGGGTATGACAAAATACATTTATTTTTACTGCTCTAATTACGTTGATTACATTGAACCAGTTTATAATAGCAATAAGGCACCTCTGAGGTTTGTGGTATATGGCCAATATACCACAGGAAAGGGCTCCGCGATGCTTTGTGCCTAAGAACAGCCCTTAGCCGTGGTATATTGGCCGTATACCACACCCCCTTCGTGCCTTATTGCTTAAATAGTGCATCACTTTTGACCAGAGCCCTCCAAATGTGGGCATTATACAGTGGGGCCAAAAGGTATTTAGTCAGCCACCAATTGTGCAAGTTCTCCCACTTAAAAAGATGAGAGAGGCCTGTAATTTTCATCATAGGTACACTTCAACTATGACAGACAAAATGAGAAAAAGAATCCAGAAAATCACATTGTAGGATTTTTTATGAATTTATTTGAAAATTATGGTGGAAAATAATTATTTGGTCACCTACAAACAAGCAAGATTTCTGTCTCTCACAGACCTGTAACTTCTTTAAGAGGCTCCTCTGTCCTCCACTCGTTACCTGTATTAATGGCACCTGTTTGAACTTGTTATCAGTATAAAAGACACCTGTCCACAACCTCAAACAATCACACTCCAAACTCCACTATGGCCAAGACCAAAGAGCTGTCAAAGGACACCAGAAACAAAATTGTAGACCTGCACCAGGCTGGGAAGACGGAATCTGCAATAGGTAAGCAGCTTGGTTTAAAGAAATCAACTGTGGGAGCAATTATTAGGAAATGGAAGACATACAAGACCACTGATAATCTCCCTCGATCTGGGGCTCCACGCAAGATCTCACCCCGTGGGGTCAAAATGATCACAAGAACGGTGAGCAAAAATCCCAGAACCACAAGGGGGGACCTAGTGAATGACCTGGAGAGAGCTGGGACCAAAGTAACAAAGCCTACAATCAGTAACACACTACGCCGCCAGGGACTCAAATCCTGCAGTGCCAGGACATGTCCAGGCCCGTCTGAAGTTTGCAAGAGAGCATTTGGATGATCCAGAAGAAGATTGGGAGAATGTCACATGGTCAGATGAAACCAAAATAGAACTTTTTGGTAAAAACACTCGTCGTGTTTGGAGGACAAAGAATGCTGAGTTGCATCCAAAGAACACCATACTGTGAAGCATGGGGGTGGAAACATCATGCTTTGGGGCTGTTTTTCTGCAAAGGGACCAGGACGACTGATCCGTGTAAAGGAAAGAATGAATGGGGCCATGTATCGTGAGATTTTGAGTGAAAACCTCCTTCCATCAGCAAGGGCATTGAAGATGAAACGTGGCTGGGTCTTTCAGCATGACAATGATCCCAAACACACCGCCCGGGCAACGAAGGAGTGGCTTCGTAAGAAGCATTTCAAGGTCCTGGAGTGGCCTAGCCAGTCTCCAGATCTCAACCCCATAGAAAATCTTTGGAGGGAGTTGAAAGTCCGTGTTGCCCAGCAACAGCCCCAAAGCATCACTGCTCTAGAGGAGATCTGCATGGAGGAATGGGCCAAAATACCAGCAACAGTGTGTGAAAACCTTGTGAAGACTTACAGAAAACGTTTTACCTCTGTCATTGCCAACAAAGGGTATATAACAAAGTATTGAGATAAACTTTTGTTATTGACCAAATACTTCTTTTCCACCATACTTTGCAAATAAATTCATAAAAAAATCATACAATGTGATTTTCTGGATTGTTTTCTTCTCATTTTGTCTGTCATAGTTGAAGTGTACCTATGATGAAAATTACAGGCCTCTCTCATCTTTTTAAGTGGGAGAACTTGCACAATTGGTGGCTGACTAAATACTTTTTTGCCCCACTGTATATGGAATAGGGTGCCATTTGTGATGTTATTATGGCCTGTACCTGTCATACAGGTGGTGAAGAGATCCCCACAGGACACAGACTTGATGGTGACACCAGACTGGCCCTCCAGGAAGCGAGAGATGAACTGCGGCTGCATCTGTTCTACTGCACAAGGCAGAGTGGGCTCACCAGATCCTACTGACGGAGCCTGGCACAGCACCATTAGGACGTGGTTAGGAAATGTGTGAATACTGGTGATATTAAAGACTATCCAGATAAGACTCTCAGATTGTTTTGAAAACAAATCCTTTATCTTATCACCCTGTATGCATTAAAATGGTTAATCTGAAGATATTAAAGAGGCAGCTAGTAGCTTGTTGGTTAAGGTAAATATTGATATATGAAGCCATAACTGAGGTTGACAAGCCTCATTCAGACAGAGAAGGGATATGGGGATCAAGAAACCCAATCTGACCTCCCAGGTGATGAGTCGGCCTGACTTGGTGACGCCCATCTTCTGTGTGCGTCCCAGGGCCACCTGCAGCACCTCTGTGTTGAGCATGGGTAGACGCAGAGGCGCAGAGATGCCACTGCCCCATGTGTACACTGATGACAGGGGGAAGGAGTGCAACTTTCCTGTTCCCATCCGTCCATCTAGTACAGGACAGAAAATTATACCAAAGGTGTTAATTATTACAGAACTGGTTCAATCATGGATGTGGGTGGAATGTCACTGACCTCTGAAGGACCTTGTGCCGGTCATTCGCCCTCCTTGTCTACCATGACCTCCTGACTGTACGGTGGACAGTGGTTTCTCAATTCTGGACCAGAAATCAAAATGTCTTTTGAATATTGTATACATACATTTCCATCAATGGTAATGTACATGTACAGTTGAAGTCGGAAGTTTACATACACTTAGTTTGGAGTCAATAAAACTTGTTTTTAAACTACTCCACAAATGTATTGTTAACAAACTATAGTTTTGGCAAGTCGGAGAGGACATCTACTTTGTGCATGACACAAGTAATTTTTCCAACAATTGTTTACAGACAGATTATTTCACTTATAATTCACTGTATCACAATTCCAGTGGGTCAGAAGTTTACATACACTAAGTTGACTGTGCCTTTAAACAGCTTGGAAAATTCCAGATAATGATGTCATGGCTTTAGAAGCTTCTGATAGGCTAATTGACACCATTTGAGTCAATTGGAGGAGTAGCTGTGGATGTATTTCAAGGCCAACCTTCAAACTCAGTGCCCTTTTGCTAGAAATCATGGGAAAATCAAAAGAAATCAGCCAAGACCTCAGAAAAAAATGTGTAGACCTCCACAAGTCTGGTTCATTTTGGGAGCAATTTCCAAACAATACTGCGCAAGTATAAACACCATGGGACCACGCAGCCGCCATACCGCTTAGGAAGGAGACGCGTTCTGTCTCCTAGAGATGAACGTACTTTGGTGCGAAAAGTGCGAGTCAATCCCAGAACAACAGCAAAGGACCTTGTGAAGATGCTGGAGGAAACAGGTACAAAAGTATCTATATCCATAGTAAACGAGTCCAATATTGATATAACCTGAAAGGCCGCTCAGCAAGGAAGAAGCCACTGCTCCAAAACCGCCATAAAAAATCCAGACTATGGTTTGCAACTGCACATGGGGAAAAATATCATACATTTTGGAGAAATGTCCTCTGGTCTGATGAAACAAAAATAGAAATGTTTGGCCATAATGACCATCCTTCTGTTTGGAGGAAAAAGGGGGAGGCTTGCAAGCCAAAGAACATCATCCCAACCATGAAGCACAGGGGTGGCAGCATCATGTTGTGGGGGTGCTTTGCTGCAGGAGGGTCTGGTACACTTCACAAAATAGATGGCATCATGAGGGAGGAAAATTATATGGATATATTGAAGCAACATCTCAAGACATCAGTCAAGAAGTTAAAGCTTGATCGCAAATGGGTCTTCCAAATGGACAATGACCCCAAGAATACTTCCAAAGTTGTGGAAAAATGGCTTAAGGACAACGAAGTCAAGGTATTGGAGTGGCCATCACAAAGCCCTGACCTCAATCCTATAGAAAATGTGTGGGCAAAACTGAAAAAGCGTGTGCGAGCAAGGAGGCCTACCAATCTGACTCAGTTACACCAGCTCTGTCAGGAGGAATGGGACAAAATTCACCCAACTTATTGTGGGAACCTTGTGGAAGGCTACCTGAAACGTTTGACCCAAGTTAAACAATTTAAAGGCAATGCTACCAAATACTAATTGAGTGTATGTAAACTTCTGACCCACTTGGAATGTGATGAAATAAATACAAGCTGAAATAAATCATTCTCTCTAATATTATTCTGACATTTCACATTTTTTAAATAAAGTAACTGACCTAAAACAGGGAATTTTTACTGGGATTAAATGTCAGGAATTGTGGAAAACTGATTTTAAATGTATTTGGCTAAGGTGTATGTAAACTTCAACTGTATGTTCACATCAGATAAATGTTGTTTTCTTATGATGAGTCTGTTGACTAGAAGCTTCAGGCTTTGGCTATGTCCAAAATGGCACCCTATTCTCTATATAGTGAAATGTATAGGGAATAGTGTTCATTTGGGATACAGCCTTTTGTGGCATTCATTACCTGCGCATTTTGACGTTGCCTATATCAGTGTAGAGGTTTAGCAGGGGTCTGATGCAAACAGGGTGGGCCATGATCTCATTGAGCTGTGGGCGTTTGGACGGGTCCAGATTGAGCATGTTCATGATGAGCTGCCTGAGTTCTGTACTGTACCGGTCTGAGATTGGGGCAAAGGTACCGCTCATGATCTTCAACACTAGGGCAGGTAGGTTCTGTAAAAGAATGAAGAGTGAGTAAGCCCAAGGAGAGGAGTTACATTTTCAAACTATGCTAATGTGCTGATTTTTTATGGGTTTACTTTTGGACCAGTAAACTTTAGGCATCATCCCACAAATTTGAATACATTTTGCATGGAGATAGAAAGATAAAAGCTTCAAAGTAATGTGAGATATGATTAACTTCAATGCTATTTCTGGATCTATTGACACATAATTCCAAAGTGCAAGGACAGGTTATGAAATTGGAATGACAATGTATGAAGTGTATTTGAAAAGAATGTGTACAGCAGCCTCGAAAGCTCTCTTTAGGCTGGCTAGCTCATATAGAACACAGCCCAGGGCCCAGATATCACTCTTCTGGTTGTAGGGCTTCCCCTCACACAGCTCCGGGGAGATGTAGCATGGGGTCCCCACCACCTGAATGGAAATAAAACAAAAACAAAAGATAAACTCTACTGCCAGTGCTGCCTATGACTAGGCATTTCATCAGAGTACGCATTTGGCCATTACTATGTAGTCAGGTGACCAATGCTACGTCATGTCCACTCACAGTGTAGGCTTTGCTCTTGCTGACTAGGATTTTGGAGATTCCAAAGTCGCCTATTTTGACGATCATTTGATGCTTGTCAAGCAGAATGTTCTGGGTCTTCAGGTCGCGGTGTAGGATGAGCTTGTTGTGCACGTGGTACAGGGCCAGCAGAATCTGGACAAAGAAGTGCAGGATGGTGTCCTCATCCAGCAGGGAGTTACAGCGCTTCTGAATGTAGTCGGCTAGGGTTCCACCTACAGTAAGAAAGCAGGAAAATAATACAGTTACAGTAGAATAGATCATGCTCTCAGGCCACCCAGAGTTTTGTAACATAATGCAGTGCCCTTTATCATATATCTCCTGAAGCGCTACAACAGGGACTGACATCTGATGAGACTGAATAAGATCTCATGGGGAACGTCTGACAAGCAAAACATATTTGACACCCTATGTTACAGTGTCAGACTTTCTATGTACCTTATGTGATATGGGGGGTAATGTGATAGTACCTGGTGCATATTCCATAGCGATCATCAGAGCCTTGTCCTCCAGGAAGTTCTCATAGTACTCTATGATGTTGGGGTGGTTGAGCAGCTTCAGCACCTGGCACTCGTTCTGGGCAGCAAGGCGTTCATCACGGGACATCTGCTCTACTGGGATCTCCTTCAGGATCACAAAAGCCCCATCACTGCGCCGGCGACACAGGTGCACTATGCTGTCACACATGACATGGGAAGGTGGAGAATGGGGGGAAGAGTGGGGAAGCGTGGGGAAGAGTTGGAAAAGTGTGTTCTGGTGTAGGCTATCCCCTTACAGTGGGCCTATTTGCTTGTACACTTTTGAACATTATTGCCACTGATATTGGTGCTATGTAACGCATGTGGGCATTAGAAAAACATCTTAAGAACTAGAGTTTTACAATTTATATAATGGGCAAATAACATAACACATTACATTTATGACTAAGAAGTCAACACAGTAGCTTTGCACTCATCATGTACTAACTAGTATTATACTATATTGATTAGGGCGACCATAGAAATATAATGAGCGCTTAATTATAATTGTATGAAGGCGGGCCTTTTAATAAAAGATGCGCGCGCCGTTCCGTTACTCGACTGAACCGATTTACATGCGTTCTGTATTTTGGCAAATAGACAAGCTGCGAAGTTTTTAACTTTAACTTAAGTTTGACAGTAAGATAAATAAAACGTCACAAAAAAATTATAAATAAGGCTACTGTGCCTTAGCGATGTAGTTTCATCAAGAAGTTCAAAGTTAATAACTTTTGGTTTACCCAAAAGCTCCTCTTCCGACCACTTTGATTTTCTCATACTTCTCCATCTCCTCTGCTCAAGACGATAAAAAAAAAAAATCGAAAGTCGTCTCCAGGCAACACTTCCCCTGCTCCTACAGGGAATAACTTGGGACAAAAAGCACGCGGATCTGAAAGCAAACTTCTTGTTTTCCTTGGGCAATTTAATGGTTACTCAAAGGCTTTTTTGTTGTAGGGTATTATTGAATGCTCATTCATATAATTTTACTAAATTAGATTTTGTCATCAGTGTGTGTGTGTGTGTGTGTGTGTGTGTGTGTGTGTGTGTGTGTGTGTGTGTGTGTGTGTGTGTGTGTGTGTGTGTGTGTGTGTGTGTGTGTGTGTGTGTGTGTGTGTGTGTGTAGCTGAAACTGCTTGACTGGTTGTAATCCAATCTGTACAGATCATCACATTTAAGAAATCTCATGAGATGAAACACCTCCAATGGGTGGAAGTCAGAATCACATCACATCAAAAATGTGTTACTAGATGTGGAAACCAGAGAGGGGTTAAGTTCTAAATGGCACCCTATTCCCTAAAATAAGCCTGTTTCAGTGGAGGATGGGGAAGATATATCTGCATGCACAATGTTTTTCTGGCACATGTTAGGTCCTTTGATACCAATTGAGCAATGTTTCCATTCCCCAAATAATTCAGGCTGTTATGGAGGCAAAGGGGGATCCAACCCATTACTTGATGGGTGTACCTAATAAATTGGGTGTACTGAGTGTACATGGAAACATTTCATAAACAATGGTGAGGTGTTTGCTCTGTCCCTGTACAATAGATTGCCCTTTAACCTCTGTAGCCTTCTGCCTGGTGTGTTTAACTTTCTCCCTCATAGGCACGTGCATGTGCACACACAGACCTGACGCACACACAGAGTAAGACTTTGATGTTTGTAAATGTGTTCCTCCAGGACTGGCCTATCTCAGAGGATGCTAATGTTCTTCCTCCTATCTTGCGCTCCAGTGACATGAGGATGTTAAACATTTGGGAAGAATCAGCATTTTATTCATCTCTCACCAAGCAGCAGGCTTGTACACTGAGCATACACATCATTAAGAATACCTGCTCTTTCCATGACATAGACAGACCAGGTGAATCCAGGTGAAAGCTATGATCCCTTATCAGTGGTGTAAAGTACTTAAGTAAAAATACTTTCAAGTACTACTTAAGTTGTTTTTTGGGGTATCTGTACTTTACCATTAATATTTTTGTCAACTTTTACTTCACTACATTCTTTAAGACAATAATGCACTTTTTACTCCATACATTTTCACTGACACCCAAAAGTACTAGTTAGATTTTGAATACTTAGCAAGACAGGAAAATGGTCTAATTCCCACACTTATCTAGAGAACATTCCTGTTCATCCCTACTGCCTCTGATCTGGCAGACTCACTAAACACATGCTTCATTTGTAAATGATGCAGAGTTGGAGTGTGCCCCATGCTCTCCGTAAATACATTTAAAAAACTAGAAAATGTTGCCAGCTGCTTTGCTTAATATAAGGAGTTTTTAATGATTTATATTTTTACTTTTGATACTTAAGTACACTTAAGCAATTACATTTAATTTTGATACTGAAGTATATTTAAAACCAAATATTTTTTTACTTTTACTCAAGTAGTATTTTACTGGGTGACTTTCACTTTTACTTGAGTAATTTTCTATTAAGGTATCTTTACTTTTACTCAGTATGACAATTGAGTACTTTTTCCACCACTGTCCCTTATGGATGCCACTTGTTAAATACACTGCAATCAGTGTAGATGAAGGGGGGGGGGGGGGGGGGGGGGGGCAGGTTAAAGAAGGATTTTTAAACCTTGAGACATGGATTGTGTAATGTGTATACTTGCCATTCGGAGGGTGAATGGGCAAGACAAAAGATTAAAGTGCCTTTGAACGGGGTACGGTGCCAGGCACACCGGTTTGTGTCTAGAACTCCAACACTGCTGGGTTTTTCATGCTCAACAGTTTCCTGTGTGTATCAACAAGTGTCCACCACCCAAAGGACATCCATCAATATTGGGAAGGTGTGTGCTGTGCAGTTAGGATAGTCTACATCAGGTTTTCCCAAACTGGGGTATGCGTACCCCCAGGGGTACACGCAATGCCTTTGGGGTTAGACCAAATAAACATGTGATTCACATTTTTTTTAAGTATAAATAACTGCTTTAAAAAATAAAAAAAATATTAACATTTTCAAACAGTCCATTTATATTTTCCAACAGGGCTATACATTTGGGTGAGGTGTTTTTATTGCTCGGAGTAGCCTCGTTTCAATGTCAAAAATGAAATTAAACCATCTAGAGTTCAGTGAAATAACAACACAATGTCAAATACGGGTAGCCTAGTCAAATAATTAACATCGAATCACATTAACCGCTGGTAGTACTGCTACTACCAGCAGTACTACACCTGCACCTGTCGACGACACAAGTTGTTCTGCTTCCACGAGCACATACAAAGGTAGCATCAGTAATTCTACATTTGTTGTTAGCCCAGCTAGCATGGATACTGGCAGTTGTGAATCTGATGTGGCCGAAGAGCTACTGCCCCCTTACCTGGGAAAGCACAAAAAAATCAGAAAGGGACGTTGCACCATCGAAGAGGACAACGAAATATGATGAGAACTACATTGATTTGGGGTTCACTTATATTGGGAGTTGTGCCTTTCCTCAGCCACGGTGTGTTATATGTGCAAAAGTACTATCTCACAACTCGATGAAACCTTCACTCTTGTGCAGACATTTAGAAACAAAACATACCAATTAGAAAAATAAGCCACAGGAGTTTTTGAGCCAGAATTAAGACGACCTTCGAGTAGTAAGACATGTTTAAAAGCAACAGATACCATTTGTCACGCCCATACCTGTCCCCCCCCTCCCCCCTTGGTGCTCGAAGGCGCCAGGCTCCACTGCATTTGAGCCAATCAGTTGTGTTGTGACAAGGTAGGGGTGGTATACAGAAGATAGCCCTATTTGGTAAAAAGACCAAAGTCCATATTATGGCAAGAACACCTCAAATAAGCAAAGAGAAACAACAGTGCATCATTACTTTAAGACATGAAGGTCAGTCATTTCAAGAACTTTGAACATTTCTTCAAGTGCTTTCGCAAAAAACTTCAAGCGCTATGATGAAACTGGCACTCATGAGGACCGCCACAGGAACGGAAGACCCAGAGTTACCTCTGCTGCAGAGGATAAATTCATTAGAGTTAACTGCACCTCGGATTGCAGCCCAGATAAATGCTTCACAAAGTTCAAGTAAAGACACATCTCAACATCAACTGTTCAGAGGAGTTTGTGTGAGTCAAGCCTTCATGGTTGAATTGCTGCAAAGAAACCACTACTAAAAGGACACCAATAATGTCACGCCCTGGCCAGAGAGAGGCTTTTTATTCTCTATTTTGGTTAGGCCAGGGTGTGACTAGGGTGGGCATTCTATGTTTTGTATTTCTATGTCTTGGCCTGGTATGGTTCTCAATCAGGGACAGCTGTCTATCGTTGTCTCTGATTGAGAACCATACTTAGGTCCCCTTTTCCCCCAGTTAACTTTGTAGCTGTTCAGGGCACATAGCGGCACGGTTGTTTTTTTTTGTTCTTAGTTTTGTCGGCGTCATTTTTAAATAAAGTTAAAATGTATGCTTACCATGCTGCACCTTGGTCCAATACTTCAGCCAGCCGTGACAAATAATAAGAAGAGACTTGCTTGGGCCAAGAAACACCAGCACTGGACATTAGACCGGTGGAAATCTGTTCTTTGGTCTGATGAGTCCAAATTTTAGATTTTTGGTTCCAACTGCCATGTCTTTGTGAGATGCAGAGTAGGTGAGCGGATGATCTCCGCATGTGTGGTTCCCACCGTGAAGCATGGAGGAGGAGGTGTGGGGGTGCTTTGCTGGTGACACTGTCTGTGATTTATTTAGAATTCAAGGCACACTTAACCAGCATGGCTACCACAGCATTCTGCAGCAATACGCCTTCCCATATGGTTTGCGCTTAGTGGGACTATCATTTGTTTTAACAGGACAATGACCCAAAACACACCTCCAAGAGGTGTAAGGGCTATTTGACCAAGAAGCACTACCTAGATTACTTGCTAGCTTGTTAGCAGCCACATGAGGGCAAACTGGCGTGGCTAGGCGAGAGCCACTTGTATAGTAAAAAGAAAATGCAACCGATCCTGTTAACTAGCACTCCGCCTCGCTAGCTTCAGAAAGAAGCAACATTTGGTAAGACTTAGATCATTTTGGGCTCCCGAGTGGTGCAGCGGTCTAAGGCACTGCATCTCAGTGCTTGAGGCGTCACTACAGACACCCTTGTTCGAATCCAGGCTGTATTACAACCGGCAGTGATTGGGAGTCCCATGCCTCCTCAACCTCAGGAGGCTGAAGAAATTTGGCTTGGCCCCTAAAACCCTCTCAAACCTTTACAGATGCACAATTGAGCCTCCTGTCGGGCTGTATCACCGCCTGGTATGGCTACTGCACTGCCCGCAAGCTCTCCAGAGTGTAGTGCGGTCTGCTCAACGCATCACTACCTGCCCTCCAGGACACCTACAGCACCCGATGTCACAGGAAGGCCAAAAAGATCATCAAGGATATCAACCACCCGAGCCATGGCCTGTTCACTATCATCCAGAAGGCGAAGTCAGTACAGGTGCATCAAAGCTGGGACAGAGAGACTGAAAAACGGCTTCTATCTTAAGGCCATCAGACTGTTAAATAGCCATCACTAGCTGACTTCCACCCGGTTACGCAACCCTGCACCTTAGAGCCTGTTGCCCTATATACATAAACCTGGAATCACTGGCCACTTTAATAATGGAACACTAGTCACTTTAATAATGTTTACATATTTTGCATCACTCATCTCATATGTATGTACTGTATTCTATTCTACTGTATTTTAGTCAATGCTACTCTGACATTGAGCAATCTAATATTTATACTTTTCTTAATTCCATTATTTTACTTTTAGATTTGTGTGCATTGTTGTGAATAATTTCTAGATACTGCTGCACTGCATTTCGGTACACCCGCAATAACATCTGCTAAATATGTGTATGTGACCAATAGCATTTGATTTGATACATAAAGCCAGTCCAACAGCAGAGCTTTCTTTTCAGTGAATCCTTACCACTGCTACACCTGGCTATCAGCAGAGCCTTGTCTAACAGCGAAACAGTTCATTCAGCCTCATTTACTGCCTTTAAAAAAACATAGCTGTTATGGCTGACCTATTTAAACAAATGTGGTTTGTATTGACAATTGATATGTACAAACTATGGCATAAGGGATGACCCGTGGATAAGAGCCAATACGTCATTTCGATGAAGACATTAACAAGCTAGGACCCAGGTAGTCAATAACTATTTGTTCAGCACATTTGAAATGAAGAGCGACAGAATTCAGAACATGGGCCGTTCTTACAGTATTCTCCACATTTTGTTATGTTACAGCCTTGTTCTAAAGTTGATTACATAGTTTTTTTCCTCATCCATCTACACACGATACCCCATAACAAGAAAGCAAAAATAGGTTTTTTGAAATATTTGCAAATGTATTAAAAATAAAACTGAAATATCACATTTACATAAGTATTCAGACCCTTTGCTCAATACTTTGTTGAAGCACCTTTGGCAGCGATTACAGCCTGAAGGTTTTTCTTTGGTATGATGCTACAAGCTTGGCACACCTGTACTTGGGGAGTATCTCCCATTCTTCTCTGCAGATCCTCTCAAGCTCTGTTAGGTTGGATGGGGAGCATCACTGCACAGCTTTTTTCAGGTCTCTCCAGAGATGTTCAATCAGGTTGAAGACGGGCTCTGGCTGGGCCACTGAATGACATTCAGAGACCTGTCCCGACGCCACTCATGAGTTGTCTTGGGCTGTGTGCTTAAGGTTGTTGTCCTGTTGGAAGGTGAACCTTCGCCCGAGTCTGAGGTCCTGAGCGCTCTGGAGCAGGTTTTCATGAAGGATCTCTCTGTACTTTGCTCCGTTCATCTTTCCCTCGATCCTGACTAGTCTCTCAGTCCCTGCCATTGAAAACATCCCCACAGCATGATGCTGCCACCACCATGCATCACCGTAGGGATGGTGCCATGTTTCCTTCAGATGTGACACTTGGCATTCAATCTTGGTTTCATCAGACCAGAGAATCTTGTTTTTTATGATCTGAGAGCCTTTAGGTTCATTTTGGCAAACTCCATGTGGGCTGTCATGTACCTTTTACTCAGGAGTGGCTTCCGTCTGGCCTTATTGGTCGAGTGCTGCAGAGATGTTAGTCCTTCTGGGAGGTTCTCCCATCTCCACAGAGGAACTCTGGAGCTCTGTCAGAGTGACCATCGGGTTCTTGGTCACCTCCCTGACCAAGGTCCTTCTCCCCCGATTGCTCAGTTTGGCCGGGCGGCTAGCTCTAGGAAAAGGTGGTTACTCTTGGTGGTTCCAAACTTCTTCCATTTAAGAATGGTGGAGGCCACTGTGTTCTTGGGGACCTTCAATACTACAGACATTTTTTTGGTACCCTTCCCCAGATCTGTGTCTCGACACAATCATGTCTCTGCGCTCTACAAAACAATTATTTCGACCTCATGGCTTGGTTTTTTCTCTGACAAACACTGTTAACTGTGGGACCTTATATAGACAGGTGTGTGCCTTTCCAAATCATGTCCAATCAATTGAATTTACCACAGGTGGACTCCAGTCAAGTTGTAGAAACATCTCAAGGATGATCAATGGAAACGGGATGCACCTGAGCTCAATTTCGAGTTTCATAGCACAGGGTCTGAATATTTACGTAAATAAGGTATTTCTAAAAACCTGTTTTCACTTTGTCATAATGGAGTATTGTGTGTAGCTTGATGAGGATTTGTATTTATTTAATCCATTTTAGAATAATGCTGTAACGTCACATAATGTGGAAAAAGTCAAGGAGTCTGAATACTTTCCGAATGTACCGTATCTACTTTCTGAATGCACTGTATATAATTTATGCAGCAGCATACAAGACATTTTTGGACTCACTTTGTTGTGCTGTGCTCACTTGAACAGGAAGGTGGCGCCTCAGTCCTTCGTGGGCAAATTTTGTCATCTAACTCTGTCATCAAAGTCTAGTATTCTCTGGATTTATGGTGCTTTCAAGGCAACTGGGAACTTGAGAAAAAAAACAATGTTGAATCATGATGTCAGTGATCTTCAGGTAGGAGCTCTAGAAAGAGGCCAGAGTTCCCGACTTGGAATTCTGAGTTTGATGACCGTTCAAAACGTATTTTCCCAGTCGGAGCTCGTTTTTTCCCCGAGTTCTCAGTTGTCTTGAACTCACTGAAGTCTGAGATTTCCCAGTTGTTTTGAACATGGCAGAAGTCATGCTGGATTGACAACATAGCCAATGTATTCAACCTTTTCTGGCCCATCGTGTTGAATGTTTATCCTTTTAAGCTTGAAAAAGAGACCCTTAAACCCAGACTTGGACCACACACCAACTCCATTGATTAGCAGGTTAATGATTGCTTTGCAATGCTTGCAGTTAGCCGCTGATTCCTTCCAAACCACTCATTGTTCAATTTGCGATTTCCAACTTGTTGTGTAAAGTTTATGTCCAATGGCCGATGAGCAGCGATACATTTTTATTTAATTTCCCTTCATATTGAAAAAGCTTGAAAAGGATTTGCAAGTAGATTGTCAATTTGATTCATGATAATGACTGCTAGCTTGCTAGCTAAGATTTTGAAAGTATGATGAGCATGATCAGTCCAATCAAAGTTACGGTAGATATAACAGGATTTGACATAATTTTATCTGTGGCCAATGACCTTGAGCCTTCTTGGATGGGCGCTTCTAATGTAACTCTATGGCAGCCCCCAAGGGGCTTGAATTTTCAAGCTTTACCTATAGATTTTGCGGTGACGTAGTGTCCTCGTGAATGACAGAACACTGACCCAATCACGGCACAACTAGAGAACATTACCAACCCCTACGCTTCGTATTTTCCGCTGGCTGCCCCACCACCACAAACAAGCACTGAGCTAGGCTGAAACGCCTGCATTTTGGAGCTGCCTTACTCAAGAAAGCAAAAATAAACCATGATTGTATTCAGCTTTATTAACTCTTTTTTTTATTATTAATTGTTTGCAAACTGATATGTGGCAGATTTATTTCTGTCAATATTCAACCCTAGTTTCAACCCTAGTTTAAGGGACTCATTGTCCCATTCTCTCCACTTAACCCTAGACTTAGTTTTCATGTGTCCATGTTGAACTTTGAATCTCTGGGAATGAGCAACATACCAAAATAACATGGAGACTAGACACAACCACATTTTGGCTTAATTAGGGTGCCAGTGTACTAAGGTCTTCAATACCAAGATTGTAAGGGCTAATGATAACATAATGGGTCTAAGAGAGAATGGCACTGAGCGAATGGCTGTTTTAACTACAATAGCATTATCAATACAAGTGCAACAGGTTAGTTCTTGAACGCACCCCTGTTGCCCTGTCAGCAGCAGGTGTGCGCAATTGTAATTAAGGTTGGGGCTTCCAAGCAGGCCTGCCTTGTGTATACAATCATGGCATTTTGTACCATTCAGGAATGAAAGGAGGACGAGAGTGGGGGTGTTGTGCTTTAGTTCAAATTCTATGGATCAAGAGCTGTAAGTATGTTTCAGGTTTGAGTGCCCATACTCTTGAACTATTTATCTATCAAATCCCCCACATTACACAGGGTCTGCAACAACATCATGCTTTATATCCTGCATATGCATCTTCAGAACTTTTATGCATTCCTCCAAATCCCTAATTACATATAGTCTTCATAAAACGACAGGGAAAGCCACTGTTGTTTTGAAGGCATGTTGAGACATTGAACTAATAAATTTAACCACTTAGTATTTGCTTTGTACTGTATGTGGGGGCTTGTAATTGACACATGTGTGACATGTTGTACACACAGGGGTGAATGTAAAAGGCATGTGGACATGGGCTCACTGGGAACCATAAAGGCAAAAAGGAGGGACTAACCTGAACTTGTCCAATAACAAATGCAGATCCCCCCCCCCCCCCCCCCACATGTTTTGCTACGGTTTGCCCTAATGCATACACCCCATGTAGTAGTGTCCAGGCCCTGGTATGTTGCCACTGTTCCCCCCTCACTTCCCCAACTGGGCCAGAGAGGCCAGCTGTGGGGAGTGTGTGTGCTCTGTTTATGGAAAAAGTGTAGGGGGGAGCAAGGGGGAGAACAAGACAGTGGTTTATGGAGCAGCACAGTTTCTCAGTAAGTGAGGGAGTGTTAGTTGGCTGTTAGGCTAAATTAATTAGTTGATTTGCTTTTCCATTTTAGTGAGAGTTTCAGAGCTGTGGTCTCTGTGGCTACCACCAAACTCCGTCAAAGTTGACAAATGTTTGTGTATCAAACCTCAAATTCACATTTTATACCGCCTGCTCTGTGACGGTGACTTTTTCTCCAGCCTGACCCCTTCACATTTTATACAGCCTGCTCTGTGACGGTGACTATTTATCCAGAGAAACAACAAAGAACATTGTTTCCTAGTAATGATTTAAGTTACAACGTTACACTCTATACCCTAATAATGTTTTTAGCCCTGTCATATAGTTCAACTTTCTTGTTTGTGTTAAGTAAGATGTGGCCCCTCCTTGATTCTCTGGTTTTCTGGAAGCAGGCCACCCACACCACTCCCTCTCCACCACTCCCCCTTCTCTCTAGTCATAGACAGAGACAAGCAGACTGGTTGAGTGGCAACACACTACGAGAGGGGGGAAAAGATCTGTAGAATTGAATGAGCTGTTTTAGCTAGTCTCCCCCTCTGAGCCCGGGAAGTAGAGGAAAACGTGAGAAATGCTGCTCCTATTCTCTGAGTAGTTCTGAAACGAGCACGAGGGGTAAAGACCGCATCTCTAAAAACGACTTCCTTCAAACCCCTGGAACTGTGACTGTCCTGAGGAGAACACTCCCCTCACACACGCCCCAACTGACCGTGGAGGCGTGAGAAGAGCCGTGGAGAGGAGCAGCAGACGAAGCACAACAAGGAAGAAAGTAAAAAGGAGAGGGGGAGGAGAAGATGGAGGCCTTGCTTCCTGTGTTGCAGCGACACCCTGGAATGTCTGTGTTGGTGTGCGCTCTGATGTTCCGGGTGGCCCACCGACTACTACAGAATCTGCCTGTGCCCAAAGCGGTAGCGGTGGATGACTTCCGCTCCTGGAAGTGGAGGAACCTCTCGGTCTCTATGGTCCACTCCCTCCTGACAGGGACTTGGGCTATGACCTGGTGAGTCACTCTCTGCACTGGGACACCATTGTTCATTCACAGTGGATCCACATGATGTGTTATGTAGGGGTGTGTGGAGCTGTAACAGTCACTGACAGGGGAGAGGAGGAGAGTGATGAGCATGTTCAGACGGGAAGATGTGAGGAGACTAAGGAATTCTCAAGTTGGAAGGGAAATGCCACAGTACAGCCTACCCAATGGCCTTCTCAGGAAATAAATACTTATTGAGCTCTGCGACACTAGGCAGCGAGATGTTCATTTTATGCTTGTAGTTTAGAGTAGCTGATTAGGGCAATACATGTTCCCCTGTGTAGTTAATAACTATCTGTGTCAGATTATTGCAAATGAAGCAGATGTTGAGTCCGCAAAGACAGAGCCTTAATCAGATTGTGGAAGTTTAGAAAGCACATCTGTTTTGACAGAAGAAAAGTTACAAATTCTTGAATCCACTCAAGTCAATTAGCCTAACTAAATTAGTGTCATGCCAAAGATATAAAAAAAATATCCACTCATGAGAATGGTGATGTAGCCCATTTTCGAAGAGAGCAAGTAGGTAAACTGGAAAAACCTGCTGGCTAGATGACTGTTGTAAAAGCTGTTATGTGAGGTGGGGACTTCTGAAGGATTACAAATCGATCCTCCATTTAGTGCCAGATCGGAGCCATGACACATGATGTTACACACACTGTTTTTGTAGTACAAATAGATCTACACTACCAGTCAAGTTAGGACACACCTACTCATTCAAGGGTTCTTCTTAATGTTGACTATTTTCTACATTGTAGAATAATAGTGAAGACAAACTATGAAATAACATGTACTGTAGTAAAAAAGTGGTGAACAAATCAAAATATATTTTACATTTGTGATTCTTCAAAGTAGCCACCCTTTGCTGATCTAAATAAATCCGACAGTGTCACCAGCAAAGCACCATCACACCACCACCTCCATGCTTCATGGTGGGAACCACACATGCGGCAATCATCTGTTCACCTACTCTGTGTTTCACAAAGACACAGCAGTTGCAACCAAACATCTCAAATTTGGACTAACCAGACCAAAGGACAGATTTCCACTGGTCTAATGTCCATTGCTCGTGTTTCTTGGCCCAAGCAAGTCTTATTCTTATTGGTGTCATTTAGTAGTGGTTTCTTTGCAGCAATTCGACCATAAAGGCCTGATTCATGCAGTCTCCTCCGAACAGTTGATGTTGAGATGTCTGTTACTTGAACTCTGTGAAGCATTAATTTGGGCTGCAATCTGAGGTGCAGTTAATTCCAATGAACGTATCCTCTGCAGCAGATGTAACTCTGCGTGTTCGTTTCCTGTGGCGGTCCTCATGAGTGCCAGTTTCATCATAGCGACTGAACTTGAACAAACATTCAAAGTTCTTGATTTTCGGTATTGACTGACCTTCATGTCTTAAAGTAATGATGCATTGTTGTTTCTCTTTGCTTATTTGAGCTGTTCTTGCCATAATATATTCTGTGTACCCCCCCTATCTTGTCACAACACAACTGATTGGCTCAAATGCATTGAGAAGGAAAGAAATTCCACAAATTAACTTTTAAGAAGGCACACCTATTAATTGAAATGCATTCCAGGTGACTACCTCATGAAGCTGGTTGAGCAAATGCCAAGAGTGTGCAAAGCTGTCACCAAGGCAAAGGGTGGCCACTTTGAAAAATCTCAAATATTGATTTAACACTCTTTTTTTTGTTTGTTATTTCATAGTTTTGATGTCTTTGCTATTATTCTACAATGTAGAAAATAGTTTAAAAAATAAAAACCCTTGAATGAGTAGGTGTCCAGACGTTTGACTAGTAGTGTGTGTGTATATATATATATTACATTACACAGTACCTACACTACTTGGATAGCTGACAACACATGCGTACATGGGCAGGCTATACAATTTAGGCTAGTAATGGATGTTTTATAAAGTGAAAGCAGTTATATTCGACAAGCTGCTGTTCATGTAGTTCACTGATTATTGCCATACGTGTTCACCCTGACCTCCTAGAAATCATCAGGTCATGCATTATCAAGGGAATGTACTGTCTCACCGTAGACATTGCTATTGACCTTGTGAAGGCACAAAGCATCTTGTAAAGAAGCAGGATAATCGCTGTTACCAGATCATTATATTAAGTCTGTGCTTAGTCAGGCTATTCTCTACAGCAGGGTTTACCAAACTTGCTCCTGGGGCCTCCCCTGGTTGCACGCTTTAGTTTTTTGCCCTAGCACTACACAGCTGATTTTCAAATAATCAAAGCTTGACGATGATTTGGTCATTTGAATCAGCTGTGTAGTGCTAGGGCGAAAACCAAAACGGGCCAACAGGACCACGTTTGGGAAACCCTGTCTCCACATTGAGCCCTGTGTCTGAAATGAGAGGAACTCCGACTTCACTGTCCATAACCATGTATCCCTGTCCTCTCCAGTGTGATCATTTCCCCTGAGTTGGCAACCAACATTCACTCCTTCTACACGGCCCCGGCCTACATGCTCATCTGCATCTCATCAGGTCAGTCACTACCCCTTTAAGATGGCTGCTAAAAGACCTGTGTGTGAAAGGGTTAATTAAAGGTAAACTGGGAATTCATTAGCATTGACCACAAATGGTGTGGGAGAGTGGGGTTCATTGTGGGGAGTCTGTAAACACTTCAACTTTTTTGTTGTAATGGCTTCAGTCTGGCTTGATCCATTTAAGTTAAAAAGGCATGGAGTGGATCCTGAGCTTGACAGCTACTTTTGTTCCTAATAATAGCTGGGATATCCTGGGGAAATAAATACTCTCCCACCTTTCAGTGGCAGCCAGATTGAGAGAATGAGCAATGCAGATCCGCCCATCTCACCGGGCTCAAATAGGGGATGGGGCCACACCTTCGGATTGCTATGGGCACCAAAACGAATCCCCTAAAGACCCAGCAGTCAACAGCCCTGCTGAAAGATGTGATGACGAGATGTGACTAGTGTTGATGTTATTATTTTGTGTGTCTCGCATGCATGTAACTGAAGCTGCAGGTCTGAGGAGAGCCAGCCTGACAGCCGCATACCTTCCATTCCATTGAGACAGATTGCCATTTATAGAGGTTCACACAACACTCATTTTTGAAATGCAGTCCAAAGCGGTTTCCCTGTGTTTTCCTTTCAAGTGTAACACATGTCCATGGTGCTGATAATTAGGATGGACTATGCCAGTACGGTCCAATATATTTCTCCCCGCAGATATATGTAGGATAGGGAAGTCCTGACTATTTTGTTTATGGTACTACTGTTATCAACCATTTAGATGGCCTTGATAAGTAATCCATAGAAATAGAATCTCTGTTCCAATATCCACACTAGAATAGAATTTGAATGAAGCAATGTATTGGGCATGCATTCAAAGGGGTATGCTGGAATGCACGTTGGAACGTGG
The DNA here is from genome assembly GCF_045791955.1 of Oncorhynchus clarkii lewisi. Lineage (NCBI taxonomy): Eukaryota > Metazoa > Chordata > Actinopteri > Salmoniformes > Salmonidae > Oncorhynchus > Oncorhynchus clarkii. Next base: position 19,859,193 of record NC_092173.1, on the reverse strand, counting down.
CCTAAGATTAGATAGCTCTTAGATCAACTCTGTACTGGTATCCCGTGTATATAGCAAAGTTCTCATTACTCATTGTGTATTTATTATTACGCGTTTTACTTTTCAAATCACACTTTATTGGTCACATACACACATTTAGCAGATGCTTGTGGGTGTAGCGAAATGCTTGTGTTCTTAGCTCCAACAGTGCAGGAGTGTCTAACAATACACACATCTAAAAGTAAAACAATGGAATTTTTTTCTTGGCATTGTTGGGAAGGGCCCATAAGTAAGCATTTCACTAAGTCTACACCTGTTTGTGATGAATACCATTTTATTTAGAATGCTCAAAAGGCCTCGACTGAGGCATTGCTCTCTACTCTCCTTTGACAGGATACTTTGTACAAGATGCAGGTGACATCATTCTAACTGGACATGCAAGAGGATCCTGGGAGTTCTTAATTCATCATGTTCTGGTAAGATAATTTACCTTTTTGTTTCAGTTTGTACCTGGTAAGAATTTACATATGGGCTTTTTTTTAAATTATATATTTTTGGTTTTGTTTGTTACAGCAGCTACTGCTAGATTGTGTCTGAAGGTTAGATGTAGTATTTTAATTCACTGGTTTTGTTTTATGACCTTGTGAAAACAGCCTGATCGCTGCGCTCACGCTTTGTTTCACTTCAAGCTAAGTGAAGTGAATTGAAACAATGTGAGCTGTGAAGGAATTTTGCAGATGACATCTTAATATTGTATGGTGCTAAGAGGAATCACACTCCTCCTAGGGGGATTTACTGTGTCAGTAGTGACATTTTAAAGGTGCCACAGTGCGGGCCTATTCTGTAATCTAAATGAACGCTCCTGTGTGCCTATCCCTGACTGCAGGCGAACAACACCCACCATTGTGTGGGGGGATGTGTGTTGTGTTGAACACAGGGCATCTTGCCACTGATCTGAGGCACACATTGAGCTGAGCTTCCCTGTGTCTCCGATTAGTCAGTGTACACTATATATACAAATGTATGTGGACACCCCTTCAAATTAGTGGATTCTGCTATTTAAGCCACACATTGCTGACAGGTGTATAAAATCGAGCACACAGCCATGCACTCTCCATAAACAAACATTGACAGTAGAATAGTCTTACTGAAGAGCTCAGTGACTTTCAACGTGGCACCGTCATAGGATGCCACCTTTCCATCAAGTCAGTTCGTTAAATGTCTGCCCTGCTAGAGTTGCCCCAGTCAACTGTAAGTACTGTTATTGTGAAGTGGAAACGTCTAGGAGCAACAACGGCTCACAGAACGGGACCGCCAAGTGCTGAAGCTCGTAGCGTGTAAAAGTCGTCTGTCCTCGGTTGCAACACTCCTTACTGAGTTCCAAACTACCTCTGTAAGCAACGTCAGCACACAAACTGTTCATCGGGAGCTTCATTAAATGGGATTTCATGGCCTAAGATCACCATGCGCAATGCCAAGCGTTGGCTGGAGTGGTGTAAAGCTCGCCACCATTGGACTCTGGAGCAGTGGAAGCACGTTCTCTGGAGTGATGAATCACGCTTCATCGTCTGGCAGTCCGACGGATAAATCTGGGTTTGGTGGATGCCAGGAGAAGGCTGCCTGCCCAAATGCATAGTGCCAACTGTAAAGTTTGGTGGAGGAATAATGGTCTGGGTGGTTTTTCATGGTTCGGACTTGCCCCTGATTTCCAGTGAAGGGAAACCTTAATGCTACAGCATACAATGATTTTCAGGGGTGGGCAACTCAAGTCCTCAGGGGCCTGATTGTCACACTTTTTTTCTCCATCCTTAGCAAACAGCTGATTTAATCAAATTGCATTCTAAACTGAAGGTCGTGATTAGGTGATTATTGGAGTCTGGTGTATTAGCTGGGGCAAAACTGTGACCCCAATCAGGCCTCCGAGGACTGGAATTGCCCACCCCTGCCAGCTGATTCTGTGCTTCAAACTTTGTGGCAACCGTTTGGGGAAGGCCCTTTCCTGTTTCAGCATGACAATGCTCCCGTGCACATAGCAAGGTCCATACAGAATGGTTTGTCGATCGGTGTGGAAGAACTTGACTGGCCTGCAGAGCCCTGACCTCAACCCCTATCAAACCCCTTTGGGATGAATTTGAATGCCGACTGCGAGCCAGGCCTAATCGCCCAACATCAGTACCGGACTTCACTAATGCTCTTGTGACTGAATGGAAGCAAGTCCCTGCAGCAATGTTCCAACATCTAGTGGAAAGCCTTCCCAGAAGAGTGTAGGCTGTTATAGCAGCAAAGGGATCAACTCCATATTAATGCTCATGATTTTGGAATGAGATGTTCGACAAGCAGTTGTCCACATACCTTTGGTCATGTAGTATTTGTCCCAATATTCTGACCACTAGTTGGTTGATTAGTGTTTTTTTGGTGAGCCATTAATCATACAGTATATTCAATATAAATGGTACATTTTTCCCCAGTTTTACTATTGCAAAGATTACAGTATCCCAATTGCCTTACAGCAGTAAGGCGGCAGAGTGCCATTGGTATATATTAACTACTTTCTCTCTGTCCTTCCCTTCCTCAGGTGCTCTGGTGCTTCCTGTATTCTCTGTACTCACACCTCTACGTGGCCGGTGCTGTGGTGGCTCTCTTTGTGGAGGTTAACAGTGTCACCCTGCATTTGAGGCTAATGCTGAAGCTAGCATCACAGCAGTCGTCCCCTCTGTACCAAATCAATAAGTTCCTCAACCTCTTCACCTACATCGTCTTCCGCCTCAGCGCACAGTTCTACCTCACATATTACATTGTCCAGAACTACTCCTGGATGGACAAAGGAGGCTACTTCCTGGTTACCATGACTCTCATGAACACCATGATCCTGATCTACTTTTATCGTCTTCTCCGCGCCGACTTCTTCCCCCGGAGCAGGGCTCACATGGAGCAAAATGGCACCCACAACAACGTCAAAAAGTTCCTCGCTGAATGACACCGATAGTGACATGACCGTATACCAGATGTTGTGTTTGGTGTGTTTGTTCGGTTACACATCTCATCGCATTGTGTCAAGCTGTGACTTCATCATTATTATGATTATTATTGTTATAACAACAACAAAAAAGCTCTCTCAAAGGCTCGTGTTGTCGTGAGAGGCGGCCAGGAAAGGATGTGGACAGTGGTACATGCCCTATAGTGATGATTATGCCCACTGTGGCTGAAAATCCCTCACTCACACTAACTGGGCAGCATACAGTAGGATTCTCCCAGTCAGTGTGAACTGACTGGGAGAATCCTACTAAATTACTTCCAGGATACTGTGCCACTTTTGCTTCTGATCATAGCTAATACAATTGTTAACAATATAGGAATTTACATGATTCATGTGCAATGCTCTTTTACAGAAAAAATGCTAACAATCATACATGCATACAGTAGAGAAACAAACTGCCAAGGATAACAGGGACCACCTTGGTTGCTGTACATCCCACCCCACAAATTCTGTCAGGTGTGGCTTAGCAACATAGTTTTATTGAAATTTCCACTAATAGGATTTTGTAAATGTACTATAATACAATCAATATCTGACGCTAACAAACTGTCCGACAATACATCTGTTTCACTTTCATTCTTCCCTGTTTGGTCTCAAAAGGTCAACACCAATGCATAGGTGACTGGCATTCTTACAACAGCGACCATTCTTTTCATTCCATAAATCTAACGAGTCTTGGTAAGCCATAGTAGTGCCTATACCGCAGTTCCTTCAACAATTTTCCCTGGATAGCCCCCATAGTATGTCTATAGATGGTGTTGGGGAAGCTACTCAGCAAAAAAAAAAAGCTTCTTCTCACTGTCGACTGCGTTTATTTTCAGGAAACGTAACATGTGTAAATATTTGTACGGATATAAGATTCAACAACTGAGAGACACACTGAACAAGTTCCACAGACATGTGACTAACAGAAATGGAATAATGTGTCCTTGAACAAAGGGGGGGTCAAAAGTAACAGTCAGTATCTGGTGTGGCCACCAGCTGCATTAAGTACTGAAGTGCATCTCCTCATGGACTTCGCCAGATCTTGCTGTTTAAAAAAAATATTTTATTTCACATTTTTATTTAACCAGGAAGGCCAGTTAAGAACAAGTTCTCACTTACAACTTCGACCTGGCCAAGATCAGGCAAAGCAGTGCGAACAAAAACAACACAGTTACACATGGGATAAAGAAATGTGCAGTCAATAACGCAATAGAAAAATATATGTACAGTGTGTGCAAATGTAGTAAAATTAGGGAGGTAAAGAAATAAATAGGTCATAGTGGTGAAATAATTACAATTTAGCATGAACACTGGAGTGATAGATGTGCAGGTAGAAATACTGGAGTGCAAAAGAGCTCAAAATAAAACAATATGGGAATGAGGTAGTTGGGTGTGCTATTTACAGATGAGCTGTGTACAGTGATTGCTAAGCTGCTGAGGTGTTGGCTTTGGGGATGACCAGTGAAATATACCTGCTGGAACGTGTGCTACGGGTGGGTGTTGCTATGGTGACCAGTGCGCTAAGGCGGGGCTTTACCTAGCAAAGACTTATAGATGACCTGGAGCCAGTGGTTTTGGAAACGAATATGAAGCGAGGACCAGCCAACGAGAGCATACAGGTCGCAGTGGTGGGTAGTATATGGGGCTTTGGTGACAAAACGGATGGCACTGTGATAGACTGCATCCAATTTGCTGAGTAGAGTATTGGAGGCTATTTTGTAAATGACATCGCCGAAGTCAAGGATTGGTAGGATAGTCAGTTTAACGAGGGTATGTTTGTTTGGCAGCATGAGTGAAGGATGCTTCGTTGCGAAATATGAAGCCAATTCTAGGTTTCATTTTGGATTGGAGATGCTTAATGTTAGTCTGGAAGGAGAGTTTTCAGTCTAACCAGACACATAGGTATTTGTAGTTGTCCACATATTCTAAGTCAGAGCTGTCCAGAGTAGTGATGCTGGACAGGTGGGCAGTTGTGGGCAGCGATCGGTTGAAGAGCATGCATTTAGTTTTACTTGCATGTAAGAGCAGTTGGAGGCCATGGAAAGAGAGTTGTATGGCATTGAAGCTCATCTGGAGGTTAGTTAACACAGTGTCCAAAGAAGGGCCAGAAGTATACAGAATGGTGTCGTCTGCGTAGAGGTGGCTGAGAGAATCATCATCAGCAGCAAGAGCGACATCATTGATGTATACAGAGAATAGTCGGCCCGAGAATTGAACCCTGTGGCACCCCCATAGAGACTGCCGGAGGTCCGGACAACAGGCTCTCAGAGTTCAGTGTGTCAAATCGATCTGAGAAGTAGTTGTGAACCAGGCGAGGCAGTCATTTGAGAAACCAAGGCTGTTGAGTCTGCTGACAAGAATGTGGTGATTGACAAGAGTCGAAAGCATTGGCCAGGTCGATGAATACAGCTGCACAGTATTGTCTCTTATCGATGGAGGTTATATCGTTTAGGACCTTGAGCGTGGCTGAGGTGCACCCATGACCAGCTTGGAAACCAGATTGCATAGCGAAGAAGGTTCGGTGGGATTCGAAATGGTCGGTGATCTGTTTGTTAACTTGGCTTACGAAGACCTTAGAAAGGCAGGGTAGGATAGATATAGGTCTGTAGCAGTTTGGGTCTAGAGTGTCTACCTCTTTAAATAGGGGTATGACCGCGGCAGCTTTCCAATCTTTGGGGATTTCAGGCTAGTAATAGGGGTTGCAACAATTTCAGGGGATATTTTTAGAAAGAGAGGGTCCAGATTGTCTCGCCCTGCTGATTTGTAGGGGTCCAGATTTAGCAGCTCATTCAGAACATCGGCAATCTGAATTTGGGTGAAGGAGAAATGGGGGAGGCTTGGGCAAGTTGCTGTGGGGGGTGCAGGGCTGTTGACCGGGGTAGCTAGGTGGAAAGCATGGCCAGCTGTAGAGAAAATGCTTATTGAAATTCTCAATTATTGTGGATTTATTGGTGGTGACAGTGTTTCCTAGCCTCAGTGTAGCGGGCAGCTGGGAGGAGGTGCTCTTTTTCTCCATGGACTTTACAGTGTACCAGAACTTTTTGGAGTTTGTGCTACAGGATGCAAATTTCTGCTTGAAAAAAGCTAGCCTTTGCTTTCCTAACTTCCCAGAAAAGTTGCATATCGCGGGAGCTGTTCGATGCTAATGCAGTACGCCACAGGATGTTTTTGTGCTGGTCAAGGGCAGTCAGGTCTGGAGTGAACCAAGGGCTATATCTGTTCCTGGTTCTTATTTTTTTTGAATGGCGCATGTTTATTTAAGATGGTGAGGAAAGCACTTTTAAAGAATAATCAGGCATCCTCTACTGACGGAATGAGGTCAATATACTTCCAGTATACCCGGGCCAGGTATCCTTCGACGATAAATGCGAATCCGACCTTCACCCCTGGTGAGACAAAACCATGACTCGTCAGTGAAGAGCACTTTTTGCCAGTTTTGTCTGGTCCAGCGACGGTGGGTTTGTGCCCATAGTCAACGGTGTTGCCGGTGATGTCTGGTGAGGACCTGCCTTACAACAGGCCTACAAGCCCTCAGTCCAGCCTCTCTCAGCCTATTGCGGACAGTCTGAGCACTGATTGTGTGTTCCTAGTGTAACTCGGGCAGTTGTTGCCATCCTGTACTTGTCCCGCAGGTGTGATGCATTGTCCTGTGCAGGTGTTGTTACATGTGGTCTGCCACTGCGAGGACGATCAGCTGTCCATCCTGTAACGCTGTTTTAGGCGTCTCACAGTAAGGACATTGCAATTTATTGCCTTGGTCACATCTGCAGTCCTCATGCCTCCTTGCAGCATGCCTAAGGCACGTTCACGCAGATGAGCAGTAGAGCAGCAGTAGAGTCAGTAGAAAGGCCTCTTTAGTGTCCTAAGTTTTCATAACTGTGACCTTAATTGCCTACTGTCTGTAAGCTGTTAGTGTCTTACCGACCGTTCCACAGGTGCATGTTCATTAATTGTTTATGATTCATTGAACAAGCATGGAAAACCGTGTTTAAACCCTTTACAATGAAGATCTGTGAAGTTATTTGGATTTTTATGAATTATCTTTGAAAGACAGGGTCCCGAAAAAGGGACATTTTCTTTTTTTGCTGAGTTTAGTTTACCAAGCGAACTTCTTCCAGTGTGAAGAAATTGGTAAGGTGCACTAAAGCCACCCTTAAACTATATTTTTATTATGTAACTAAAGTTACTTTTTCAAAGTTAACACAAATTTAATCTAAACTACTTTGTAGAAACATTGTAAATCGGATATGACGTAGACTACAAATTGCAAGAACCAATCACTTTGGGGTTATATGGTAACGATGTGTAATTTAGCTTATTAAACACGTTTCAAGTGTGAATGGCCGTGCTGCTGCTCCATTTTCAACTGTTCTGCCTGCAGCTATGAAACCTGACCTGTTCACCGGACGTGCTACCTGTCCCAGACCTGCTGTGTCAACTCTCCAGAGACAGCAGGAGCGGTAGAGGTGCTGACCTCTTGCACCCTCGACAACTACTGTGATTATTATTATTTGACCATGCTGGTCATTTATGAACATTTGAACATCTTGGTCATGTTCTGTTATAATCTCCACCAGGTAAGCCGTCAGAAGAGGACTGGCCACCCCTCACAGCCTGGTTCCTCTAGGTTTCTTCCTAGGTTTTGGCCTTTTCTATGGAGTTACTCCTAGCCACGTGCTTCTACACCTGCATTGCTTGCTGTTTGGGGTTTTAGGCTGTGTTCTGTACAGCACTTTGAGATATCAGCTGATGTAAGAAGGGCTATATAAATCAATTTGATTTGAATGAGGCAGGTCTGATGCCAAAAAAGACGGGAAATGATTGCCTACTTCACCCATCTTTTATTTGTTCAAATAAAAGTGGTGTGCAGTTCCAGGAGTTAGCTACACCACTACATGGCAAAAAAAAGTAACAAACTACTGAAAACACTACAAAGATTTGAATTTAGTTCAACTCCCACCAAGCTACTGCAAAATATAGTAAAATTACTAGTTGAACTACATAGATAGTTCACTACTCCCCAACACTGTTTAAATGTGACTGAATGATGTGGACAGAAATCTCTGTAGAACAACTGTGTACAATAAACAGTCAGTTTTGAAGAGCTATACATACGGGCTCTTGCCAAATATACTTTGCATTTATTTTTTTGTTAAGTTTTGGTTCCATGAGCTGAAATAAGAGATCCCAGAAATGGTCCATAAGCACAAAAAGCTTACTTCCCTCCAATTTTGTGTGCACATTTGTTTACATTCCTGTTAGTTGGTATTTCTCCTTTTGCCAAAATATGCCACACCTGTCAGGTGGATGGATTGTCAATAAGCAGATTAAACTGCATGATCATTACAAAGGTGCACCTTGTGCTGGCAATGAAAGGCCACTAAAATGTGCAGTTTTGTATCACAGTACTGCCACATATGTCTCAAGTTTTGATGGAGTTGTTCCTAGCCACCATGCTTCTACGCCTGCATTGCTTTGGCAGTACGTCCAATTGGCATGCTGACTGCAGGAATGTCCCCCAGAGCTATTGCCAGAGGTTTGAATGTCAATTTTGCCTCCAACATCTTTTTAGAAAATTTGGCAGTACGTCCAATTGCCTTCACAACCACAGACCACGTGTAACCACGCCAGCCCAGGACCTTCACATCCAGCTTCTTCACCTGCTGGATCGTCTGAGACCAGCCGGACAGCTGATTAAACAGGAGTATTTTTGTCTGTAATAAAGCCCTTTTGTGGGGAAAAACTAATTCTGATTGGCTGGACCTGGCTCCAGCAAAGGTCAGGCCCACCCATGGCTGTGCCCCTGCCCAGTCATGTGAAATCCATAGATTAGGGCCAAATTAATTTCAATTGACTGATTTCCTTATTAACTGTAACTCAGTAAAATCATTGAAATTGTTGCATGTTGCGTTTTATATTTTTATTCTGTATAGTAAAAAAATACATATTACTGTAAAAAGTTAAATATACCTTAACATATAAATTATAAAGCAATCGCTTGACTCGAAGATGACATCTCTGATTTTAATAATTTGATTTGATGTGCCTCATTAAAGCTCTTTAAAAGCCTTTTGTTTGTTGAACGCATCCTCATGATCTGTTGAACAAATAAAGACCCTTAGGAAAACATTGTTAAACTGTTTTGAATTATCGTCCAATTGCGTAAAGATAAAATATTTAATGGATCTATGCCGCCCTCTAGAGCTGTTTTGTGTAAACTAAAGAGATTATTGATGCTGGTGCATATGCAAAACGATTATACCACCTCCAGGAAAGAAGCAACAAAACATTCTGTATTTTGCCAGATGTGGAGTTAAAACCCTGCCTAATTGTAATTTTCCATTGGCTAATACTGGTAAGACACCCGACACCATGTATCCATGAGACAGGAAGTGTCGATGAGCAAAGAAATATAAAAAGTGGCAAGGCAACATGGGCCTGTAGTAAATATCAAAGGACAGACAACCCAGCGTTCTATCACCGGAATATGACGCCAATGACTATAATGTTGCATTGTAGCCTACAAGATTTTGTATAATGAACCATGTTGCAACAAATTAGAAATTAAATGTGTGTTTGGGCTACTTTGTGTCCAATGATATCTGCCGCCAGGGGGAGTCGACTCGCAAAGACTTTATTTCCCAAATTCCAATGGGAACCTGGAGCTGAGTCAGAGGTCCGCCTAAACACCTAAATCATTTGCAGACTACGTTATTTCCCACTCACTTCCGAAGGCCTGGTTTATTTGGTGTGAACGAATACGGTGAGCTTTTTTGGAAAGATTCGGATTCATTTATGTAAAACCTCAAATCTTGAAACCAAACTAAAAGTCTAAGCTTTTCTTTATTGACTGAAGGTTTAACGTTACGCGTGACGAAAAAACGCCATCCTGTCCCGTTCCAAGGTATGTAGCTCCAGTGACATCCCAGCATGGACTCCGTTCGTTAGTAGCTTTTATTTTTCCTTTGTAGACAACTTCGGTTTTTATTAAACCATTTTGGGAGATCATGTTTCAATGTGTCCACATGTTTTGGTTCTTGAAGAGACTAGAGTTGCTTCTTATCATGTGAATTATGATTAAGCATGATTACAATTATAAAGAGCAACAATACTTTTTTACAATCTATTATCGGTTTAGTATGAATTAGCTATATTATTGTAAACCGTTTACAGTAATTCATTTTCTTTGTGCACAGAACAATAGGATTAAAATAGAGATTAGTGGATCATCTCCAGAACAGACGAGTTACTGGCTACTGACTCATAGGCTAATCAAATCAAAGTTTATTTGTCACGTGCGCCGAATACAACAGGTGTAGGTAGACTTTACAGTGAAATGCTTATTTGCAGGCTCTAACCCATAGTGCAAAAAAGGTATTAGGTGAACAATAGGTAAGTAAAATAATAATAACAGTAGCGAGGCTACATACAGACACCGGTTAGTCAGGCTGATTGAGGTAGTATGTACATGTAGATATGGTTAAAGTGACTATGCATATATAATGAACAGAGAGTAGCAGTAGCGTAAAATTGTAATCAGTCAATTGTAATCGTGTAGTGGTGCGTAATCCCACAGGTTGCATAGGCTACTCTTGCTCATAATTGTCATGTTAACAAAACCCAGTGCTTCATATGAGCCGGAACCTCTCAGTTTTGGACTGTTTCGTTCCGGAACCTATTTGCCATGATCCGGTAATCTCGTGGCATGAAACGTAATTTTCACTGTTTGCAATGTTTAAATTCGAATAAAAGCGATCAGAGTTAATTCGTGTTGCCGCCTCTGTAATTATCATAGCGCCCTAAAAAACGTAGCCTAATGTGAAAACGTAGGTTTTCACCCCGCGCCTGATATTCTAAGAATTTATTTGGGTTGGGCCATTCCGGGTTTATGATTTGCTCAACATTGTAGCTCAGAGACCAACTCTTTGCAGTTGCTGTGTTGTGAGAGAGGCTACAGGCACTCTGATAGACATGAGCCTGCAACTACCATCTCTCCAGAGTTGTACTTCATCATTTATTTCCTTATAGAATCATAGCTATGGGAAGGGTGCTTCATCGATTATTTCCTTGAAGAATCATCTATGGGAAGGAAGGGCGCTGGTGGTGCTGCAGCACACCAGATAAATTGAAATACATTTGCCAACGTTATAGAATTACTGCCGTATCTTGAGAAATAAATTCAATAATTCAGAATACTATACCAGGAGTAGGTCTATAATTTAGCCAAGAGGATCAATAGCTTTTTTCTTTTTTATAGCCTAGCTGTGGATTGTGTGTAGTCCAATCACAAGACATTGCCTACAGTCGGGAATGCGTGGCAAATCTGTCAGTGAACAGCATGCATTTGCAATATTTAAAATACTGAGCAAAAATATAAACGCAACATGTAAGGTGTTGGTCCCATGTTTCATGACCTGAAATAAAAGATCCCAGACATTATCCATATGCCAAAAATATTATTTATCTCAAATGTTGTGCACACATTTGTTTTTCATCCCTGTTAGTGAACATTTCTCCTTTGCCAAGATAATCCAGCCACCTGACATATGTGGCATATCAAGAAGTGGATAAAACAGCATGATCATTACCCAGGTGCACCTTGTGCTGGGGACAATAAAAGGCCACTCTAAAATGTGCAGTTTTGTCATACAGCACCATGCCACAGAAGTCTCAAGTTTTGAGGGAGCATGCAATTGTCCTGCTAACAGCAGGAATGTCCACCAGAGCTGTTACCAGAGTATTGAATGTTAACTTCTCTACCATAATGTCATTATAGAGAATTTTGCAGTACATCCAACTGGCCTCACAACTGCAGACCGCGTATACTCGGGGCTCCCGAGTGGCGCAGCGGTCTAAGGCACTGCATCTCAGTGCCTGAGACGTCACTACAGACCCTGGTTCGATTCCAGGATTTATCACAACCGGCCGTGATTGGGAGTCCCATAGGGCGGCGCACAATTGGCCCAGTGTCTTCTGGGTTAGGGTTTGACCGGGATAGGCCATCATTGTAAATAAGAATTTGTTCTTATTAACTGATTTGCCTAGTTAAGTAAAGGTAAAATACAATTAAAATAACCACACCAGCCCAGGACCTCCACATCCGGCTTCTCCATCTGCGGGATCGTCTGAGACCAGCCACCCAGACAGCTGAGGAAACGGAGGAGTATTTCTGTCTGTAATAAATCCTGTTTGTTGGGGGAAACTAATTCTGATAGGCTGGGCCTGGCTCCCAAGTGGATGGACCTATGTCCACCCATGGCTGCACCCCTGCCCAGTCATATAAAATCCATAGATTAGGGCCTAATGATTATATTTCAATTTACTAATTTCCTTATATGACCATATATCATTCAGTAAAATCTGTGAAATTGTTGCATTTATATTTCTGTTCAGTATAGAATTGTGGGATAGCGCAGTGTCATGACGTTGGCCTGGGGGTAGGTTTATGACAGTCATAAATACCTCTTCCCCCTCTTTCCTCTCTCTACCCTACTGATGTGACATTTGAAAATCCTTTGGTTAACATAGAGATTCTGGGAAGATTAGAAGGTGGGGGGAAATGAACCATATGGTAATCCGACCAGTTGAACATATGCACTGGTACTTATTAATGAATATGATGTCAGTTCGGTTGTCATCTGAGACATTCTCATCAATGATAGGATGACATAAACTCTACAGTGGAAAGTCTGCATATTGTAGTTATCGGATTCACATGGAATTGTTGTTCAATTTAAATGTTTGAATATAAAATTATTGGTGAAAAGATTAAATGTAATTTTAGCTTCCAAAAGAGAGATTTGGGTTTTCATAAGGTTGGGGCTCTGCTTAATCAGTGGCCCGCCCCTGTGAAGAGACATGGGTTATAAAACTTTTCAAACACACCCTTCTCCCTCCACTATATAAAGCCTTGACGAAAATGTAACCTCCTGTTCCGAGAATGTGAGGACGACGGTCCGATGTCAGAATAGTTCAGAACGATCCCAACCTCAGCGTGAGCTTTTGTTTGCAAATGGTATGAACGTTGAACTCTTATTCACTACAGAAGTGATACCTCCTAGCCGTTGAGTTAGCAACAGCAGCTGCAAACGTGGGCTAGGAAAGAACAGACAGAGTATCCCGTCTACCACACAACGACATTACTACAACATATCCAATTTACCAGCAGAGACATTCTTCAAAGGACTCTGTTGGGCAACACGGCCTTCCATCTACCACCAACCTACCGAAGCGCAGCTCAGAGTAAATATTTATTGCATTTTCCTTTTCCAAATGGGCAATAATTTAGAATGCATAAGATACTGTATTTACGATAGAGACATCGCTTCTCCCGTTGTTCCTCAGTCTTCCCGCTCTTTCACTCAAATCCAGCCCCCTTTTCTTTGTGTAACCAGCTGTCATATCTGTTCCGCCCGCTAGGGACGTTTTCCTTTATGACGTAATTTGTAATCAAGGTATGATTAATTCTGTGTATATGTAATTCTGTGTTATTGTTAGTTATTTAGTAAATACATAATTAAACCCAATTTTGTATTGCTGATTCAACTTGTTAGCCAGGGTTCGTGAAGATAACCAAGAATTTACAACTTTCAGATGAGACTGAAATAAGGTGACGATTAATATTGACTGCTATTGATGTAAAATATTACTAGGTCTTTTAAGAGTTTATTCGGAAGATAACTGCTCTATAAATATTATTTCGTGGTGCCCCGACTTTCTAGTTACTTACATTGACATGATTAGCTCAATCAGGTAATATTAATTACAGAGAGAGGATTTTATAGAATAGCATATCATATCACTTAATCCGGCATAGCCAAAGACACGACAACCGGTTGGAAAGCAAATAGCTCCTGCTGAAACAAAATTACTTATCTGTAGGCTAAGAAAATATTTGATCAACTTCTAAATAGGCCTAACAGCAAACAGCATTGTTTTTCCAAACTAAAACGAGAGAGAGAGGCTTTTGGCATGAGCGCATCGGCCATCGCCGGTGAGTGAGCTGCGTATTGTTGGGTGAGTCAGTGAAACTGGAAAGCTTTTTTAGGACTATAATTTCCCCCTCATATTGTACAATATGTGTGTCTCCTCCACACACCTAGGCCTAGTCTATTGGTGGATTCAAGACGAGGTCATGTTTAAGGATCTTACATTCTCAGTTTGTCAGTGTCAAAGTAGCCTGAAATTTCAATCATTTGTGTGGTATTAAAAAAGATTCAGCTCCTGTCACGTAAAATGACATAAAATTGCATGAAATGCGTTTATAAAAGGCCACATTTTTCCCGGACACACATCTGCAAACACCTCTACTCTACTGCTCAAGTCTAGACCACTATGCAAATGCGATGATATGCATGCAATGCTTTATTATAAAGATGATTTTCTGGAGCTCCCGAAGTCACCCGCTCTCACTTTCACTTTTTTGTTCCGGCACCTCCCGATTAGGCACCGACAAAACCTAAGTCTCTCTCTCTCTCCCCCCTCCACTTATTCATTCTGTACCCTGTAGGTCCTTTTGATGATTGTTATCTTGGCCTAATGTCTGTCCGAGTGCCATCCATGAGTGTGCTGCCTCCTGTTCGAAGGGACCGCGTCATTGCCCAGCTTCCTCAGGTAAGCATCATACAGTACATGCTAGCAGTCAAACAGTCATTTGAATGTGTTACCCTGTCTGGGCTTGCAAACCTAGTTCCTTTGCCCTCTAGGCTGCTTAGGCCACCAATCTCATAAAGCTGTGTTCATTATGTTCTAATCTAGTGTTACAGTAAGAAGGCTGCTGTGCAAACTAAAGATGAGTTCAACTTCAAAGTGAAGACTGCCTGCCAGGAGCAACGCACTGGCACAGTAGGGTGGGTAGGCCACAAAGCCTTTTCATGTTCAAGATATACAGATAGTTCCCTTATGGCATTATGGGGATGAGGGTGGTATGTTGTCTCATTGTGATCTTTAATTGTCTCTCTATCTGTGGCACCTCTGATTTTAAACCAGTAGGTTTAAAATAGCTAAGGTCATAGTGGTTGGTGACCTGGCTGTGGGAAAAACCTGTCTGATTAATAGGTAAGCAAAGTTTGGATATTCCTGGTGCGTAGTACTTGATTGCAGTATCAGCCAACTGGGCCGTTTTGGTGAATTAATAACCAGATGGAATGCAGTGCATACACCAAACTGGAATGTGCTTTTTTATAGGTTGTTTGCAAGTACAGATTATCGGATTTTCCTAATTATTTACGCTTTTTAGATTTTGCAAGGATGCATTTGACAAGAACTACAAGGCAACCATTGGTGTTGACTTTGAGATGGAGCGGTTTGAAGTGTTGGGGGTACCTTTCAGTTTACAGTTGTGAGTCTCAATCTACTGGTGTATTCTACAGTAATAATCCCCAGAGCTAATCTGTTTCCCTTCACTCACCAATATCTCTCTCCTCTACAGATGGGACACTGCGGGGCAGGAGAGGTTCAAGTGTATTGCCTCCACATACTACAGGGGAGCTCAGAGTAAGGAAACTTTCTATTTGAACAGTTTTTATGTTTCCATATAATTCATTACGACCTAAAACGTGTTGCCATGTTCTTAGGGACAGATTTGATGAGGTTTGAGTTTACTAATGAAGTGAATTCTGTTTTCCAGCGATTATTATTGTGTTTGATGTAAATGATGTGGCATCTTTGGGCCATGCAAGGTAAAATACATTAGATTCAACTGACATGAGTATGAATACACATTTCGGCTGCACGTGTGCTCTGTAAATTCCATTTAACATATTTGAATGTCGCTATGTTTATCCACAGGCAGTGGCTTGAAGATGCCTTGAAGGAGAATGATCCTACCAATGTCCAGCTTTTCCTGGTGGGCACAAAGAAAGACCTGAGTGTATGTGTTCACTCTTTTTATATACAATCTGCAGAGGCACAATTGATCCGTTTTCTCCGCTCATGTCAACTTCCAGAAGTCGAAGTTCAGACTATATACTGGATACAAAAAATTCATGGAATACTGTATATTATTATTATTACAATAATAATAATAATAATAATAATGTTTTGTATATCCATTGTGTTTCCCTCTTCTCTCTGTTATTTTCTCAGTCTCCTGCTCAGTACTCTCAGATTGAACAGGATGCCATCAAATTGGCTGAGGAAATCAAAGCAGAGTACTGGGCCTTGTCATCATTGACTGGTTGGTGGGCTAATACATCAGATCAATGTTGAGACTGGTAGCAATAAGACAGGATGCAGCCTACTTGTTTGTAAGACAGTATTATAATTTGTGTTAACTAATTGTCTAAACATCTGAAGAAGAAAGGTGACTTCATGTTTTTTCCCCTCCTGTTCTTGTTGTAGGGGAAAATGTGAGAGCGTTTTTCTTCCGTGTTGCATCATTGGCATTTGAGGTCAACGTTCTGGCAGAGATAGAGAAGAGTGGATCAAGACACATTGGGGACGTTATCAGTGAGTGCACAGCTGTGCACTGTTAAAATATGGCACCATGCATTATGTGATACGAATAACATAATTTCTCTTGCCACGTTAACCCTAACTAGGTTACAGACAGACCCTTGTATGAGTAACATAAGAAACACACAAGCCTTTTTTCATGCAAGTTTCTTGTTTGTTTCAGAAATTAACAGTAATTCAAACAGCCTGTATGCAACAAAGAAGAAACAGTCAAACTGTTGTCAATGAAGACAAACACATGACTACTACAGTAAAAAGGTACCAAAGCAAAAAGCATCATTTCCTCAGAAGAGAAACTGAGAATCCATGACCACTCCCAGAGACATGGAATTTGCAGTGAGGCAGGACAGAGACTTTTGCTTTCACAGACATTTGATTTTAATTTCTGCTGGCCCGGAAAGAACAACTTCTTGGTTGGATGTGGATTCCTGTGGTGTTTGGCTCATTTATGCCTATCCAGAGTTTCGGATAGAATTTCCTCTGGTTCATTGTACTGTACCATTCCAGTTCTTGAGTTCTGACAGAAATTGTGATCGAGGTACTGCTTTAATAGCTATGGAGTATGGACAATCATGGATGTCTTCAAATACCCAATATGGATATTTTTAAGACACTCCGCCATTAGGCCTGTTAGATTTTTTACAGCGTTGTTTTGTTTAGTGTTGTTTCCATGCGACATGTTTTTTGCACAATTTGTAACCATTGCATAGATTAAAACTCATGACTCCTTCCTGGGATGTTACATTATGCTAGCTAAGGAGTATGATTACATTGTCCTATTTTTAACAGCACAACTGCATTCATACAGTATGAGAGATGTGTATTATTCAGATGTACCACGTCTACGCTAGATAGATACAATAAAATAACTGAGAATGATTGATTTTTAATGGTGTGCGATATTTGAATGACTGATCTTATCATATCCCTCTAGTTGAATACCATAATCAGAGTGAAAAGTGCATACATTTGTCTAGTTTTCCTTTTAGACAAAGATTATTTAAGTAATTTTTCTAATGTTTAATTGCAGGTGCAAGTTTTAGCTCTATAAAGATACTGTATATCAAAAATGACTACACTTAGCTCAAAATACATGTAAGCTTCACAATCACTGCTCTGTATCAAATCAAACAACTGTTTACTGGTAATTAGACTTTATAATTATAAAACAAATAATTCTAAGTTATTATTGAAAGTTCTATATAGGATGAATCACTAATCTGTTATTAAATTATGTTAAATAACTGTTTGTCATATTAGCCAGGGCCTCTTAATATAAAACAATTATAAATACAGTCGATAGTGAAAGTCTACACACCCCTTGTACAGTCTTCAAACTTTGAATATATATATGAAAATATATATATATATATATTCACTTTGAAAATATATATATATTAAATTACTAAGAAATAAAAAATGAGGATGCATTGATTGCATACTGTATGTCTTCACACCCCAGAGTTAATTCTTGATGGAAGCACCTTCGGCAGCTACGAATCATTTTTAATAATTCTATCAACCTTGCACAACTCTTAGGGCATCATACTGTATATCCATTGTTTTTGTTAAAATTGCTCAAGCTCAGTAAATGTGGTTGGGAATCATTGATGGACAGCAATGTTCAAACATTGTCTTGTTTTTTTTAAGCAGATTTAAGTCAGGATGGAGACTGGACTATTTAGGAACACTCAACACCTCCTTGGAAAGCCATTCTGATGCATCTTTGGCATTACAATTTGGGTCATTGTTTTTGAATTTAGGTTTTCAGAAGACTGAGGTGGGATTTCCTATAACTTTTTACCTGGGCTGTGCTCCATAATTTTTTTTTTCATCCTATCCCCAGTCCCTGCTGGTGACAAGCATACCCATAATATGATGCTGCCACCACAAACCTGTAGTTTCTTCTTCGGCCTCTCTCATCAACAAGCTGTTTTCGCACACAGGACTGTCGCTATCGACTGGAGTTTTTTTAATACATTTTTTTGCGGCATTATCGGTAAAGTCTAGACACTGTTGTGCACAAAAAGCCCAAGAGGCTGGTCGTTTCTGAGATACTGGAACCGGCCCGCCTGGCACCAACAATCATGCTACGCTCAGTCGCTTAGGTCACTCGTTGTGCCCATGCCTAAGAGTTGTACAAAGTTGGTTGAATATTATTCAAAATGATACACAGCTGTAATTTCTTTCAATTTGAATATGTGGATCTATAGGGAAAAAAAGCTAATCTATTTTTATATTGAATTTGTTGACACTTTCACTAGGTACTATATATACAATGTGCTTGTATATAAGCCAAAATAATGGAATGCATTCACCACTCCAAGGCAATTCATGATCTTAGTGACTTTTTGGATAAAGCACCATACTAGAGTAACAGAGTTCTTGTCAGCACAGTTAGATTGCCTACCCGCTCGGAACTGCATGACATTGAGTTTGAGCATTTAACTGGCGAAGCTCTTGGAAGGAGTCAAAATATTGTTTGTCAATTTGAATCTGTAGTTCCTCCGGGATGCAGTGAGAGCTTGTATTTCTCCTTGATCCACTTCCCTCCCTCGCTGTTCTCAATTGGCATAGCATCAACACCTGCAAATATGCATTACTTTTACTTGATAATAATTCAGATAGAAAACTTTACAGTATACAGTTGTGATTAAAGTATATATTTTTAGCACTTTTCAGTGCTATACAACAGATTAAATCAAATCTAGCCTACCTACAATGAGACATTGTCTGGCATGTGACCTACAACAGTCGCTCCCTGCCGCTCCACCAGTTTGATAGCAGCCTTCATGGTTCCTCCGGTCTCTATCCACTGGTCCACTATCAGCACCTGGAGCCCTGCAGCACAGAGAGAGACCAACTAGTGGCTGTGGTTGTTTCTCAAATGGTACCCTATTCCCTACATAGTGCATTACTTGCTCTATGGGCACTGGTCAAAATAACAGAATAGGGTGCTATTTGGGATGTCCACTGTATTTATATTCAAACTCTTAACTCAATGTGATGCACACCAGCAGTCCTACTGAGTTACAGGACAAAACACATTCAGAGAATCTCCTTGAAGGGGAAATGTTTACTTAAATACAAAAGGTGTTCTTTGCTACAGACTAGGTTCCTTGATTCCTACACCAACACTAGATTATGTCAGAGGAAATGAGGCCATGCTTGCATTCATTGAAACAAATACAAACAGTGAGAGCCAAAACAGGCCATACTGCCTCTTAGCTTGTGGGTTCATTGAGCTTGTCTATCACACTGTATGTTGTCTTGCTACATTCATGTTAATGAGTCTGTCTCTTTATCCTTCACCTCTGGATTCTACAAACAAGGCAGGACTCTTGAAACCTTAGATGAGTGATGTCCCTTCATTGGCCATAGACTCTGGTGACTTATTCACCAAGGAAAGCAATTGTCAGTGTGATGGCCTTAACACATACAGGTGAACCTCCATCTTCTCTCTGCCTGAGTAGTCCCTGTACTCTTGGCTCTGGATTTGTATGTACATGTGTCCTGCTTTGCGGATAGCCAGAAAGCCCTTTCCAAGGGTTGTGACGATCCTGAAAACCACCAAGACAAAAATGACATCTTAGAAACAGCACAGATAGACTGTTGTTGTATTGATGAGATTTTGAGAGTTTATTTCACCAATCAATATTTTCTCTCAGAAGACTTATAAACCTGATTGAAGAGACAGCAGCATTCCACGTAGATCAAGCCATACAGATCCCTTTCACACATAGTATGATTGATTTTGCAAGGCTTTTGTTTTGTGTTGCATGGTGTGATATTTTACTCCTAAAGCGTGTCATTGTGGCAGGACCTAAATGTGAACTACCCCTAAATTAAGTATAATTCAGAGTGGTTAGGTTTACTGCCCTTTCAGTGGAGCTTGCTGGATGTGAAATAAAATTAGTATGCAGTAAATCACATGCAGCCACACTTCAGCAACAACACATGAGCATATTGGTTGAGATTGTATGTTTTCCTATGTAGTTGTTTACCGTGGATGAATCCCATTGCATCTATACCCGCGACCAGGTCAATGGCCTCATTCTGGAATGGACAGAGAAGGTCCTTCACACAATCTGACAGTGCCTGGATTAGATACAGAATGAACCAGATTGACCACCCGGACTGCTATTGGTTTCCTTACTGTATCTTTACAGTATATGCACTGGGGAAAATACAAATTTGACACACTGCATGGGAAATTAGTTATAGTTAGTATTCACCGCCTTTTTATTTCTTCATTTTGTTTCTGTTACAAAGTGGGATTGAAATATATTTTATTGTGATTTGTCATTGATCTACACAAAATACTTGATCTTGATCTTTACAAATGAATAATAAAGAAACTAAAATCCACTCACGGGTCAGTTTATTAGGTACACCATCCCTACCTGCTTGGTAGACGGGTAACAATAATAAATCAGACATTGAATATCTCTTTAAGCATGGTGAAGTTAATAAATATGCTTTGGATGATGTATTAAACCACATCAAATATACAGTTGTCCTTCTGAACGGAGCTGCCGGACAGGAAGGGAAAATGCTCAAGGGTGTCACCATGAGGCTATTGGTGATTTAAAAACAGTTATAGAGTTCAATGTCTGTGATGGGAGAAAAATGAGGATAGATAAACAACATTGTAGTGACTCCACAATAAAGATCTAAATACAAATATACAGAATAAAACAATTCTAAAACATACATCCTGTGCATATGCAATAAGGCACTAAAGTAATATTGAAAAAAAAAACATGGCAAAGGAATACCCTTTTTGGCCTAAATGCAAAACCTATGTTTGTGGCAAACACAACACATCACTGAGTAACTGCCTCCTTATTTTCAAGCATGGTGGTGACTGCATCATGGTATGGGTATGCTAGAAATGAACAAAGACTGATCAGAATAAAAATAAACAGGATGGTAACTAAAGGTGTATCACTAGTTCCTAGGAATTACAGTAAAGTCTTGATGGGTCCAACCAGGCAAACTTTGGTCCTTTGGTGTTTGGTGCCATAGGGAAAGATACCAGCCTTTCCACCTGTCTGTTGGAACAGCCAAAGTGTTCATTCTGCTAGACCCTGATATTGTTATTGCAATATTTCAAATAATTTTAGTAATGTCAAGAAACATTTTAGATCTCAGAATCAAAATTCACATGTAAATTAAACACAGAATTGGAGCAAAAGTTAATAACATTGGTTAAAATGAAAATCGAATCGTTATTGCAATAATAGGAAGTGTTTCCATTCAAATAGCACAGAAGATGACTCTAAATAGGGCCAAAATATTTGAAAGTTTGCTGTTTTAAATCATAAAACAAAATCTAAATTATGCAATGTTGTATTTCATAGATTTTCAGTTGACTTTCTGATAAATTAAATTATAATGCTATGTTTGTACAAGTTAACAATTACAACAAAAAGCTTTAACCATTACAAATTAAATAGACTTACAATGCTGTGGTGTGGTGGAGTCTGTGAAGATGTACTGCACACAAATAACTGGTGAATCCCAAACGTAGAGAATGATAGAGGCCTCTAAAGGCCAAAAGTCCGTTTTGGCATGGGCAGCACCATTGAGGGCTTCCACCATGCTTCCTCCATTTTAAAGTAATCAAAGTAGTCAACTGGGTGGGGATTCCAATGGGCTTTAGACGCAATGGCATTGCCGATGCGGTCACAGACACTACAATGGCACAGATATAAAGATGAGTCCTCTATCTATCGCTATGATCCCAAACCAGACCCCTTCCTTTACCAACTCGCTCGGAGAGCCCTACGTTGTCAAGTGTTGCTGTCGAAACTCCGAGGGTGATGCCTCGATCAGACCGACCGCGTAATTGTGTTTTGGTACACCTGAAATACATTAATTTCCAATGGAACGCTGCGTTTGCCTTGCACACAGATTATTGATTATGTTGACCATATACTCATGTGGCCGCTCTAACAATGGAACTAAATGTCTTCAAAAATCGAAGGCAGTCGGGAGGTGTCAAAAATCAGGTGAGACCATTCTAGCCAATGAGAGGGCAGATACAGCGGCTTGCAAAAGTATTCACCCCCTTGGCATTTTTACTATTTTGTTGCCTTTACAAACTGGAATTAAAATACATTTTGGGGGGATTTGTATCATTTGATTTATACAACATGCCTACCACTTTGAAGATGCAAAATATGTTTTATTGTTAAACAAACAAGAAATAAGACAAAAAAATGTAACTTGATTGCCCAAAGTCAATACTTTGTAGAGCCACCTATTGCAGCAATTACAGCTGCAAGTCTCTTGGGATAGGTCTCTATAAACTTGGCACATCTAGCCACTGGAATTGTTGCTCATTCTTCAAGGCAAAACTGCTCCAGCTCCTTCAAGTTGGATGGGTTCCTGCTGGTGTACAGCATTCTTTAAGTCATACCACAGATTCTCAATTTGGATTGAGGTCTGAGCTTTGACTAGGCCATTCCAAGACATTTAAATGAGTGTGTTGCTTTAGCAGTATGCTTAGGGTCATTGTCCTGCTGGAAGGTGAATCTCCTTCCCAGTCTCAAATCTCTGGAAGACTGAAACAGGTTTCCCTCAAGAATTTCATCCATCATTCCTTCAATTCTGACCAGTTTCCCAGTCCCTCCTGATGAAAAACATCCCCACAGCATGATGCTGCCACCACCATTCTTCACTGTGGGGATGGTGTTCTTGGGGTACTGAGAGGTGTTGGGTTTGTGCCAGACATAGCGTTTTCCTTGATGGCCATAAAGCAAAATTGTTGTCTTATCTGACCAGAGTACCTTCTTCCATATGTTTGGGGAGTCTCCCACATGCCTTTTGGCGAACACCAAACATGTTTGCCTATTTTTTTCTTTAAGCAATGGCTGTTTCTGGCCACTCTTCCGTAAAGCCCAGCTTTATGGAGTGTACAGCTTAAAGTGGTCCTATGGACAGATACTCCAATCTCCGCTGTGGAGCTTTTCAGCTCCTTCAGGGTTATCTTTGGTCACTTTGTTGCCTCTCTGATTAATGCCCTCCTTGCCTGGTCCATGAGTTTTGGTGGGCGGCCCTCTCTTGGCAGGTTTGTTGTGGTGCAATAGTCTTTCCATTTTTGGATTTAATGGTGCTCCATGGAATGTTCAAAGTTTCTGATATTTTTTTATAACACAACCCTGATCTGTACTTCTCCACAAACTTGTCCCTGACCTGTTTGGAGAGCTCCTTGGTCTTCATGGTGCCGCATGCTTGGTGGTGCCCCTTGCATAGTGGTGTTGCAGAATCTGGGGCCTTTCAAAACAGGTGTGTATATATACTGAGATCATGTGACATTTAGATTGCACACAGGTGGACTTTATTTAATTAATTATGTGACTGCTGAAGGTAATTGGTTGCACTCAAGCTTATTTAGGGTCTTCATAGCAAAGCGGGTGAATACATGTGCACGCACCACTTTTCCTTTTTTTTTTAATTTTGACTATTTTGTGTATGTCTATTACATGAAATCCAAATAAAAATCCATTTAAATTACAGGTTGTAATGCAGCAAAATAGGAAAAATGCCAAGGGGGGTGAATACTTTAAGGCACTGTATGCATGTGAACAACAGGCACATATCTGATATAAAGTGTTTTTTCTCAAAGTTGCCGGGTTGTCATATCAGTACACTTGTAACAACTTAAGCATTACAAAATCTATATTCGATCAAATAAGCCACACCTTGCAAATAAGCCATTACATTGTTGTGAACCAAATTTGACACTAATTGAGCATAGAAAACATCAGGCCACCTACGCGGGTAACAATATAGTCGGGGGGACGCTTACGAGCACTCGTTCTCCGTGGCCGACATGAGTAAGTAATCTAAGCGTGTTAACCCTCACCAGATGGCATCTCAAGCCGCGTCCTCAAACCACGTGCAGACCAGCTGGCTGGAGTATTTACGGACACATAGTTGAAGTCGGAAGTTTACAGACACCTTAACCAAATACATTTAAACTCAGTTTTTCACAAAATTCCCTGTCTTAGGTCAGTTAGGATCACCACTTTATTTTAAGAATGTGAAATGTCTGAATAATAGTAGAGAGAATTATTTATTTCAGCTTTTATTTCTTTCATCACATACCCAGTGGGTCAGAAGTTTACATACACTCAATTAGTATTTGGTAGCATTGCCTTTAAATTGTTTAACTTGGGTCAAATGTTTCGGGTAGCCTTCCACAAGCTTCCCACAATAAGTTGGGTGAATTTTGTCCCATTCCTCCTGACAGAGCTGGTGTAACTGAGTCAGGTTTGTAGGCCTCATTGCTTGCACACACTTTTTCAGTTCTGCCAACAAATTTTCTATAGGATTGAGGTCAGGGCTTTGTGATGGCCACTCCAATACCTAGACTTTGTTGTCCTTTGTTGTCCTTAAGCTTTTGAAGTATGCTTGGGGTCATTGTCCACCTCCAAACTTGTCATTAAGCTCGAGACCCTGGGTCTCGACCCTGCCCTGTGCAACTGGGTACTGGACTTCCTGACGGGCCGTCCCCAGGTGGTGAGGGTAGGTAACAACATCTCCACCCCGCTGATCCTCAACACTGGGGCCCCACAAGGGTGCGTTCTGAGCCCTCTCCTGTACTCCCTGTTCACCCACGACTGCGTGGCCATGCACGCCTCAAACTCAATCATCAAGTTTGCGGACGACACTACAGTGGTATGCTTGATTATTAGGGAGGAGGTGAGGGCCCTCGGAGTGTGGTGTCAGGAAAATAACCTCACACTCAACGTCAACAAAACAAAGGAGATGATCGTGGACTTCAGGAAACAGCAGAGGGAGCACCCCCCTATCCACATCGATGGAACAGTAGTGGAGAGGGTAGTAAGTTTTAAGTTCCTCGGCGTACACATCACGGACAAACTGAATTGGTCCTCCCACACAGACAGCGTCGTGAAGAAGGCCAGCAGCGCCTCTTCAACCTCAGGAGGCTGAAGATATTCGGCTTGTCACCAAAAGCACTCACAAACTTCTACAGATGCACAATCGAGAGCCTCCTGTCGGGCTGTATCACCGCCTGGTACGGCAACTGCTCCGCCCACAACCGTAAGGCTCGCCAGAGGGTAGTGAGGTCAGCACAACGCATCACCGGGGGCAAACTACCTGCCCTCCAGGACACCTACACCACCCGATGTCACAGGAAGGCCATAAAGATCATCAAGGACAACAACCACCCGAGCCACTGCCTGTTCATCCCGCTATCATCCAGAAGGCGAGGTCAGTACAGGTGCATCAAAGCAGGGACCGAGAGACTGAAAAACAGCTTCTATCTCAAGGCCATCAGACTGTTAAACAGCCACCACTAACATTGAGTGGCTGCTGCCAACACACTGACTCAACTCCAGCCACTTTAATAATAGGAATTGATGGAAATTGATGTAAAATATATCACTAGCCACTTTAAACAATGCTACTTAATATAATGTTTACATACCCTACATTACTCATCTCATATGTATATACTGTACTCTATTATCTACTGCATCTTTATGTAAAATATGTATCACTAGCCACTTTAAACTATGCCACTTTGTTTACATACCCTACATTACTCATCTCATATGTATATACTGTACTCGACACCATCTACTGCATCTTGCCTATGCTGTTCTGTACCATCACTCATTCGTATATTTATGTACATATTCTTTATCCCTTTACACTTGTATGTATAAGGTAGTAGTTTTGGAATTGTTAGGTTAGATTACTTGTTGGTTATTACTGCATTGTCGGAACTAGAAGCACAAGCATTTCGCTACACTCGCATTAACATCTGCTGTATGTGTATGTGACAATTAAATTGGATTTGATTTGATTTGGAAGACCCATTTGCAACCAAGCTTTAACTTCCTGACTGATGCTGTCTCCCCCGTGCTTCATGGTTGGGATGGTGTTCTTTGGCTTGCAAGCCTTCCCCTTTTTCCTCCAAACATAACGATGGTCATTATTGCCAAACAGTTCTATTTTTGTTTCATCAGACTAGAGGACATTTCTCCCGAAAGTACGATCTTTGTCCCCATGTGCAGTTGCAAACCATAGTCTGTCTTTTTTATGGCGGTTTTGGATCAGTGGCTTCTTCCTTGCTGAGCGGCCTTTAAGGTTATGTCGATATAGGACTTGTTTTACTGTGGATATAGATACTTATGTACCTGTTTCCTCCAGCATCTTCACAAGGTCCTTTTCTGTTGTTCTGGGATTGATTTGAACTTTTCGTACCAAAGCACGTTCATCTCTAGGAGACCGAACGCGTCTCCTTCCTTCGCTGAGACGACGAGCAAATTATTCGTTTTTAGATTTTACAGCACCTTACACAACATATATCTTCTAATTTCACTCTGTCCAATTTGAAATATAGTTGAGTAGTGGAGACCAGAGTCTATCATACTTGGACTGTCTCTTGTGGAGGTCATAAGTGAGGTTTTGAAGAGGGAGAAAGTCACCAATCTGGTCAATCCACATTTTAAATGTAGGAGAGGTATTAGAGGCCCACAATAGAAGAATACATTTCTTAGCAAAGTATGTAACAGTCATAAGCAAATTTTCTCTGTCAGGATCAAGAACAAAGTCCTGCTGGGCATTAAGAAGATAGATACACGGGGTCATATCAAACTGTACATCTAGTATTTTCTGTGCAGCCGTATGTATAGATTGCCAGAATCTGGCAATCTATACACACAGCTCTCTACAGCTCCAAAATACACGCATATAGGTTCCACTTTCAGAGGGACATCTTATACAGTTAGGAGACATGTCTCTTTTCATTCTATGGAGTCTCAAAGGAGTGTAATAAAATGTGTACAAAATGTGTAATTAGATTCTTTCATTTTTACATTAGTAGAGGAGCAGTATACCCTGTCGCAAACCTCCGCCCATAACTCATCACTGATAGTCAGACCAATGTTCTTTTCCCAGATTATTTTCAAAGGAGTAAAGGAGGAGCTTCCTTTCTCAGAAAGGAGTCTATAGATATAAGATATTTTGCCTTTAATGGATTGTGCTGTGACAAGAAGGGTTTCAACTTCATTCAACTGAGTTCTAAACCTCCTCTTGGAGGTAAATGAGGAAATTACATGTCTAATTTAAAGATGTTTTTTTAAATGGGATCTTGGCACATTGAATTCACTGCAGAGCTCTTGAAAGGATTTCAGTGTAGTGGTTTACTGATGAAATAAGTCTGAAAAGGTGCTGATTCGTAGAGTATGCCAAAGATTAAAGTTGGCATCCCTCAGGGCTTTTGGCAAGTCTGGGTTGCCTACTATAGGCAAGTGAGAACATATTTGGGAGGAAATGTCTGTTTGTGATCCATGTTAGCATGTTGCGGATTTGGGCAGACCAGTAGTACAATTGAAGGGAGG
The DNA here is from genome assembly GCF_045791955.1 of Oncorhynchus clarkii lewisi. NCBI lineage: Eukaryota > Metazoa > Chordata > Actinopteri > Salmoniformes > Salmonidae > Oncorhynchus > Oncorhynchus clarkii. The sequence goes on along the minus strand of NC_092173.1, from coordinate 19,831,353 downwards.
GAAGGGCAAGACCACCCTTAGATTCAGGTTTCGATAGAGTGGAGAACTTGATCCTGGGTTTTTATTGTCCCATATACATTTGGTGATGCTTTGGTTAGTTGTTTTGAAAAAGGAAACTGTGAGAGAGCATGGGAGCATCTGAAATAAATAGTTCAGTCTAGGGAGGATGTTCATACGGATGACATTAATTATTCCTACTAAGCTAATTGGGAGGGAGATCATTCTTGATTCGATCCAGGAGTGGAAGATAATTTTCCTTGAAAAGGCTATTCAGATCTGGTGTTGTGAAGATCCCAAGGTATTGAAACCCCTGTGTCTTCCATTGGAAAGGACATAGTGTCTTCATAGAGCTGGTGAGTGTGATATTGAAAGGGCAGACAGTGGATTTGTTAAAATGTATCTTATAACCTGAAAACTTGCCATACTGAGCAATTGTGTCTAAAATGGGAGGGATTTCTCAGGGTTGGATATGTAGAGCAAGACCTCATCCGCGTAAAGCAAAATCTTGTGCTGCAGGCCGCCTGCAGAAACACCCATAATACTTGGATTGCTCCTTATCAACTCTGCCAGAGGCTCCGCCCCAACAAGTAGAGCAGGGGGTACAGCGAGCCCCCTTGTCTTGTGCCCCGTTCCAGAGGAAATCTGTCAGAGTTCAGTCCGTTAGTAGTCACCATGGCATTTGGATGAGAGTATAGTGATTTGATCCATTTAAAAAAAAAATTGGAACCATATTAAACTTTTCTAAGACTGAAAACAGAAAGCTCCACTCCATCCTGTCAAACGCCTTCTCAGCATCCAGTGAAGCCAGCAGGACAGGGGTGTGGAACACCTTCTCATCATCCAGTGAAGCCAGCAGGACAGGGGTGTGGAACACCTTCTCATCATCCAGTGAAGCCAGCAGGACAGGGGTGTGGAACACCTTCTCAGCATCCAGTGAAGCCAGCAGGACAGGGGTGTGGAACACCTTCTCATCATCCAGTGAAGCCAGCAGGACAGGGGTGTGGAACACCTTCTCATCATCCAGTGAAGTCAGCAGGACAGGGGTGTGGAACACCTTCTCATCATCCAGTGAAGCCAGCAGGACAGGGGTGTGGAACACCTTCTCAGCATCCAGTGAAGCCAGCAGGACAGGGGTGTGGAACACCTTCTCATCATCCAGTGAAGCCAGCAGGACAGGGGTGTGGAACACCTTCTCAGCATCCAGTGAAGCCAACAGGACAGGGGTGTGGAACACCTTCTCATCATCCAGTGAAGCCAGCAGGACAGGGGTGTGGAACACCTTCTCAGCATCCAGTGAAGCCAGCAGGACAGGGGTGTGGAACACCTTCTCATCATCCAGTGAAGCCAGCAGGACAGGGGTGTGGAACACCTTCTCAGCATCCAGTGAAGCCAGCAGGACAGGGGTGTGGAACACCTTCTCATCATCCAGTGAAGCCAGCAGGACAGGGGTGTGGAACACCTTCTCAGCATCCAGTGAAGCCAGCAGGACAGGGGTGTGGAACACCTTCTCATCATCCAGTGAAGCCAGCAGGACAGGGGTGTGGAACACCTTCTCATCATCCAGTGAAGCCAGCAGGACAGGGGTCTTCTGTGCGTTTATTTGATCAATAATATCAAAAAGATGGTGAATGTTATCAGAAGAGTATCTGTCTCTAATAAATCCAGTTTGGTCCGCTTTTATGATTTTGGAGTTCTGCCTCCGTGTGTTTTTTCTTAGAGGTATATAGTTTGCAGTAAAAATCATAAAGTTAAATGTTTCTTTTTGTGACCTCGTCCTCTGCTGTTCGGATAGCCATGATTTTACGCTCTGACTGCTCTTTTTTTAATTGGTAAGCAAGCAATCTACTAGGCCTATTGCTATACTCATGGTATTTCTGTTTAGTAAAGAAAAAAAACAATTATCTCCCGAGTGTAGTCCAAATTCAGTTTGGTTTGGCTGCTTTAAGTTGACTCCAGGAGGTGCTGTCTGGGGATTGTTTATGTACTTTTTCAAAGCATTCCAGCTCCCTCTCGAGATCTAGCTTGTGTGCTTCCATTGTTTTTTTCTTAGAGGAAGCATATGCAATTAGATGACCTCTTAGTGTGGCTTTAGCAGCGTCCCAAATTGTGGCCGGAAAAACAGGAGAATCTTTGTTGTCTTGTGTGTAGTTGTCTATCCATGTAGTTACCAATGTATGGAACGCTTTGTTTGATAACATGGAGGTGTTGAATTTCCAGCTCTTTGACCTCGGGATGTTTTTGCAGAGGTCAAAGCGGAGGTGGACAAAGGCGTGATCAGAAAGTGCTATGAGTCCGATTGTACACGTTGCTAAATTTATGGAACTCTTTGGGATAAAAATGTGATCTATACGGGAGTAGGTGTTATGGACATTAGAGTAGTATGTATAGTCCATAGATGAGCTATTAGTCTCTCTCCAGATATCTATCAGTCCCATCTCTTTAGTAAGAGAGTTCAACATCTTTGCAGATCTAGGATTTGTGGTGGGGACTTGAGAAGATTTGTCTAGGGTTGGGTTAAGGGTACAATTAAAATCTCTGGCCACCACGCCAAAGGAAACACAATGCTCATTGAACAGGGTTATCATTTTTTACATGAATGCAGGAGTATCTGTGTTAGGGGCGTATATGTTTAAGATAGTAATTGGTTGACCCAGTTATCAAAATAAATCTCCCCTCCGGATCAGATATGTTTTTGTAAATTTTTGTCAATGGAACAATCTTATGGATAAGTATGGCTGTACCTCTACTGTGAAAGATGAGAAATACACCTGTCCCACCCAAGCTCTGCGGAGTTTGGCATGTTCAGCATCACAGAAGTGTGTCTCTTGTAATAGCACGATATCTGCTTTTTCCTTTTTTAGAGCACATAGTATATTTTTCTGTTTTATTGCATGACCTAGACCATGGCAGTTCCATGTCAATAGATTTAAGGTACTAGTCATCGTCATCGAACAGTAATCAAACTTTAGTGCAAGTCATCTCTGGGTAAAAGTGGATAATAGTTACAGCGTTCACATAAAAGGAAAATAAATGGTGTACATAAAATAACAATCTCTGAACACCTCAGCCGAGTTCCCAAACAACTCGACACATCCCGTTGGATCTATTACCCCCCGCTGAGTCTCAATTCTGTGTTCCGAAAAAAACAAACAGGAACAGTTAGCAACGCACAACGTCTCCCCCTCCCCACCAAAGAAATGCCTCATCCTCTCCTCTCCGCCCCGCATTGAGTAAATGACAACTTAGCCCCCGTCCAGACCACTTAAAATCAATAGCGCAGCCTACATATACCTCCTCCAGGGGACATAGGGAACCACAAGTAATAATAGCAACACATAAAAAGGGAAATAAAAGTAGGCTGAAACATTAGTAGGCCTAGGTTAGGCTATAGAGCATATCCCTCTCAGCTAAAGGAAAATAAATATAGATTGGACGGCTATAATGACATTTAGCGGGGCGGTGGGTCTTTGGATATCGGCTATATGTTGTCTTACCTTCTTTAGTAATAGCATTAATCGCATTAAGTCATTGTTCCGTTTCTCATTGACCAGGATTGCCTTTCAAAAAACTTTTTGCCTCTTCTGGAGTTTTGAAGTGTCGCAGGGATCCTTGGTGAAGAATCCTCAGCTCGTTTGGGGATTTGAATCCCCTGAAGATGCCTTGGTCAATCGAGTATTTCTTCACCTCGTCAAACTCTCTGCGCTTTCGGCGTATTCCAGCTGACAGGTCCTGGTGTAAAGTGAGTTTGGCGTTTCCCACTGTGATGGTGTTGATTTTCGACACCTGTAGGACTCATTCCTTATCGGTGAATCTCAGGAAACGTATGCTGATTGGGCGCGGTGGTTGTCTGGCTGCTGGTGGGGGCCTCAGTGCTCGGTGTGCTCTCTCGAGTTCTATGGGCCTGTCGGTGGACAGGTGGAGCCACTCAGGAAGTTTGCCCTGCAGGTAGCGGATCAGTGGCATGTTTCCCTATTCTTTTTCACCCAGATTTAATAGAACACAATTATTCCTTCGCCCCCTGTTCTCTAGGTCCTCTGTTTTCTCTTCCAGATGCTCTATTTTCTTTTTAGCATATGCTATTGTTTCCATGGCATCTGTCAATAAGTTTTCCATGGATAGGATTCGCCCCTCTGCCTCGTCCAGGTGCCCTGCGTTTATGGTCTTGTTATCTTGTTGTTGATGTCAGGCAAAGCGTTTTCCAGGATTGTCACCTTGCCCCCTATCGCACTGATCTGAGAGTTAATGGCATCTAATTTAATGTTGAGTTCTGTACGTTGGGATCTTGACTCAGAAAGGATGTCTTCGACAGAGTGTGGGGTTGGGCCTCGGGGGGGAACGGGTCCTCTTGCTCCTGGCTAATGGCGCTAGCTTTTTCTGAAGCTAGCTTCTTCTTGCAGGATTTTTCCGTCGCTAATGCTCGAGTTCGGGGTCTCGTTCAAGGGTCACGTAATCCCCTAGAAAAGTATTTTAACTTGTTGAAACAAAGTTTAGGGGTAGATTTTTGGATTCCTTTCTCTGCATGTTCAACGAGTAGATTACTCCAATAGATGGCGCCGACTAAACTAACTTTTTGGGATATAAAGAAGGATTTTATCTCACAAAACAACACTACATGTTATAGCTGGGACCCTTTGGATGACAATCAGGGGAAGATTTTCAAAAAGTAAGTGAATATTTAATCGTTATTTCAATGTATGATACCTGTGCCGGTGGAACAATATTTTGATGTGGTGCGCCGTCCTCAAACAATCGCATGTCATTTTTTTGCTGTATTAGCTAAATGTTTGATATCCATAATTTGTATGATTATTTATTTGAATTGCGCACCCTCTAGTTTCACCGGAAGTTGTCCCGCTAGCTGGACGCCTATCCGTAATTATCAAGAAATTTGTGGAGAGGTTGAAAAACAAGTTTTAATGACTCCAACCTAAGTGTATGTAAACTTCTGACTTCAACTTCCGACTTATTCAATCTTTCCATATCCCAGTCTGTTGGCCCCACTTGCTTCAAGATGTCCACCATTGTTCCTGTACCCAATAAAGCTAAGGTAACTGAACTAAATGACTATCTCCCTGTAGCACTCACTTTTGTCATCATGAAGTGCTTTGAGAGGCTAGGTAAGAACCATGTCATCTCCACCTTACCTGGCACCCTAGACCCAATACAATTTGCATATCTGTCACATTCTGACCTTAGTTATTTTGTTATGTCTTTGTTTTAGTATGGTCAGGGCGTGAGTTGGGTGGGTTGTCTATGTTTGTTTTTTTATGATTTGGTATTTCTGTGTTTGGCCTGGTATGGTTCTCAATCAGAGGCAGCTGTCAATCGTTATCCCTGATTGAGAACCATACTTAGGCAGCCTGTTTTCACCCTTGAGTTGTGGGTGATTATTTTCTGTTCAGTGTTTTTCCAGTACCGTTCGTTTGTTGTTTTAGTTATTGTTTTAGTGTTCAATTACCTTTATTAAAGAATATGGGCACTAACCACGCTCCTCCTCTTCTTCCACCTACGACGAACGTTACAAAGTTTAGCATGTCTTTGTCGTGACGAATCTGTGATCCTGCTGCCAGGAGAATAGTAATCAATAAGACCATCAATTTCGGGACACACTAGTGACTTTAATGATGTAATTAATTTAAATAATAAAACAAAATTCAAATGAACAAATCCCCCTTGTCATTTTACATTTATTTAGGGACGTAGCCTATTTTGTTAAATTTGTTAAGCCATGTGATATATCAGAAATTGTGTAATAGCATTATTGTCCCCCTAAAATATTTGAAATAAATACAGTTTATATGGGTAGAAGACTTGAAAAATTAAAGGACAGTGCACACTCTAGGAGCTCAGCTGCAATCATTTAATAACCTAATAACCAACGTTTCGACAGACAAGCTGTCTTCATCAGGGTATAATGACAAACACTGCGGGGTGACTAGTTTATATAGTATCAAAGGACACACACAGGTGTCTGTAATCATGGCCGGGTGTGGCCTAATATCATTGGTTAATTCTCAGATATAAAAAATAACATACCAAAAGCATGAATGGATAGCATACGATCATAGATACAATTTGGCTACATAGGCCTACAAACATTTACAACGGAAAAATCACAATAATCACAAGAATGACTTCAGATCAAAGTCTACGTTGAGACCGAAGGGAGTAAGAGTCTTTAAATTAATTAAAGATCCAGGCAGCCTCTCGTTTTAACAATAAATTGTCGAGGTCACCCCCTCTCCTAGGGAGGGTGACATGTTCGATGTCGATATAATTTAGGGACGAAATCGAGTGGTTTGCTTCCAAAAAAGTGAGCCGCTACTGGTAAATCGATGCACTTAATGGTGTTACGATGCACCGAGATTCGTACTTTTAATTTGCGCTTTGTTTAACCCACATCATTTTTACCAAAAGCACAATTTATAAGATATAACACCTTTGATAGGGATATGTTTCCCTGTTCGGGGGTGTTTAAAGGATCTACATTTATAAGTGCCATTGCATTGAGCACAGCCATTACACTTGTAGTTTCCATCCAGTAGGGGCGCAAATAGACGTTGTACAGGGTGGTAAATCAGAGTTTACCAATTGATCTCAGAGATTTCTGCCCCGCGAGAATACGATCAAGGGAGCGCCTGAAAACACATTACCGATACTGTCATCGGAGTTTAGAATGTGCCAATGTTTGAACGATTCCCTTAATTTGTTCAAAGCACTTTGCATAGCGCGTAGTTAGAACGCAAGAATGCTTCTTTTTGCGAGACTGTCCTTGAAAAATATCTCGGTTTATTTTGAATTTTCTCAATGTCAGTATTAATCTGGCCATCTTTGTACCCTCGCTCCTTGAATTTTCTTTGCGTCTCAGCCATGTTTCTGTCGAAATCTGGTTGTTTTTTGCTTTTTTTTTTATTCGACAGAATTGGCTGTATGGCAAACTGTTTTTCAAGGGAAGTGGGTGACAACTATCAGCCCTCAACAAACTGTAACGATCAGTAGGCTTCCTGTAAAAATCAGTGTATATAACATTATCCTCACAGGAGATCAAGGAAACTGATTAGACGTGTCAGATTGCAAAGTAAATCTCAGATGCTCAGAACAAGAGTTAAGAAAAGTATGGAATGCCTGGATCTGTTTTGCATCACCCCTCCATCACATAAAAATGTCATCGATATACCTTTACCAAATAATGATGTTAGGCAAGAAAACATTTGAGAGGATTCATGGACTGTTTCTCCATGTAACCCACATACACATTAGTATAGTTAGGAGCCATGGGGGATCCCATAGCAGAACCCTTTGTCTGAACAAAGAAATCATCTAGAAACATGAAGTAGTTGTGTGTGTGAGTACTATTTCAGACAATGTTATAATGCATGCACTGACTGGAAAGTAGTTTATCAGGGTCACGTGCAGAAGAAAATGTTCCATAGCTTCAATACCGCCCTCGTGTGGAATATTTGTGTATAACGACTCAACATCAAAAGTAACTAACAAGGTATTCTCAGGGAGAGGATCAAGAGATTCAACGATAGAGATCATACTGCTGGTGTCCTTTCACAACAATGGGGCGCCCTGGAGATTTTGTAACATTCTTGTGTAATTTCGGCAAAGTATAAAAAGTAGCAATTTTAGGGTGTTGAATAGCCAAAAAGCCGTGTTCTTTTTTGGTTATCTGACCAGAACTTAAATAACCATCTAGGACAGTAAAGATAGTGTTCTGAAATTGGTCAGTGGGGTCACTTCTGAGTTTCTTGTAAAAAGTGTTGTCAAACAGTTGTCTATGACACTCATTTACTTAAACAGACCTATCCATGAGCACAACCGACCCACCCTTATCAACAGGGCGGGTAAGGACTGACGTATCGGATTGTAAATCAAGCAAAGCTTGTTTTTCATCCTTAGGTCAATTATGGAAAGATATGTACTCCTGTTTGTTCTTACGGAGATGAACGATCTATTTTTCAACGAGTCTGCAATATGTCTCAATAGAGTGATTGCGATTTAATGGAGGTACAAAATAACTCTTTACTTCTAAAAGGAGTCGGAATATGTGCAGGTCAGCAACCTACATGTTCAGTAGAAATATCACGATTCGGGGAGCTAAAGTATTCCCTTAAACGGATGTTTCTAAAATAAAACTTAAACATGTCTACCTTAACATCGAAATCGTTTTACTGAGTTGTAGGCACAAAAGATGACCCTCTATTAAGCAAGGAGATATGGGCAGGGCTCAATATCTTGCTTGACCTCTTTTATCAGGGTTTCTCCAGGAGTAGACTTTGTCCGCGGCCTTGTCTTTTTTGTTTTGGTTGAATTTCTTTATTTTAAGTTCCTTTATTTCTTTAGACAACTTGTCCTGGAGCGCTTGGTTAGTTTATAAGTTAATTGAATATGCCAGTCCATTTCAATAAAATCTTTTTTCAACTGGTCAACAAATAATGTTATTAAATCAATCGAGCATTTGTTCAGGAAGGCACACCAGCGCTCACAGAAATAATCTGTGCGCTGTCCCAGTGATGGTTCTTTTTGCCACCTGAGTCCCGGTGGAATAATGCCTTGACGCACATAATCACTAAGATTGACTATATGTAGATGCATTCTCCCCTGGTTTATAGATACATTTAACAGTTATTTCGAGAGATCATAATTACCCCCCCGGAATCCGATACAATTATTTTATCACGTTCGCGTTTGGCTATATTCAAAGTAATCTTGTTTGGGTCTTTGACCAGTATCAGGAAAAAAATTATCATTCGGCATCGTTTAATTAAGAGCTTTTTTTGTCGGTAGGGTGCTGTTTACTGGGTAACAGATTAATCTAGAGGCGAAAGAAACACACACCAATTTGCGCGAGGTGGTGGCTAGCGGGGTAGAACACTTGAAACATTAAAGGAGAGCCACACACTTTAGGAGTTTAGATGCAATAATTTAATAACCTACGTTTCGACAGACAAGCTGACAAGCTTCATCCGGCTATAATGACAAACACTGCTAGTTTATATAGTGTCTGTGTAACTTCAGACCGTCCCCTCGCCCATACCCGGGCGCGAACCAGGGACCCTCTGCACACATCAACAACAGTCACCCACGAAGCATCGTTACCCATCGCTCCACAAAAGCCGCAGCCCTTGCAGAGCAAGGGGATCTACTACTTCAAGGTCTCAGAGCAAGTGGCGTCACCGATTGAAACGCTATTTAGCGCGCACCACCGCTATCTAAGCTAGCCTTTTCACAACAGATGAAAATCTGTAATCACAACCGGGGATTGGCTTGATAGCATTGGTTAATTCTCAGATATAAAATAACATACCAAAAACATGAATGGATAGCATATGATCATTGAGTCACTGATGTGAGGGTTGGCACCCCCCTCGCCCCCTTGGGTTGTGCGTGGGGGAGATCTTTGTGGGCTATACTCAGCCTTGTCTCAGGATGGTAAATTGGTGGTTGAAGGTATCCCTCTAGTGGTGTGGGGGCTGTGCTTTGGCAAAGTGGGTGGGGTTATATCCTGCCTGTTTGGCCCTGTCGGGGTATTGTCGGATGGGGCCACAGTGTCTCCCGACCCCTCCTGTCTCAGCCTCCAGTATTTATGCTGCAATAGTTTGTGTCGGGGGCTAGGGTCAGTCTGTTATATCTGGAGTATTTCTCCTGTCTTATCCAGTGTCCTGTGTGAATTTAAGTATGCTCTCTCTAATTCTCTCTTTTTCTATCTTTCTCTCTTTCTTTTGTTATTTCTCTCTCTCTGAGGACCTGAACCCTAGGACCATGCCTCAGGACTACCTGGCCTGTTTTCAACTCTCTAGAGACACTCTGAATGATCCGCTATGAAAAGCCAACTGACATTTACTCCTGAGGTGCTGACCTGTTGCACCCTCGACAACCACTGTGATTATTATTATTTGACCCTACTGGTCATCTATGGGGTGGCAGGGTAGTGGTTAGAGTGTTGGACTAGTAACCGGAAGGTTGCAAGTTCAAATCCCTGAGCTGACAAGATACAAATCTGTAGTTCTGCCCCTAACAGGCAGTTAACCCACTGTTCCTAGGCCGTCATTGAAAAAGGAGTTTGTTCTTAACTGACTTGCCTAGTTAAATAAATAAATATATTTGAACATCTTGGCCATGTTCTGTAATAATCTCCACCCAGAAGAGGACTGGCCACTCCTCATAGCCTGGTTTCTTTCTAGGGAGTTTTTTCTAGCCACCGTGCACGGTGTATTGCTTGCTAGGCTAGGTTTCTGTACAGAACTCTGTGACATCAGCTGATGTAAGAAGGGCTTTATAAATACATTTGATTGATAGATACAATTTGGCTACATTTACAATAGCAAAATCACGAGAATGGCTTCAGATCAAAGCCTACGTTGAGACCGAAGGGAGGGAGCAAGAGTCTTTAAATTAAAGATCCAGGCAGCCTCTCGTTCTCCTTGGGAGGGTGACATGTTCGATGCCGATAGAACGTAGGGACAAAATCGAGTGGTTTGCTTCCAAAAAGTGGGCCGCTACTGGGTAAATTTGTTTTATACAAATTGTCTGTATAAATAGCCTTTATAACATATGTAAACAGGCCAGAAAGGTCTAAAAAATATATTGGAATGCTTTGAGTGCTATTATAATCAAATCAAATTCATTTATACCGTATGATAAAATATCACCTACTTGTTGCACTTACAACTCGTCTAAGTCCTATCAACTGATTTGAGCCAATATATGGCTGTGGATTGACTGCGTTTTTTTAATGGAATGTTGGCATATTGGCAGTTAATTAGACAAATGTATGGAATCATTCCTCTAAAACTGGCTAGCTAGCTAACAAACATACAGTGCAGATCAATTCTTCAAATTCAGGATTTTACACATTATTTTATCACAGTACTGGCAAACCATGGTTGACAAACTCCCTGACCAAATTGGCGGACCTTTATACCATCATAAGAAGGTTCATGTCCATTTGAGACATTCCTACGCCTGCTCAGTTGTTTGCCTACTCTGTGACGCCATAGTAAGAACAGAGAAATCGACAGAACCTTCCATTTAATACAATTATATTTAATAGAAGGATCTGGAGATCTGGAGAAATCAATTATTGTTGTCAGCTAATTGTTCAATCGTGTCTCATTTGTTTGTGCATAACAGTGCGAGCGTTTTGTAATTCAATGTGTGCATATTAGTGTGAATAATTAAATTTTATACATATATTTTTGTCACTTTCTATTAAAACTATTATTCTGATAATACCAACTGTAACTATTTGCCTATTAAAAGGGTTTATAAAGGCTGTGTTATATAGGCTATGGAAGGGTCCCAAGGCTATCCAAACGGATTACCAGCATATAGGCAGATTTTTATCAATGTCAAAATATGACATTTTGACATTTTATCAATGTCAAAATCTAGAGCACAGAATTATTATTGTTTTCCACCCACTTAATCCTTGTAGTAATGAGCATTCAATTAACCCAGGGGCTTTTCCAAGGTTTAGTCGAATGTTGCCTCGGGTGATTTTGCATAATTTCTCTCCGCCTTCTAACAATCCGATTCAAGTGTATTTGCGGAGAATACAAAATACCCACGCCTCTCCTGAAAGCTCATTGTAAATCCTGCCTTGTGACAAAACAGTGGCCTGATTAGAACTCACCGCCGATTTTTGTCTGGACTAGTGACTGCAAAAACCTAAAAATGTTGCCAAAGCAGTATATGGATGGCAATATTTAAAATGCATAGCCCGTTTTTGTCAAATGAGTTCCATGATATTGCTAGCTACTTTAACAGATGAATTACCTGCCCGTGCCCCCCCCCCCCCCCCCATGCAGTGCCAGTCCAAGTAAATTACCCCATTTGACACCAGGGCAGCATTTACGCTTGGCTTGGGTACAGTAGTGCACCCTCTGACATGACCTCAACCTCAACTCTCCATCCTCCATCGGTAGTAGGTTTCAACCTCTGAAATAACATTAATTAAACCCAGTTTGCTCAGACATGCTGCTGAGAGAGCGCGGATTGCGTGCTAGCTTTGCAAACCTTTCCATTCTAGACAAAGAAAGACGTTTGTTCCAACATTCTAATTTAGGTCACCACCAATGCCTTTTGTGGAATCTAAAAGATGTCCAATCTATTGGGTTGGAAGAATCACGCCATCCTTGTTACCATGGGAAGCGCGAGAAGAACCTCCTCCTTGCTTGCAGCGTCACCAAAGCTAAATCTCGATTTTTGGTGAAAAGGGGGACGGGGAGGTAACTTGCGGTCAACCCACGGCAGAGTAGCCTAGGCTGCCAGCAGTTGTACACGCCATCCTATTAACCATATCGGGTCTGCTGTCTTTGATTATTCGCCTATAAATAAATAGAATGCGTGTAAAAGACAAAAACGCACACAAACGTGCCTTGTTGTCAATATACTTTCCTGCAGTTATTGTCTCATTTGGATTTAACAAAATTCAGGCACAGGTAGGCTGATTGATTATTTTCATTTTGAACTGCTAGTAATTGTAGAATAGTCGTGTTTTTATGTTTAAGCAACAGTTTGCGCACATTCTGAAATTAGCCTGGACTTACAATATCAATGGATTCTGTTGAAATAATGGAAAGTGTGTAATCGGCCACTGAAGGGGTTAATTTTATGTGTCAGACCCCTCCCATTATTGTCAGTCATCGTATTAATAATCGCACCACTAGAAGTGTCGCCATAAAGCCGGTTTTGGCGAGAACACGGGAAAGGTAGTGGTGCTGTCTCAGTGCGGTGGTGCTGAAAGTGCCATCTGAAGTAATGTGGTCGGTATTTTTTTTCTTTCTGTCTTATCTGGACAGAAACTTTGTCAAGGGAGAATTCCCCAATTATTCCCTAGATGCAGAGAAACAGAGTAAAGATGTGTTTTTCATGCTCAACAGCACATTCTGTGCCAAAATGTCAGGCATTGGGGGAAATTGTCTTTACCAAGTGTCAGACGGAATTGAGGAAGTGCGCTCAGTGCATGACACGTCGGGTAAACTGGTGGACTGCTCAGTAACCATCAACCAGACGCAGGTGAAGTCATTCATGCATGTGTGCAGATTGGGACTGAAGCACCAGATAACCAACCCAGAATATATGGAGTTGAGTTTTGCAGACATGACAGAAGCCAAATACAACTGTCAAGCGTTCCAGAGGACATCAAAGTGCACGACGGTCACCACGGAGAGGATAGCCGCACCAACAGCACAGACACCGAAGGAGACGACGAGAGAGAATTCTGTCCACGAGGATAACAAGCAGAGATCCAAGCGAGGATTCACTTATCCTGGAACCCTGTGGTGTGGAGCTGGCAACATGGCTGATAATTACGACCATTTGGGTAGGTTGTGAACTTGCGTAAAGTTTGATGTTATTCTGTATTTTAGATGCATGATGAACTATTATGACCACATTTAGTCATTCAACTGTTTCCCTGATTTCGGTGCATGTTGGTTTGTTGTTATTGTTTAATATACATTCGCCGTTTGCAGGAGAGTTCGCGGCGACTGACAGTTGTTGCCGCGTTCATGACCACTGCCCCTACGTCATCCATGCGTTTTCCTCAAAATACGGCTACACCAATTTCAAGTGGCATCCCCTTAGTCACTGTGACTGCGATAATGCGTGAGTTGCCTACATTATAGTTGAAACGCCTTTTTTTGTTTAAAAAATAGAATGTTAGGAGCAAAATGCAATGCCTTTGATCCATCCGTTTAAATAATCTATAAAGAATAAATAAATAAACTACTTCATACACTTGAGTAATCATGTTAGACAGTCAGAGGCTCAAACCAATTATATGATGTACTACTACAGTCTGTCAAACCATCCAGACAGGCTACAGTAACCAGGAGTGGCTAATTTTCTCTTTGTCACACTATCTGTGCAGGTTGAAGGAGTGTCTGAGGAAAGTCAATGACACCTCCTCCAGGGTGGTTGGCCAAGCTTTCTTCAATGTCATTGAGGTGCCCTGTTTCCAGTTTATATATGAAGAGCAATGTGTGGAGCGCCACTGGTATGGCGTGTAAGTACAGTATTTACTGTAATAATGCACATGTTGTGGCAGGTGCAGCGAAATGCTTATGTTACTAGCATCGACAGTGAACTAGAATGTCTTGCAAATACAATACAAATAATTTAAAAAAATCGAACAAGAATTAACAATCCAAGCATTTTTAGTGGCTTTATAATACACTACAGGGAGCACATTTTAAACCTCTCTCCATCTCTCTTAACCACACAGGTGTAAAAAATATGACAAGCTCCCGGTTGCAGTGCCTAGAGAGTCCATCCCGTATGATTTCGGAGGTATTGACGTTATTGACGTGCTGACCGTGGCTCCTCAGAAAGAGACAAAGGAAACAGGCACAGAGCAGGACAATCCTGAAGGCACAACACAGTCCACTGTTTCTGGCTCCCAGACCACTGGCCCTGAGGAACCCTCCCTCAGGAACATGGTCACAGTTGCTGAGGACTTCATCAAATTTCTGGCCACCGTCTCCACCTCTCAGGGTTCGGCTACAGACAACACCAAAGGAGAGACACAGACCTCAGAGAAGAAGAAGAGGAAGAACACTGCAGGGAAAAATAAGAAAAATAACAAGAAAGGGAAAGGAAAAGGGAGAAAGAGGAAGCAGAAAATCGACTCAGTCTCAAAAGGAGCAGAGGAGTCCTACCAAGTTAGTCCTACCAAAGCAGAGGAAGTTGTCAATAAGAGTAACTTTGTAAATGAGCCTGAGAATGATGACCAGGTGAACAGAAATGTCAACCGTTTCAGTGATGGTGAAAAAGATTGTGGAGGGAAAGAGGAGCTTTCTAATGATGTCATGAGAGATGAACCACATGTAGATGAAGAAAGTGCTGCAGATGCCTCTGACACCTCAGCCACTGCTGTCAAGATGGAGCAGACAATGCTGGAAACTCCGGCTCTGAAGGATCACACAGAAACAGCGTCTCTTTCTGCAACCACCAGCACACCCATTGTGACCACACAGAAAACCAAAAGGCAGAGGTCAAGAAAGGGGGAAGGGAGGAAAAAACAGAGCAACATAACGCTAACTGTTACCCCTAAAGGAGTTGCACGCCATACCGCCATTAAACAGGACCTCCCAACAACCACAACAGAGAGCTCTGGCACCCCGACCATCCCTACCAGCACTGCCATAATCTCTGCAGATCAGCCTGCGCAACTAAAGTTAGAGAACCACAGTGAAAAGCGACATGTTACGGTTACTGCCGGCACCCCCATTGTGACTTTTATCAAAAGCAAAAGGCACAGGTCAAAGGAGAGAGAGAAAACAAATAAATGGAGGAAAATCCCTCCCGCTCTTCCCATGGTGGGGGATACTTTCCGAAACCCCACTGAAAAGGATCTTGAAGAGATCACTACTGAGAGCACAAGTGCTCCAGCCGTCACCACCATCACTACTGTTCGCGTTGCAGGGCAGCCAGTGTCACACAGACCCGAAAGTCACAATGAGAAAGGATCCAATACCATTACGACTGTAGGCTCAACTTTGAGTGAGACCAAAAGGCACAGGCTGAAAGAGAGAGAGGGAAGAAAGATGAGGAGAAAAGTCATATCAACTCTCTTGGCTGAGGGCACATCTCTTCAGAATCCCACTGAAGATGCCCTTTATACAGTCACTACTGACAGCACTGTTGTACTGAACATCCCCACAACCACCACTGTAGTCGCTGCAGAGCAGGCTGAGATGCTAACGCCACAGAGCATAGAGAGTCATAGTGAAAAGGGACTTCTCACCAGAACAGCCAGCGATCCCGTTATGACTGGGAGAAGACAAGGATCAAAAGAGAGGGAGGGTAGAAAGAAAAGTAAAAAAGTGACCATACCCACTGTTGTCAAGGATGAGGTTCCTATCCATAATGACAATGAAACTAAACTTGAAGAAATAATAACAGGTACAAGTCTGACACCTTCAGCGTCAGAAATCTCATTCAAAGTTGACGAAGAAGGAGAGTTCAATCTACAGGGTTCTGAGAACTACAGAGAACAGGCCCTCAGAGAACAGACCAGCACACACACTACTAGTCCAATAAAATCCACTGTCCAGAAAACGGAAGAGAGAATAGGTAGAAAGAAAAGGAGAAAACCACCACAATGAGACTCATACTAACAATGTTGCTAGTATAGAATGAAAGAGTGAAATGATGTCCTAGATGACTAGTCTGGCTCTTGACTATCAGGAAAACCTGCTATGCAGACTCAGATGTATGTGTAGTATGTGTTAGTCGTCATCTTGTGTATGTTTTGTAAAATCAACATTTGTGCCACTATTCAACAGGAATTGAAACAAGTGAATGAAGAATCAGGATAATGTTTTGTATTATAGTATGTGCATTTAAACACAAATGATTAATAAAATATTGGAAAGAAGCATATATTGAGTGCAATGAATTCTAAAAGTGATGATTTCATTAATAACACATTCATTTTTTTGTGCATGTAGGCATGTACTGTACTCCCAAGACACAGCAGGGAATATTTAATACGGAATAAATGAGGGAATTCCAAGTTCAGGGAGTTCTCCATTTCATCTGCTTACTCGTAAATGGCTTACTTTTACTTTTCTGCAAACAATTCTTGCAATATTGTATACACAGACAGGCTCCAAGCCAAGAAAGCTGAGCCTTCTTCCAGGTTTAAATACTATTTCCTTTGTTCTGTGTGGGACTTTGGACCTCTAGTCTTTTCCAATGCGATATAAGGCATTGTGATGAAAAGGGTCACATTCCTAAAAAAGGATTACGTGCTCACTATGAACTCTATTCTCCTATGAACTATGAACTCTATTCTCTCTCCTAAATGAGGGCTGTAAGACCCTGAAACACTGAGGCTCAAATCCCTATGCTGATTCTTACACACTACAATTTTTTAAATTTCAGTTTTTAATTTAACCTTTCTTTAACTAGGCAAGTCAGTTAAGAACAAATTCTTATTTACAATGACGGTCTACCCTGGTCAAACCCAGACAACGCTGGGCCAATTGTGCACCGCCCTATGGGACTCCCAATCACGGCCGGATGTGATACAGCCTGGAATCTAACCAGGGACTGTAGTGACGCCTCTACCACTGAGATCAGTGCCTTAGACCGCTGCGCCACGCGGGAGCCCAAATGAAGAGTTTCACAGAATGAGATTGACATGCAATACTGTTGCTTACTGGACAGACACAGATGTATAGAATAAGTTATGTAATTATGTCCAGCAGTTCATGGAAGGTGCACATGATTTTCTGGTATTTCTCAATTAAAGGATATTAACATAAACAGCTATAGGCCCCCGAACATGCAATTCCTGCTTCTGTTTTTTGTTTCTTGTCTGCTGTTTCTTGATATTTATTTAACTAATTTACAATAAATTGACAGGATATGTTACAGACTGAAAACATCAGCTAGGATAATAAAATCAGCAACAAAAGAAACGTCCCCTTTTCAGGAACCTGTCAAAGAAAATTGGTAAAAATCCAAACAACTTTACATATCTTAATTGTAAAGGGTTTAAACACTGTTTCCCATGCTTGTTCAATGAACCATAAACAATTAATGAACATGCACCTGTGGAACAGTCGATAAGACACTAACAGCTTACAGACGGTAGGCAATTAAGGTCACAGTTCTGAAAATTTAGGACACTTTCTACTGACTCTGAAAAACACCAAAAGAAAGATGCCCAGGGTCCCTGCTCATCTGTGCCGAATGTGCCTTAGGCATGCTGCAAGGAGGCATGGGGACTGCAGATGTGGCCAGGGCAATAAATTGCCATGTCTGTACTGTGAGATGCCTAAGACAGCACTTCAGGGAGACAGGACGGACAGCTAATCGTCCTTGTAGTGGCAGACCATGTGTAACAACACCTGCACAGGATCGGTATATCTGAACATCATACCTGCGGGACAGGTACAGGATGGCAACAACAACTGCCCGAGTTACACCAGGAACGCACAATCCCTCCATCAGTGTTCAGACTGTCCGCAATAGGCTGAGAGAGGCTGGACTGAGGGCTTGTAGGCCTGTTGTAAGGTAGGTCCTCACCAGACATCACCGGCAACAACATCGCCTATGGGCACAAACCCACCGTCGCTGGACTAGACAGGACTGGCAAAAAAGTGTTCTTCACTGATGAGTTGCGGTTTTGTCTCACCAGGGTGATGGTTGGATTCTCATTTATCGTCGAAGGAATGAGCGCTACACGAGGCCTGTACTCTGGAGTGGGATCGATTTGGAGGTGGAGGGTCCGTCATGGTATAGGGAGGTGTGTCACAGCATCATCGGACTGAGCTTGTTGTCATTGCAGGCAATCGCAACGCTGTGCGTTACAGGGAAGACATCCTCCTCCCTCATGTGGTACCCTTCCTGCAGGCTCATCCTGACATGACCCTCCAGCATGGCAATACCACCAGCCATACCGCTCGTTCTGTGCACAATTTCCTGCAAGACAGGAATGTCAGTGTTCTGCCATGGCCAGCTAAGAGCCCGGATCTCAATCCTATTGAGTATGTACTGCACTGCAGTACTTAATGCAGTTGGTGGCCACACGAGATACTGACTTACTTTTGATTTTGACCCCCCCCCCCTTTGTTCAGGGACACATTATTCCATTTCTGTTAGTCACATGTCTGTGGAACTTGTTCAGTTTATGTCTCAGTTGTTGAATCTTATGTTCATACAAATATTTACACATGTTAAGTTTGCTGAAGATAAACGCAGTTGAGAGTAAGAGGACGTTTCTTTTTTTGTTGAGTTTAGTAAAACAGTTGGACACTTCAGTAAGCAGTGACTGGTATTCAAAGCTTAAGCTACTGATGGTGTTCCAGACTGGGACTAGACCCAAGCATTCAGACCAGCTCAGTTTGGGGGGGAACAGAGTGTTTAAGCAGTACTGGCAAGTAGTAGGCTAGTTTGATCTGAGACAAAGTATAATAATTTCTCACCTCATACCACAGTATATTACATCAGCTGCATTGTCAGTGTTTTTCAATGGTCTTTTGAACGGAATCATATTGTATTTTGTATGGTCTGACTACTTGAGAGGAACAATTGTTCGCAGTTGGCAAAGAAACAAGAGAGTCTTCAGTATTTGACATTTTTATGAAGGAAAGGCATTCAACAATGCTAACATGCAGCTTTAATTAGTACTGCAGGCTGGCACTGATAGATCTCTTCTTTGTTATGGACTCATTTTGTTTGTGGATTACATGAGAACATGATGAATACTAACAATAACTGACACTGTTCTTACATGAGTTGAATTCAATTACAGGAAGTGAATTTTATAGTTTTAAAATACATTCATATGGGTTAAATACATTGACAGAGGATAACATTTAAGTGCACTGTATATTACGGGACAGCAGCTGTAATGTGAATATGCTGATGTAGCACAGTATGCACAGACCACAACATGTTTCAGTTGGCAATGCATTTAAAAATACAAAGTCAAAAAAATAATACAGTTAGTAAAAGTGCTTGAGGTCCTATACCTATTCTGTTCAACACTTCCAAGTAATACTGTCAATGTTCTTCATTATGTTACACTCAGAGTAGACATGAAGCCTGTATAGCTAATGTAGGCTAAAACCTATACCTAGTCAGCTCTCAGGCAATACACCAAGCAGCAACTGGATATGAATCCAGAAACTTACAAGTCATTAAAATGGCCTAAGACTCATGTGACAAAGATAACATGGTATAGATATAATATACATGGTACTACAAATGGCCTTTTCAAACCCCTACTGAGAGATAGTTAATATTTATATAGCATATGTTACAGTAACCTCGGGTGTGATTCAGAAAGAAATAGTTTTCATTGGTTTTTGTTGCATCACATGCATTTGAAGTTAATACGCTTAAAACCTGGTTTAAACAAGGCATGCAGTTTTCATTGTTTCCAATACATTCCACTAAAATTGCAAGCGAGAAACAGTGCTACCAAAGAAGTGATAGTCAACGTTTCCAACCATCTTCTTTAGGTGAATTTGAAACAAACCACTGTTATCAAATACATTATCCACGTGCAATTCAGTCATCCATGTTGGTCACCATCATCTTATCCTTCAATGTGAACAACTGAAGCAGTGAAGTGTATGCAGTAATATATAATGAGTCCAGTTCATATACAGTACAGTAGGGGTGAGTAACAGTGGGATCGGGAGAAGGAAAGTCTCCTCTGGACCTAGCGATCCATCTCATCCAGCAGCGGTGTGGCGTCTCCAGCGAGGGACATGGGCGTGCTCTCGATCATGGGGCTGGGAGAAGGTCGTGGGGTCATTCTGGGCCTCGTCTTCTTGCGCTCTGCCTCTTTCTCCTGGAGCCACTGCTCGGCCATCTTGCCCCAGTCCACTGCTGTGTGGGAAGTTGCCCTGAGGGTTGGGAGCAGGGAGAAAAGATAACTCACTATTTACTTACTCACTCACAATGTAGCAGTTGTATGCTTCCTGAACAATTAGAGGTAAGTTATCTGCCGTTGGAAACTTCTGTAAGTACGCAGCTACATACATGGACCCTAATCTCTCCATTTGAATGACCCATATTGAAATGGTTTCTCTATTGGATAATTCTGTCTAAGAGCTAGTTTTGAGAGGTGACTTACTTTGGTGTTGGTGTCCTGTGGTGGCGGGAGGAGGATGTTGATGATGGTGTGGAGGAGGAAGGGCGGTGTCCATGTCCGTGTGAGGACTGGGGAGTGCTGCTGGGGTACTGGGGCGTGGTGATAGTCTGCTGCTGGCTGGGGGTGGGGGTGGTGTATGAATAGCTGGGCGTCAGAAGGGGAGTAGCAATCGGCTGCTGAGCTGGTGTGGCAAACACCTGGGACAGAAAAAATAAAGTTGAAGGGCTCATGTTGAACAGAAATATGAAAAACGGATAGAGATGAAAGTGCAAAGTTTTTGTGATTGTGAGATTCAGATATACAGAAAGTGTCTGTGTATTCCAAACGTACATGATAGGCGCTGCTGCTCCCCCCTCCGCCGCTGCTGCCACCAGTATAGCCGTACTGGCTGGATGCCCATCCGGCTGGTGTGGTGTTGGGGTTCTGGCCCTGGCCCGTTACTGCGGCAATGGCACTGAACATCTGAGAGGTCATGTTCTGAGGGAGGGCGTTCACTGCACGGGTCAGATCTGAGTGACAGACGCACAGGGCATACATAATACATACAACTTTATACATTAGGAGAAGATTAAACAGAGAAACTGTTTCTTAAAAGTCCTTAAAATGCTGACGATTTCAACCTTAGGATGCATGAAATGTTAAAAACCAATTGAGGTAACATACAGTATATCATAGCCATAGAAATCCTGGGGAGTGAGTATACGTACACAATAACTGACATAGGGCCGGAACAATACCAGTATCACGATACTCGTTAGTACCGTGGCAAGGAAACAAAGCACAAAGCAGATTTAACTACTTTAGGAAAACAGCCCTAATGTTGGAAACAAACATAATTATGTTGTCATCCAGAGTCACATGTATTTATTTTTACCAAGCTATAGCACACAATATTCTACATACAGCAGGTTTTTAAATAACCAAAGAGTTTTGTCTGCTTCGTGTTTTCCTTTTTGTCATGGAAAAAATATGGCGATACTGGTATTGTCCTGGCCCTAAACTGACCTGCAATGTTAATATTGGCTGGCGTGGCATTGACAGAGGCTGGGGTTCGTGTTCTACTGCTGCTGCTGGGAGTAATCCCTGTAGGAAAAATACCAAATATCAGATAACAGAAGTGAATCTGTCATTAGAGCACGATTACCCTGGACTGTAGGTTTCATTGTGTGGCATTCTGTGTATGCTCTGACCTGCCACTGGCTCCTGGAAATGGTCTTTGAACCAGCGGAAGAGTCCATTGACTGTGGGAAAAATCTGGCCTCTGTATCTGAACCCCTCAGGCGTGACAGTCACAAACTCAACCCTGCATGCCAGAGAAAAGTCATGCCATTCTGATTATGACAATATAACAATGACAGTACATTGTGACACTACAACACCACAGTATAGTACTTTATGAACACCACAGTATAGTACTTCACTGAACAGTGATAATTACTGTGGATACATGTGACAAACCCTCCTGAGCGAGAAGTAAATAAGGGTTAATGTTTATGTCCTTTCATGTCTCTAAACAAGCACCAATAATCACTCTTTCTCTTGGCAGGCAACAGCGGCAGAGACAAACAGGCGCTTTATGCTTCCCCTACTGTACTGACACACATTCTGTGTTTGGGTTTTGGGGGTGAGGCAGTTCCATTTCCAACACGAAAGCTTTTTTCTTTAGGGTGTCAATTGCACATGAAAGAAAATGAAGCCAAGTGCATCTCCAGCATTTCTATATCTATGCAACTTCATACATTGTATGAATGGGTGTTTATTTGAATGACAAAGGCAGCGGCTAGTGTGGTTGGCAGTCCTGAGGTAACCTTGGTTTTCCGCGGGGCTGGTAACCGAGCAGAAACTTCCCTGGCAGCTCTCTACAGGCAGACACATAGTAGGGGATGAATGTAGGCTTTTCCTTCTTGCTTTTCACTAAGACCTCCTCCATTTTCTGCAATTCAAAAAACAGGGATGGCAGCTGATGATCAATCGAAGAGAATTGAAAAGGTTTCTATCCCATCTGTCTCTTTGAAACTCTTATTCTCTCTCTCTCTCAAACACACACACACACTGGCAGATGGCTGATACACACATAAATACACATTCATACACAATGATACTGTGAATTGAAAGAAAGTATATCCTTGTTCCTACCTTTCGGTCTCCACCATTGCATTCTTGAAAATACTTGTGACCAAGTAGATCGCGAGCAAACGCAGCCATTGGTTGAACGTATCTGGCTGTGATTTCATCCAGATCTTCAAATTCCTGAGAAAAAGGTCAAACAAACTAGTGAAACACATTGGTTTCATGCCAAATGGCGCCCTATTCCCTAAATAGTGCACTACTTCTGTAGATTATATAGGGAAAGGGTGCCATTTTGGACGCACATAATTATATTCATACAGGCTATATATTGCTTCATAATGAAGAAGCCTGTGAATGGAGCTGACCTCAGTGTTGATCCACAGGGTATGTCCCAGGCTGAAGGCATTCTCCTTGCCCTCCTCTCGTACGTCAATGTGCTGGTAGATGCCATCAGCAACCTTCCAAGTAACAGTCAGGTGGTTCTCTCCCTTACTGCTGGGCCTGATGATCACATCTCCCTGGTCCATGGACTCCATCATCTTCTCTGCCTGCTTGAAGTTGATGTTATGGAACGATGGGTGGGCTATCACCCTCTTGATGTAGGCTACAGGGAGTGGAAAGATGTATTTTTATTATTATATTATTAGGCCTGGTTTCCCAGACACAGATGTAGCCTAGTCCTCGACTAAAAAACACTTTAAATTTAACATTTTCAATGCCCAGGCTTCTTATTCCAGGACTAGGCTTAATCTGTGTCCCGGAAACTAGCCCAAAATCTACTCTTACTACCATTACCAAAATCAACCAATAATAAAAGATGAATCAAGAATGTAATTTTATCCATTTATCAATTCCAGCTATGTTCTCTATCTAGAGTTGTACAGTAAGATCTCAGACAGGTTCACACTTGTTCTCTGCTGTTTCTTCTTGGCCTCCTCCTCCTGCTTCACATCCTCTGTCTCAGTGTCAAAGTCGTAGTAGGTGTCCTTGGGAAGCTTCCACTCATTGTTCTTATCCGACAGGTCTGACGTCCGACAGGTCAGATCCACACTGAGCTTCTCAATGTCAATCTTCATGATCCTGCAGTGCACTGTCATGCCCACCTACAGCAGGTTCAAGTTAAAGTGTTATGACTTTTATAAAGTGCTATATGACTTATAAAGTGTTGTTACTTTTATAAAGTGTTATATGACTTATAAAGTGTTGTTACTTTTATAAAGTGTTATATGACTTTGGCAATTGACTGGTAGTTATACTGAAATCGAGAGATATTTAGGGGGAAACTCCAGTGATACCTTAACCCTTTCTTCAGGGTGCTTGACCACTTTGTCACTGAGGAACTTGGTAGGGATAAAACCGGTGACTCCGTTGTCCATGCGACAGCGGACCCCAATAGCTTGGCCAGGGCAGGAGCCACTGTCAAAATGATTCCACACCTGCCAAAGAAAACAGAGGCTATGTCAGACTTTGCTGATCAAAAAGACAGCTGTGGTCAATAAAACTATAGCAACAAATAACAATAATCTAGGAACTTAAAACCTGATAGCCCACCACTCTTCAGATGGGCTGTCACTCACAGTGTGCAAGTATAGATTGCAGCAGAATATGGAGCATATCAGATTCTCACCTCGCTGAGCTCAGGGAAGTTATCCTGCTGACAGAAAGGACACTGCCACAGACCTGTCTCATCATTCCTTATGGCCTGGTCATAACTCTCCCCCTGGGGGCGCCGGTGAGCAATGCCTGTCACCACACTGGTGATCAGTTTACCTAGAGAGCCACGAAGACAGACAGACCGAGACCATGAAAACAGTGTTGAGATACCAATTAGGGAGTTATACATATTTTCTACTATGTCCACATTGGGGCTGTGACTCCCTGCACCAAAAAAGGTTGGTAGTGTGCGTGTTAACCCATCATTTTGAAAGAGATATCAATAAGGCCCTGGTTGAGAAGAAACATTACGTACCGATGTAAAAGGTCTCTGGTGTCTCCTTGGTGAGCAGGTTGAAGATCTCCTCTGTGTTAGGTCCTCTGTAGGTGGACCTCAGGTCTTTGTACCTGCAGCTCAGCTCAGCACGGATGTCATACAGGGTGATGCCCTTGTTACCATAGCCCTGTGGACACAGAGAGTCTCAAACAGTGAGCACTACAATGTCCTCAGATCAGGAAGAGGATGCAAGCTCTTCATAACCACCCAGAGTAGGACAACGGATGTGTTCCAAATGGCACCCTATTCCCTATATAGTGCACTACTTCTGGGATGCAGCCTACATCTCCCACACTGACCTGTCTTTCCAGCTCCTCAGCAAAGGCATCCAAGTCTAGGTCTTTGAGCCGCTCTGGGTTTTCCAGGATCTCCTCCAGTGCTCCAGCTGGGTTGGCGTCCTCCGCTGACTCATCGTACTCCAGGGCATCCACGGCCATCTTCCTTGCCCACTCGTAGGTCTCTGGGTGCACCCGCGACCCGTCCAGAACCTCAATATAGGAGTCAGTACTGCAGGTAGGGAAATACACTATGTAGTGAATTGGCTGTGTGATGATGTCAATAAAAGTAGTAGTGAATGTTACTATTATGAGTTAAATTTCAAAACAAAATATGTTTTTTAGTCTCAGGAATTTTCTGCAGTATTGCATGAATGACCATGCCCAATGTTCTGAGACCGACCTGTCTCCAAGTGAAGCTGTGTCAATCTTGATGAAACCAGCACAGTTGATGAAGACCTTGGGGCCCATGTGACACATGGTGACCAGCTGAGTGCGGTTTTCCAGACGAGTGTTATTTTGCTTCAGGATCTGGAAACAGAGATGGATAAGTGTACATGTAAAAGTATCTATTCAGATGTCAGTACAGTAGAGCAGTGGTTCCCAAACTGTGGGTTGCACAGGGTCCGGCTTTAAACTTACTCTTGAAAGTTGTAATAGTAGAATGCCAAAGGTGCAATTTCGAGTAGTGCATCATCAGAATTCTCTTGTCATGTCAGTCATTGCATACCTTCGAGAGCTATTTATAACTTGTCAGAAATGTCCAGATCAACTTGCCCATGTCAGATAAAGTTTTCTAACTAGGTTTTTTTGCCTATAGATTTTGTGGTAATATTAGAGTCATTCAAATATCACATGAATACTCATTAGACATGTATAGAATTGCGAGAAAATTTGCTTTAAAACCACAAAATCTTCTCTGGACCACATGACAAAATGTGTAGAATTGCAGAAAATTTACTTTAAACCTGCAAAATGTTCTCTCCACCAACAAGAGGGGTGTGAACAGTTTGTGTCATGAACAGTGCTTGCGCCCAAAGAAATAGATGTGACGCGAGTGCAAGTGGGGAAGTGGGATTTTCCACAATGCTGGAAGGGGGGCCTGAATGAAAAAGTTGAGGAACCAATGCAGTGGAGTACTGAGAAACTATAATAATAAAAAACAAATAGGTACATACTGCTACTGTATATTAATCAATTATATCTGGTAACACTTGGTATATTGTTGCTTTTATATCTGTGTAGTAACACTGTAATTACATTGTATTAACATGTTGGCAATCTAGATGCCTTATGTGATCTATGTCTTACCCTGAGCAGGTGGGATCCCTTCCTGGGCCCCAGGCCACAGACGTACTGCACCAGGCTCTGGGTGTAGGGGTGGGCCATGGCCCGGTTCACATCCACACCCACTTCATTCACCCGGTTGATGAACTCACAGTACAGAGCATTCAGCAGGTCCTCCTTCACTACATGCTCCTGTGTGGGAAGAAAACAGAGAACAGTTAGACTCACTCTTTACAGACACACTGATTCACAGACTTTGATTCAAACCAGACTATGATTATCATGTACAGTCAACTAGACTTGCTACTGCATTAGGGTGATTCCACTCCAGCATGGCCCAAAAATATTTATGTTATCACAGATTGTTCTGGGAATTCTCACAAAAACTTAATTGGGAGGAAGGATGTTTAACATGCTTTTTACATTTGTATCACAACATTGTTTTAGAACCATTTTAGGCCTTTTTAAAACCTATACCTGCCTACTGTAAGACCCTATGATCCGTGAACCGACAACAGACAACATCTTGGTGTTTGGAACAATATACTCTTTAAACACATTACATTTTGAGAATGTGCTCTCCATTTTATACATTGACATTATAGGTTATTAACCAATCACAGCTAGGGCTGTTACGGTGACCTGAGTCACGACCGCAGTCAAATTCCACGTGATCATTTAGTCATTGTAACTAGGCCTCTCCAAGCTCTAATGCTGCTGATGGTCATTAGTAGCCTACCAAACCCAGCACTCTGTTGTCCATCTAATGACTCTGGCATCAATGCAAATGTAATCGAAAATGTAATCTATAGGCTATTCAATTGCGTGAGAAAACAGAGTTTTGATGGCTTCTATTAAAAATAGGTTCCCATCAGCTTTCTATAGGCTAGGCTTACTATACTACTAACCTAATATTAAGAAAATTGCTTTGTTTTACAACAGGTGTATAGCCTACCTGGCTGGAATGAAAATGAACCATGGCAAAAGCGTCCTCCATTTGCTATTTAAGTGCATAGATTACAATATTTCCCCCCCCCTGTCTCTGTTCTGATACAGGTGCATGACAATGGTCCATTCTAAATCAAAACTAATTTCACACATTCAGTATATTAATTAGCATACGTAAAGACAAGATTAAATTATGAATAGTCTGATGGGTGATATTATCACTTGTGATTTATATATCATTTTAAAATTTTATTTCACCTTTATTTAACCAGGTAGGCAAGTTGAGAACAAGTTCTCATCTACAACTGCGACCTGGCCAAGATAAAGCAAAGCAGTGCGACACAAACAACAACAGAGTTACACATGTAATAAACAAACATACAGTCAATAACACAATAGGAAAGAAAGTCTATATACAGTGTGTGCAAATGAGGTAAGATAAGGGAGGTAAGGCAATAAATAGGCCATAGTGGCGAAATAATTAGGAGCATGTTTCTGGGCGCGGAAGAATAGATTCAAGGCATAATGTACAGACAACGTGGAGGTAAACCTAGGCATTGAGTGATGATGAGAGAGGTATTGTCTCTAGAGACATCAATTAAACCAGGTGAGGTCACCGCATGTGTGGGAGGTGGGACAAGAGGGTTAGCTGAGGCATATTGAGCAGGGCTTGGAGGCTCTACGGTGAAATAAGACAATAATCACTGACCAAAACAGCAATGGACAAGGCATATTGACATTAGGGAGAGGCATGCGTAGACGAGTGATCACAGGGTCCAGTGAGGAGCTGGGCGGGCTGGAGACACGGCGATTCAGACAGCTAGCGGGCCGGGGATAGCAGGCTAGCAGAAGGGCCTTAGAGGGACGTTGCGACCGAAGAAGTCTGTTGTAGCCCCCTCATGCAGTTACATCGGCAGACCAGTTGTGATGGATCAGCAGGGGTTGCTTCAGGATAGAGACGTTAGCCAGGAGAAGCCAATCGGATAGCAGCTAGCTAGCTGCGATGATCCAGGTGAAGAGGTGAAGAGCTTGCGGTATGAATCCGGAGATATGGAGAAAAAGAAGTCCTATAAGCTCTGGGTTGAAACGCGCTGTGCAGACTGGCAGGAGTTGTCCGGGCTAAAGGTTAGCTGAAGACCGCTAGCAGTGGCTAGCTGACTACTAGCTAGTAGCTAGCTTCTGTTGGGGGTTCCGGTTCTAAAGTAAAGAAAATAGCAGATCTATACCACATTGGGTGAGGCGGGTTGAAAAATATAAAAAATATATGCGAAGAAAAAATATATAAAAAGATATATATAAAGATATATACACAGGGACACGACAAGATGAAGACAAAGACGCCTGACTGCTACGCCACTTGTGAATTATATATTATCACTTGTGAATGATGTATTATCACTTGTGAATGATGGATTATCACTTGTGAATGATGTATTATCACTTGTGAATGATGGATTATCACTTGTGAATGATGGATTATCACTTGTGAATGATGTATTATCACTTGTGAATGATGGATTATCACTTGTGAATGATGTATTATCACTTGTGAATGATGTATTATCACTTGTGAATGATGGATTATCACTTGTGAATGATGTATTATCACTTGTGAATGATGTATTATCACTTGTGAATGATGGATTATCACTTGTGAATGATGCCCAGCGTGTGCAGTAAAGGCAAGAAACAGCACATGCCTTTTTTCTGTGTGACCTTTTCAAATCATAGTCGCACACCTCATGTAGTCTAGCCCATAAGCCTATATGTTTTGATAAGGTTTGTATCACAATTTAAGTGACCAAATTACTTCTTAAAATTAAGCACATTAATCCGCTTTACAACTGGTGTAGAGCCTTACTGGTATACAAAGTGGGTGCGTGAGTTTCAAGTTTAGGGAAGATAAGTTTCACCATAAATATGCACCTTTATAATAAAGCATTACATCCATAATCTCATTTGCGGTCACTTTTGAGAACAATGTTTTCCCGCTAATTGATTTTGGAATATTTGTGCTTATAGCCTACTGCCGTGTGCGCATTGCTGCACTTATAATGTGAAGAAATAGCCTAATAGTTTTAAAAAGTTAAGATAAACATTCTGATCTGTTGCATCAGCCTCATTGCTTTTTTTGTTGCAACAATTTCAATGATTTTACTGAGTTAATGTTCATTTGAAATAAATTCCTTAGGCCTTAATCTATGGATTTCACATGACTGGGAACAGATACCTTGAAAGAAATGGGCCTCAGGATCTTGTTGCGGTGTTTTTGTGTATTGAAATTGCCAATCGATAAAATGGTATTGTGTTTGTTGTCCGTAGCTTATGCCTGCCCATACCATAACCTCACCGCCACCATGGGGCACTCTGTTCACAATGTTGACATCAGAATACCGCTCACCCACACGACGCCGTACACACAGTCTGCGGTTGCCATATGGCATAGCTAGATCAGGGCATAACATACGGACATTTTAGAGTATGCTATTCTGTTCTTCTGAAATAGACAACATTTTCTTTATAACATGTTTCTTAAGACCTGTTTAAAATAAATAATGGATTTATTGTGATTGTGAGGGCTATATTAAATGGATTTATTATACTTTTTTAAAAAAATGTAGACGTTTCAAAAGGTCTGCATCAGTGGCTTGTAGGCTATGCGTGGAAGCCAGGAGATGCTAAACGTGTTTATGTTAATTACCGTGAGACTGGCAGAGTATGATGGCACCAAGGTGTTGTCTGTATCATGTACGGTTCACGGATCATTGGGTCAAAAAGGTCCTAAAATGGCCACCTTCATCATGATTTTACAAAAAAAAAAAAAAAGCACATCAAACATTCTTCCTCCCAATGAAGTTTCTATGTGAGAATTTTGAGAACAATCTAAACCCCCCCCCCACCCCCCCAAAAAATTGGGCCATGCAGGCATGGAATCGTCCATTTAGTAGGGGGTTGTAAAGGATCTCTGTAAGCTCT
The DNA here is from genome assembly GCF_045791955.1 of Oncorhynchus clarkii lewisi. Classification (NCBI taxonomy): domain Eukaryota; kingdom Metazoa; phylum Chordata; class Actinopteri; order Salmoniformes; family Salmonidae; genus Oncorhynchus; species Oncorhynchus clarkii. Next base: position 19,801,181 of record NC_092173.1, on the reverse strand, counting down.
GTGTGATTTCATCAAAGCCACCAGTAGGTGATGATTATCTCCCAAGCATGCCTGGCCTAATAGAAACAGGAGTTGCGTCCTGAATGGCACTCTATTCACTGTATTGTGCACTACTTTTAACCTGTCTAGGACTGGGACCCCATTCCGCTAGCGGAACCCCTCGCCAACAGCCAATGAAATTGCAGGGCACCAAATACAAATCAACAGAAATCTCATAAATCAAATTTCTCAAACATACAAGTATTAGGCACCATTTTTAAGATAACATTCACATGAATCCAGCCACAGTGTCTGATTTAAAAAATGCTTTATAGTGAAAGCTCCACAAACGATTATGTTAGGTCACCACCAACTCACAGAAAAACCCAGCCATTTTTCCAGCCAAAGAGAGGAGTCACAAAAAGCACAAATAGAGATAAAATTAATCACTAACCTTTGATGATCTTCATCAGATGACACTCATAGGACTTCATGTTACACAATACATATATGTTTTGTTCGATAAAGTGCATATTTATATAAAAACATCTCAGTATACATTGGAGCGTTATGTTCACTAGTTCCAAAAACATCTGGTGATATTGCAGAGAGCCACATCATTTTACAGAAATACTCATTAGAAATGTCGATGAAAATACAATTGTTAGACATGGAAATATAGATACACTTCTCCTTAATGCAACCGCTGTGTCAGATTTCAAAAACACTGAGAACGGCACTCAGAGCCCAAACCAGCCAGAGAAATATCCGCCATGTTGGGTAGTCAACATTATTCATAAATAGCATTATAAATATTCACTTACCTTTGATGATCTTCATCAGAATGCACTCCCAGGAATCGCAGTTCCACAATCAATGCTTGTTTTGTTCGATAATGTCCATAATTTATGTCCATTTATGTCCAATAGCTTCTTTTGTTAGGGCGTTTGGTAAACAAATCCAAAAGCGCGTTCTCGTCCAGTCGTCCGAAAAGTAAAAAAAGTTATATTACAGGTCGAAGAAACTTGTCAAACTAAGTATAGAATCAATCTTTAGGATGTTTTAATCATAAAAGTTCAATAATGTTCCAACCGGAGAATTTCATTGTTTGTAGAAAAGCCTGCCATATGAGTTATGTTATACTCACAGACATCATTCAAACAGTTTTAGAAACTTCAGAGTGTTTTCTATCCAATACTACTAATAATATGCATATATTAGTATATGGGACTAAGTAGGAGGCAGTTCACTCTGGGCAAGCTATTCATCCAAACGTGAAAATGCTGCCCCCTATCCCAAACAAGTTAATCAAAGTCCTATTTGGAACTCAGTCTGTACCTGCAAAGGGTGTAACTTGAGGCAGAGGATGTCTTCGTCACTGCTGCACACCTGAGCATACTCCACCAGGGGGTCCTGGATCTTCCTGGCCACAGACACAGCCTGTCTCAGGAGAGGGGGGTAGTCCCGGAAATCTGCCTGTGGATTGGAGAAATAGAAAAATAAAGTACCAGTCAAAAGTTAGGACACATCTACTCATTCAAGGGTTTTTCTTTATTTTACTATTTTCTACATTGTAGAATAATAGTGAAGACATCAAAACTATGAAATAACACATACGGAATCATGTAGTAACTAAACAAATCAAAATATATGTTATATTTGAGATTCTTCAAAGTAGCCACCCTTCGCCTTGATAACAGCTTCGCACACTCTTGGCATTCTTTCAATCAGCTTCACCTGGAATGCTTTTCCAACAGTCTTGAAGGAGTTTCCACATATGCTGAGCACTTGTTGGCTGCTTTTCTCATCCAAAACCATCTCAATTGGGTTGAGGTCGGGTGATTGTGGAGGCCAGGTCATCTGATGCAGCCATCCATCACACTCCTTCTTGGTCAAATAGCCCTTACACAGCCTGGAGGTGAATAATCTTTTTTGGTTACAACATGATTCCATATGTGTTATGTCATTGTTGTGATGTCTTCACTATTATTCTAGTAAATAGTAAAAAGAAAGAAGAACCCTTGAATGAGTAGGTGTGTCCAAACTTATGACTGGTACTGTATGTAGAGTTAAGAGAAAAATCTATTTAACTGTCACTTACTCCACAATATTACAGTCATTGGCAATACATATTACATATTTAAAAACCACATTGTGGACCACTCAGAGAGAGTTTCTGGAGGTACAGTATGTAGAAAACCTCCAATGTAGAGAACATTGAAATGAGGAAATGTCTTGTGAGAATAAAGAAAACATGTTTGGGAAATGAGGGCAGGACTTGACCTCTGACTTCTTGCTGTTCATGTAGAGCATGGCCAGTTCATTATCAACCAGCTCCACCCCGATGGTGGGGAAGGAGGACTCCTGCTCCAGCTCACTGGCAGTGCGTTTAATGTCCTCAATCACCATCTGGGCGTCCCTGCACAGGGAGTGGAGGGGGAACATTACAAACGTTCAGGATGTGCATCCCAAATGGCACCGAAGTAGTGCACTATATAGGGAATAGGGTGCTGTTTGGGATGCAACCTCAGTCATGTTAGTAAGCTTTTTCAAACAGCAGTCTAAGAAGGCCACAGGTGAAAGAAACCAGGAGAGGGTTGCAAACCTGTTCTCCCCAGCTATAGCGATGATGTGAGGCTTCTTGCTGTTCAGAAACTTCTTCAGGGTTTCAATATCGTGGATCTAAAGGTATGGTAGGACAAATATTACAATATTTACTACAAATATGGTCAACAATGGTATGGTATGGTATGGTATGGTTATCTGAGCTTCTTCAAAACTCTTGCTCTGTGTCCCAAATGGACCCTATTCCCTACAGAGTGCACTACTTCTTTCCGGAGCCCTTTGGTACGAAAAAAAAGTATGAAAATGTATGCACTCACTACACTAATTGTAAGTCGCTCTGGACAAGAGCGTCTGCTAAATGACTAACATGTAAATGGGTGCCATTTAGGACTCACACTTGGCTTGGTTTTATATATACCTTTTTCTCCCTTTCATCCTCCCTCCATGCGTTCCTCCTCTTCAGGAAGTAAGGAAGCCTGAGGAAATCCCCCACCTCTCCGTCACCATTCACCAGGGCACAGAACACTGGGGTGTCTCTGTAGACAGACAGAGGTTTGCAGTGAATAATAACTATGTCACAAACATAGAGTTCCTATTAAATTTCTCGAGGGGTTATGTCATAAACCCTCAATGTTCCAGAATGGGGTGAAAATGGTAGCCATATTGGCCAGGGAGAAATCCAAACCAGTCTAATTCGAATGAATGGCAGTAGAGGCATACTTTGGAAAACAAAAGTAAGGCATGTGATATTTAAAAAATTGTGTAATAGAATTATTGTCAACCCAAAATATTTTCATATAATTATAAATACAGTTTTATACACATTTTCTGTATAATTAGCCACTAAAATATATGCAAACAGACTGTAATTGTCAAAAAAATTATTTTCTTGGAAAGCTTTGAGTGCTATTATACTGTATGATACAATATCAGTACTTGTTGCATTTACAACTTGACTAAGTTCTATCATCAACTGATTTAGCCAGTGTATGGCTGTGGATTGACTGCATAGATGCAGTAAAGAGGTAAATGGAACTCAACCAAAATAATGGAAATACCATGGAAACGCGTGGGGTGAAAGATGCCATCGGGAAAAGATCCTGAATCTCCTCATTGCCCTCCAGCAAAATTAGACTACATTTAGGCTATTGTTTATACGTGTCATGGTCACCAATCAACTGCATTACAGTTAAAAAGACTGACTAAAACCACTTCTCTGTGCAAGCTATGCTGGCAGGTAGCCTAGTGGTTAGAGAGCTGGACTAGTAACCGAAAGGTTGCAAGATCGAATCCCCGAGCTGACAAGGTAAAAATCTGTCATTTGGCCCCTGAACAAGGCAGTTAACCCACTGTTCCTAGGCCGTCATTGAAAATAAGAATTTGTTCTTAACTGACTTGCCTAGTTAAATAAAGAATTTTAAAAATGCTACCAGCTTATACAAAGGGAGTTAGCAGCAGTCACTCAATACTTCTAAATCTGAGAAGGAACTACATCTAAATGTTATGCAGTGAAAACAGCCAAATATATCCAAATTGGACTTTAGTAACCATATTGTGGGCCAGACTTGACAAATATCAATTTTGATTGATCAGATTTGTGGAATGTGCGCCAATCCGGTGTCCTTCTATCCCCCACGGTTTGCGTTCCATCGACCTCTTACCACATCTATTGATTAAATGGAATGTTGGCATATTGGCAGTTCATTTGAGACAGTTAGAGAGACCCTATTCCCTATATGGTGCACTACTTTTGCCCAGAGGCACATAGGGTCTAGTCAAAAGTTGTGCACTACATAGGGACTAGGGTGAAATTTGGGACACAAACAAAGTGAAGTCAGAGACAGTGTGCATTACTCTACCTGCTGGATGAGAAGGCCACTCCCAGCACGCGGATTCCTTTGCCGTGGGCCTCAGACATGAGCTCCTCATCCTCCTCCTCCACTTGTTGGTCAGGCCGATAGGGCGCCACCTTCAGCCAGTTATACAGCTTCCTGCTGCAGGCCTGAGGGGCGGGCAACCACTATCACAACACTGTAGCAGGCTCAACATACATCAATGCTCTGTGCCGCCTGCTTTGGAAAGTCAATACCAGAATAAGAAAATAAGTCATCAATACCACAGTAGCAATGACGTCACATCAAAGTAAAGAAAATAAGAAGTTTAAATGTTGAGGTAATGTCTTCACAATATATCACAATAGATGTTGCTGCAGAAGATGTATCCTTGGGTGTGTGTGCGTGTGAGGGGGGAAGCGGGGGGGAGGAGTACCTTAATGATGTTCTCCTTTGCTTCTGCAATAAGTTTGTTCTTCAGCTCTTTCGCCATCTGCGGGTAAAGGAACTGTTTGAGGGATCGTTCAATGGCCAGAGTGCGCTGTCTGTTCCACTCCTGAACCTGGTGGCTGAACTCATCTCTGTAGTAAAACTGCTTTATCTCTTCATAGTACGCCTGGTCACCTCCGTACCTGCTCAACAAACATAGTGATATCATCGATAATTGACTGATTCAGGACAGTATACATGTAAAAAGAACACATTTTGGAATATGTTATTACATGGTATTAATATGTTATTACATGTTATTAATGGTTATTTCATGATATTAATATGTTATTACACAAGCTCAGAACCTGCGTTGCAAATGGTACCCTACATCAGTGGTTCCCATACTTTTTATAGTCCCGTACCCCTTCAAACATTCAACCTCCAGCTGCGGACCCCCTCTAGCACCAGGGTCAGCACACTCTCAAATGTTGTTTTTTGCCATCATTGTAAGCCTGCCACACACACACTATATAATACATTTATTAAACATAAGAATGAGTGTGAGTTTTTGTCACAATCCGGTTCGTGGGGAGTGACAAAGAGCTCTTATAGGACCAGGGCACAAATAAAAATAATCAATAATTTTGCTCTTTATTTAGCCATCTTACATATAAATCCTTATTTGTTCATCAACAATTGTAAATAACTCACCACAGGTTAATGAGAAGTGTGATTGAAAGGATGCACATAACTCTGCAATGTTGGGTTGTATTGAAGAGAGTGTCAGTCTTCATGATAGTGAGGGCCGAGAATCCACTCTCACATAGGTATGTGGTTGCAAAGGGCATCAGTGTCTTAACAGAGCTATTTGCCAAGGCAGGATACTCTGAACGCAGCCCTATCCATAAAGCTGGCAGTGGCTTCAAAATAAATTAAATTTGCACAGAACTGCTTGGTGCAATTTTGATGAGGCTCTCTTGTTCAGATATTGGTAAGTGGACTGGAGGCAGGGAATGAAAGGGATAATGAATCCAGTTGTGTTCAGATATCGGTAAGTGGTAAGTCGTTCAGATATCAGTAAGTGGACTGGAGGCAGGGAATGAAAGGGATAATGAATCCAGTTGTGTGGTCCATTTCGGGAAAGTACCTTCGTAATTGCGCACCCAACTCACTCATGTGCTTCGCTATATCACATTTGACATTATCCGTAAGCTTGAGTTAAGCATTGTCCCAGCCATATCTGCGGCAGCAGGAAGAATGAAGTCCTCCACAATAGTAGGGGCTTGTCTGTCCTAGCCACCATATAAGACGCTTCTAGCCCCTTCTTATTAATGGTATCTGTTGCTTTTATACATGTTTTACTAATCGAAAGTCGTCTTAGTTCTCACTCAAAAAACTCCTGTGGTTTATTTTTCAAATTGGCATGTTTAGTTTCTAAATTTCTGTGCAAGAGCAAAGGTTTGACATTGTGTTGTTATTTCAAAGAAACACTAGATGGTTTATTTTTATTTTTGGCAGTGAAACGAGGCTACTCAGGCGAGAAAAAAACATCACCCAAATGTAAAGCCCTGTTGGAAAATCTAAATGGACTGTTTGAAAATGTGAATCACATTTTTATTTGGCTTACCCCTGACGGCATTGCACGTATCCCTGGGAATACCGCCCTAAATAAATGCACTAAATTTGACCAGAGTGTAGTGCACTATTTAGTGAATATGGTGCCATTTGGGATGCTGACAATGTTATTAATATGTTATTACACAATGTTATAATAAAAATCCCTCACCCCTTCACTCCAATCAGGTCAATACAGATGTTTATGGTGAGCAGGCCCTCTTCCTCTGCCTGGAACATCTTGAGGAACTGGTCTCCATTCAGCTCCTTTACAGGCTTGTTTTTCAGATACTTAAAGGAGTAACCATAATGGGCCTCATCCACATCCTATAGGAGAGATTAGACCACGTACATGTCTGGTAGAGTACTTCAAACTAGATCACGACATATTAATATATGCACTAACTGTAAGTCGCTAAATGACTAAATGTAAAAATATGAGTCAATGAAAAGAACATGTTAGATGTATTTTTTCTATACAGTATGTACTGTGCCATCAGAAAGTATTCATACCCCTTGACTTATTACACATTTTGATGTCTTACAGCCTGAATTCCAAATGTATTAAATTGATTTTGTTTTCCCCTCACCCATCTACACACAATACCCCATAATGACAAAGTGAAAACATGTATTTTTTTTGCAGATATATAAAAAATGAAATACAGAAATATCGCATTCACTTAAGTATTCACACCGATGAGTCAATACTTTGCAGAAGCACCTTTGGCGGTGATTACAGATTTGAGCTTTCTTGGGTATGTCTGTATCAGCCTTGCATATCTGTATTTGGGGATTTTATCCCATTCTTCCTTGGAGATTTACTCAAGCTCTGTTAAGTTAGATGGGGAATGGCAGTGAACAGCAGTCTTCAACTCTTTCCACAGATTTTCAATGTGATTCAAGTCTGGGCTTTGGCTGGGTTTCACATTCTTGTTCTGAAGCCATTCGAGCGTTGCTTTGGCTGTATGCTTGGGGTCATTGTCCTGTTGGAATGTATACTACGTTTCAAAAGTTTGGGGTCACTTCGAAATGTCCTTGTTTTTGAAAGAAAAACAAATGTTTTGTCCATTAAAATAACATCAAATTGATCAGAAATACAGTGTAGACATTGTTCTTGTTGTAAATGACTATTGGAGCTAGAAGCGGCTGATTTTTAATGGAATATCCACATAGGCATACAGAGGCCCATTATCAGCATGTCACACCCTGATCTGTTTCACCTGTCCTCGTTATTGTCTCCTGGAGGCTCTCCAAGGGCGCTCTCCTGGGCTACGGCAGTTTGGGAACAACAATCTGTCATTTGGAGGAATTCATGGCAGAGGTGAGAAGTTTTTGAGTCTCCGGTATCTGGGAGAAAGGTGGCCAGCAAACTGCTTGACTTAAGTCAACTCCCATAGTGAGTTCGCACATTGGCCGCTGAGAATGCCTGAATTCCGGAGTCTCTTTTCAATACTTTTCTGCACGGATTATCTGAGGAGATTAAGGATGAGCTAGCTGCTCGGGAACTGCCGGTGGACCTTGACTTCCTTATCACTTTAACCATTAAAATTGATGGACGCTTAAGGGAAAGCAAGAGTGAGAGGAGGTCTGGTCTCGGGCACACTCGTGCACCCGATATGGTGCGTTCCTCTCCTATGGAATCCGGGAGTTTCTGAAGGCAGCTCTTCCGAGAGGAGTCGAAGCCACCCGAGCTCTCTCGTGAATCTATGACGGGTGAGTTGGATACTCCTGAGCCTATGCAGTTGCGAAGAACTAGGCTATCACTTTGGGAGCGCTCACGGAGGATGAACAGTAACTGTTGTCTTTACTGTGGAGGGGCAGGACATTTTATACCTACCTGCCCTATTAGGTAACCCTTGTCTTTTGTGGGTACCAGTACTATGGGGAGTCAGACTGGGAGTTCCCTAATTCCCATCACCTGCACATCCCTTTTTGCTCTTGTGCT